>NC_060124.1:354192271-355392271 GCF_021461395.2 Schistocerca americana
CACTGACGGCGGTGGTGCACAAATGCTGCGCAGCTAGCGCCATTCGACGGCCAACACCGCGGTTCCTGGTGTGTCCGCTGTGCCGTGCGTGTGATCATTGCTTGTACAGCCCTCTCGCAGTGTCCGGAGCAAGTATGGTGGGTCTGACACACCGGTGTCAATGTGTTCTTTTTTCCATTTCCAGGAGTGTATTTGGCGTGTATGTATGTCACCATCACGTCCATACGCCGAGTACTTAACGGCAAGAGCGTCTCATTAAGCAAGCATACGACTATATCCATACAAATTATAAAATGTCTGTCTGTCTGTCTGTATGTATGTATGTATGTATGTATGTATGTATATTGTACTTCTCCTGCTAAACCACTGGATCGATTTCAACGTAAGTTTGTAGAAGTATCATTTACTGTTCGGAAAGAATCACTGTGGGTGAGTACCCGGGTGCTTTAGTTATCCAGTATTTTCTCAAATAGAGATACAAATACTCAGTACATATCAGAGCATTTGAGACTTGCAACGAACTTCACATACAATTTAGAACCTTTACTAAACTTTTTCTCGCTGATTCCCACAAAATGATGAATGCGAAAAACGTTCGTCGCTTACTGCATTTCTGCTGTTAATGCCATACAACTGCTACATGAAGCATGACGTCTTAATTTATTACTTGTTTACTATTAACTTTATTCGTGATACCTTTTGCAGACAGTATTCACATATAGCGCTGAATGTACCAGGAAAATTACATTATTATTCGAAACTTGGAATAGAAGATATGGTGTCATAAATGCTAAGATACGTTAAAAAGTACCGCCTCATGCAGGACGTTTGAATTTATTAGCTTACTTCGTTGCTACTAGACTTATTCGTAACACTTTTCGCAGACAATATCCACATCAGCCGCTGAATCTGCCTAAAAAAATATGCCGTTATACGACATAGAGTTAAAGAGATATTACGTCAAATACTGAGATGCGAGAAAATACTGCCGCATCGTGTACGGCGTTTGAATTTATTACTTCTTTGCTCTATTTTCAATATAAATCGCAGACAGTATCCACATATGCTGCTGATTGTGAGTACAAAAATATATCATTGTACGACACACAGATCAGGAAATATGGCGTCAAATACTGATATGCGTAAAAAACTGCCACAACATGCATAGCGTTTTATTGTACTACTTGTTAGTTACTAACTCTATTCGCAACATATTTCTCAGACAGCATCCGCATATGCCACTGAAAGTACCTAAAGAAATATATATCATTTTACGGTACATAGTTCAATAGATATGTCATGATGCGTGAAAAACTGCCGCATTACGCATAACATTTTAATTTATTACTTCTTTGCTGGTTCCTCTTTTCACAGCACATTTCGCAGATAGTAGACAAATATAGCACTGGATGTATCTGTAAAATTATACCATTGTACAGCTCTTACTTAGCCATATACAACATCATAAGGTTAAGCTATCTGAAAAAGAAACTGCTGGGCTAAATTCGCTACACATATAAATAAAAATACCCGTGAAATATCTTAAATATGCAAGCAAACCCACCAGTAAAAGGCTGATTTAAACCCATGGAAGGATTTCAATTTGGTACACATATTAGTTAGAATCTAGAAATAAATACTGTAGGGGTAAGAACCACCAATCTATTGGGGTGAGTGTGATAACGTGAACAGAGAAAGGAGGACGAAGAGATGAACAGAAGATATGTACAAACTGAAGGAGGAGGAGACAGAGGGAGAAGGAGATGAAGAGACAGAAGGAGAGAAGGAAATGGGCAGACAAAGGGAAGATGAGGAGACAGAGAGGGGAGAGGAGGATATGGACACAGAGAGGGGAGGAGATGGACACTGAAAGGAAAGAGGAGGAGTTGTGCTGGGAGAGGGGGAGGAAGAGATACAGGAAGGGGAGGAAGAGATACAGGAAGGGGAGGAAGAGATACAGGAAGGGGAGGAAGAGATGAGCAGAGAGAAGGGGAGGAGAAGATCAGCAGAGAGAGAGGGAGGACGAAATGAGCAGAGGGTGAAGGGGCAGATCGAGAGATTGACAAGGAGAAAATTAACATAGAGATGGGGGGGGGGGGGGAGGAGTGGACAGAAAGAAGGGCAGAGATTGGGAGGTGGAAGAGATTGAGAGGGAGTGGAGATGTACAGATACAAGGAAGTGTGGAGATGGTGGACAGGGATAGGGGGTATGAATAGAAAGAGGAGGCAGGAGAGGTGGTTAAGGAGAGAGGAAATGGGTAGAGAGAGCGGGCAGGAGGAGGTGGATAAAGGGAGGAAGAGGACAGAGAGGGGGGCAAGAAGACATGGATAGAGAGAGGAGGGAGGAGGAGACAGACTACTGGAAGACTGGAATAAATAAATACTCGGGACGACGCCGGGTTTCTCAGCTTGTACATGATAAAAATAGCGTAAATTATATCTACTGTTAGAGTTGCTGTCATATTTCGATCTTTTGGCGATAGCAATGAAAGGGGGTATTATTACAGCGGTCTACTATTTTATCTTCACAATTCTCGCAGCCTTGGCGGTTATGCACTGCGGGGGACTCAAAGCAGACTGCAATGGACGCACGGACTGACTGAAATGAGACTTTTGGCCCTACACGTTTCTCGTAGATCTGATTGACAAAAAGGAATAAATGCATGAAACGGATACGCTTAGAGCCAGTACGACCGAGCAGTGAAGAATTACACGTAGTGTGCATTTTCCTTGATAACTGACTGATATCGGTTAGATAGCCTGTGATGGAGAGGGATATGAAGTAAACTAACATTATCACTAATTCAATTCCATAACCATTCATAACAGAAATCTAACGTTATTTGCCATGCTTGTCAAACGTAAATTACCTACTGTGGTCCTTACGTTTTAACAAGGGCACAAATTTTTTGGCTGTGAGAATTCAGCGCGGTATAGCCTCATCTTACAAAGGGGACTATGATTTGGTTTGTGACAGGAGCGTGGACACGCAAACAACCACGAAATCGGCTCAGACGGAAACCAGGAAGACAAGCGATCGCACCACCAATTCTAACAGAATTCAATAAAGCCACGAATAAACTATTTCATACAAGACGAGTGGGCATTCCTCAAACTGGCAACCCGTGGCTAGCATTGACTACGCAGATTTCCACCGTAATGATAGCGACCCATGGCCAAGAGGCACTTGATCCCATGTTATTATGAGTACAAGCTAATTCGGTACTATCTTCAAAAATCGGAGTGCTTCGCAATCCTACGTTTGATAATTTCGAGGAAAGAGCACAAGACTTGCCACTGACTTTGTGATATGACCACGCAGGTGGTTCATAATTAACAAAAGTCCTACGAGATCGAGCTGAAACTTAACACGGAATGATTAAGTTACTGCAACCGCGCCAGTCAACGTTATAGCAGGAACGTGTAAACTCACCGTCGGCTGGACATGATTGTCTTTCCGCCAAAAAGTCAATAGCGTCCTTCGTACGCTGAGTCCAGGGCAAAAATGTTACGGTGGGGCGGCCTTGGACGATCCACAACGCCCACTACAAAATGTGATTTGCTAAGCCAATAAGAGGGACTGGAAAAACACGGACGGCCCCAGCGCTTTAAAAACAGAGGAGAGTTTCAGTGTTCTCAGAGGTTCCTCGCGTGATCTCTCCAGCTCCAATAGGAAGACCTGATGTTAGAAACGGCGGGAAAGAGCGTTGCGGACTTTGTGGCTTGCTCTCGCCGGCCAAGTTTGGAAAGACCAATTTCCATTGCCTTCAGTGAGGTAGAGAAAGGAAGGCATCACCTCAAACTCGACGCAGAGACGCCATGTTAACGTTTTCATGCAAGAGGCTACACAAGGAATTAGTAAATACATGAGCAAATTAAATAAAATAAGTTGTCCATTACAAACCTTTCCCCAGGCATCGGCGTGTGTCAGAACAATGTGGATTGTATGAAAATTAAATATAAATCCGCAACAGCTCAAAAATGAGATTATGAAAAATGGACAAACATAACATCAGCCTTTCAATAGTGTGTATAACTACCTTCATTTCTGTCATATATGTAGTCTCGTCCTCGCTTAACGTAGACACAGTATTTCTGTTAAACAGCCCATGGACCTGACGATGACATAATGTACATATCCGGGATTTTCAGTGTTTCATTTATACGTGACAGACATTTTACAGATTTGACACGTGCTGAAGCGCAATTTATATTATACATTATAATGGACACACAGTCGACACTGTAATCGTGATTTTTATGACTAAATAGCTTTCAAAAGTCAGAGGTGATCATGATTTAAGAAATCGTGAATCATCATAGAAAACAAGTAGCTATGCCACTGCACCGTCAGATGTATACAGCTTAATTCACAGTGTCCACTAACACAAATTATCCGAAGTAACTTTGATGAGTATGAGAAGACTGTAAATAAATTTCTGCACCCTTCCTGATAACAATTCAGCAAGTAAAATAGAGAAGAACCACAGAAAGCAACGCAGTTTTATTACTGAAGTGATTAATCTCGTGGAACTAGGCAAACAGTAGGAGACATGTTGAAAGGAATTAAAACCCTCAATAATGCAGTTTGACACTATCTGATGAATAGTGTCCGGACACCCAAATGCGGAAATGACTGTTAGGAAAGACGAACCAGCCAATAAAAAAGGATGTGAGGAGTGCTTCCTGGTGAAAATGATAGTCTGGTTCTGAAGGAATTTCAGGAATTCTTAAAGGACAATAACGTTCTCATACAACAACACTTTGTCTTTAGGAGCGCATACAGCACAGCATACCGAGACATGATCCTAACAGAACAAATAGGTCTTGGACGTAGTATCAAACACAGCACATCAGCCGTATTCCTGCATACTGAGAAAACGTTCGATTGAGTACGGTTTCAGGACCTCATATAGATGTTGTTAGATCCGGGATTCATCTACAAAATAAAGGTCTCATCTAGCAGATCAAGGCTAACCTAAATGGATCATCGATACCCGGGCTTTTTTTCTGAGGAATAAATCCTTCTGTGTACGAGTTCCTAGTGCAAATAGTAGCCCCAGACAAATAGAAGCTGGACCACCGCTAGGGTAAGTAATGGGCCCAGTTCCCAGTTCTATTTTTCTAATAACCAGGATATCATCTTTCCTGTTTGCAGATGATACCCTCTACAAGAGCAGTAAGAATCTCCCGTTCATCCCAAGGAAGCTACAGAATCATCCACAACTGATTTATGGCGGGGCTAACTGACGGAAAATCACCATAAAAACACTTGTGTGCAAACCGACAGGGCGCTCGATTCCTCCACCAGAGCGGCTGACAGCTCATGGACAGTCGTTGGGGCATGTGGACGCTCCACAGTGCGTCTCCCCATTCCATCCCAGTTCTGCTCGAAAGGATTTAAGTCGAGCGAGCGGATAGACATGTCCATTAGCTAAATATGGTCTCATTCCAAGAGCTCCTCCACCTGGGATCTTCGATGCGCTAGCGCTTTGTCGTCCAAAACTAAAGTCAGAGTCAAATCCACCTGTTGTGGATTGGCAAGACAGCCAACCCACTATGAGAGGAAGCCGAAATGCACGCGTTTTAGCTCACGCAAGCTGGCGTGAGGTCTGGAACAGGTCAAGGAAATGAGACTAACAAAAGACGTACGTAGCTGCTCAAATACTTAACTTTAATCCATAATTGGTGAACATCGCTCTTGACGGTACATGTTTTACAGCATCAATAGTAACTGGTAATGGCGCCTTGCTAGGTCGTAGCAAATGACGTAGCTGAAGACTATACTAACTATCGTCTCGGCAAATGATAACGTATTTTGTCAGTGAACCATCGCTAGCAAAGTCGGCTGTACAACTGGGGCGAGTGCTAGGAAGTCCCTAGACCTGCCGTGTGGCGGCGCTCGGTCTGCAATCACTGATAGTGGCGACACGCGGGTCCGACGTATACTAACGGACCGCGGCCGATTTAAAGGCTACCACCTAGCAAGTGTGGTGTCTGGCGGTGGCATCACACCACCCCTGAAAATACGCAGTGGGGAAGTAATACAGTGCCACAATAACTGTGACAGGTGGATGTACCGTGTTCGAAGATCTGGAGGTCAGTATGTCCATGCAAAATTATGCCCCCCCCCCCCCCACAGCATAACAGGTGTACCACCAAAACTATCACGCTCGAGAATCCTGAGAGCATTACGTGTTCCCACCTCTCGCCATATCATGGGACGTCCAGAATCACTACTCATACTGAATCTGCTGTCATCCGAAAATAGCGCGCGACCCACATCTCGTTGGTCCAGACTGCATGCTCTTGGCACCTTCGCAAACGGTCCCACCGATGTGCGCGTGTCAACGGAAAGCAATGTACTGGTCGTCGGACAGAAAGGAGGTGGAGGGGGGGGAGGGGGCAGGGGGAGGTATTAGCTAATTCAGCGGTAATGGTCTCACAGAGTTTTGAAACCACTGTATTAGAAGAATCAGTTGTATGTACAGCACAAGATCCAGCTTACTTTATTTACATTTTCTAAAATGTCTAAATACACTTCAAAAATTATAAGGTAATATTTCTTTATAATTGCACTATCATATTAATTCAACAGATAACTTCTGTATAAATAAAATTTTTAACGTGTCCTCGTAGATGAAATTAAATACTTGTGTAAACAACATATATATATATATATATATATATATATATATATATATATATATATATATATATATATATACAGGGCCTCTCTCCTGAGAGCCGTCGGGTCTATTTTCTCTGATGTTTCAACAGATACTTTCAATTTCCCTTTTTATTTTTCAGTGTAGACAGAGTTGGTCCAAAAAATATATTGCATCAGGTTACCTTCCATTTGGAAAGCGGTTGCACTCAGCGACTGTTATATTGACTTGTAAATTATAGATTGCAGCAATCAGTCGACCTTTTTAAATTTTATTATGCAGATACAAGAAGTACATAGTCAGACGATGTCATAAAAAGTTACAAGTAATGGCTTAACTCTTATTGTTTGTATATTACATACCACTATTATTTTCACTCAAAGCATGTAAGTCCCAGTTGATCGGGCTTCACCCACAGTTCATTGAATACTACTGTTTGCGAAAAGCAGGCTATATGGAGAACACATCGGTTTAACTTTTTATGACATCATCTGACTATGTACTTCTTGTTTTTTTTTAGCATTGAGAATGGCTTGCTTATAGCCGAAATCTAGGTCTGCATAATAAAATTTAAAAAGGACGACTGACTGCTGCAATCTATAATTTACAAAAATATTGCATGTAACGTGTTTCATGCTACGCCCATTGGCAACGTATACAGTCGGTTGGTTTCCCATTATAAACAAAATTATTTTTGGAAGCGAAATTTCAAGTGGTCATTCTATAGAAAGGTCCCAAATTAGTCTACTGCGATATTTGCTTTATGTGTTTTATGTGTTAATGCGGACAGTAAAACACGAATGAAATTCTACGACATAAGAAGCTTATACAACCAAACTAAACTCCTAATAAAACGCCAAATAAAATAGGGATAGCAGTATAACTTACCAAACAATTGCAGGTTGTAGTCTTTCACTAATTTTCTTGACTCTATATTTAAATGACACGATTAAGTAGTGAATGAGGAAATTTAAAAAAAATGAATGTGAATAAATAAATAAGTGCTGTTATATAAAACATTGTATGTTGATGACCAGACTACAATAGCCACTTCGGAAGTAGAATTAAAAAGAAATATTTTTAAGACCAATTACATTGGCCAAAATTATTATTTAGAAATATCTATAGAAACGACAAAAGTAGTGACAGTTGGAAGAAAACAACAGATGCGTTCAGAAATAGTGGTAGAAAACAAAATCGTCAAGCAAGTAGGTCATTTTAACTCCCTGAGCTGCGACATTTCTTTTGACTATGATAAAAATATAAGGAATATAATCATAATGAAACTTCCTGGCAGATTAAATCTCTGTGCCTGACCGAGATTCGAACTCGAGACCTTTGCCTTTCCCAGGAGAGCTTCTGTGAAGTTGGGAAGGTATGAGACGATGTACTGACAAATGTGAAGCTGTGAGGACGGGGCGTGAGTAGTATTTGGGTTGCTCATATGGTAGAGCACTTGTCCGCGAAAGGCAAAACTCCCGAGTTCGAGTCTCGGTCCGGCACACAGTTTTAATCTGCCAGGAAGTTTCATATCAGCGCACACTCCGCTGCAGGGTGAAAATCGCATTCTGGAAACAACCTCCAGACTGTGGCTAAGCCATGTCTCCGCAATATCCTTTCTTCCAGAAGTGCTAGTTCTGCAAGGTTCGCAGGAGAGCTTCTCTGAAGTTTGGAAGGTAGGAGACGAGATACTGGCAAATGTAAAGCTGTGAGGACGGGGCGTGAGTCGTGCTTGGGTAGCTCAGATGGTAGAGCACTTGCCCACGAAAGGCAAAGGTCCCGAGTTCGAGTCTCGGTCCGGCACATAGTTTTAATCTGCCAGGAAGTTTCAAAACAACGCACACTCCGCTGCAGAGGGAAAATCTCATCCTGGAAATATAATCGTAAAATTTCAGGATGATTGTGTAACAATGAAAAGAACCTTAAACAAACGCCAGCTATAGAACTAAACAGAAATTCTATAAATCAGTAGCTGTTTCGGTGCTACTTTACGGTTCTGAGGACTGGACAGCAAACAAGGAAAACACATATTGAATAATGACGTCAGAAATAAAATTTCTGAATGTAAGCTAAAAGACAGAATAAGAAAAGAAGATATTAGAAATGAGTTTAAAATATTTGCAAAAACAGAAAGAATAGACACACATAAGCAGAAATGGAAGCAGCGTGTAGAGTGATTGCAAAAAGTCTGATACCTAAAGAAATTTTCAATACAGTGTGATTCGGCTGCTGCTAGCGATGTATTTTATGCAACCCGCAACATCTCCATAAACCAAGCGCGAGTTTTCATATTCTTCGACGCGTTACGTAGAAGCTATTAGTCCTACAAAAAAAATGAAGAGGGTCTTTTTGTAGGAAATTTAATGTAGCTATGTTTTATATTGGGATACGTTTTCGCTGGAGGTCACGGTTTTCGAGTTATTCAAGAACAACGCATCTGAAGGTCACTTTTGTACATTTTTCTTGAATAATTCGAAAGCTACGGCCTTTACCGAAAACGTATCCCAGTACAGACTTTAACTATATTAAAAGTTCTGTTCATTTTGTCTGTAGGACTAATAGTTTCCGTGTAGCGAGGGAGGAAATATGAAAATATTGCACATGGTATTTGAACGCGTTGCAGCTTGCATAAATACTATGTATACGGGCAGTTGAAGAACCCTGTACATCCAAAAGCATAAGAGGTGTAGATCGACCAATGAAACGATTGGATAAGACACTGAAGCCAGAACAGGTTCCTCTACTCTAATTCGTGAATGTAGATGAAGAATAAGCAGTAAACCAGCAGCGATGGAGTAGCGCTGCAGCATGCCACTAGCGCACGACAAGAGTCGCTGCTGGTAAATTGGTTATACTTCGTTTTCACTGTAGCTGTAATACGTATCGCTAATACGGACATCACGCTGCACCGTTTTATGAAATGGACACGCTGTAAAAAATCAGTTTTTTCGCAGCTGCAAACACTCTTTCTGTCAACACTTGATGTCGCTATGAACAGTATTTGTCAACTCAAATTACACATTTCAAAAACTAATTTGCAAATATCTGCCTAAACACCACAGAAAATCTGCCTGACAACTCTTAGGATGAAGCAAATAAGCCTCTTTGTTATAGCACTAATACACTAAAAAAATTTATGGGGTAAAAATACGTTGAATGTGGGAATATTTCAGCTGTTGTCACGACCTTCTGAACGGCGTCCCGCCGAAGAGTTCTGATGTTCTCTATGGAAACTAGCAAGTAGTATTTCTGACAGATCACTCAAAAAGCTCAATAACCTCAACATTAAATTCATTTTTACTTCGTAAGTTTTTGTTTCGTATAGATATGCTACCTAACACAATAAATACATTCCATTATAAAAGTCGTAATACCCGTACTTCTGTGAAAACAGGTTGTTGTACGTTTCGTTAGCTCCAGGTTACTATTCGTCTAATTGAAAACTGATTATAGCGCTATCAACGAGTCACTGGTTTTATTTCCAGTAAATACATTAGGCGTCACACCATGTATATTCAAGATAGATGTAGCGCTCTTTCGCTATGGACAAGCAATCAGCTTTGTTTTGTAATAACCTTATTATGAGAAGTAATAACAGTAATTACAAGGAGGCATATATGGTGCAGTATACCCGCCACAGTAGCCGAGAGCGCTAACGCGCTGCTTCCTGGACTCGGGTAGGCGCACCGGCTCCGGATCGAATCCGCCCTGCGGATTAACGACGAGGGCCGATGTGCCGGCCAGCCATGATGTGGTTTTTAGGCTCAAAATGGCTCTGAGCACTATGCGACTTAACTTCTGAGGTCATCAGTCGCCTAGAACTTAGAACTAATTAAACCTAACTAACCTAAGGACATCACACACATCCATGCCCGAGGCAGGATTCGAACCTGCGACCGTAGCGGTCACGCGGTTCCAGACTGAAGCGCCTTTAACCGCACGGCCACACCGGCCGGCGGTTTTTAGGCGGTTATCCACATCCCGCTAGGTGAATGACTGGCTGGTCCTCACGTTCCGCCACAGTTACACGCGTCGCCGACATTTGAAACTCGTCCGCACTATCTTACGCTTCACATTAGACGCAGACAGTTGGAGTACACTGATTCCGTCCTGGGTGGTACGGGGTGGCGGCAGGAAGGGCATCCGGCCATCCCTAAAACTAACGTTGCCAAATCCGTTGTAACCACGCCGACCCTGCTATCGCTGATGGACTATGGCGTAAGCGAAAGAAAGAAATAAAGAATATGTGGTGCAATATGGCTTCGTAGACTGTGACTACTTTCGGCAACTCACAGCCCGGTGCAGAGTTTGAGATATGACAAAGATGTTACGAAATCAGCGCTGCAGAGTAGGGCATGCTCTTCAGATGAAATGCAATAATCGCTCACTGCCGTGATGCGGCAGATGTGTCTGTCATCCAGTGAACAAACTTATTTTCCGGTAACTACTAAGAGAATCCAAACTCGCCGTCTCTGTTTGCCAAACATCTTCCACACAACCATCCCGGTGGTGGCATTACTAATGATACAGACTTCAATATAACATGAAAGGCTGATCACGTTAAATATCTATTATTAATATTGAACTCTTGTACAAGAAAGTATCTCATACAACCAAAACTGAACAACGATGCATAACGTTCAACGCTCCTCCACGGTCCTTTGTACTGTCCCAGGGCAGCGTAATAGGTCCGCTGCTTTTTACGATTTACATAAACGATTTGGTTGATGGTACTGACAACGGCATTAGACTGTTTGCCGATGATGCTGTAGTCTACAGGAAAGTAGTATCACACGAAAGTTGTGAACAAATCAACGAGGATTTGCAGAAAACAAATGCGAGGTGTAATGACTGGCAGTTATCTGTCAATATCAGTAAGTGTAATCTATGCGTATGACAAGGCGAAAATCCCCATTGATGTACGAGTACAAAATAAATGCCCAGTCTTTGGAAGGGGTAACATTCCAAGGATCCGGGAGTGACTATTCGAAATGATCTCAAATGGAACGATCAGATTACACAAGTAACGGGTATGGTGAACTCTAGATTGCGGATTATTGATAGAATCCTGAAGCAATGCAGTCCTTCAGCAAAGGAAATTGCTTAAAATACTTTAGTTCGTCCAGTCTTAGAGTATTGTTCGTCTGTATGGGACCATTACCAGTTGGGTCTGAATCAAGAGATTGAGCAGGTCCGAAGAACCGTGGCAAGATTCGTGACTGGTACATGTAGCGATCGCGAGAGCATTACAACTCTCATAGAAAGTTTGATGTGGGACACGCTTGCAGATAGACGACGCGCTAAACGGAAGGGGATGCTCACTAAATTCCAAAATTCGATCTTCGCCGAGGATGTAGAGTATGTATTATTACCACTAAGTTTCAAATCGCGCAGTGGTCACCAATCAACGATAAGTGAAATTAGAGCTCGTACTGAGGCGTTCAGACAGTCGTTTTTCCCTCGCGCGATCCGCTAGTGGGATAGAGGGGGGAAATATGACTTTGGCGCAAATAGTGCCCTCCGCCACACGCCGCTTGGTGGCTAGTGGAGCATATATGTATATGTAGATGTATAAACATACATTCATTTCGCGCACGTACTACCATTGTCTAATAATTTTTTTCATTTGCTTGCGATACCTTGTAAAATTCATGGTATTTGCGTCCTTTCTGCTTGTTTTTGCAGCTCTAACACACTGTTATGAAACGAAAACAAATAGAAATATAGGTGCATCTGTTTGTATAGCATAGTTTTCAACTATACACACACTAGATACCGAACGACAGCTTTTACGGATAGATAAACTACATTTTATTGTAAGTGATATTCACGTTTAAACTAAGGGCAAATGAATTTTCTTAGTGTGTTTTGTATTGATGTTTAGCAGCATTAGTATTTGCTATGAAACGTCATGTTCTTCCTATAGACATTTATATGTGGGACTCGTAGATTTAGAAGTTAAGTTTTCTTGCCTGTCCGTTTGCACTTCAACCGAGGTTTTAATTTTCTTTCCCTTCATTTAATGCTTCTTCGTTTTACAGCTTAAAGAATAGAACCAAAAAGCTATAAAACTGTCTTGCATATTATTCAATTTCTGCCTTTGAACTGTCTGCTTTTCTTTTCACATTTGGTTTTTATAAATAAATTCTGTATTTTTGTCTTCTGTAGCTCATCATTATTCTCCACCTAGAGTTCCAGTCATATCGTTGCGTATTATATTCGGTGACATAAAATTTCTGTTTCTTTTAAGTTTTTTGTTTCGGTACTTAGCGTGAACTTGGTTTACTTCATGGCTATCTTCATTTTTTTACCTTTGTATTTTATCATACTCGTCGACAATTCTTGCTCCTGTTTGCTGTTACTTTCTTAGCTGTGTGAGTACAATGTTCCAGGCATGCCTGTTGTTAATCTCCTATTTTACATATTTGTAAATCGATTTTGTCAAAAGTCTATTTCCTATATGTCTCATTGACAATCTCAGAATGCACTTCTTTGAGCTCTTGCTCCTTTTGTAGGCTGAAAACTTCCAGTGTTTCTTCAGAGGTATACACTTACTATATCTCCATTGTGAACGTGGGAAACGCTCGAGAACATGTCGTGATGAAAAGTAAGTAAAACGTTCAGCTAGTGGTAATTGCAGCAAGCGACTTCAAAATAAAATATTGGCTTGAAAAGAAAATTAATAGAAAATCTTCAAACTCCTTACACCATAGTATTGCTGCACGGAAACACTAAGTCTACACAGGGTGATTCATTTCTACTTTGTTTCCCTCCTGTTGCAACCTTCCATATATTCCTTCCGTCTCTCTCTCGTTTCCACATACGAATAATTTTCCATTTCTTTAACGTGCACAGTATTTCTTTTCGTTATAGAAACCAACTGCAATCAGGTAAAAATTCATAAGTTTGCTTTTGTGGTTTTTGTTGGCGAAGAGAGATCTATCTGCATGTGAGATTTTGTGTTTGTCGAATTTAGAACGAAACGTTGCCTGCCGGAGCGCAGTGCTCACGAAGCAGATCTATTTAAATCTTGCAAATCCTTTCTGAGTCTTAGCGCGACTTTCAGCTCTAGAAAAGCTTTGAATACGCAAAAAATGCAAAATGGGACTATGTTTCGGTTTTCAAATGAAATTGAAGTCTCCGATAATTGTCTCTGCCAGCTGTTTGTGAGGTGGAGAAGATGCTAGTGGATCCACGCTTAGAGTACTTAGAGTATACTAAATCTGAAAGTTTTGCAACATAAAATAAATTAAAAACAATCGATAGTTATATCTTCTGGTAAACCTTCCGGGATAATCGATAGTTAAACATCTACATTGTTTAAACTGATATTAACTACGTCCCGTGTTTCATGTTTCTGATGGTCAGTGAGACCTCTGCGTGACGTGTACTTCAGAGAACATTTTTTTCATAACAGCTTCTGACAGATTATAATTTTTAAAAGCTTTCACTGCCTCACATTAATATCGCGTCCAGAGTAAGATTCTTTTTCAAGTTCATTTTATATCTCGATTCTTACAAACGTTTCTGACCGTGTACCAGCCACCGTAATTTCAGATTAGTCTGCCGTTTTTTTACATTATTCCTCATTTGAAACCGCAGTTCTCGTCTCTTTCTACGCAGTATACTTTATGCCGCTTTGACTCCTGTCTTTATACAAATTCGTTTTTAATCCGTAGCAGCTGTCAAAAGCAGACACCCGCACTAGCTACCCCATCAGTGAGGGGTGTCTTTTGTGCTACTCGCGAGCTAGCAAATCAAGGCGACTTGCGGTGTATTTCGAGGGCCTTTGTAGCTTTGTGCCCATTGACGCGACCGTCTCGGCGTCTGCCTAACGAAGTAATCTCTCTACTGTATTTCTGGGGGCTCTCTGCTCATTTTCCATTTCCATTGCACTGCGCAAATGAGCCCTTTTTTTCACGCAGTGGTTTGAGGCAAATACATTCCTCTGAATGCTCTACACTGTACCAGTCAATGGTCATGTAATTCACGTTAGTGTTTCCAGCGTCACAAAACCAGCTTAATTGGCATTATGTGGCACGTGGTAGCTCATCCGCCTTTTGTTTGCCTTACCTTTATGTTATGGATATGTTTGATGTTTGTTTGTATATCGGTGCCTTGAACGATACTTATATTCTCCACTTGACGTACATCGGAACGTCGGCAAAGAAATCTGTTCAAATGGTTCAAATGGCTCTGAGCACTATGGGACTCAACTGCTGAGGTCATTAGTCCCCTAGAACTTAGAACTAGTTAAACCTAACTAACCTAAGGACATCACAAACATCCATGCCCGAGGCAGGATTCGAACCTGCGACCGTAGCGGTCTTGCGGTTCCAGACTGCAGCGCCTTTAACCGCACGGCCACTTCGGCCGGCAAAGAAATCTGTAAGGGACACAATTTTTCTGTAGCGGGAGCGACACTCTTTACCGTAATTTGCGGCAGATCGATTGAGCAGAGATACGTTCTCCATGAGAACACGGGTCACGCTCATCTACAAATACAGGAAGTACAAAAAACGGTAGAATGAATACAAAAAAGGATTAGATGGCATATAAGAAAACCTATGACAATATATCATCAACATGGTGAAAATTTTGGAAGGCCACCCAAACTTTCAGATAGGGAGTCATATGACGCATTAATCAGAGAATTACGTGATAAACACTACTGTCCTTCATTTGTCTACAACTTTATTCATTCCTGAGTTATATCGCGTTTTATATAGAAGGGATGATCCATATCGACTTACATTTTATTTTTTCCTATCATTCTTGATGCGCAATTCGACCCATCAACAATGTAGTACTTTGGTCTGACCATGGTAGCAGCACAATCTCTGGAAGTGTAATCCGTACGTAGCACTACCCATTTCCCCAACCACTCTCATTACGTGGGCGGACAACATGCAATATGATCATGGATGACAGCGTTGAACGACGTGGTTTCTGTGGAAGGAGGATGTAAATACTGCGGATATTCACAGATGATTGACGTTTCTGTGGAAGGAGGGTTTGAATACTGCAGATATTCACAGATGATTCGCGTCAGTGTGAGGAAGGAGCTCACCGTCACGAAAAGTGCTATTGCTACACGACAATGCTTGTCCTCCTTCAAGTCGGAAAACAACGGCTGCCATCACTGAAATAGGGATGCAGGTACTGCCACTTTTTCTGACTTGGCCACTTGTGATTACCACCTATTCTGGGCTACGAAAAAACTTCCACACGGAAATCATTTCGCAGACGTTGAGTGACTGCCGGCAGCTACAGGGTGTTTCAAATATGACCGGTATATTTGAAACGGCAATACAAACTAAACGAGCAGCGATAGAAATACACCGTTTGTTGCAATATGCTTGCGACAACAGTACATTTTCAGGCAGACAAACTTTCGAAATTACAGTAGTTACAATTTTCAACAACAGACGGCGCTGCGGTCTGGGAAACTCTATAGTACGATATTTTCCACATATCCACCATGCGTAGCAATAATATGGCGTAGTCTCTGAATGAAATTAAGATGAGATGTACTGCTTCAGCTGTTCAATTGTTTCTGGATTCTAGCGGTACACCTGGTCTTTCAAGTGTCCCCACAGAAAGAAGTCACAGGGGTTCATGTCTGGCGAATAGGGAGGCCAATCCACGCCGCCTCCTGTATGTTTCGGATAGCCCAAAGCAATCACACGATCATCGAAATATTCATTCAGGAAATTAAAGACGTCGGCCGTGCGATGTGGCCGGGCACCATCTTGCATAAACCACGAGGTGTTCGCAGTGTCGTCTAAGGCAGTTTGTACCGCCACAAATTCACGAAGAATGTCCAGATAGCGTGATGCAGTAATCGTTTCGGATCTGAAAAATGGGCCAATGATTCCTTTGGGAGAAATGGCGGCCCAGACCAGTACTTTTTGAGGATGCAGGGACGATGGGACTGCAACATGGGGCTTTGGCGTTATTTGGACCGCAGCTGCAACACGGCGAACGGAAACCCGACGCCGCTGTTGGATCACCTGCTGCACTAGCTGCGCGTTGCCCTCTGTGGTTGCCGTACGTGGTCGCCCTACCTTTCCAGCACGTTCATCCGTCACGTTCCCAGTCCGTTGAAATTTTTCAAACAGATCCTTTATTGTATCGCTTTTCGGTCCTTTGGTTACATTAAACCTCCGTTGAAAACTTCGTCTTGTTGCAACAACACTGTGTTGTGGGCGGTGGAATCCAACACCAGAAAAATCCTCTGTTCTAAGGAATAAACCATGTTGTCTACAGCACACTTGCACGTTGTGAACAGCACACGCTTACAGCAGAAAGACAACGTACAGAATGGCGCACCCACAGACTGCGTTGTCTTCTATATCTTTCACATCACTTGCAGCGCCATCTGTTGTTGAAAATTGTAACTACTGTAATTTCGAAAGTTTGTCCGCCTGAAAATGTACTGTTGTCCCAAGCATATTGCAACAAACGGTGTATTTCTATCGCTGCTCGTTTAGTTTTTATTGCCGTTTCAAATATACCGGTCATTTTTGAAATACCCTGTGTTGTGTCTAGACAAGACAGCCTAGACACAATGAGAGGAAGCCGAAGACACGCGTTTAGCAGGCAAGAGATAGGTCTGTAACAGGATACGTAATGAATGCTATAAAGAAAAGTACGTAGCTTCTGGAATACTTAACTTTAATCCATCCTTTTGGTACATCTGGAGATTGTGGCGATACAAGTGAGACTCTTTAGATACATGCAATGTTACTAATGGCGCCTTGCTAGGTCGTAGCCATTGACTTAGCTGAAGGCTATTCTAACTATCTGCTCGGCAAAGGAGCGAGGCTTCGTCAGTGTAGTCGCTAGCTATGTCGTCCGTACAACTGGGGCGAGTGCTATTCCGTATCTCGAGACCTGCCTTGTGGTGGCGCTCGGTCTGCGATCACACAGTGGCGACACGCGGGTCCGACATGTACTAATGGACCGCGGCCGATTTAAAGCTACCACCTAGCAAGTGTGGTGTCTGGCGGTGACACCACACCCTGTATGTCCAGGAACTGCCGGCAACTGTCCTGGCGTGGGTACGACTGACTCCAAGAATTAGTTCAACGTGAGCCTACAGAAGTTAAAGAGGCCAAGTTAGGGGAATACGGTGGGTGAGGCATTACCTATAGCACCATGATTATTAGGTTATCATCCCCTTTTACATATTGAACTATCCTCTCAGTATCTTCATATACTTTTTCTATCTTTCTCTTCTGCTTGTAATGCCATCAAGTACACCTGAACTATTGTTGAATGCGTCAGTTTGCTGGCGATTCTGATGAGAAAAACCTAATGACTGAATTTATTCTGTATCCTACTTTACTATTCATAAGAAATCCTACTCCCACTTTACCATTCTCTGCTGCTGTTGTTCTCACCCTATATTCGTCTGACCAGAAATATTATCTTCTCCCCATTTCACTTCCCTTATCCCCACTATATCTAGACTGCGCCTTTGCATTTCCCTTCTGAGATTTTCTAATTTGCCTACCATCTTCAAGCTCCTGACATTCCAAGCTCCGACTCTCAGAATATTACCCTTTCGTTGGTTCTTCCATCTTTTTCTCATGGCGGCCTCCCCCTTAACGGTCGCTTCCCGGATATCCAAAATGATGGCCTAATCTTTCGCTAATGAAGAGATAATAATGGCAGTTTTCAATTACACGCCACATGTCATGTGGACACACATTTGTTTCCAAAATAATTGAAAAGCCGCGATCGCTTCATTCGTTTATTAGATGACCGGTTTCAGCACTCTGAAGGTGCCATCATCAGATCTGTGAAGGTATAACATAACAGGTTTGAGTGAGGGCTTACATGAGTTAACTATATACCTTACAATTATTACGGAACCACATACCTGAAACGTGGATTAACATTTATAAAACCATATGGACATCATGGCATATGAGGCAGACCATCTGATAAAATCATTGTCACAACCAATAAAAATATAAAAAACTCCTCTCATGATCGTTTTTTCCACAAAATATAAAACTGAAGTCACCAGATGAAACTACCACTGCTCTCCTAACACCGGTCGGCATCATCACTGCCCTATTCCGCACAGGCTTACCTGCTGTGTTTCTAGCGGTTCACAACCGGCCACCAGATAGCGCTGTCCAAGTAGCGCATACATAGTCCCACGGTATAACCACTCATTGCAACTAAAACACAACTTTACTATAACTACTTGTCACACACCCATGCAAAGCCCTGCACATACTACAGTCACTATAAAGTACGACAATTACAAACTAAAAGCATCTGAGGCACAGATATTATCCATTAGCGCCTTACACAACTATATATTATAATTTACCTTTATTAATAGCTAGAATTAGCCTGACAAAGATCATTCTTCCTTATAAAAAAAAAAAAAAAATTGCCAACACCAAGAAATGAGTCAATAGAATGGTAGCCATGTAAACAGATATTTTACTTGATCTCGTCTCGGCACTTAGTCTAACCAACCCGAGCGAATAAAGAAAAATTCTACAAGAAACTTACGGCTTTCATTACAAATTACGCGCAGACAAGCAGCGCAGCAACATCACCTGAAAATCTTCACATGCCTCTAGTCAAGCTTAACCAAATGTTATTTCCAAAATTCAGCTTTCTTTGCTTTTGTGTCTGCTAGTAATTTCCGGACCGCTCAGTAAAGTGACCACTCACTTACTTCTCGCAGAATACTTCTGGTAACAACGATGCTACTGACAGTCAAAGATCACATTGCTTGTACCCAGAAGGTCTATTACGTAACATATCGACTACTGAAGACGTTTGTCCGAAAAATACCAACTGTATAAAACTGAAAATATAGAGCTAACAACACTTTCATTGAACACTAAAAATAAGCTACTAACCTTATATTGTTTAATTTTTTGCTCAGGAGAAATAGTTTCGAACTAATATATATACACTCCTGGAAATTGAAATACGAACACCGTGAGTTCATTGTCCCAGGAAGGGGAAACTTTATTGACACATTCCTGGGGTCAGATACATCACATGATCACACTGACAGAACCACAGGCACATAGACACAGGCAACAGAGCATGCACAATGTCGGCACTAGTACAGTGTATATCCACCTTTCGCAGCAATGCAGGCTCCTATTCTCCCATGGAGACGATCGTAGAGATGCTGGATGTAGTCCTGTGGAACGGCTTGCCATGCCATTTCCACCTGGCGCCTCAGTTGGACCAGCGTTCGTGCTGGACGTGCAGACCGCGTGAGACGACGATTCATCCAGTCCCAAACATGCTCAATGGGGGACAGATCCGGAGATCTTGCTGGCCAGGGTAGTTGACTTACACCTTCTAGAGCACGTTGGGTGGCACGGGATACATGCGGACGTGCATTGTCCTGTTGGAACAGCAAGTTCCCTTGCCGGTCTAGGAATGGTAGAACGATGGGTTCGATGACGGTTTGGATGTACCGTGCACTATTCAGTGTCCCCTCGACGATCACCAGTGGTGTACGGCCAGTGTAGGAGATCGCTCCCCACACCATGATGCCGGGTGTTGGCCCTGTGTTCCTCGGTCGTATGCAGTCCTGATTGTGGCGCTCACCTGCACGGCGCCAAACACGCATACGACCATCATTGGCACCAAGGCAGAAGCGACTCTCATCGCTGAAGACGACACGTCTCCATTCGTCCCTCCATTCACGCCTGTCGCGACACCACTGGAGGCGGGCTGCACGATGTTGGGGCGTGAGCGGAAGACGGCCTAACGGTGTGCGGGACCGTAGCCCAGCTTCATGGAGACGGTTGCGAATGGGCCTCGCCGATACCCCAGGAGCAACAGTGTCCCTAATTTGCTGGGAAGTGGCGGTGCGGTCCCCTACGGCACTGCGTAGGATCCTACGGTCTTGGCGTGCATCCGTGCGTCGCTGCGGTCCGGTCCCAGGTCGACGGGCACGTGCACCTTCCGCCGACCACTGGCGACAATATCGATGTACTGTGGAGACCTCACGCCCCACGTGTTGAGCAATTCGGCGGTACGTCCACCCGGCCTCCCGCATGCCCACTATACGCCCTCGCTCAAAGTCCGTCAACTGCACATACGGTTCACGTCCACGCTGTCGCGGCATGCTACCAGTGTTGAAGACTGCGATGGAGCTCCGTATGCCACGGCAAACTGGCTAACACTGACGGCGGCGGTGCACAAATGCTGCGCAGCTAGCGCCATTCGACGGCCAACACCGCGGTTCCTGGTGTGTCCGCTGTGCCGTGCGTGTGATCATTGCTTGTACAGCCCTCTCGCAGTGTCCGGAGCAAGTATGGTGGGTCTGACACACCGGTGTCAATGTGTTCTTTTTTCCATTTCCAGGACTGTATATTCTTCAGTGTGCTTCTTATGCCAAACTGATATTAAGTATGATTTATATGTATTGTAAATATTACTGTCTGTGTTCTTGTGAATTGTGTTGCTACTCTATTCTGTTTTTTGTTTGTCTCTGTTCATTTTTTGTAGTGTGTCAATCGGTCGTTGCACTATCTTTACCAGTGTTGATTTTTCTATTTAAGTGTTGTGAATTTTGTTAATTACAGGAAGCGAGGAGTTCTGCCTGTCACTGTTTTCCTACAATCAGATTAAAACGATCTCACCGTAATCTTTCGCTCTCTGGACCGTGGAGACATCATACGACTTTTCTCAACTCAGCCAAAATAACTTTTTAAGAGAGAGGGGAAAACCACAGACGAGTAACAAAGAGACAACTGTAATTAAATCAGTCATATTCCTGATTAGACATAGAAATGCGAGGCAACCATGCCGCAAGTGGTGGGAAATTACGGCCCACAATTCTGGACTACCAGCGATGTGCAAGCTTGTTGTGGGTTAAGCCAAATGTACACAAATGGAAATAAAATTACACGAGAGACGACTATAACTTATCACGTCCCTAGAGAGATTATGGAACAGTAAAACAGAGATGAATCTTGGGTCTTTAGAATCACGAACGAAAGTTATTAGCCATGAATAATCACGAAATGTGAGAACACTCTAACATCGGTCGAAGGGTAATGATGATTGCTCGTGGTAGAAATCGCGTATTTGTATTTTAATCATGGAAATTGCTACGAGCGTTCTACCGCGAGTATCTTAATTGCAGCTGAATGTAACTGCACACATTCTAAGATGGTTGAATCCAACATTTGTAACGCGAAACAATGACAACTACGGCATAAATGTTAATCACAACGTTAAGTCTCGTAAGAACTGCAATGAACTGCGACTGAGAGTTTTGTTTCCTCGGACGCAGTACAGGAACTTCGTCTGATTTTCGTTGCCCTGTGTATTTTATGATGTAAATGACTGGTGATGATTAAAACTGCTCCGATCCCACCATTCGATAGTCCTCAACTTAGACCAGCTATCGGTGATTCTGTTGGCGGTGAAAATTAATTTTAATGCATAAACAAGCAGACTAAATTCATTTGACGTTTTAATTACTTGATTTACCGGCCTGTGTCTGCTACCATTAAACTTGTAACTGCGTCGTCAATATGAATCTGTGACTGGAAACGCGGTCGTAATTTATTCGCCACTTTTTTTTTTGTAAGTGGACTGGACTGGACTGGACTGGACTTCACAACTAATGAGACAGCAGGTTTGTTTATAAATAAATCTTCTGCTACCTGTCACGATTTTCTTTATTTTCTTTTCACACGACGTGTTTCGGAAAACGGATCCCATTTTAAAGTGCGTTTTTTGTACGCATTATGCCATTTCTGTTGATGTTGTCGATGTGAGAGAGTCTGCTTCATTTCATTGGCTTTACTGCAATATATAAGAAACACGAGATTTTTTTATTTGGTTGACAATTCTTTTTTGAAGTTAGTGAAGAAATTTGGAAGAATTTGTATTTAGTTATCTAACGGTAGGTCTGTGCACACTAAACATCACACAGAATTTAGTGTGTGTGAGACTCTGCACAGACGGACCATTAGAAAACTGTAAGTACAAATTTTTCTAAATTTCACCACTAACTTCAAAAAAGAATTCACAACCAATTAAAAAATCTCATGTTTCTTATATATTGCAGTAAAGTCAAGGAAATGAAGCAGACTCTCACACATTGACAACATCAATAGAAATGGCATATCACGCACAAAAAACGTACTTGAAAATGGGAATGATTTTCCAAAACGCGTCGTATGAAAAGTATATAAAGAAAATCGTGACTGGTAGTAGAAGATTTATTTATAAACAAACCTATTTTTTCACAGTCGCAGGCTTTCAAAAACAATTTATAATGGATCAAATCAGACACAAACTGCTGAGACTTCGTCACGTGCTCTAAAAGCTTTCGAGAAGTTTCTGGGCTACAGTTTCTACCTGTTCGGTAGCGAACTGATCGTTATGTTGCTGTTGAAGAACGAAAAAATCACAAGTGCTTTTAAAAAAGCTTTATTTTACTGTCCTTATCAGTTTCGGACTATTATTTTATCAACTGGAAACACATTTGCAAATTTTTGCTATTCACACAACATGTAAAGTGGTGCTGAATACTTACACATTCCTATGCAGTTCAGGAGCAGACGGCATGCTGCTGACATCACGATAATTAAAACATCAGCCATCTGAAGATGTGCGTGATAGCCCGTCAAAAAATATTTCTTTTCTAAAATATTTGTTCTTGTTACTTTCTTCACCAACAATCGGCAACAGCCGCTGAATTCAGCGAGATCCTTTATGGATAAAACAATATTAATAGGCACTGGTTTGTGTGTTGCTATCTTTCTGGCTATTTTCCAAGTATTTAAAAAGTAATCATTATGACACAGCCTTTGACTATTTCGGTGATTAAGACCCATGTGCTGCTTTCTAAATTTTTATGCTCTGTGCTTGGTAAGAAGCCAGGTTTGATTGCTGATTCCTTATTTAAGTCGTGTATTGTTTTGTAACTTTTACTGGTGTTGTTGATTCAAAATCCATATGCTCCTCCATACGTAGTTTACAGACGCTTGCGGGCAGACCGCGACATACGTGTTCGTGGTGCATGCGTTTTGGGAGCATGAGGGTGTCGGGGACCCGTAGGGCAGAGTGATAACAGTTCGCTGCTCCGCTCGTATTGAATTATTTCGCTTAATTTGAGAAGTAGTGGTGTGTGCAGTGTACAATGTTCACGTGCTGGCTCCGGTTCCTGCATTTGTATTTTGTGGCTATGTAGAACACGAGTGGACTCTGCTATTATTTCCATTCAAGTAAAGCTTTGTACCCCAATCACGTCTAAACAAGGTGAACATGAAGTCTCTATAAATTTATGTGAAAATGGAAACTTATTAAACATCTGCAACACTCACAATCTGACATCCAAAAGAATGTAAATTCGTACACGTACACACACCATCAGCCCCTACCTATGGTACTATGCAACCCGCAATGCCTTTGTACACCACCAACATGATTTTCACACTCTCTCGCTCGCTACGAGCAAACTATTAGTCCTCCAGAAAAATTAACATGACATTGTAGGTAATTTAATGTAGTTAAATTTTGTAGTGGGATATGTTTTCGCGAAAGGCCGTACTCTTCAAATTATTCAAGGAAGGCGTAGCAAAGTGACCTTCAAACGCGTTTTCGTTCAGTAAATCGAAAACCTTGGCCTCCAGCGAAAAAGTATCCAGTAGAAAATTTAACTACATAAATATCCTACAAAAAGGTCCTGTTCATTACGTTCTAGAACTAATAGCTTGAACGTAGTGAGTGAGAGAAGTCTCGTTTGTGGTTTTTCAAAGCGTTGTGGGTTGTATAAAACACATAGGTAGGGACAGCTGAAACTCCTAGTATAAGTGATTACAGTTGCAGTTCTCTGTGACAGATAGGACGGCCTCTACACTGCATTAGTGTTGTTCATGATTAGTGTTGCTGCCTTGCCTGGCAAGGCGGAAAATAGAATGAACAGAGTTACATGGTAAGTGACCACTGTGAGGGACATGGATGCTGCATATTCTTTTGAGACAACGTCATCAGCACCTGACAGTTTTAAAAGAACTTCACTGTGGGTCTTCATTTGGCCTGCTAGCTCAATTGCCCAATATTCAGATTTAGAGCATCCAGATGTAACAGTGGCTTGATCATGATCTCCAGGGGAACGTGGGGGCAGGTATACACGTCAAAGTGCTGGTCGACCACATCCGGCCACCACAAGAGGTGAACACCTGTTGTGCACCAAGCATTTCGTAACCCCTTCACTATTGCATTTGCCATACGAGGGCAGGTAATGGACTCCGTGCGACATTCTGTGTCATTCTACATCATTGGTCGGAGACGAGCGGCACCCATACTATTTGAAGACGACTTTAACACCACAACACAAACGCCTGCGTTTGGAGTGGTGCTGTAAATAAGCATGGACTACTGATGACAAGCGTTGCCATTGTGATCAGAACTGAATCACGGTTCTGCACTACCTCGGATGATCATCGCCGGTGAATATGGCAGTGACCTGGGAAGAGGTCCCGTTCTTCTAATGTTTCGGAGACGCGCAGCGATGTTACTTCTCACGTCACGGTGTGGGGAGCCATCGGGTACGACTGCAGGTGACGGTTCGTAGTGGTCGAGGGAACTTCGATGGCACAACGGTACCTCCCAGATGTTATGCATCCCATCTGTTACCTCTCATATCGTGGCTCCATTTATCAACATGTCACAAGCCGTAACGTGCTATAGCCATCGTCCCTCAGAGCAACGATCTGATATTGTCCCTGTCTCTTTTCTGTGAGACTTTTATCGTAATTGATGAAACCAGGTTAATGGACTCGGCTCCGAGAGCAGTCTAATTTTCTCTGATGGCTAGTTCATTGAAATGTACAAAACTTATAAATTATTACTGAAGATGGAAATCCAATTAAGTAGTTACTCCCGATTTGCGTACATGGGATTTTGTGAACGAAATGGAAATTTCATCTAAATTATACACTGGGACTCCAAGAGAGCTTTTTTGGTCATACGACAGTAAATTAGTCAACTATTTAGGAATTCGAAGACAACTTTAACAGAGAACTTTTTATTCTTTACCGTATACAGAAATTCTGTGGCATTCAGTGGTGGTTTAATGAACGGTATTAGCAAGAGAGAGATTCGAAGGACATCACAGTCGTCATCCCCGCTCTGTGTGTACTATTATATTTTCCTTCTCTTCTTATACTTCTTCTTCTTCTTCCTGAAATGTTTCTACTTATGTAGATCGTTCCCACGGCCTCTTCTAAGCTTCTCTTTTCTCTCACTGTTTACCTTTCAGTTCTCTCATAATACAGTCCTTATCGGTTCACATCATCCTTACCTTGGTCTTTTATTCGTGACCATCCAGTTGGTCTTCGTCCAGATTCTGTCTATTCTATGTCTCTTCTTGGGATTCTTTCGTGTTCCATTTTCGTAATGTGGCGGAATCATGTAACCCTTTTGCTCTTCATAGTTTCTTTTACGGGATTGAACTGAAGTCTGTTTCCCATTGTTTCACTACTTATCCTCTAGAAAGGACGTCTCTGTCCCCTGTATTCTGCTCAGATCTTTCTTTGTCCTGGTCCAAAATGCTGATCCATAAGTCAATATTGGCACATAATTTGACTTCTATATTACACCGAAAAGCCTAAGAAACAGTTATGCCTGACTAATATCGTGTAGGGCCCCACCGAGCACACAAAGTGCCGCAACACGACGTGGCATGAACTCGACTAGTGTCTGAAATAGTGCTGAAAGGAACTGACACCTTACATCCTGCGTGACTGCCCATAAATCCGTAAGAGTACTAGGGGGTCGAGATCTCTTCTGAACAGCACGTTGGAAGGTATCCCAGATATTCCCAATAATGTTCATGTCAGGGGAGTCTGGTGTCCAGCGGAAATGTTTAAACTCAGAAGAGCCACTCTGTAGCAATTCTGGAAGTTTGGGGAGTCGCGTCGTCCTGCTGGAATTATCCAAGTCCGTCGGAATGCACAATCGACACGAATGGATGCACGTGATCAGACAGGATGCTTACGTACCTGTCACCTGTCAGAGTCGTATCTAGACGTATCAGGGTTCCCATATCACTCCAACTGCACATGCCCCATACCATTACAGAGTCTCCACCGGCTTGAACAGTCCGATTCTCATATGCAGGGTCCATGGAGGTTGTCTCCATTCTCGTACATGTCCATCAACTCGATATAATCTGAAACGAGACTCGTCGGACCAGCCAACATGTTTCCAATCATCAACGGTCCAATGTCGGTGTTGACGGGCCCAGTCGAGGGCTAAAGTTTTTCGTCGTTCAGTCATCAAGGATACACGAGTGGACCTTCGGCTCCGAAAGCCTATATCGATGATATTTCGTTGAATGTTTCGGAGGATGCCACCTGTTGATGGCCCTGCATTGAAATCTGCAGCAATCTGCGGAAGGGTAGTATTTCCGTCACGCTTAACGATTCTCTTCAGTCGTCGTCGGTCCCGTTTTAGGATCTTTTTCCGTCCGTAGTGATGTCGGAGATTTGACGTTTTACATTCATGATATTCACAGTACACTCGTGAAATGGTCGTATGGGAAAATTCCACACTTCATCGCTATCTCGGAGATGCTGTGTACCATCGCTCGTGCGCCGACTTTAACATCGTTTTCAAACTCACTTAAATCTTGATAACGTGCCTTTGTAGCAGCAGTAATGGATCTAAAAACTGCGCCAGACACTTGTTGTCTTAGGCGTTGTCGACCGCAGCGACGATTTTTCTGCCTGTTTACGTATCTCTGTATTTGAATGTGTAAGCCTATACCAGTTTATTTGTTATTTGGCGCATCAGTGTATGACCCCTGCGCTCTAAGGTATTGTCCCAGTCTCTAATTATGTCAGATACACAACAATAAAATGTAGAACAATTTTACGTCTTCTCCGAAATTTCATCCTTGATGTTTCCCTTGTTGTTTAACAAATTTCCTGTAAAAATCCGAACATGCAAAACAATGGAAACTAATATTATCTGTCAGAGAAGACTCGCCATAAACAACACATGTGCCAAGAGTACTCATTTTCCACCACCTGTAACAGATGAGAACACCCAACATGTCATGCTGCAGAATCCTCAGTGTGAAACTAATGCAGAATCTGAATGTAGTATGCACGTTCTTCAGTGTTTATCACAGGGTTTTCCAAGCTGTGGAATACCTAGCTCCCCTACTGATGGATGCAGAGGGATTTCGTCTGATCGTAACGTCAATGATCCTAATGTTTCTTCGGGTATTGAAGACCTACAAGAATGTTTATCATCACCAATATTACCCATAAATTTGGACTTAAAGAACGAAATACTTGATCGCCAACCTTGCAGGACCTCGCATTCTAAATTTACGGGTAATATCCTCTCGTACCTGCCCGTATGTCATTCCGTGGAAACGGAAACCAACTGTGGCAGTTCGTTCTTCTGTTGTGATCATCCTGCCAGTTCATCTGAAACACAAATGGATGTAACTATAATATCATAGAAATGTATAAAGATTTTCTCACCCTGTGTAGTATTCATTTAACTGTTAACACAAGCAGTCCGTAGCAAGCAGGCTAACCCATTAATTAGGCGCTGACACGGAAGACAATGACTCCGCTCTTTGTACCTGGCGCGTCCTCGTTACTTGCCCTATGAACAAAGGGGAGTCCACAATGAATCTTTCACTCTGCAGCGGAGTGTGCACTGTTATGGAGAACTGTCTGCAGTGCCAAGACTCGAACATGGATCCTTGCAGTTCGCTGGAAACTACCGAATAAGCTGTCCAGGAACGAATCAGAATCCGTCCTCACAGCTCTTGGAAGACAATATTTCCGAAAAATTTTTTAGCCACATCTTAGGGGATTGTGTCCAGACGCATCTTTCGTACTCCATTGGCGTTTTCGATCCAAGTAGGAACTCACCAGATATGTTAGGCTTCAAATCTTCAACAGAGAGCAGGGAACACTGGACAGCTATAGAGCGCTTATATTAAGGGTGTTTCAGATAAGGTTTTTTTTCTGTAACTTACAAAATAGAGATTTTAAAGGTTTCCACCTCGGCTGATGTTGACAAGTATTCACTTTATTACATCTCGCATGATTGGCCAATTCTGGTCTTAAAGGACATTTTCAAGTGCAGCAGGCGATATTATGCTACACTAAATTGCACTGAAAAATTCCCTGTAAGACCGAAATAGACCAGTCGTGCAAGATGTCATAAAGTGAAAACTTGTCAACAAATTTCAAAAAATCATTTAAAAAACACACTGAGGAGACAAAAGTCATCGGATAGCAATATGCACACACACAGGTGAAAGGTAGTATTGAAACGTCTCTGTTGGATTCGGTTCGTACTATTTAACTTGTAAATCAATGCTGTGACTCTCAGTTATTTCTAATCTAGTTTTTTAATCTGAGTTTGTCCCAATTCAGTGATACACAGTCACATTAAAGTATCAATTTTTCCAGTAAGCATCTAATCCTGTGTACATTACCTAACATTTTGTGCTCCCAAATTTCCTTTCTCTCTTTATCATCTCTGTGAATGAGTAAGTGAGTGAATATGTTGAATTTGTCTTATATATGGTAGCAGTACAACATCTATCTGCTGTGGTAGCAACAGCGTAACCAACGTAGCTTTATCAGTCAATGCAATGAGATTTGTACGCTTTCGCAGTCATTTGACAGTAGTTAAGATGGTGGCTGAAAGGAACTCTCTGGTCCCTTTCGACAACCTGGTGAAGAGCATGCTCTTGGCACTCTGGACTTCCGGTAAGTGAGGACGGTACTCTTAAAAGCAAACTTCCGCTGGAGAGTATGTTAATGTGTGACGGTATGTAGCAATTCCAACCGATTTACACGTTTGATCTGCTAGTTCATTTTTAAGTTTGTAAGTCGAATTCTTACGTTTTTCAGAGTAAATTTTTCTGTATGTAGTAAGTTTTTCCGGTCATCGCTTTATATAAGCAGAACACATGCTGTAGGAAGTTCGTTACTCGAGCGCATGTTTAAAATTCAGTTGGCTGACTTCTCTTTTTACTGGAATACACGTGTAAACTCTTCTCCTGTGTACGTGTTTTATTTCTTCTACTTTTCATTTCATTTTAAGACTGCGTAGCTTTTTCCTTCCAACGTGGTGGTAATTTCACAGTAGGTAGTTTCAGTACCATCTTGAGTAAGTTTTATTCTTAATTCCGTGTGATTTTTTATTATTTTATTGCTATTTATGTCTATACAATTTACATTTGTATTCTTGAATTTTCCTCAAGTCTTAATAATTTTGCTTTGTTCATGAAAATTCATGGCAATTTCGGATGTTTCACGCCAGCGTAGCTTAGTTTTATGTGCAAGGTGTCGCAGATAAATTTCTTTGTCAGGAAGTGTTCCGTAGAATTCTTATCCACAATAATTCAATCACAGCTATAGGAATGAACCTCTGACCGTCTGACTTACTGACGTGATCAAAATTCTTTTCATCTCTATTCTTGTGTGTGAATCGTGTATGTTTGTGTGAACTTTTCCCATGAGTGCCGAAGATGGCCTTTTCATTTAACACTGGAATGTACCACAGCACTCAATATAATAATGATATAAGTGAGTTAAAAAATCACGTAACAGGCAACGACAGATCATAGGTTAGAACTATCGTGTGAATTTTTAGTATGATGTTTTATTTTAATAAACTATGTTAAAGTGTGATGAATGTTTCTCAGACAGACCCATCACCTTCTGTAAGATTACTTTTTATACATCCCACCTGGCATTTATAAATCGCAAAAGGCAGGCTTTCATGTTTGTAGACTTTTTCTGATTGTATTATTCTTTTTTTGAGGGTTAAGCTCCTGCTTGTTCCGAACTACTTGATTTAACGGTTGTACTTAAATTGTTCCCATATGCTCATTCCATATATTCATATGGATCTTTTTGTTAATGTTAACACATTAGTTACGCTTTCCAATTCAGTGATTAATGCAGCTCTTATATTACATTTTCCCAATTTTAATTAAACTGGGTGGTGAACCAGAAAAATTGTGTGGCATACGAAACTTACAGTGCAATGCAGAGTTCCACAATGGCTAACTTCCCCCAGTTCCTCTTTGCAAATCACTTTCCAAATAACCATTCACTCATTAATAACCATTTATACGACGACCCAGCACGCAAAGATAACTGGAACTGTAGAGAAACCGTTGGTAAGTGGGCTGGACTAGTCGCAATTTTTTTTTCGTTAGCGCCGAACAACTTACGCGTTGTTCTTCTTATGATTTCTTCACTCGGATGTGTGTTGTTCTGTATTGTGTATATATGTAGTCTGAAAGAGGTTATGTGTGATGCGTGTGAAACGTATATTGATTGCTTGTTTAGGAAAAGAGACGTCTGTTATTTTTTTAGGTTTCTGTGGCTGTATATATTTGATAGTGATATTTTGCGAAAAGGGGATTCGCTTATGGTGACACGAACCCGGTCCAAATGCAATAACTGCCGCGAAAACGTTGACAAAATGCACCAGAGTAATCGTTTAGTTCCAGAGGTCGAGCAAACGGAAGTACAGCAGAAGGGATTTCGTACTTTTCTCATGTGGTGCGGCGTAATTAACAATTCTCAACTAGAAACGTTAGCAACAATACCACGCATGTATGTTCTGAAAGTTTGTGTCGACAAGTGCAGGAAAGACCTTAAGTAATAGTAGTGAAAGTACAGCAAAGTCCCCAATTAACTCAGCGTAAACTATCAGTTTGATACGGAAGAGCTAGTAAGAATATTGTCTAAGGAGAATCGTAAGGCGTTGCAAGAAAGTAATAGAAAGCTGTCTGAGGAGAGTCGTAAGGCTTTAAAAGAAAGTAATAAAAAGTTATCTGAGGATAAGAGTAGGGCGGCAGAAGAAAGTAATGAAAAATTATATGAGAAACAATGATCACAGTTTAACATAATTTATTAAAATAAAACATCATACTAAAAATTCACAAGACGATTGTAAACTGTGATCTGTCGTTGCCTGTTACGTGTTTTTTTAACTCATTTGTATTATTATTATTATTATTATTATTATTATTATTATTATTATTATTATTATATTGGGTTCTGTATTACATTGCGGTGATAAATGAAAAGGGAATGTTCGGCACTCATGGGAAAAATTTACACAAGCATACACGATTCATACACAAGAATTGAGATAAAAAGAATTTTGTCCATGACAGCATGTCAGAGGCTCAGAGATTTATTCCTATCGGTGTGATTGAATTATTGTGAATAAGAATTCTATGGAACACTTCCCGACAAAGAAATTTATCTGCGACACCTTGCTAAGCTACGCTGGCGTGAAACATCCGCAAATTCAGTGAATTTTCATGAACAAAGCAAAATATTACGACTCGTGGAAATTTCAAGAACACAAATGTAAATCGCATAGACAGAAATAGCAATAAAACAATAAAATATCAAGCCGAAATAAGAATAAAACTTATTGAAGATGGTACTCAAATTACATACTGTGAAATTACCACCACGCGTGATGAGAAACAGCTGCACAATCTTAAAACTGAAATGAAATGAAAAGTAGAAGAAATAAAACACATACACAACGAGGAAAGCTCACACATACGTAACATTTAAAAATGAAGTCAGACAACTGAATTTTAAACGTATAGTTGAGTAACTAACTTCCTACAACACGTGTTCTGCTTACATAATGCGAGGACCGGAAAAAAACTTACTACATACAGAAAAAATATACTCTGAAAATATACTCTTACAAACGAAATAGCATACCAGACGATTACATCAGCTGGAATAGCTACACACCATAACACATTAACACACTCACCAGTAATCGACAGTTCGGCTGGTTCTGGCTCAGGTTCGAGTCCTCCCTTGGGCATGGGTGTGTGTGTTTGTCCTTAGGATAATTTAGGGACTGATGACCTTAGCAGTTAAGTCCCATAAGATTTCACACACATTTGAATATTTTTTAGCACTCACCAGCGCCAGTTCGCTCTTGATTATTCACTCACTTAATTGTTCACTCACCAAAGGTCCAGTCCTAAGTGCCGAGAGAAAGCTCTCTAACGAACATCCCCCCGGTAGCCGGAAGAGATCAGAGACGTCCTTTTCACCACCAACTTAACTGCTATCGAATGATTATCGAAAAAGTACAAATCTCTTTTGCCTTAACAGAGAAAGCTATGTTGGCTACACTGTTGTTACCACAGGAGACAGCCACTTTCTGTACTACTACCACAAACGCTGAAGCGCCAGAGAAACTGGTACAGGCACGCGTATTCAACTACAGAGAGATGTAAACAGCCAGAATACGGCGCTGCGGTCGGCTACGCCTATATAAGACAAGTGTCTTGCGCAGCTGTTAGATGGTTACTGCTGCTACAATGGCAGGTAATCAAGATTTAAGTGAGTTTGAATTTCGTATTATAGTCGGTGCACGAGCGATGAGACACAGCATCTCCGAGGTAGCGATGAAGTGGGGATTTTTGCTTACAACCATTTCATGAGTACACCCTGAATATCGGGAATCCGGTAAAATATCAAACCTCCGACATCGCTGCGGCGGGAAACAGATCCTGCATGAACGGTACCAATGACGACCGAAGACAATCTTTCAAATCGACAGAAGTGTGACTAGACAATTCCAGCAGCACAATGCGATACCCCATACGTCCAGAATTGCTACACTGTGGCTCCAGGAACACCCTTCTGAGTTTAAACACTTCTGCTGGCCCCAAACTCCGCAGACATGAACATTATTGAGTATATCTGGGATTCCTTGCAACGTGCTGTTCAGAAGAGATCTCCATCCCCTCCTGCTCTTACGGATTTATGGACAGTCCTGCAGGATTCGTGGTGTCAATTCCCTGCCGCACTACTTCAGACATTAATTGAGTCCATGCCACGTCGTGTTGCAACACTTCTGCATGCTCGCGGGAACTATACGGTATTAGACAAGTTTACCAGTTTCTTTGCCACTTCAGTGCATAAGACAAATTTCATACAGATGAAAAAGAGAGAGAGGAAATTTTGGAGCACAAAGTGTTAGGTAATATACGTAGGATTAGAAGCTTACTGATAAAATTGATGCTATAATGTGATAGTGTACCGATGAATGGGGACAAACACGAAGTTCAGAACTGAATTACAAATAATTCAGAGTCACAGCATGAAATACAAGTTAAATAGTATAAAACGAATCTAACAGAGTCGTTTCAGTATCCCGTGTGCAAGGTATAAGAGGACATTGCATTGGCGGACCTATTATTTGTACTTAGGTGTTTCATATGAAAAGGCTTCAGACGTGCTGGGAATTAATAGAACTTTGAAGCCAGAATGCTAGTTGGAGCTAGTCACATTGGACATTCCATTTCGGAAATCGTTAGGGAATTCAATTTTTAGTGATATACAGTCTCAAAAGTATGCCGAGAATTCTGGCATTGCCTCTCACCACGGACAACGTAATGGCCGACGGCTTTCACTTAACGACCGAGAACAGTGGCGTTTCCGTAGAGTTGTCAGTACTAACAAACAAGCAGCATTGCGTGAAATAACTGCATAAATCAATGTGGGATGTACGACAAACATATTCGTTTGGGCAGTGAGGCAAAATCCGACGTTAATTGGCTACGGCAGCAGGCACAAATCCAAATCGCGGGTTATGCTCCTTGGAGAGGGCCTATCTGAGAGATTTGTCGTTCCTCAAACCGTGGCCACCACCATCTGCTGCTTAGGCATTGATTTTACGAATGATCGTCGTTGTTTAGCTGCAACAAATATCAGACATCTCCTCCAAACGAGCAGGGCTGTCCTCGTTGATAACCGGCTTAGATCCGTTGACATTGTACAGCGTCCTTGATACGTGAATGTCTATCAAGCCTCTTGTACCCCTCAGGTGGCACAGGTACTTGTATTCCCGATACCGATTACCGTCGCCAATCGTACGTTGGTGTCGATGGGTTCCTTCGTCCGTACTGGGATGTTATTAACAGTTCAATATGCCTCCCTTGTCCTCCCACGGGAGCGTGGTGGCGTTGGCTTATTCCACTTGCCAGACAGAGATATGGTACTTTTTGTTAGCTCCCAACTTGAAGTCCGGCACTGTTGCCCGACAAGCCGCACTGGACTGCTTTTAAATGAATATGAGTTGGTCTCCATGTCAGCTCCATTCATGTTACTTGACATTCGAGACGCCTTTTATCACTTTCGGCATTTATTTCTGGAATTAAGTTACATCTTCCAATACTTACTGAGATGTTAATCTAGTAGGAAATAGGGAAACAAATAGGAAGGACTGGATCCCTTTTGTGACCACTCGTTTTATTTAACAATCATATAAACAAATACCTTTAAAACAACAATATCTCAATCCTGATTACTTTAGGTAAGACACAAATTTTTAGTGAATCTGCTACCAATGTCTCTTATGAAACAGTCTACCTTATACATATAAGAAAATTTTAAAAGGACTAGCAACTATGCGCCTGACGGCTTAAATTAATTCTCACTTGTATGCTGCTCGTCAGACAAAGTTTAATAAATATAATAAATACCCAAATAAACATAATTAGCACCAGAATTAATTAGCGAGGAGTGACGCCAGGTCTCTCGAAGGCAGAACGAAACTTAACTTGGAGAAGCCAAGGCGGAAGGAGGAAGCCGGCAGTTCGTACACGACCCACTTCTCGAGCTTCGACCCGGAGTCACCTCCCGCTACCTAGGATTTCACAGCCCCAGTACCCATAGGTGGAAAGGTAGCGCTTACTCCAAAACACCAGCCAGGCAGCAGTAACATTTAATAAGCGCACAGAACACGTCCGCAGGGACAATTTAAACAACCACCAAAAAATATTAAATAACAGGTTAAATTATTCACTAATAAAATGTCACACTGCCTTTGCCACACTACGAATGAACTACACAGGTAAGGTACAACCAACAGCGCAAATCTTATCAATAACATTAAGGAAAATTGCCAGCTATTAAGGTATTAAAAAAATACTTATAGTTACTAGCAAGGCCAACGGGAACTCCTGTTTTAGTCACAATTAAACTACGTGAACTCTTGTGCCCCAGTGTTCAGCGAAAATCGTAACGAGCACAGTTCTGAAAATTTCATTACAAATTTTACTGGGGCTAACTACGCTAAGGCTACCAAACACTCAAGTGCAGTATATTTGATAAACAGAGTACGGCCTTGCAGGTGATTACGTATTACATCAAACAACAATTCCCCACGAGCTGGAAGACGCATGCGCGTGCATTATAATAATATTTAACACCTGTCTTAAACACCATGAACTCTTTATAGGCACACCTTTACTTCCATGGTAACACGCATGCGCTTACAGTTACCAGAAGTGAGGTAGCAGTCCTCAACACCTTCACACACACACACACACACACACACACACACACACACACACACACACACACACGTCCTAAGTGTAATCTCACTTAACTTTGGCTGGACGTCCGATATGGCTTGCGTCGGGTACAGCAGGCAGCAATAAGGCAGCGGACGACCGTAGACAGCCGTGTCCGGAACTAGCAGCACGCAACCCAAGGCAGCAACAAGCCTCCCCACAGGCGACAGGAAAGGCTGCCTCGTACACGTGGTAGGTTCCCGCTCGACTACAAGCGCACTCTGGCCTCAGGTAACATCGAATGCCAACTGTCCCCGTTCTTCGCGAGAGCTTCCAGTTAACTCCTCCGGCAAAGATACGGCAGCCAAGACTCAGTGCCCGTCACAAGCAAAGATAAGAACGCGAAGGCGAGATACTCGCAAATACGCTGGCGCGCCAGCAAAACGCCACGGCTCAACCATTCGCACAAATACTCCGGACAAAGACTGTACACGATGCATTACAAATGTATCGGCCCCGAATTCCATTGAACGGAAGTTTCCCCACATCATATGACGTAGTGTATGGAAAGCGGAGTACGCTGTTTTTGTCGACACCAGCCTCCACCGTCAATGGCAAACAGGTAAACCAATTTCGTTTGCAACCCACAAGTCGTGCTGACACCCCTAGAAATGAGGACGACACAGACGCCCACCGATTCTCATGTGGCTCGTTATCTGACGTCTGGAGGCTAACGCAGCGTATCTTGACTTTCGTCACCCGCCCAGATCACTCTCCAGACGCTTTTATCCCCGGACGTGCTTCATTACCCCGAAACGAAGACTAATGATGTGAATTGGATACACGACCATGCGATCCGCTACCCTTTTTGACCTCTACGAGAAATCGGAACTGTGTTATTGGAGATACCTTAATGATCGACACTGCGCTCTTGTTCCCAGTCGCAGTTACAAGCAGTTATTTTCGAATTTTCTGTGCAGCGCCTTTCATGACCCGTCTTCCAGCTGGAACGACCAAGCCATGAAATTCTGATGTTTGTTTTGCCGACTTGATGCTCTAGACAAACTACAAACGGAATATATATATAAATTTCGAGAAGACACGTTTGGACGTTCCACCATCTGAAGGTACAAGCGGCTCAAGGAATTTCGACACACAAAAAATGCCTCTAAACAACTCCTTTCATTTTCATCACTCCCATGGATGGTTTTCCCCTCACTTTCTTTCTTTATTTCTTAATCCCTTTTAGAAATGGTTCATTGTTTTACGACAGGCATTGATAGGCCACAACGCCTGAAGAGGCGAAGTTCTTTCTTCTTCTTAGGACACAAATGGCGGTGGCAAGTAGAACTTTTTTGTAAATTCCCTTTCCTGTCCGGGGGAGACACACAATAATCACAATTTAAAACATTGAACTAAAAGATAAAAAATAAAAAAAACGAAGTTGTGTTTGTCCAGGTTCTAAAGAAAAGAAGGTTCGAACTTCGCCACAGCTTAAATTTTGAAAAAGTGTTGTTATGATATCTCCATTGAAAAAAAAGATGTGGTTAACGCGATGGAGCAGCATCCGGGAGACTCGAGTTCGATTTCCGGCGTTGGCAGCGATTTCACCTTGCTGACAGGACTACACCGTGTTGCACTGAGCCTCGCGATGCCAGTTGAGGAGCCATCTGATTGATAGGTAGCGGCGCCAACGTCTAAACGTCGACAAAGGCCTTGGAGTGCGGAGTGCTGACTCTGTACCCCTGCATACCGCATTCGATCGGTCGTCCATCGTGTAGTTTACGTCTACTACCGCAAAGTTTTCTGCAACTACTTGCTTCACGAAGTTGTTATTCAGTACGTGTGAGCGTAATGGCTAATGGAGTTTGATCGGAATATCACGCGGCGTGAGCTATGGCTGCTTAGTTGGTGTCATGGCGGCATTCAAAAAACAATGGTTCAAATGGCTCTGAGCACTATGGGACTTAACTACTGAGATCATCAGTCCCCTAGAACTCAGAACTACTTAAACCTAAGTAACCTAAAGACATCACACACACCCATGCCCGAGGCAGGATTCAAACCTGCGACCAGAGCGATCGAGCGGGTCCAGACTGAAGCGCCTAGAACCGCTCGGCCACACCGGCCGGCTGTTGGCATTCACAGAACATCAACAACATAGCAGTGTATTTGTTGAGTGTGTGTACGATTTTTATTCCATGTCAATATCTACCGCAGTGTAAGGTACATTCTGCAATTTAACCGAACATGAGTTTAAATAGTGCATCGGGTAAGCGTGTAGCTCCGTGACACCAGCTACTTTACATCTCGTTCACATGTCGTTGATATGGCGCTCTGAGTTGTGGAGTAAGAAAAACTGGCGCTTGTTTCGACACCTAGCGCTTCCTTTCCTAATTACGAATCACCTTGACTCGACCGTGAGACATTGGACAGAAACAACTGAAACTACGTGTAGCAATAAACTGAAATGTTCTCCTACACGTGTCTTACACTAACAAAGTGCATTCAGGCTCATAAATTTATGAAAATTGGAATGAAAAACAATGACGAGATGGGAAGGAATGCCAAGTGGTGGAGACTTCTTGATGACGCTCCTTACCGCTACTCACACTAATACACATTATCAGCACATGCACAAAAAAATAGAAATTACGGAAAAGAAAACGCAATATGTTAGTGTACAACGTTAGCAATCAACAGTGTACAGAAGTTACAGAGTAACTGTGGTAGCTGGTTACTAGTATAACAGTGTAAACAACATTTCGAATGAAACTTCCTGGCAGATTAAAACTGTGTGCCCGACCGAGACTCGAACTCGGGACCTTTGCCTTTCGCGGGCAAGTGCTCTACCACTGAGCTACCGAAGCACGACTCACTCCCGGTACTCACAGCTTTACTTCTGCCAGTACCTCGTCTCCTACCTTCCAAACTTTACAGAAGCTCTCCTGCGAAGCTTGCAGAACTAGCACTCCTGAAAGAAAGCATATTGCGGAGACATGGCTTAGCCACAGCCTGGGGGATGTTTCCAGAATGAGATTTTCACTCTGCAGCGGAGTGTGCGCTGATATGAAGCTTCCTGGCAGATTAAAACTGTGTGCCCGACCGAGACTCGAACTCAGGACCTTTGCCTTTCGCGGGAAAGTGCTCTACCAACTGAGCTACCGAAGCACGACTCACTCCCGGTACTCACAGCTTTACTTCTGCCAGTACCTCGTCTCCTACCTTCATTTCGAATAATTAATAATTTAATTGACTTTAAGACTTTCCTGATAGCTATACTACCCAGAAGTTGAATAAAATCATTCACTGAAATGGAAGTTTTGAGCACAAAATGATTCCACTTCAATACATGTAACTCATAAAACTATTTTCTCTGTAATTATCTTCACCACAGTGCATACTCTGAGTATTTATTAATGTGAACATTTACCTGTGGTAGTCGGAGCTGTTGTATTATTCAACTGCGCATCTTACAAACATTGGCAAGAGGGTGATATCAGACATAACTGATTGATAACACGTGAATTTGAATATTTTAGTTTTCCTTATAGCAGCATTAGCTTATGGAACGGTCATATGTGAAGAGATTTTAAAACATAGAACACACAGAAGAATGGGATTGACTCCTGAAGAATAAGAACAGTTAACAACAACAGTTTTTTCGTGTAAAATTGTTACTGACATCAGTATCGCAAATGTGAGAGGGAACTAGAATTTACAAATCAAAAGTACTTAACTGTTCGTCATAATATCCATTCAACAGTTTCACCGTTGTACACTACATTTTTTTATAATAATACTCAAATTCAGTTATATCGTCATCTATAGTCACTACCACCCAATTCCGCCTGTCGCAGCAACTCCAACTTGTATTAATGTCCAGCATTTGGGATTCCATACAAGTCACTGCTTCCCTTGTGCTGTTAACCATTAACCACATCGTCATTGTGAAAGTTGGTTATTAAATAATAGTAGAACCGTTGGCAACCATTATACATCATTATGGCATAATTCTGCAGCGCTTTCGACGGCACCAAGGTACGTGTTAACTCGACTGTATATCAGAGGCATCCTCCACGAACTATCTCTGTAACTGCTTACCGCGACCACTCACAAAGACAACCTTCTTGGAAAGGTGGGCCAGTAAGACGCTTCTTGTCTTTTGGACTCACCTTATTCTCACACACTTTTGGTGTGCATACAGTCCTTACCCACCTCATCAGCAGTGCTCTCTCTCTCTCTCTCTCTCTCTCTCTCTCTCTCTCTCTCTCTCTCTCTCTCTCTCTGAAACACGTTATGTGGTTTTACAATAATATTTGCTTTTTCCACTACACGTACTACTATCTAGTAAATCATTGCACAGGCGATCAACAAAGTTCTAGACTTAACAGTCTGTACTGTAGGAAATAGATTCCATATCATCAATCATACATAGAATCAAAATCGGCAATTAATCAATTATAACAATCGCCTGTAGATGGTACCAGTTCACAACGTCTCACGCTTCGTGTGCTTACTAGCTTACTGTGTTGACGTGATTGTTCCCACATGAAGTAATCACGCTGATATTCAGTCACAGTATTCCACTTTCAACACAGTAACTCGCTGGTTATGCATGTTAAAAACGTAAAACAAATGTGATACATTATGAAGGTGGTAACAAGTGAAATGAACAATGAAATGAACAGTCCGCCACCACATACATCTGAGTACTCTTCTAACACCCTAACCAAACCTAAAGGAAAACTATTTTGAATTGAGTTGTATACAGTTGCTATAAGTACATCAACTACAAGATAGAAAATTCCTGTTTAAAATATTATAGTTCATTGCTCTGACTGCGAAAAATAATTAATTTCGCAGAAAGAATAATATTTCTTTTGTTAACATTCGTTCCATAAGTCGATCACAAGTAGTCTCTAAATAGCCAGACGTAACGATTCTCAGTCAGTGATTGGTTCCGTTGGACCAGATGACCAAGTCTAATGCCGGCCGATGTGGCCGAGCGGTTCTATGCGCTTCAGTCCGGAACCGCGAGGCTGCTGCTGTGGCGGGTTCGAGTCCTGCCTCGGGCCTGGATGTGTGTGGCGTCCTTGGGTTAGTTAGGTTTAAGTAGTTCTACATCTAGGGCACTGATGACCTCAGATGTTAAGTCCCATAGTGCTTAGAGCAATTTGAAACATCTGAACCAAGTCCATTCCACATAAACACAGCCCACACCATTACGGATCCACCACCAGCTTGTACAGTACCCTGTTGACAACTTCGGTCCATGGCTTCGTGAAGTTTGTGCCACACTCTAACCCTATCATCAGCTCTTACCAGCTGTTTGCCATATCCTGTCCTGCGTAAAGCCGGTTTCATGCATGATAGCCACCCGTATAGGCTGAATGTGTGTGGAGGGGCGACGTCGACGACGGAGGACCCACGCGTCCTCAACCATCTGTCAGCAGACGTGAGCAGTTAGGTGGGCAACGTTTAATTTCCACGGGCCACCACTGTGCTACATCCGTTGGCGGGTGAGGGCGACATCGTAGATGTAGGCCTCGTGGTCGGAGAAAGCTTCAAGCCAAACTTCGGCATGACAAGTGTCGCCAGCAAGGGAGCGTGTGTGGTAGATACAGTGGAGGCGACTGCACGCGTGCACCGTATAGTAAGCGAAACCCACATAGGTGCCATGAACCTTCGTTCACATGTCGACAAGGTGAAGTTGGTCGATGATGACACACTGGGCCACACAATGGGGATGTTGTGGGAGTTGATCAGTGAGCCCTTCTGAGGTTACCACAGAGGACCAGATCATCCAGGGAATCATCAGAAAACTGCGCTACCTCATCAGAAAAGAAGTTGTGTAGTTCATGACATCGATTGGAGCCAGTTGGTGCATACACGTTTGGGATATGGATGCCGAACAGCGTGAGAGCCGTACCCCCAGCATTAGGAAGGCACACTAGTGCTTCAGCAGGGAGTCCTGTACTGAGGAGGATGGCCACTCCACTACCATTGTCAGAGGAATTGTGGACCGTTTAGCCGATGATGTTTCTGAACATGGACAGTTTATGTGGAGCCCCAATGGTGGCCAGATTCATCATTGAGATGTGGTAGTGTTGTCAATGTTTCAATGTTGTCTTCCCAGCGCAGCAGCTGTTGCGGCAATCACTGGGTGGAAGCTGGGTCGGGCGCCACCGTGGGACTCTCCGACGGGTGGGCCAGCATCCCAACCTCCTCCGTCATTGACATCGTCAGCCCCGGAGATCGAAACAGGCGGCAGGCGAATGTTAAGCCATCGACAGCTAGAGGAGGTAGTGCTGCCATCCGGGGAATCACCCGCCGCAGGATTCATCATTGCCGAGCGGGATTGCAGGTGGTGGATAGGATGTTACCCAAACAGGACCTGGGAACTTCTGTCGTTGGAGCGCTCGAAGGGAGATCACTGTCTGGTATTTGGTCCAATACCTATGATACCATATGAAGGAATGTGTCGTCCGATGGCCTTCGCTTCTTCCGTTTCCCGGTTCCCGGGCGAAAGCGGCTTCAAGAGGTACTGCTCCGTGTAGGAAGCGGGCGTTCGTCGTCCAACGTCATGCCCGTCTGGAGGAAAGCAGAGGTAGACACGACGCTGTTCGATGTCCATCGAGCTCTGGGGATTTTTTGGTCTCTTCGCCGAGGGGAGTGCGGGCCTGAGAACAGGCACATCCTGAAGTGACATATCTGGGTTGCTCATGGCTAAGGCGTAGGTGTAAAGAAGCGACCGTCACTTTGTGAGCTGCGCCACCGGTTAGAATCTAGAGTAAACGTTGACGGAGACAATCGGACGTAACATGGCCCCCTTGTCCACATCCTGCACATGTCTGTGGCTGGCTGTCACACACGACGAGGGGTCGCACACCTGTAATCAGATAGGATGGACGGCTCGATAGCTAGATGATCTATCAGGTACCATTTAACACTTGGTACGTCGCGAAAATCTGCAATATTCCCACGATGTGGCCCACAACGTTGTTGTAGGGTGGGAGGCTTCAATAACCACGTCTTGGTGCACCTCGAAAGGGAGCTCAAAAACCCGAATTGTTCAGAGACCGAAGCCAGCGTGGTCTATCGTCACCTCACCAACATGCCCGCCAGAATGAACTGCAGTCGGTGTGCATGTTGTAAAACTGCGTCAGCGTATGCTATCTCCGTCGTTATTTTGACATTGACCACGTTGCCGGTGATAGAGAAGTGAATACTTATCAAATCTTGTGGGTCCAGACGGAGACACTCATGAATGAATTGTTCGATTTCACAAGCGCGTGGTCGTGTACGTTCGCCTTGGAATGAAACTTTAAATGTCGCTAGGCGGTAATAGTACTCCATGGGGTACAATATTAATGGACTCTTTACAAAACAAATACCTCTACGCGGAAATAAACAACTCCGTTACCGGAGCGCTATCGGGACCGAGGAGCTCGTCAGCACGCGACTAGGTCGGAAGGCCGGCTACCACTCGCCCTAGGCCGCTTAGGCGTACTAAGCAGCGATACATCGTAAGTATATGGTGTATTACGTGGTGTAATAAATGGTCAAGGAAGTGAGGATATGGAAGTGTTTTAGGTGGAATACATCACGATCCTCATGTCAATTTTCGAGAAGTTGTCTTACATCTGTATGGTGAATAGCACAAAGTCAGAGGCTTCACTTGTACCGCCTGACACAGGGGCTGCATGGCTACTTTCTGCGAATGGGCATTGGATAATTTCACTGTGGAAGCCTTTCAAAGTGTTATATTCTCTGATGATTCCACAATCACAAATTATGGTGCATCGAACCATCATAACCTGCATTACTGGGCCACAGAAAATACTAGATGATTATTTTAATAAATACAGCAACCAGCCATTTTTTTGATGTATGTTCCTTTAAGCTGACACGTTTTTCGAGCTTTCACTCATCTTCAATCGGCGTAATACATATTTCCGTCTTCAGTTAGGACATAGTTACAACATCGACAGCAAATTGGATGCTGCAGCTGCTCTGTGTAAAATAAAACTTCTGTTTACCTACTACACCTCGGGAGGTTCATATTTACGATTTACTGCCGCTTAGGCGGACTGAGCAGCAATACATCGTAAACATATGGTGTATTACACGGTGTACTAAATGGTAATATATTGTAGATATACACCTGAGGAGGTGCCGTAGCGAAACAAAATTGTTATATTGCGCAGGGCAGTTGGAGCACCCACCTTGCTGTCGATGTTGTAACTATGTAATGCCTAAAGACTCAAATACATATTACGCTAACTGAAGATGTGTAAAATCCCAAAACCTGTGTTATCTTAAATAATATTTAACAAATTGGTGGTTGCTGTATTTATTAAAATAATATAATCCACTGCCGAGAAGCTAAATAGCAGGTAAAATGGATGAATCATTGTCTTACGCTATTACCTCATGTCGACCGTCCATTAATCCTGTGAAATCCTTGGAGATGAAATCATTGGTCTACATTACTTCAAAAGTACTCTCAAAAGTGGGAAGTATTCAAGCTCCCTAAGATAAAATGATAGAAATTTGATTTAAACTGATTTGTACACAGCTGATTTAAACAAATCTGCTTCATTGCAGAAAAAAAATGTTCTGTTTAAAAAATTATATATCGTTGCTGTAACTAACTAATAACTAAACTGCTAAATAAACTATTTTCATAATTCCACTGAAAGATTTTTTTTTTAAATGGCTTTGAGCACTATGGGACTCAACTGCTGAGGTCATTAGTCCCCTAGAACTTAGAACTAGTTAAACCTAACTAACCTAAGGACATCACAAACATCCATGCCCGAGGCAGGATTCGAACCTGCGACCGTAGCGGCCTTGCGGTTCCAGACTGCAGCGCCTTTAACTGAAAGATTGTTCCTTAAAACTTTTACAACCCCTCGTTTGCGCAGACACATGAACACTAGGCAAACTGACATTATCATAGAAAGAAGGAGGAAGCATTTAAGTTTACTTAAGGCTGTGGTTATTAGGAGACCACTTTGCTACTTAAAAGGGAAACTCGTACCCCCCTCAGATTTATCTGTACGGTGGCCCACTGGATACCCCGTCAAAAGCTGGCACAGATCAAACATGGAAACGGGAAGAAGGTGTACTGAATCGTGAAAAAAATATATATATAAACCGTGAGCGGTCCAAGTTCAAGAAGTGTAACATCGAGAGCGCTGCAAAAGCGACGGTGTCGTGGTTAGGTAGGCAAGCATTTAGACTACAAAGCGGAGAGCCGTGTTGAAGATCAGGGACTGGATGTTGTGTTGTCCTAATCATAATCATTTCATCCTCATCGACGCGCAAGTCGCCGAAGTCGCGTCAAATCGAAAGACTTGCACACGGCGAACGTTCTACCCGACGGGAGGTCCTAGTCACACGACATTTATATTTTAAAAATGCCGGCACGGTAGCTCAGCGTGATCCGTCAGAAGGTTAGCTGCCCTCCGTAATAAAAAAAAACCTGAGTTAATCGATCGACAACGAACATTAGAACATTAACGGATGTCTTACGACATCCTCCCCGAGCAGATGCAACGAACAAAAGTCAACGAAATGAGATTTAAAAAAAATACTCGCTTTCTTCATTTATTTTTCAGTATATTATGAACTGTTTGCCCAGTAATTGAACTAGTAGTCTTGGCAGTTGTCATACTATAAACTGGTTTTAGAATATGAGTCACGTGGTAAGAACACATTACCGTCGCAGGTAAACGTGATGAATAGTGAGAGCAGGCGGGATACCACATAGACGCCTCACGGAAATGAAACAACACGTAAACTGGTATGAACTATGTTACAACAACAGAATTAAAGAGTCAAAACTTCCAAAACGGAACGCAACTTCAAAAACGTTAAAAACAAATGTTTTGACAGAGAACAGAGAAACGTGATTGTGAAACTATTGCGTTCATGTGTGGCTGTTTATGTGACAAACTATTATGTTTTCATCATTTTCTGGGGAGTGATCACATTCGCATTCACACGAATATCTGAATAGAGCAAGGAGGCATATCCAACTCACTCACCAGGCGTACAAATTAGGTGTGTCGATAAGAGATGCCTGTCATATGATACACGTGCTGTCACTCGTGCCCTGTGTGATACACCAGACGTGTTTTCCAGTGGAGGATTGTGTTGACTTGTAGCCTTTTCATCAAACTTTGCGGTTCCCTTTCGAAAGCCACTGCCTTTCGGCTGCTAATAGAATAATTGTGCAGAATCAACTGTCATCACAGATCCCTTCCTTACACCTCGCCGTTGCAAACGGATGTCACACCACGGCACAGACACAAATTTGAAAAATGGCGCGACAAAGCTTTGACCAGGGCTCGCCCGCCTTGCACTCCATGGTTCAAATGGCTCTGAGCACTATGGTACTTAACTTCTCAGTTAATCAGTCCCCTAGAAGTTAGAACTACTTAAACCTAACTAACCTAAGGACATCACACACATCCATGCCCGAGGCAGGATTCGAACCTGCGACCGTAGCAGCAGCACGGTTCCGGACTGAAGCGCCTATAACGGCTCGGCCACCGCGGTCGGCCTTTTGCACTCCATCACCCTGACCACTTAACCAGGACGTGGTGGCTCTCCGGATTGCTGTATGTTGCCCTCCTTGTGCTTGGGCCGTTCATTGTTTTTTTTTTCCACTGTTCAGTACACCTTCTGCCTGTTTGCATGCTTGATTTGCGTTCAGTTTTTCGCTGGCTGTCTACTGAGCCCTCTTCCCTCCTCTGAGGGGGATGCGATGGGAGTTTCCCACGTAAGAGATACCGTTCAAAGACCTCGATGATAAGTATTTATAATATTAATAAGAATAGGATTCAGTTTCAATAGAAATCCGTTGAGAGTCGCAATACGGTATTTAACGCAAGGGAAAAGTTTAATTTTACATTCTTACGAATACGATTCATAATTTTTGTTCAGTCGTCGTCAAGACGACCTCTGCAAAGGCGGTCGGAACGTCAGATTTAACAATTTCCTGTGCTTCGAAAATGCGAGGCCTAGTACCCACAGCGAATTAATTGCTAACTCTCTTGCAACATTATTTTCCTGTTTGCTAAATTGGGTGGTGCCACATCTGTCAAAGACTACACAATTTTTTCTTGCTAAGTTTTGTGTGGCCTGTACATGGAAGGCACGAAAATAAACAAAGAGCAGTATTTAATTAAATTTACATTGTGTTTTGTAAGTTATCAGTGTTGGTTCAGTACTGCCTGACGATGATATCACCGCACTTGCCCTCCCGTGGCTGTTATCTGAACCACACGGAGACTTTACAGTAAACAAGTACAGTGGTGACTAACGAAAACGCATCGCATTGTGAATGACCGCGTCATATTGTGAACGATTTCAGGACAGTTGTGCATATATTGTCAGTTGGTTCAGTGTTTCCGCGAGAAATAACACGATAAATACTCACAATTAGCCGACCGAAGCACCCTCATCCCCCAGGTGCAATAATATCGTGGTCGAATAATAAGTAAACAGTCAATGCGCCGTTTCATTGATAAAGCAATGGCTTTATGGACGCAAACACTTCGTATTCTCGTAGAAACTCAGGCTTCCAACTATGTCCTGCCGTTTTCCCCTGGTTTACTCGACTATTCAGCAATTTTTAAAACAGAATCAGTTTGACAAAACAAACCATATTATCGTATTCTCTGTCGTAAAATTCTCTTAAAATTGTGTGACACAATTAGCATGAAAGACATTTCGTTGTAAAATAACAACCACAATCTGTTAAAAAATTTTGTTTATTAGCCTGCACCTATTTTCTACATAGCGGTTATAGTGTGGCCGAACCTTGGACTGAAATAGAGCCAACTCTGTGCGATACCTTTCACGATGCTCTGCGATGTCTGTAGCTCAGAACAAAGGATGATGTGAACTGATCTCGTAAGTTTATTTAGATTGTTATAAAGATTTATTTCAGTAGTTCCATCCGCTCACCGATCCAACTTAAGTCACACAAATGATCATTAATGTTAAATAATTATGGGCCCATACTCTAGCCCGGTTCGGTGTGAGACTTCCAGTGCATACATCTGTAGACTGACCATTTGTGGAAACTTACATAGTCATTTCAGTATACAATACGTACTCTCCACAACTCGATTACTATATAATCAATTAAAGCCATTCTAACTATTTTGTATGTACGTTGCTCAGTAACGCCAATCAAGAAATTTAAACCAAAATGTTGTTGCTGTTTAGCAGAGGGTCACGTGAGGCAACCATGTTGAACGGATGAAATAGCTTTATGTAGAAAAATATTTGTTTGCAATTGCTTTATTGAGCCTCTGATATACGAAACAGCTTATGGAAAATTAGTTACAAGTGATTAAACAGTAGTCCGGTTGTGGAGAATATGTGTCGTAAAGTACACTAAAGTAGTTATGTAAGCTTCCACAAGTGGTCAGAGTACAGACGTGTGCACTGAAAGTCTCACACCAACCAGGATAAGCAAATGCGTATTGGACCGAAATTATTTGACACTAATGGTAATTTGTCACGTGGATCGGTGGGTGACTGGAACTAACGAAATTAATTTTTGAAATAATATAAATGAACTGACGAGATCAGTTCGTGTCACTCCGATGGTTGAGTGGTGCCGGCACGGTAGCTCAGCGTGTTCGGTCACAGGGTAATGTGCCCTCTGTAATAAAAAAACTGAGTTAACAGATCAACAACGAACTTAAATGGATGTCTTAGGACGTCCCCCCGAGCAGATGCAACGAACTAAAGCGAACAAAACGAAAATTAAAAAAAAAAAAAAAAAGTGGTCAGCGTGACGGATGGCCGTCCTGCGGGCCCAGGTTCGATTCCCGGCTGGGTCGGAGATTTTCTCCGCTCAGGGACTGGGTGTTGTGTTGGCTTCATCATCATTTCATCCCCATCCGGAGCGCAGGTCGCCCAATGTGGCGTCGAATGTAGTAAGACCTGCACCAAGGCGGCCGGACCTGCCCTGCAAGGGGCCTTCCGGCCTATGACACCAAACGCTCATTTCCATTTCCATATTGTGTTCCGAGCTGACAACATCGCAGAGCATCGACAAAGATGTCACATTGCACTAGCTCCGTTTCGGCACAACCTTCTGCCAGAAAACGACCGCTAGGTACAAAATAGTTGCAAAATAATAAAAGAACTTACAACAACTTGTGTTCGTTATTTTATAGCAAAAAGTTCGTTTTTGAAGCGCTGCTCTGAGCGACCCAGAACATGTGAAGTTCATGCCGTTGTACCGTACACGTTATGGAGAGACAGTTGACACACAGCACATTCATGTAGATTGTTCGCACAACACTTCGGTTAAGTGCTTCTCCTCTTTCACACACGTACGTTCGAAGTCTCAAAGGGCACTAATGCACTGCGAGTAACCTAAAGAGCGCCGAGAGAACTAAGGTGCGCAAGAAAAAAGAGACGGGACCACGTACAGGCAGCGCACCGATGCACACAGACGACAAATAGCAAGTCGGGAGCGCACAGATAAATCTCGAGTTGCGGTATTGATTAATGGCGTACACAGAAACGTAAACAAGCTGGCGCTCCAGAACCGTAAACACGCTACCGTGACGTCAGAGCGCGATGCAACCACAAACCGAACCATAGTAACAAATCACACAGTAGTGAGTGCTAGCATTGTCACAAACATCTTGCACTTATTTACTGAAGTGTCATCGTCAGGACAAATTGTTTCAACTGATGGAATGTTTGCAGTGCGAACAAACCTTCTGTAATAAGTACAATGACTTAGTCGGTGGTACGTAATGCCGCTTACTTGACAAATCACTGTATGTCGTACGGTTAAATGTGCCAGTATCGTATTTAGCTGGCGTTCTGCCCATTCACGGATGCATAAAACGACTGCCAGTAGATATACGAACACACCTGCTGCAAACAGCATACTGTAATGTTTCCTCGCCTTCGGTGTTCTTTATCAGCTTCAGAAAGATCTCACCTATTTTATCAATCATATACCGTATTTGTGCAATCTGTGTGAAAAGCAGAGGTCGAAAATAATAAAATTTTTATTAAATGAAGTTCCTTGTGATTTAAAAAATAAGCCCACATTAGCTGCATGACCACGTCATAGAGGTGCTAACATTTCGTTTCACTTTACATCTTTTTTTTCGTAGTCGTACCCAGAAGACAAGCGCGACTGAACTTATTTATCTGATTACTTTCCTTTTTTCATCCTTTAAAACCTGTTATGTTTGTTACGTTATTCTGTCCCACTTACATTGTTTGACAGTTTCCGACTTTCGATTTGTCTGAAAATTGATGATTCTCGATATGTATTCTAAGCCCGTCTCCGTAATGTACCATACCATATTTGATGCTACTTTCCTCAAGATCTCTTACTTTTAAAAAGCAAGTTGCTCTTAACTTTCATTGGACTGACAAGTCTTAGAATATTCTTTTGATCAACCAGTCATTGTTCATTGCGGCAATGAACATGTCAGAGATTCACCAACTGCGACATATTTAGCCTATATGTTTTGACGATGCCATTATGGTATTATCACTTTAGGACATGGTGTAAAAAAGATCTGAGGATGGTCATTACGGACTGAAACTGGTCATTGTCTAAAGAATTCATATTGTGATCAAAGACTGGAATAAAAAACATGTCAGAGATTTTTATAATTATGCTGATTTAATTCTTTAAATCCATCCGTAACGGGCCAGTAACGTGTCTTAAAATTTTCTTTCTTGCTGTTCTATGCCACAAGTTAAACTGTCCCTAGTTATTAAGGACTGCGATGCATGTAATAAATCCGATTAAATTACTGAAGGCTTTTGGTAATTTAGAGATTCTTTCTTTGTTTGCTTCACTATTTAATTCTGAATGCTGGATTGTTTCCCACGCGTATTTATTTTTAGGTGCATGATATATTTAGTCAGATTGAGTTACTGTAGGTTTTCCGTATAGGTACCAGGGAGTTCCATGTCCTGAGTTTTCTTATATTTTCCATGCAGTTTAAAGTGCAATCTAATTAACGTTTTTCTATTATCTGAGAGAAAATGTTGACCGTATGTGAAAACCAAACACTGCAAATGAATTCATTTTCTCGTATTATGCCACTACTTACTCCATTAACTTCATTCTTTCTGGTGCTGACGACTTTTTCCAATGTAAGACTGAACAACGGGGATACTTAAATTCTTGTCGGATTCTTTTTGTAATATGAAAAGGTTGAGACATTTCACCTAAACGTTAGTTATTGTCTCCACGATTACACTATGTGATCGTACTGATAAATGTAAAAAGCTTCAAATCATATTTTACACAATACACAAAACGCGAGATATGGGAAGTAAAAATTTTACAAAGCAATGGCCACCACGATTCTAACATATTGAAGATATCGTTGGACAGCGGCATTTCTACCAGTTAGCTAAGACTAGGCGTTGACCTAGGGCGGCAAAATTTTAAGGGCAGCAAGAGGAGGAATAAATTAATTTCAAATCAAACAGCGAAAAAATGAGCAACTGAGGAGAGAAAAAATGAAGAAGAGGAAAAATTAAAACACCAAATTGTTTTCAAAAGCATACGTAACAATTACCTATTAGATCTTTGACGAAAGTTAACACATTGCCTCTTCCTACCTCAAAACGAAAGCAGCGACTACCGAGAACGAAACGGACACAAACGTGACCTTCATTCATCTCTGTCGAGCGCTGGAGCGCGGCAAATACGCCGGCTTACCGTCATGTTGCGACTTGATACCATACCTCTCTGTCCCATTTGCGCTCTCTCTCTCTCTCTCTCTCTCTCTCTCTCTCTCTCTCTCCGCAGACCATATGTCAAGTGTCAGTTGCACAGAGTGGTTCTGTTCGTGATTTTTAGTTCTATTATTATTTCCTGTGGATAATCCATCATGTGTTCACAAACTAGCTTTTGTACTTCTCTTTCAACATATCTAAAAGGACTAAAGGGTAAGTCACTTCATCATACCCATAAATAAAAATGAACTCCCATAAATAAAAATGAACTGGCGGTTGTCTTTAAGTCTGTCTCTGACTGTCTGGGACACGCAGCACGAGAAAAGAATTACACTGTCGTTCCTCAAACAAAACAGCTGTCATTTCCTTCTAATTTGATACATGTCATGACTTGTTTATCGACGGGACATAACAGTAGGAACTGTGTGCTTCGTGCTTGCAAACTGTTGTTTCAGTATAATTTGCACATTAGTGCAGACTGCAGTCTCTGTTTTGCGTATTACACTTTGCCAACTGTTGGATCTTCACAAGTAAAGTGCGAAAGGACATCTTCTGTTTCAAAGAGTATAGTGACTAGACTTCATGCATCGCAAGGACAAGAACTCTTAGCAGCGTTCGTAATTTTAACATTGAAACTGATATTATTAATAACATTGATTTTGCGTTTCGTGATAATAGTTCCACACTTTTAGTAGTCCATTTTGTTACAATTAAGAAAAAAAGTAATTGATGCTACATTTGGTTGCACTGGTATATTTAACTTAGTTCTAGTTTAAAATGTTAAACATGTTCTTCCTACTACAATTATTTTCGGAAATTTCAAAAACCGGAAGACAAAAACTAAGTAGCTGAGGACATTTGTTGTCCTCAATCACTTTTAAAGGCATTGAGGTCAAAACATGAAAATTGAGGACTGTCGCCAAAAAATTAGTACGTCTGGTCACCTTAGTTTAATGATTAGAGGCATAGTACAAGATTTGAATTGTTGTGGCGTTCCTGTTGGTGGTGGAGCGGGGGTATCAGGGAGACGATGGTAGTAGAAAAGACGGGGTGTCATTTTTCAGTCCTTGCCTATGGTGGCAAAACACGTAGCAACGGCTCCGATCTTAAACAGAAACTAAGAAACGCAAAAGAAAAATGCAGTGTGTAGAAGTGAAATTATTAAGGAATCTTAAAAGATAAAACGGAAAACATTATTATGGATTCAAATGGTTCTGAGCACTATGCGACTTAACTTCTGAGGTCATCAGTCGCCTAGAACTTAGAACTAGTTAAAACTAACTATCCTAAGGACATCACACACATCATTGCCCGAGGCAGGATTCGAACCTGCGACCTTAGCGGTCGTGTGGTTCTGGACTGAAGAGCTTAGAACCGCTCGTCCACAGCGGCCGGCCTTTATTATAAGAGAAGAACTTAATTCTGTAAAACCGAAAAAAACAGAGCAAGGCTGCATAAAATGGGAACAACGTATCGACGAAATGAGGGGAATAGCGATTAGTTAGACAAAAAGTAGTCAGTTATTAACCAATAGGAAAAGAGGTGTAGACGACCGAGAAACAGATGTTTTCAGTGGACGGAACAGCCTAGTCCATGAAGTGAAGAAGAGCAAGAAGAAGGCGAAGCAGAAGAAGATTTGATATCCAGTGTCCTGGAGCCTGTCAACTGCTTTTTCGATCTTTATTGTTTTGAGCTGCGCAGTTCACACAGGTGAAGAAGTAGTTCCGCTATCACAAGCGAGTTTTCAGAAGCGCAGGTGACCGGGCTTCTTATCCGCCCTGAGGCTGGGGTTGTTCCGCCCGGCCAGACTGCTTCCCGACACCCACGCAGTTGCGAGCGCACTGGTGGACGCGCCCCTTGCGACGCCGCAGGTGCAGACGCGCCACAGTCGCTGCACACCAAAGCCGCCGCACCCTCTGCCGGCTGATCTGACCGCAATTGGTAAGCGCCGGCAGCCGGGAGCTCCCACGTGTCCGTGCACCACACCGCAGCATGCAGATACCTGCTGGTGCATATTCTGCAGATGCGTTGCGTAGCACACACACTACGGCAACTGTCTCATCCGGTGAGAGGCTAATACCGAACTAAATGATCCGAGTCAGCCGAGTGAAAACCTGTATCTATTCTGGGCTACAGCTAAATGTTTCAGTAGTGGACGTCACGGTACTGCTGATGGCATAAACCTATCAATGAGGAGCGGAAATCATATAATTCTGATTATTACCTTGAAAAAAAAAAGTTGCTAAGTACACTGACGGAGAAAGAATCCCAACACAAAGAACGAGTTGTACGACATAAACGAATTTTGGTAGGCTACATTTGAAGACTGATATCAAAATTATCGAACTATCAGTTTAATAAGCCACGGCTGCAAAATACAAACACGAATTCTTTACAGACGAATGGAAAAACTGGTAGGAGCCGATCTCGGGGAAGATCAGTTTGGATTCCGTAGAAATATTGGAACATGTAAGGCAATAGTGACCCTACGACTTATCTTAGAAGCTAGATTAAGAAAAGGCAAATCTACGTTTCTAGCATTTGTAGACCTAGAGAAGGCTTTTCACAATGTTGACTGGAGAACTGTCTTTCAAATTCTGAAGGTGGCAGGGGTAAAATACAGGGAGCGAAAGGCTATTTACAATTTGTACAGAAAGCAGATGGCAGTTATAAGAGTCGAGGGGCGTGAAAGAGAAGCAGTGGTTGGGAAGGAAGGGAGACATGGTTTTAGCCTCTTCCCCAATGCTATTCTATCTGTATATTGAGCAAGCAGTAAAGGAAACAAAAGAAAAATTCGGAGTAGGAATTAAAATCCACGGAGAAGAAACAGAGACAGCAAAGAACCTGGAAGAGCAGCAGAACGTAATGGACAGTGTCTTTAAAGGAGGATATAAGATGAACATCAATAAAAGCAAAACGAGGATATTCGATTGTAGTAGGACTCAATCGAGTGATGCTGAGGGAATTAGATTAGGAAATGAGACGCTTAAAGTAGTAAATGAGTTTTGCTATTTGGGATGCAAAATAACTGATGACGGTCGAAGTAGAGAGAATATAAAATGTAGACTGGCAATGGTAAGAAAAGCGTTTCTGAAGAAGAGAAATTTGTTAACATCGAATGTAGATTTAAGTGTCACGTTCAAATGGCTCTGAGCACTATGGGACTTCACTTCTAAGGTCATCAGTACCTTAGAACTTAGAACTACTTAAACCTAACTAACCTAAGGACATCACGCACATCCATGCCTGAAGCAGGATTCGAAGCTGCGTCCGTAGCGGTCGTGCGGTTCCAGACTGTAGTGCCTACAATCGCTCGGCCATCACGGCCGGCTAAGTCTCAGGAAGTCGTTTCTGAAAGTATTTGTATGGAGTGTAGCCATGTATGGAAGTGAAACGAAGGGAATAAATAGTTTAGACAAGAAGAGAATAGAACCTTTCGAAATGTCGCGCTACAGGAGAATGCTGAAGATTAGATGGGTAGATCACATAACTAATGAGAAGGTATTGAACAGAATTGGAGAGAAGAGAAATTTGTGGCACAACTTGACTAGAAGAAGGGGTCGGTTGGTAGGACGTATTCTGAGGAATCAAGGGATCACCAAATTAGTATTGGAGGGAAGCATGGGGGGTAAAAATCGTAGAGGAAGACCAAGAGATGAATACACTAAGCAGATTCAGAAGGATGTAGGTTGCAGTACGTACTCGGAGATGAAGAAGCTTGCAGAGGATAGAGCAGCATGGAGAGCTGCATCAAACCAGTCGCTGGACTGAAGACATCTACATCTACATGTATACTCTGCAATTCACATTTAAGTGCTTGGCAGAGGGTTCATCGAACCACAACAACAACATTTGAAAGACGACGTCTGCTCTTATTTATGCCTGTGGGATGAAAGTGGCGCTGGTAGCGCCGCAATGAGGATGCAATCAAGGTTTCCTTTAAATACACGCTGCAACGGTTGTAAGCTTCATTATCTTTGAGATTGGACCCGGTGAGCTGATGTCGGTCAAAAATGCTTTCAAGGCGACAGACGCCGTTATGAACAACTCACTGAATTTGAACGAGGTCGTGGAATAGGGCTACGAGAAGCTGTATGTTCCTTCTGCGATACTACAGAAAGACTTGGCAGGAATGCAGCAACTATACATCACTGGTGGCAGTGGTGATCACAAGAAAGTACGGTCGGAGGAAGACGGGCTCCGAACGGACAGTATCGAGAGGGAAGATCGTCGTGTTCGGCGTGTGGCTCTGGTGCTTCGTACTGACAGTACTGCATCTGCAGCAGCAGCAGCAGCTTGAGCAGCGGTTGGCAGTTGGCAAAACGAACTGTTACAAATCGATTACTTCGAGGACAGCTCCGAAACAGACGCCCTGTAGCGTGCGTTCCACTGACTCCAAACTACAGCCATTTGCGACGTCAGCGATGTCAAGAGAGAGCTCATTGGAGGCCAGGGTAGAGGTCCGTTGCGTTTTCTGATGAAAGTTTGTTCTGCCTCGACGGCAGTAATGGCCGTGTGTTGGTTAGGAGGAGGCCAGCTGTGATCATTCAACCAACCTGTCTGGGTTCTAGCTATACTCGACCTACACCTGGAGTTTCCTTCGACAGTGCCAGCGCTCTCGTAGTTATTCCACGCATCCTGATTGGAAATTTGTACGTCAGTCTGGTGATGCGAAATGTTTTTTTGTCATTCATTAAGAGCATCCCAGAGGGTGTTTTCCAACACGATACAGCTAGCCCACGTACTGCTGTTCTAACGTAACAGGCTCTACAGAGTGTCGACATGTTGCCTTCGCCTATTCGATCACCAATTCCGTTTAAAATCGAACACATATTGGACATCATCGGATGCAACTCCAACGTCATCCACACACAGCATACACAGGCCCTGTATACACTGACACATCTACAAACTGACATCTGACACCCGTACAATACGTGCACGTAGGCATGCTTGCATTCAACACTCCGGCGGTTACATCGGTCTAACGTATCAGCATTTCGCATTTGCAGTAGCTTATCTAGGGCCTACATTAACGTGTGGCCTTGTAATATTAATCACTTAAATAAATAGTATTACCAAATGTATTGGCTCTGAGCATTATGGTACTTGACTTCTGAGGTCATCAGTCCCCTAGAACTTAGAACTACTTAAACCTAACTAACCTAAGGACATCACACACATCCATGCCCGAGGCAGGGTTCGAACCTGCGACCGTAGCACCAGCGCGGTTCCAGACTGTAGCGCCTAGAACCGCTCGGTCACTCTTGCCGGCCCAAACTTATTGCCGAAATTTCGTTAGTCTACATTAATTTTCTTTTGGTGCTGCGATCTTTTCCCGTCAGTGCATTTTGGTAACGTTCTATGCATTTACGTGCGAGCAGTCCCGTTACTACAAAAATTCCCGTGACCCATCACCGCAGCACACCACCAGGAGAGCCAAAACAAAATGACGTAGGCGATTGGTCAAGTGGTCTATCGTGCGGTATTTCGTTTTCTGCCTTAAAATAACAGCACTGCTCACATGTTGACAAAGTTGTTTCCACTGCGCTGCAGAAGTTTCGCTACCAATCCCTTGCACATCCTCCATACAGTCCCGATTTCTCCCCATGCGGCTGTCATGTTTTTTGAAGCTCTGAAGAAAGAAACTCGTGGCAGACGAGTTGCTTCGGATGAAGAGCATGCACGCCTGAGTAGTCATGGCTCCACAGGCAGCCGCAAACATTTGTTCATGAAGACATAGATAGCTTAATCCTAGTGGAATACACACACCAAAAAAAGTCTCGCATGACCCCAGATCCCAGAACTTCTGAATATAGACGCTGACTGTGGATATTGTGCTACAGACACAGTCCCTTTGACTGTTCAGAGATGTCTATAAACCCGCCCAAAGATGCAGACAACCATACATGAACAGCGCCTATTAGACGGAGGAGATCCGACAGCCGATCAGTTCCAGTCATTCCGGCTCATGTTGTCTGTAGTTCAACCATGCCTAGGTGCTCAATATCGCGGTTCGATCGCGTCTGTATTGTTACTTTGCTCTCACCAAGGGAAGTGTCCACGCGTTTCCGAGTGAACCAAAGCGATTTTGTTCGCACATGGAGCAGGTACAGAGAACTGTCGATGACGTGCCTCGCTCAGGGCTATTACTCCAGTGGATGACCGATACCTACAGATTATGGCCCGGCGGAACCCTGACAGTAACGCCACCATGTTGAATAGCCCTTTTCGTGCACCCACAGAATGTTCTGTCACGACTCAAACTGTGCGCAATAGGCTGCATGATGCGCAACTTCACTCCCGACGTCCATGGAGAGGTCCATCTTTGCAAACCACGACACCATGCATTGCGGTACAGATGGGCCAAACAACATTCCGAATGGACCGCTCAGGATTAGCATCACGTTCTCTTCAACGATGAGTGTATCATATGCCTTCAACCAGACAATCTTCGGAGCCGTGTTTAGAGACAACCCGTCAGGCTGAACGCCTTAGACACACTATCCAGCGAGTGCAGCAAGGTGGGGGTTCCCTGCTGTTTTGGGGTGGCATTATGTGGGGCCGACGTACGCCGCTGGTAGTCATGGAAAGCGCCATAAAGGCTGTACGATACGTGAATGGCATCCTTCGACCGATAGTGCAACCATATCGGGAGCATATTGGCGAAACATTCGTCTCCATGGATGACAATTCGAGCCCCCATAGTGCACATCTTGTGAATGATTTCCTTCAGTTTAACTACATCGCCCCACTAGAGTGGCCAGCATGTTCTCCAGACATGAACACTATCGAACATGCCTGGGATGGATTCAAAAGGGCTGTTTATGGACAACGTGATCCACCAACCACTCTGAGTGATCCACGCCGAATCGATGTCATGCACCAATGCAAGAGGACGTGCTACTGGGTATTAGAGGTACCGGTGTATACAACAATCTGGACCACCATCTCTAGGCGCTGCAGTCTGGAACCGCGAGACCACTACGGTCGCAGATTCGAATCCTGCCTCGGGCATGGATGTGTGCGATGTCCTTAGGCTAGTTAGGTTTAACTAGTTCTAAGTTCTAGGGGACTAATGACCTCAGAAGTTGAGTCCCATAGTCCTCAGAGCCATTTGAACCACCATCTCTGAAGGTGTCGCTGTATGGTGGTTCAACATGCAGTGAGTGGATTTCATAAGCAATAAAAAGGGCGGAAATGATGTTGATGTTAATCTCTCTTCCAATTTTCCGTACAGGTTGTGGGACTGTCGGAACCGAGGTGATGCAATTTTTTTTTATTTGTGTATATGTATTAACAGTTATGAAGTTTATTTTAAAAATAATAAAGTTTAATTAATTTTTTTCCGTCGGTTTCGGTTTCATGCGACAGAGTAATCATAATTAATCTTCCGTTATTTGAGAGGGTCCCCATGACAAACGAGCGATTGTAGGTAAATGAAACACTGTCGTAACATTTGTAAGGACATAGGGGAGAGAACAAATAAACAGCTGAAAGTAACACATTTTAATTTCTACACGAGAGGGTAACATTTGTTAATATAGCACCATGTTTACGTTCCACTACAGAAGTTGCTCGATGTGACGACCATCTGCACCCCTGACAGTAGGTAAAAATTATTCCGTCTACACTGGCTCAAGTAGCAAAAGTTGAATTATAGTCAACCTGTTCTTCAAAGAATCTGGTGACTCAATTTAACTCAGCAGTTCTCAGATATCTGCAGAATGTTACGCACTTTGAGATTTTCACGGACTGTTTCATTCCTTATGTGGTGACACTCTTTCCGCCCACTTAAGAAATAACAGTTCAGCTGATGAAACTCTTTTGTCCTTCATGATTCTATTCCTTTTCCAGTGTTTTCCTAATTGTTCCATACTTACGAGTAAACCAGTCAGATTTGAGATCAATGATTAGTTCATTTAGATTTGATGTGTTGCACCTTAGATATTTAGGCACATATTAAATTATTTCTATTTCATTTATTTATGTAACGTTATCAGATAATTAACTTCTGGTTCTCTTTCACACTGGGTCAGGGATTTTCTACCGCCCACCTTGCAATCTAAAACGCTACTCCAGCAAGTGATATTCAATTGACACTCAGAACTGCAGTTGTCTCCACCTCTCCTAACTTTTGTACATTCATCCATGACCTGTAGTTAAACATTTTCAAGATTGTCGGGCTTAATTGAAGCAGAAACGCGAGATATCCAATTTAATGAAGAGAATTGATCAGCCACTGTAGAGTGCTTTACACTCTTTAAGTTATGGAATTGTTTTAACTTTGTACTTCTTTCTGACTGCTCTTTACTGGTTGGGTATTTTCATTGTACATTTTAGCGTTATTGGCAACGGTCTTGCCGCAGTGGCTACACCGGTTCCGTGAGATCACCGAAGTTAAGCGCTGTAGGGCGTGGCCGGCACTTGGATGGGTGACCATCCAGGCCGCCATGCGCTGTTTCCATATTTCGGGGTGCACTCAGCCTCGTGATGCCAATTGAGGAGCTACTCGACCGAATAGTAGCGGCTTCGGTCAAGAATACCATCATAACGACCGGAAGAGCGGTGTGCTGACCCCACGCCCCTCCTATCCGCATCCTCCACTGAGAATGACACGGCGGTCGGATGGTCCCGGTAGACCACTCGTGGCGTGAAGACGGAGTGAAAAATTTTTTTTGCGCTATTGATATTTCTGGCCCCAATTGTATTGAACTGGTTTGTATTTTTATCGACCCTAGACATGGTCATCAACCATCTTACCATTAAAGATCCTTATAATAGGAACTTCGCTTCACAGTTGTGAACACCCAATATCAAAATTTACCATCCTGTACCTAATTTTGCTAACAGTGATATGTCATGAAGTCATACGTAGAGTAAAAATTCTAAGATTTTCATTTTTTGCTAACATGTAGTTACGCCTGAACCCGTAGAGTAATTTCTGTTAGTGCTAACATTTTCTTTACAGGGAGTGTAGTGGAACCGACACTGAGATCATTGCCTGGTTACGTCACTATCTGTATTGCTACACTCTTCTGAACTGTGCATGTGTGAGATTGTATCTACCTACCTTGCAGGCCGTAGGTTCAACACCTAATTCCTAAAACACTCACAGAGCGTCCTTGCGTAACAGTGGTATGTAGACAGATCAGACAGTCTCTCACACGTTAGAGTACGCTGATATAACCAGTTAATACTTGGGATGGACATTGTGATCAACAAATAGTGTTACCACACTCTATTTAGAACAAAGAAATATTTTTGAAGATACCCTCTACTTTCTTGATTTAGCTACAGCTGGATGGAAAACAGAATAGCCGCAAAAAAAGAACAATTCCACAGAAAGATATCAAGGACTTCATTAAATTTCGACTGTAAGTAGCAATCCTATGAAGAAATGACTGAGGTAGACGAACTTGAGGAAGAAACTGAGCCTGCGACACGTAAAATATCCAAGTACTGCATTCCTCCAGCCCCTATTCCTTACAATGATAAGAAATTTAGTGGTTATGGTCATTTCCCAGTCATTGATTATCTGACTTTTCCGCAGATATGTAGATTAACTTAATGTAATAGCAGAACCATAACCTGTTGCGAAAAGCACAAGTGTATATTTCATGTCTTACGAAGCAAAAATATTGTTTCAAGAGTTTCACACACGGGGTAACATGCTCTTAATCTGTTAATGATTTCTCAATGATTATTTTTCAGAGACTTCAAGTGATTGTTCAGATTTATATTCTATACACATCCAAAAAAGTTTTGCATCACCTCGTATCCGAGAGATCCTAAACCTGTACAGAAAATTGGAATAGAGATCAACATAAACATCATTTCCGCCTTTTTATTGCTTATGAAAACCACACATTGCGTGTTGCACCCCCATACAGCGAGACCTTCAGAGGTGGTGGTGGAGACTGCCACAAACACCGGTACAGCTAGTACCCAGTACCATGTCCTCTTGCGCTGATGCATGCCTGTATTCGTCATGCCATACTATCCAAAAGTTCAACAAGGCACTGTTGGTCCAGGTTGTCCCACTCCTCAAAGGCGATTCGGCATAGATCCCTCAGAGTGGTTGGAGGGGCCACGTCATCCATAAACAGTCCTTTTCAATCTATCCTAGGCATGTTCAATAGGGTTCATGTTTGGAGAACTTGCTGGCCGCTCTAGTCGAGAGATGTCGTTATCCTGAAGGAAGTCATTCACAAGACGTGCACGAAGGGGGCGCGAATTTTCGTCGTGCATGCCTCGCCAATATCCTGGCGATACACTTGCAATATCGGTCGGAGGATGCCATTCACGTATCGTACAGCCGTTATGGCGCCTTCCATGACCACCAGCGGCGTACGTCGACCCCACATAATGCCACCCCAAAACAGCAGGGAACCTCCACTTTGCTCCACTTGCTGGACAGTGTGTCTAAGACGTTCATCCTGACAGGGTTGCCTCCAAACACATCTCCGACGATTGTCTGGTTGAAGGCATATGCGACACTCATCGGTGAAGAGAACGTGACGCCAATCCTGAGCGGTCCGTTCTGCATGTTGTTTGGCCCATCTGTACCGCGCTGCATGGTGTCGTAGTTGCAAGGATGGACCTCTCCATGGACGTCGGGAATGAAGTTGCGCATCATACAGCCTATTGTGCACAGTTTTAGTCGTAACACAACATCCTGTGGCTGCACGAAATGCAATATTCAACATGGTGGCGTTGCTGTCAGGGTTCCTCCGAACCATAATCCGTAAGTAGCGGTCATCCACTGCAGCAGTAGCCCTTGGGCGGCCTGAGCGAGGCATGTCATCGACAGTACCCTGTATCTGCTCCAAGTCCGAACAACATCGCTTTGGTTCACTCCGAGACGCGTGGACACTTACGTTGTTCAGAGCAAAGTAACAATGTAGTCGTGATTGAAGCGCGGTATAGACCATCTAGGTATGGTTGAACTGCAGACAACACGAGCCGTGTACCTCCTTCCTGGTGGAATGACTGGAACTGATCGGCTGTCGGACCTCCTCCGTCTAACAGGCGCTGCTCATCCGTGATTGTTTACATCTTTGTGCGGGTTTATAGACATCTGTCAACAATCAAGGGGACTGTGTCTATGATACAATATCCACAGTCAACGTCTATCTTCAGGAGTTGTGGGAACTGGGGTGATGCAAAACTGTTTTTGATGTGTGTAGTTTACAGATCAATGAAAAAAAAATGTTTCAGACAGTTTGACACACACAAGTAATACTATACATGTATATTATATATACTAATGATATCTTAATGATTTTTATCCTGAGACGCTCATCTATTATTTATGTTTATGTTCTGGTATACAAATAAATGAATATTGAAATATGTAATTATATTTGGACTAGGTAAATACGCAGTTCATCTGTCAGTCTGAGTCCTACGTACTGAAGAAGCATACGGCCTATATTTTATAAATAAATCTTAACTCGCACGATCGTGTGGGTCCTTTTTTTTTAATTATTGAAAAAATATATTTTTAGTATTTTTGCTGATCTATTTGGAAATTGTAGAACAAATTAAAAGTAGAAGTTCGTGTAATTTAAATGAAAACGATTGCAGGCCTGAAAGAGATAGGATTGATGGAGAATATCGAAAGAGAACAAAGAAGGGCAGCTCGTTTTGCATTATCGCGAAACAAGGGAGAGAGTGTCACACACATGATATACGAGTTAGCTCTTTTTGCTGCCGCGAGATCTTCTCACCAAACTTCAATTTCCAACATTCTTCTCCGAATGCGAAAATATTTTGCTGATATCCACCTAAAAAGGGGGGAAATGATCGCTGTAATAAAATAAATCAGAGCTCCCACAGAAAGATTAACGTGGTCGTTTTCCCCACGCTCTGTTCAAGAGTGGAACGGTGAGGAAACAGAGTGAAAGTAGTTCGATAAATCATTTCCTAACATTTATCTTCCTCCATCACATGACTTATCAATGTGTCTCTTGCACTTGCTATTTTAATTTCAGTTTACGAATCCTTCAAAACATATCACCGATCTGTCGGTTAATTCTTTTCGTGAAATTATCTTTTTACACATAATTTCACCTCACTGAACAAATTTGTCATTTCGCATTTTGTAATGCTAATTCCATCTATAATTTGCAGCACGACGCATCGTGCCGGCGAAGCTTTATTTTACTCCCAGAAAATTATTTTTTCTAAGTGAAAACTGTCGAATATGCAAATCATTTATCCGGAATCCGTCGTGGCACTCGTGAGAGAACTGCGACGCACAGCAGACGCCGCGGCTCGGCACAGTTACACCGGCACGCGTTTGTTCGTGACAAAACAACCTCGGCGAGCGGAAACTCGCGGCCGGCAGCGCCGCCACGCACTGGGAAAACACTGGTGTTTATGTTTAGCGAGCCGTTCTCGGAAAACAAGCGAGCAGCGCCGCGCGATACGCCCGTTCTCATGAGATATACGCACTCGCCCGGAAAATTTCATAAACTCCCTATCGGCCGTCACTTCGATGCAACGCATCGTCACCAAGCAAACAATAAAATAAAAAAAGATTTTTATGTAAAGCAAATAATTAGTTCGAGTTGCCAAGAATGTGTGGAAGAACTCTATATGGAATGTGTAGCTATTAGTGGCACGTATAAAATGGTTCAAATGGCTCTAAGCAGTATGGGACTTAGCATCTGAGGTCATCAGTCCCATAGTCTTAGAACTACTTAAACCTAACTAACCTAAGGACATCACACACATCCATGCCCGATGCAGGATTCGAACTTGCGACCGTAGCAGCAGCGCGGTTCCGGACTGAAGTACCTAGAACCGCTCGGCCACAGCGGCCGGCGGCACACATCAGCACACACAATTTGTTGCCAGGTCCTGTTGGTTTCGGTGATATACCGGTACGTAAAAGGTACACAAACTTGTTTTGTAGCAATGATGTTCATTTTTGGAACACAGTCTACGATCACCTTAGAGACAGGAGCACTTTCTGCAGGAACCTGACCATCATTTTGCAGGACAATACTCAAGCACGTGCAGTGCAAGCTGTTACTGATTTGTTTGACTGATGGGGCTGCTAAGTGCTATACCACCTACAGCACTCCCCTGATTCAAGCCCTCGTAAGTTCAACTCGATTTCTAAACTGAAGGAAACACTTCACGGCATTCGCTTCGGAACTGCTACAAATTCGTCGGGCAATATACCGTGCCGCTCGAACTGTCAACTGACACTGCTAAGAGTATCCTACGACTTCCACATCGCTGACAACGGGTTATACACAATGCTGGTGACTACTTTGAAGGTCAGTAAAACTTTGAAACATGTATATATACAATACGAGCTCTAAATAAATAGTTGCCAATATCAAAGTTCCACCCCTCGTATTTTCTACTTCGGTCATCATCAGTTATTTTTCTGCCCGAGTAGCAAAACTCGCATAGTACCGGGTGATCAAAAATTCAGTACAAACTTGAAAACTGAATATATCACGGAATAATGTAGATAGAGACGTACAAATTGACACACATGCTTGGAATGACATGGGGTTTTATTAGAACCAAAAAAATTCAAAAGTTCAAAAAATGACCGAAGATGGCGCTTCATCTGATCAGAATAGCAATAATTAGCATAACAAAGTAAGACAAAGCAAAGATTATGTTCCTTACAGGAAATGCTCAATATTTCCACCATCATTCCTCAGCAATAGCTGTAGTTGAGGAGTAATGTTGTGAACAGCACTGTAAAGCATGTCCAGACTTATGGTAAGGTATTGGCGTCGGATGTTGTCTTTCAGCATCCCTAGAGATGTCGCTCGATCACGACACACTTGCGACTTCAGGTAACCCCAAAGCCAATAATCGCGCGGAATGAGGTCTGGGGACCTGGGAGGCCAAGCATGACGAAAGTGGCGGCTGAGCACACGATCATCACCAAACGATGCGCGCAACAGATCTTTCATGCTTCTAGTAATATGGGGTGTTTTTTTTCTAATAAAACTCCATGTCATTCCAAGCACGTGTGTCAATTTTTACCTCTCTATCTACATTATTCCGTGATGTATTAAGTTTTCAAATTTATATTGACTTTTTGGTCACCCAGTACTTATAATGTATCGTTTCCTAATCTAACTCCTTCACCGTCTGCTGATTAATTCGACTACGTACCATTACCCTTATTTCACATTCGCTGATGTCCTTCTCATATTTTTTCGAAAACAGTATGTACTCCATTCAATTGTTCTTTAAAGTCTTTGCTGACTCTGACAGACTCATCATCGACAGTCCTTAAAGTTTTGTTCTCTTTGAAGTTTGATTCCCTTTCCAAATTTCTCCTTGATTTGTACGGTATTCGGTATTATCAGTCGAAATTAATGATTATCAGAACAACACAATAAATAGTAATAAAATAATTATTCAAAGAAAAAGCTTTTAATATAATACAATTTTAGAACGGACTAAAAGCATGCAATTATTTCTTCCGATGCCCATTCAGATTCCTAATCCTATACAAACAGTCCTGAAAATTTGTGCTTGGATATTTATAATACCTATGACACTGCTAGCAAAATTTGAAACGAGAAACGGCGTCATGTGGAATATGTAATTGATACGTAAATAGTTCCCCTAAATCGTCAACAGTTTTATTGCACTGCAAGTGATATGAATTGTTGTGTGATATTTAAGTCACTCCGCTTCATACAGTTAAAGTATCATTTACTGCGATTGCAGTTTCGACACATGGCCTTTGCCAAGTATTCTGAAAGGAATCATTTACCAAACAAACCATTCAAATAGTAATAAATAACATTTAAACCGCCTAAAGCGGAATGACTTCATTCAAAATTTCACGAAGGCTGTGGACCCTGTCCTCACTAGAATACTCTCGTGTGATACTTCTCTACGGCACCTAGTCTCTGCACTCCTTACTATTATCTACTACGTGTGCCCCACATTTTTAGCTTAAGATTTTGCAGGTGCTGTCATAGCTACTACAAATTCAAAACCACAAATTTTCAGGACTATCAATACAGGTTTAGGATTATATATTTATCTAGGAGAAAATATTTATGTTACGTAATTTTAAAAACGTGTTATATTTGAAAAATTTTTATTAAATAATTATTTTTTGCTTTCCAGTCCAGTGTGTGTGAACTTTTTCAAACGATTTCAGATACTTTGGTGAGATTACAATGGAGACATTTTTAGGTTTATTTCTGTCCTCTTCACCTGGATTAACCAATATACTGCTTCCTCCTAGTATATCCCGCAAAAAGACAGTGACGGTAAAAATTAGAGATTCAAGCTCACACGGAGACTTACCAGCAACCTTTCTTATTGCGAACCATTCGCGGCTGGAACAGAAAAATGGGGAAATAGCAGAAGTACACAGAGCATCCGCCGCCACACACTACACAAGAAAGCGGATTAATATTTCATTGTTATCCAATTCTAAGTTTCAAGTCCTTAGTTCATTGGAAACTTAGTGTGAAATCAATTGCAGAATTTGTACAGAACAGACAACAGACAAGAAAGTAACCTAAAATAAGAAAGTGTTTCAGTGGAAATAAAAGCGTTGTGGTGCTACAGCTTTACTTGCATTAGTGTGCAACATGACCCAACGTAACAAAATAAAAATTTTATATGAAAAAACGGCAGTACTGCTAGAGGAAAAAGTGGGGTATTAGACACTTACTGTTATTTTAAACACAGCCACATCGTATGGCAGAAATCATAACTGCTTCCGGCCACACTTGGTCATCTTTACATTCTATGTGTCATAGTCGGCATTTGGTGAATAAAGCGTTTGCGATATCCATTTTCGTACTACCATATGTGTGACAATGAGAGTCGTTTGTGGCGGATGCTATGTTCGCCTGATAGCGATCACGAGCTATAGAATCTGGTGTTCATGTTGATACTCTTAGAAATAATCCGTTTGTTACAATATTTTGTGATTCTGACTGAAATAAAATAAGTGAAAAATTTCACTGATATCAACGCCATCTCTGAGCCACGTCGAGAACCTTCCGCGTCACCCTTGTACCGTTATACTTCCAAAGCGTGTTCGCAGCTGCTTTGCAGGTAGCAGTCTCGCCGACGATGCATTTCGCACTGCGCCTGTTCGCGAAACCTGCCCGCGCAGACGAAGGTAGAAGAGTTCCAAGACATCAGGGGCAGCTCTCCTCCAAATCAGTATTCCGGGTCCTGCGGGAAAAGCCACCGCCAGAGCGCAAGACGGTGAAATAAATCTCTGGGAACGCCTGCAGTCGATAAAATTTTTCCCTCTCCGACGTCTCCGGGTATGCAAATAAGTCCAGACCGTCGAGACGTCTGCTTAGACCTGGCGGAGAGACGCGCTGGATTCTAAGAGAGTGATTCATTGAACGAGACTCGACACAGAATAAAAACTCAACAGAGTGAGTCAGTTCCAGAGAAAGCAAAGGTGAGTAGATTTAGGTCAAAAGTTTGTCTCTCTTATAGATGCCGAAGGGACCGTACTGGCTCAAGAATAAACTAGTGGCGGTAGCTTTTGGAAAGCACACATTCATGTCTTTAGATATACGACCAACCAAGAGTGTGGAGTAACTATGTCTGTTAGTGGTCCTCGCATGAGAAATTTTCTTGAATATTAATTTATATGTTACATTTCTCCCTGTGGGAGATAAGTTGACGGTGAAAGAACGACGGCTCTTCATGGGACGAATTAAAAATTAGAAAAGCATGTAAACTGTAACTATCACATCGATAAAGGGTGAAGGCGAGATGTGGCTCTGCTACGGGCAGCGGAAATGCATATCATTACCATCGGTCAAGCCAACGCGCCGCGAAGGAAATTACGGAAGGACGACATAAGAGCCTACAGAACAAAGTTATGGAGCTCTTCATCAATAACCAACTCACACATCTTTCTGAAACACTATTCAGAACTAACCCTCGACAGAAAACTAACATGGAATAGACACCTACTTGCCATCCAACACCAAGCCTAGAACCAATAAACTGCTAACAGGGGGGTATACATTTTTCTGTCATGATGTCCAACTATAAATCCCTCTTCGATTCCACCCTGATTCATGCCAATGGTGCCTGGACCTCCGTCTCTCCCATACTCTAGAAAGACCTCGAAATCTTCGAAAGACATGTTCTCCGTTACACCTTCCACGTCCGCCTACCTTCCCCAATTCTCATCGCATAGCATTCCCAAACCTTCTTTAATTGCAGCACCGTCCGAACGAACACATTAATCGCGAAACCTAATCCCATCCAACTGACTAACTACTAATCCAGGTACTTGCTGCACCACCTCATCTTCAACGCGCTTTCTATTTACTCCCATTCTCTAACGTAGTAACTTCAACTAACTCCAACTGCCCAACATTGAGATCCTACTGGAGATATGTGCACATCCTGCTAGCTCCAGTCAATAACACTTCATCTCTCTCTTCCATCCTCATCAACATCTCCATCTGTGATTATATTTTAACTATTGAACTGCCGAACAAAATCTCACAAACATACGATTAAGTTTCTTATCTCATGCACCTGCCTACTGGTATTCTGCCGTCATAGGAGCAGTTGAGATGAGAAGGTACAACAATTTTAATGGGGACAGCGACTACACGGTTAGTGATGAATGGAAAAGGATCGATCAGTGGTGAATGGAAAAGGACACTCTTCAGAGGAATAGGTTGAGTTCTCTACGTAGGGACTTCATAGAGCATTCTTTCCCAAATTGTAGCCGATTAAGTCCTACGCGACAAGACGTTCCATCAAAGTACCAGGATCCTCAAAGCGTTCCGTCAGAGGAGTAGTCTGGGAACCCCTTAGAGTGAGTTACTTTCGTCGTCCCACGCTAAGACCATTGGACAGAAGAGAGTATCTGGTCTGGGTTCCGTGCAGACACATATCTGCTGCGTTGCGGATGACCGGTCCATCACAGAATGCGAACAAAATGGCGCGGCAGTTGGAAAGGTATCTCAGAGTAAACGGATTCGGGGTAGTATGATTCTTGTACGGAAAAACGTAAAGAACAAGAGACATGGACAATGAAGAAAAGACTTTATTTTCCTATACGATAAAGCACCAATTACCAGGACACGCACAATAAAAAATTTTGTTCAGCTTTTTCGATGGGATGTTTAGGAAGATCCACCATACAGCCCAGATTTTGGTAAACTGAACATCTGAGGGAAAGAGATTTCCCAATAATGAGGGTGTTCGCATAGCAGTTCTCGAATGGCTCCTTCACCAAGGAGCGGACAAAACCATTGGTAGAACATCTTTTAAAGTTGTTTACGGAAACTTAGAGACTATGTTGAAAAATAGCGGCCGGCCGAAGTGGCCGTGCGGTTAAAGGCGCTGCAGTCTGGAACCGCAAGACCGCTACGGTCGCAGGTTCGAATCCTGCCTCGGGCATGGATGTTTTTGATGTCCTTAGGTTAGTTAGGTTTAACTAGTTCTAAGTTCTAGAGGACTAATGACCTCAGCAGTTGAGTCCCATAGTGCTCAGAGCCATTATTTTGAAAAATAGCGTCGTGCATCTATATCACTTTGAAGTGTAGTGTTCAATTAAAATTGCCTGGCCTGCCATAATAATGTTCCTTATGTTATCAACCCATGCTGCTCCTACAGAACAACGGCTTACCGACAAGTTATGTAGAATTTTGGGTTGATGTCTCATGGTGTAACGATGGTACCTCGCATTTAATTGCTCTTAATGATCAATGTACACAGATTTGTTTAACGGCTCTCCTGTTATTTGTTAGTAGCTCTCCCGTGTGTTTTAATGAAATATCATCTATCCTGACAACAGGAACTGCTGCATTACAAAAACGAGTTTGATGTGCCCACGCTTAGCAGACAGGAGATCTACAGGGAGGAATTCCTTTACCCGCTAACAAGAAACTGTAAGACTCAGGGCAGCTGAGTGATTTAATTAAGTTTCATCTCTTCAAAAATGCTGCTTTTTTGTGAATAGTTTCTATGGAAACTTCAAAGCTATATGGCGTTGCTATGCATGATTTCTTTTTGCAGATTAAGCACCGTTTACAAAAGGTGGGCAGTTCAATCTTCACATTACGATCTGACTGTGGGAAGTGGACGAACGTGTAACGGAACTGAAATAATGGTGGGCTGACAGTAATTTGGAGCCCGCGCGTCGGAAACGGGCGCGCTGGTGTGAGACTGCCAGGGATTGCACCCTGATGCCATCTATTGGCGAAACTGGGAATTAGCGCTGCCTCTCAGACAATGCACTAAGCTATCGGAGTCAAATGTATTCTTTTTCTTGGTAATTATAAGCTATTACTGTATGATTTAATGTTATAAAGCGCTAGTAGTAAATTATTATGACTGGTATGAACTCCAGGGTAATAAATATAAATATTCTTAAATACTAAATGATTTCGGTGAAAAGGTGGTAGGGGAACGCCCCCACTCTTGGTGATACGAGCGTAGCTAGAGGTAGCTGGAGACACAGGGACTGAACAAGGGAATGGCCTGGAGAGTGTTGACGTGATCGGACGTGCGTAACTGTGCTCACACAAAAGTGATTGTGCAACAGCGAAGAGGCGAATATCGTCGCCGTTTGTGGAGTAGAACGCGACGAATGGTTGTCGAAGCCGTCTCTATGCCACTGGGGCTGATTGTAAGAGTTCCTGCGCCCAGATTTTATGACGGACGTGCAGTAGCTTATACGAGTGCTACAGCTCGTAGTTCCAGCCGCCATTAAGGGCATGAGGCGTGAAGAGCTGCGTTAGCCACAGGCATCTCACCACCAGCACCGACACGTCTACCCAAGGCAAGACTGCTTGCAATTGTTAAGTCGAACTTTGTATACATGTAAAAGGAGAATACCAGTTTTCTTTTATGCAAGTGCAGAAGACAGAATATAGCAATGAGTAAAATTACGACACATGTTGTTCATTGTAAAGTGTAGTAACCTGAAACATAGTGTAGTGAAATCAGACTGAGGCCACCATCGCCTCTTTCATTTACAATTCTTTTGGGTGTAGAATACTTTAGCGTATAAGAATGTTGAAAAGAGCAATGGTCACACCAGAATGAGTCGCCTATTTATAGTTACTTAAATTTTTCTGAGTAACCTTTCAAGTAAAGTCACTTAACTAATTCTATATCAATTGTCCAAAGAGTAATATCCAAAATCATTAAATAAGTTGAAGGATAGAATTTTGTTAACCTAAGTTGCATAAGTTGTCTTGGTGGTAATTACCAAGCCAACTCACAGAAATTGAGAGAGTATTTGCTTTGTAGAATCACCTAGAATGATCAGAAATAGTAATATTCAGAATTAAGTTTAAATTCAACTTAAGCCGTTTCACTTTGAAACGAGCCAAAAAACTGATTTATTCTTTTGCTCCTTCAGAGCTGGCGACCGTAGTTATAAGTATTTTCAGGAGGATTCGACGGTAAGTCTGCTGCTCTCGTCGTGCTGATAGGATTACCCACTGCTGCTAGCAGTGGTGATTGGATACATAAGCTCACTACCAAGTTAAGTGGGTCAGGTAGGCAGTGTTACCGTGTGAACTGTAGGGCACTGTAGGCCGTGGATCGAACCCGTTCAATCATCACAGCTCTTTGAGAAATAGTCTGGTTAGGAGTGTACTAATCCAATAGGTAAATACTGGCGAGTAACGGTCAAAAATGTATACGCAAGTGAATTTAGCAAGGTCCATGTAGCACGTAGTTAATGTGGTGTAATGGCGAGGGTAGGAGTGGAGTAAAAGTGAGCTGAGCTTGTGGCAGCTGTGCTGTCTTCAAAGATTAATAACGTGAATTCACTACTAACTCTTACCATTAGGGCTGAGCTATTTACGGTTAAAATACGTAGCAGTAAGCGCAAAGGCGTGACAGCTACAAGTCCGTATTGGCTTTATACATACGGAAGTAGGAAGTGGGTCATTCTGTCAGTGGAGGGGTTAAAACAACGGAGTCACTTGAGAACATACCCCATTTACTGATGGAAAGATTCGGCGGTTCGGTCGCATGTGGCGACCGTGACAGGACTTACCAAGTTTGTAGAATAATGGCTGCAATATAAGTGTTTTATATAAACTGGTAGTTTGAAGAAAATTTTAAATTTAAAATTCTGTTGTAGACAAATATACCACAATTGGTAAGTTCAAGACGACAACCTGCAAAGCAGCAAAAGGAAGTCCAATAGTAGAAGTTAAATAAGTAATACTTGGTTTAATAAACATTTCTATTAGGCACGAAATACAGCAGCTTAAGATGGAGTCGAATAGTAAGAAGCAAGACGAAAACATTACAAGGTCAGACCCAGAATTAGGGACCATAGATACTGTTGTAGGGTTGGAAAATCCTATAGATGAATCCACACCAGCCGGCCGGAGTGGCCGAGCGGTTAAAGGCGCTATAGTCTGGAACCGCACGACCGCTGCGGTCGCAGGTTCGAATCCTGCCTCGGGCATGGATGTGTGTGATGTCCTTAGGTTAGTTAGGTTTAAGTAGTTCTAAGTTCTAGGGGACTTATGACCACAGCAGTTGAGTCCCATAGTGCTCAGAGCCATTTGAACCATTTGAATCCACACCCACAAAACAGGAGGAACGGGAAGTGAAACCAAAGGTAGTGAAAAGTGAACCCAATGTATCTGTGGATGCAAGTCACAAGGGAGAGGATATGGAATTAACAAGTTTGTTAAATAGTATGATGGCGCAAATTCGAGAAGGGAATGCTAGTTTGAAAGCAGAAATGGCTAGTCATATATCCCAACTGGATGAAAACCTATCTGGTAAAATAAAAGCCAATTTAGATATTTTGAATACGCAAAGCCAACGTATCACAGAGGTAAACAAATCAGTAAATAGCATTAGGGCTGAAATAACAAATGTTCAGAGAAAAGTCACAGAAATAGAGAAAAGATTTGATACCGAAATTCAGAAAATAGAGAAATCAGTGGAACCTTTGGTTAGTGAAAAATTAGAACCGATAATTGAAAGTAAATTACAGGTGATAGTACCAGTTGTAAAGAAAGAGATTGTTAAAGAAACGGCAGCTGATATTGAAACACTGCGCAATACCATGTTGAGTTTTGATGCATGTGTGCAGGAGCAGGAAAATACACTGCGTAATGAGATAAAATTGTTAAGTCAGGAAGTTCAGAATCAGACGTTTCTTAACTGTAGTGGTATCCCATTGGTAATGCAAAAATCGGAAATACTGAGTAGGGAGGAAAAATACGATCCTCAAAAGAAACAAGGTGGATGGCATCCAATGGATTTTATAAAAAATTGTGAACGTGTCTTACCAACAGACATGTCGGATAAAGAAAAAATTAATTTAGTAATAGACGCTTTAGCAGGTCATGCTAAACGTTGGGGATTGAATTTGGATATCGACAATTTGAAGTTTACAGACTTCAAAGAAAAGTTCCTTGAGGAATTCTGGGGCACACAACAGAGGGATAGGTTGTGGAGAGAATTCGTTGTCGCCAGAATGCCAGAACATGGGCGTGGGCTCATGAAAGAATACTGTGAAGGATGGTTCAAGCGTTTGGAGTATCTTAAAGATCGTAGATCAGAATCGGAGATAGTGTGGGAGTTGTGGAAAAAGCTACCTGACGATTCAAAGCGTTATGTAGGAGGCACTCATCGAACATTCGATGAATTTTTAGGAAAAATCGAGAATGAAGATAGGTGGCGTGAAACTAGAGAGTTTCGAGGTTTCAGAAATCAGAATGGAATAGTAAAAGGTGGTAGGAATGAACCGCAAATTAACATGATGAGAGGAAGAGGTCGAGGAGGTAACTCTCAGCGAGGGAGAGGACACTATCAGGGAAACGGGATGCATTATCAAAATCAGGAAAACTAAATACCGCGCAGGTCAAGGGCGTAACGCACGCGGAAAGAAAGAAATGGCCCAAATATAGGGAAGATCGGAGTAGTCAGTACTATAGTAGGATAGTGCGTCGTTCGCCTGAAGAGCAGTTACATAAACGAAATTTTGCGAAGTATAATGCAGGGATACAAACAGAGGAGAGAGAGCAGGGAGGAATTATTAAGGGAAATGAAGTAGGAAAAGAATATCGGTCGGATGTGAAGGCTCACGTGAATGAAATAAGTACAATTCGAGGTCAGAGTGACGAATTGATGAAGGAAGAGTCAGAGAAGGCGTTGTTTGTCGGTAGGGATGGCAACTGTGCAGAGAGGCAGGGGCAAGGTAGGAGTGATGTGACTCATGGTAAAAGGTTCGTATGAATAGTCGACGAATCGCATCGAGAAGTAATTAAAGAGGAAAGGGTGGATAAGAAAAAGGGGCATAGTGCAGAGACGCATGCCGATTCAGAAATTACCTCGTATGCAGAATATGTACATCAGCTCAAAAGCCAGCCAGCACAATTAGAAAGATCTTCCACTCAAGTGATTAATTTGGACCCGAATATGACAGTGTTAGAGAGCCATACCGATTATGATGTGTACCTAGTGACAGCAAGAGTACATGACTGTGATGAAGATTCTTTTAAAGAAATTAGAGAAAGTGTATCTAACCAAGAGAAAGAGTGTTGTGATCCCTGTAGTACTGAAGCAAATGAGTTGAGTGAGACTGGAATTCCATTAGTAGGGGAAAATAATGAAAGTAAGAGTGGGGAATGTACTATCCAACAAAGGGAAAGTAGAGAAATGGATTATAATTTGCAAGAATTATTTGAATCCGAAGGAGGTCATATTTCTAAGGAGGAGGAATTATCGTCAGAATCATCAGAAAGCATCCAGGGAGAAAAAGAAGTAGAGGAAGTTTCCGATTCTGCAACCGAGAGTTCAGGCATGACAGATTCAAATGAGAACGAGATGGCATTAAAGAGCCTAGACGAAGGACTATTGGAAAAAGTGGTGAAAGAATTTAGGATGAAAAGGAGAAAGAAACCTCCAGATGGAATGGTCAGTATAAAAACCGGAAAAATAATATGGCAAGACTTGGCGGTGGAAAAGGATTTATTATGGGAAGATAAAGAAAGTATGAAAGAGGACAATAGGATGCAAACAATCCTACCCATTAATATATGTGGATACGGTTTATATGTATTGTTGGATACGGGTGCTCAAATAAGTGCTATTTCGCACGCATTTTTTGAGATGATCAAAGAGCAACGAGGAGTAGTCATGATGCCAGTAACAGGTGTTAAAGTGATAGGGGCGACAGGGAAATGTAGTAAACCTGTTAAACATCAAGTGATGATGGAATTTAAGATAAAAAACAAGCTATTTTCGAATGCATTTTTAGTAGTTCCAGAGCTCAGTACCGAGATCATTTTAGGCATTGACTGGTTAATAAAACAGAAAGTAATTATAGATTGTGACAAAGGGATAATAGTTTGTAAAGTTGATAGTGCGGTATTAGAAATACCATTTGAATCATCTAGAGTAATGGAAGAGAACCAGCTGAGATGGGTAGAATTTAGAGATGATCATGATTCAGGAATAGGTCAAAAATTCGATTGGTGTCTGGTGAGGCAGATAGTTGAAGATGGAAATAAGGAGACACTCCTTCGAAATGTAGTGGATAAAACGGAAGGACTATCTGATGCCCAAAGGGAGGATCTATGGCAAATTCTGAAAGAAAGTCAGGATGTATTTTCAGACAAACCGGGACGAGTGATAAATTATGAGTACTGCATGGAGGTAGAGGAGCATGAACCTTTCTTTAAACCACCATATAATGTACCCGTGTCTAAGAAAGAAGCAGTTCAAAAAGAAATAGATAAAATGGTTTCATGTGGGGTCATTGAACGGAGTTCTAGCCCATATAATAACCCACTGGTGCTAGTAGGTAAGAAGGATGGAAGTGTACGAATAGTGATAGATGCTCGTACTCTGAATAAAGTAGTGAAGAGGGAGTTGGATCGTCCAGAGAACATAGATAGTTTATTGCAGAAGTTTAATGGTGTAAAGTACATGACTAGTTTAGACCTAACTGCAGGATACTGGCAAATCCCATTAAGTGAGGAGTCTAGGAAGTACACGGCATTTTTATTCAACGGCAAATGCTACCATTTCACAGTGGTACCATTTGGCCTAAATACTTCCGTTTCAGTGTTCATTCGGGCTTTAGACAAAATTTTAGGGAGTGAACTTAGTTCGCTAATCACGGTTTATGTAGATGATCTGTTAATTGCTACAAGGACATGGGAAGAGCACATAGAGTTATGCGACAGGGTGTTCAAAGCTTTAATTAAAGGAGGAATGACCCTGAACCTGAAAAAATGCGAGTTTGTGAAGAAAGAAATAAAGTTTTTAGGTCACATAGTAACACCAGAGGGAATTGGAAAGGATCCCGATAAAGTCAAAGCAATAAGAAATTGTCCGGCTCCCAAGAATAAAAAACAACTAAAGTCGTTTATAGGACTTTGTTCCTTTTATCGTAAGTATGTGGATGATCAGGTGTTCAATAGCCCACATCTGAACAACCTACTTAAGAAGAACAGTGTGTATATATGGACTGAGGAATGTGAAACAGCATTCAACCGGCTAAAAGACAATTTGGCTAAAAACATAAAGTTATGGCACCCTGACCTGTGTGAACCATTCCACATGGCAACAGATAGTTCAGATTATGGATTGGGAGTATCCATATTTCAGGAGGTAATGATAGATGGGGAAAAAACTCATAGACAAATAGCATTTGCGAGTAGAACCATGTCTAAGTACGAAAGAAACTATACGGTTTCAGAGAAGGAGGCTTTAGCTATAGTATGGGGTTTTAGGAAATTTCAACTTTTATTATGGGGGCATAAGACTGTGGTCCATACAGACCACAAAGCTTTAATATTTTTGAAGGACTGCAGATTGTTACATAACAGGTTGACCAGATGGGCGCTGTTTTTACAACAATTTGATATAGAGATCAAGTATGTTAAAGGGAAAGAACATGCAGTACCGGATGCTTTGTCGAGATTACCAGAAGGATGTGAGACACTAGAAAGTGTAAAGAATAGGGAAGATGTTTTTGAGGTGAATTACTTCAAAAAAGCGGAAGGGAGAGAAAAAATTAGGGAAATATGTCGGAATATGCGAAGATATCAAAGTGATGATGATGCACTCAAGTCGGTAAAGGTCAAGTTTGACAATCTGGACGCACTAACATAAGGGCTTCATATAAAATACATAAAGGTGTACTGTATCTTCAAAGATTAAATAATCCAGGGAAGTGGAGAGTATGTTGGCCGGAACAACACACTGAAGTGCTGATAGATTATGTTCACTTGGCATATGGCCATTGTGGTGCACGGAAGTGTACCGATAAGTTAGATGAATGCATTACGTTTAACAACATGGCACGAAGGGTAGCACAGAGGATAAGATCTTGTGATCTATGCCAAAAGGCGAAAGTAACAAATGCAACTAATCAAGGGCCCATGCAATCAATAAAACCTGATGAAGTATTAGAAATAGTAGCAGTAGATATCTTTGTACCATTACCGAAAACCATGGGGGGTTTTGTATACATATTTGTAGCAGTTGAACTTTTCTCAAAGTATATAAAGCTATATCCCTTGAGAAAAGCTACTGCCAGAGCTGTGTATGATAAAATGGTGTGTGATTATTTTGTGAAAGTAGGGAAGCCAAAGAGAATACTATCAGATAATGGTGTTCAGTTTTGCTCAAAAATGTGGAAGGATGGGATAACTGAGAAACAGGTAGAAGTGGTCCATATCTCAGCTTATCACCCATCAAGCAATCCGGCAGAAAGATATATGCGTGAGATAGGTCGGTTATTTAGGACGTACTGCCATAGTAACCACAAGAAGTGGGGCATGTATGTGAGTGAATTCGAAGAAATCATGAATTCATTAACAAACGAGAGCACTGGATTTACTCCAGAAGAAATCCTGAAAAAGACGAGAAGTAAAAGTCTAGTAGAAGACCTACTAGAATTTCCAGATAGAGTTGAATTAGATTATGATAGTAAAAAGAACTTAGTAAAAGACAAGATGAGAAAACAAGCAGATGCGAGAATTCGTCGTCATGACGAAAAAGTAAGGAATCCTAAATTCAAAATAGGTGATCTCGTTCTTGTAAAAACACATGAAAAGTCAAGTGAAATTAATAACGAGATCAGCAAATTTAAATATATATATAATGGACCATTTAAAATAGTGTCCATACCCAATGTGAACGCTTATTATTTAGAGTACCCATTAACAGGCAAAGGCCTGGGAGTAAGAAACATAGTGGATCTCAAAAGGTATGAACCACGAATTCTACCAGATTGAAATTAAATATATAAATAAATATTAAAGTAAACCAATATGTAAATAGTTTTGTTTCTTTTGTTCTATGTGAAAGGTAAATGTTCACTAAAATATGTTGCAGTATTCTAATCAAACTTCTAGTTTAAGCAGAGACTAAACAGACTGGGAAAGACTGAGCTTCTAAGAAAGCCTTAATAGATGTGTAAATAAGTGTTGTGGAAGAGGTAGAAAAGTGAGGAGGTAAAGTGAAAAGGACGGGCTATAAAGTAATAGGTGCATAACGTGTGTTTTACTTGCCTGAGATAAAAGAAGTGTATTTAAAATTTTTGTAAAAAAGATGTTTAAAGTGTACTGTGTTTAGATGTAAGAAAATTGTAAAGAATATATGTAAATCATTTATGTAATGTTTAGCAGGAAAGATAGAAAGAATTGGTGTTTAATTTTAAATAAGTAATATAAGTACTGACGTGTATCAGTAAGAAAGGGAAAACCCTTGGTAAAAAGCTTAACGAAAATTTCAGATTCATTATAGGAGAGACTTCTTATTGAATTATCACTGTTAGATACTTCAATAAGAAGTAGGGCATGTGTAACGGAACTGAAATAATGGTGGGCTGACAGTAATTTGGAGCCCGCGCGTCGGAAACGGGCGCGCTGGTGTGAGACTGCCAGGGAGTGCACCCTGATGCCATCTATTGGCGAAACTGGGAATTAGCGCTGCCTCTCAGACAATGCACTAAGCTATCGGAGTCAAATGTATTCTTTTTCTTGGTAATTATAAGCTATTACTGTATGATTTAATGTTATAAAGCGCTAGTAGTAAATTATTATGACTGGTATGAACTCCAGGGTAATAAATATAAATATTCTTAAATACTAAATGATTTCGGTGAAAAGGTGGTAGGGGAACGCCCCCACTCTTGGTGATACGAGCGTAGCTAGAGGTAGCTGGAGACACAGGGACTGAACAAGGGAATGGCCTGGAGAGTGTTGACGTGATCGGACGTGTGTAACTGTGCTCACGCAAAAGTGATTGTGCAACAGCGAAGAGGCGAATATCGTCGCCGTTTGCGGAGTGGAACGCGACGAATGGTTGTCGAAGCCGTCTCTATGCCACTGGGGCTGATTGTAAGAGTTCCTGCGCCCAGATTTTATGGCGGACGTGCAGTAACTTATACCAGTTCTACAGCTCGTAGTTCCAGCCGCCATTAAGGGCATGAGGCGTGAAGAGCTGCGTTAGCCACAGGCATCTCACCACCAGCACCGACACGTCTACCCAAGGCAAGACTGCTTGCAATTGTTAAGTCGAACTTTGTATACATGTAAAAGGAGAATACCAGTTTTCTTTTGTGCAAGTGCAGAAGACAGAATATAGTAATGAGTAAAATTACGACGCATGTTGTTCATTGTAAAGTGTAGTAACCTGAAACATAGTGTAGTGAAATCAGACTGAGGCCACCATCGCCTCTTTCATTTACAATTCTTTTGGGTGTAGAATACTTTAGCGTATAAGAATGTTGAAAAGAGCAATGGTCACACCAGAATGAGTCGCCTATTTATAGTTACTTAAATTTTTCTGAGTAACCTTTCAAGTAAAGTCACTTAACTAATTCTATATCAATTGTCCAAAGAGTAATATCCAAAATCATTAAATAAGTTGAAGGATAGAATTTTGTTAACCTAAGTTGCATAAGTTGTCTTGGTGGTAATTACCAAGCCAACTCACAGAAATTGAGAGAGTATTTGCTTTGTAGAATCACCTAGAATGATCAGAAATAGTAATATTCAGAATTAAGTTTAAATTCAACGTAAGCCGTTTCACTTTGAAACGAGCCAAAAAACTGATTTATTCTTTTGCTCCTTCAGAGCTGGCGACCGTAGTTATAAGTATTTTCAGGAGGATTCGACGGTAAGTCTGCTGCTCTCGTCGTGCTGATAGGATTACCCACTGCTGCTAGCAGTGGTGATTGGATACATAAGCTCACTACCAAGTTAAGTGGGTCAGGTAGGCAGTGTTACCGTGTGAACTGTAGGGCACTGTAGGCCGTGGATCGAACCCGTTCAATCATCACAGCTCTTTGAGAAATAGTCCGGTTAGGAGTGTACTAATCCAATAGGTAAATACTGGCGAGTAACGGTCAAAAATGTATACGCAAGTGAATTTAGCAAGGTCCATGTAGCACGTAGTTAATGTGGTGTAATGGCGAGGGTAGGAGTGGAGTAAAAGTGAGCTGAGCTTGTGGCAGCTGTGCTGTCTTCAAAGATTAATAACGTGAATTCACTACTAACTCTTACCATTAGGGCTGAGCTACTTACGGTTAAAATACGTAGCAGTAAGCGCAAAGGCGTGACAGCTACAAGTCCGTATTGGCTTTATACATACGGAAGTAGGAAGCGGGTCATTCTGTCAGTGGAGGGGTTAAAACAACGGAGTCACTTGAGAACACACCCCATTTACTGATGGAAAGATTCGGCGGTTCGGTCGCAAACGATAGTCTTGGTCTGCCAACATCTAGATCTACGGCTACGTGGTTACTCTGCAATTTACACTTAAGTGCCTGGCAAAGGGCTCTTCGAACCACTTTGATACTACTTCTCTGTCATTCCACTCTCGAATGGCGCGTGGGAAAAAGGAACACCTAAATCTTTCCGTTCGAGCTCTGATTTCTCTTATTTTATTATGATGATCATTTGTCCCTATCTAGGTGGATGTCAACAAAATATTTTCGCATCCGGAAGAGAAAGTTGGTGATGGAAATTTAGCAAATAGATTCCGCCGCAAAGAAAACAGCCTTTGTTTGAGTGACTGCCACCCCAACTCGCGTATCACACCAGTGACACTCATTCCTATTGCGGGATAACACGAAACGAGTTGTCATTCTTTGCACTTTTTCGACGTCCTCCGTCAATCCTACCTGGTGAGGATCCCATACCGGTCAGCAATATTCCAGCAGAGGACGGACAAGTGTAATGTTGGCTGTCTCTTTAGTGGGTTTGTCGCATCTTCTAAGGGCTCTGCCAACAAAGTGCAGTCTTTGTTTCGCCTTCCCCACAATATTATCTATGTGGTCTTTCCAATTTAAGTTGCTCGTAATTGTAATTCCTAGGTATTTAGTCGAATTGACAGCCCTTAGGTTTATGCGATTTATCGTATACCCTAAATTTATCAAATTTCTTTTAGTACCCATGTGGATGACCTCGCACTTTTCTTTGTTTAGTCAACGTGTAGTGCGTGACTTTGGAGAACTGCATTTACTTTTTGAAGTCCCGTCGCACCGCCTAGCAGAACCGGCATCGCAACTAATGTTCTTCGCAAACATTGCAATAATTTCTGGTAGCATATGAAAGTTTCATGGTCTCGTGACATCTCCATAACACAATTTAGCCAACTACATACGAAAGTACCACACGGCCTGTTATTCGAACAGTTGAATCCTGCCGAACATGACAGAGGAAGACGCTGAAAGCATGAGTATGCAAACAAATCTGGTACGGCAAGAACACCGAGAAGAGTTCATCCTAAAAGCTTTCTGTTACGCCTTTCAGCAAAAAAATCGGCCAGACCAAATTAGAGACTGCAAGGAACGGACAAAGGAAAGAGAAGAAGTGGACGAGAAGGGAAATAGCAATCACGGCACCGAGTCTCCACAGACTGTTCCAACTATAAATGTGTGTGTGTGTGTGTGTGTGTGTGTGTGTCTGTGTGTGTGTGTGAGGGAGAAGAGAGAGAGAGAGAGAGAGAGAGAGAGAGAGAGAGAGAGAGAGAGAGAGAGCTCGCCCTCCACACGACGCTGGACAATTACCGGCGGATTACTCAGAGACACCCAGATGTAGGTGAGCTTCAGGAAGTGGGCGGAAAGCTTTTTATTGCAGACCGTGGGTCTCGCAGCAAAGGCGAACGGCACGTGGCGCTGCAGATTAAAATGCAGCTCAGCTCTGCTCTGCTCACAGCGTCTCGCTGGCCGGCTACTCTAAATTGACTTTGAAATGGGGCGGCTCTCTGTCCGACGGTACCATTCACGGCACAGCAGAATTGTTCCACGCCCAGATTGTCTAATTGCAGCAGGTCCGGGCGCGTTGTCAAGGGGTCGTACGCTAAGCCTTAGCCTAGACACCACTGCGCAGCGTGCGGTAGGGGTCCGACGAAGAGGGCAGCGACGACGACAGAGCGGCAGGAAAATTCCCGAACGGCGAAGAAACAAGCCGAGGGCAAATCGTCACCAGAGGCTTGTTTCAACAGGCTCTGTAAGTCACTTTTACGGAATGCGATATCTGCTTATAAGCTTGTAGCCATCATCGGAATGCTGTTGAGTAAACCTAATGAGGCATCCATAATACACTGGCGGGAAAAATGCGCTACGTAAAAAAAAAAAAAATTAATGTAGAGGGACAAAATTTCGGGAATACATTTGACTAGCTAACATGATGTGACGTCCCCTCTCCCCTTTTTGTTGTCGCCGTTGATGTTGAGCCGCTACTGCTACAGCTCGGTCGGTGGAATGGAGACGCGACGTGCAGTGATGGTTGTCCCCGTCGGATAACGTGGAACATCACTTGAAAATCTCTAAGGAAACTTGTTCCTCGCGTAATGTATGAAAGTCTCTTTGCGAGTCCGTACAGTTTTCTCAGCGATGCGAACTGCCGATTTTAATTGTCTGGTATGGTTTTATGATGATTTGCTATGCCCAGTTAGTTAGTTATTGCAGTATTGAGTGAATCATTCATCACCGGCGTCGTTTCACACCAATGAAGCGAGGAAAAATTCATTTGTGGTTCAGTATCAGTAGTTGTTACGTTGCTAGGCAGAATTGTTCACTACGGCACGACGCAAATCCAGAGATACTCTATAATGCTATCTTGCCTTCGTGCGTCTTGATATTATTTCGGTAAAAAACACTCCTTTCAATGCTCAATGTTCATCAAGTCACTCTTTCAATTAAAATGTTCACAGTTAATTAATTTGGATCATCAGCTATCACACAGTTCAATTAATGATGGAGCCAACACGTGAGACTTCCATTGCTGACAAACAATTTTATTGTTCCTTCTTAGCAACTAGTTTGTAATCACCACACCACACGCACACCGATTGATCAGATCAATTACGATTTTTTTCAATTCGGTGATTGTGACAATTACGACAACTTTTACAATCGGCGTATTTGTATTATCTTCGTGTGGTCGTATTGATGTTTCCTACTCAAGGCTAATCAGGTATTGCAGTCTTCGATGCTATGTCCATTCTTCGTTGTAACTGTTCACTTTGATGAAGGTTGAGTCGAACAATAATATCTCCAATATTTAAAGTTCATTATCTCGTCGTACACTATCAGAATATCACTTCAGTTCAAGTTCTCAAGTCAGAATAGCTGCGAACACAGTCCGCGCATCTCTATCACGCAGTAGTACCTTTTTTTAATAGAAACAATCCCGTAGCGTTCCGTTTGTAGTACTATAACAAACGGTGCTCTCTCACGACTTGATAGCAAGCAAGCTAGCAAGTGACTAACTTTTCCATTATCGAGCATTCTAGACGCATGGAATTTCCTTTTCGCCGCGTTTACAACTCTCTTTCACAATAATTGTTATCTCTGACCGACATATTACTTTAGACTTAACTTCCGTCGTACTGATTTGCAGTTATTACTAAGATGTTTCATACCTTATTAAAAATAACCTTTCTTTCTTTCTAGCTTTATATCATGACGTACTCAGTAATTATTGAAATTGGTGTTCATCAAAACTTTAAGGTGTTATATTATTGTCAAAGTTGTCGCACCTGTCAGGATAACACTGTTCCCTACTTTAAATTATCATGACATTCTGATTTAGGTTTTCGGGCTTCTTGGGGGTGTTACAATATGTAAGTGATTAACATTGCAAGATAAAATGTCAGTGAAAGCGAGAGATGCGCCATTACAAATGTGAAACGCTGATACATTACTAACTGGTGTAATCGCCATATTGTAGAATGCAACCACGAAAGCGAGCAAGTATTGTGTTGAACAGGTGCCAGATGTCAGTTACTGAGATGGAGTTCAGTTCGATGCCAGTTGCTCTTGGTCAATACAGTGACGGTTAATGCTGTTTGTGGATGACGCTAAAATTGTCGTCCGATGGTGTCTCTATGTGCTAGATTTGAGACAGACCTGGTAGTAGAGCACGCCAAGGCAAAGAAGTCGACACTCTGCAGAGCAAGATGGGCTAAAACAGCGTTATGTGGACAAGCCTTATCCCGTTGGAAAACACCCCATGCTGTTCGTGAATCGCAGCACAGCAGGTCGAATTACCAGATCGGCGAACAGATTTGTAGTCAGGTTGAGTGGGATAACCACGTGACTCCTCCTGCTGTCATACGAAATCGCTTGCCAGACCATAGCTGCAGGTGAAGGCCTAGTGTGTCTAACACTTGGACCGGTTGGATGCAGAAAATGAACTGGCCTCCTCGTAACCAATACGCGGCCTTTACTGGTACCGCGGTGGAACCAGATTTCATCAAAAACACAACAAATTTCCACCCAGCCCTCCAATGAGCTCTCGCTTGATGCCAATGGCGATGGTTTGGGGTCAGTGGAATGCTCGCTACAGGGCGTCTGACTCGGGGCAGTCCTTGAAGTTGGCGATTTGACATAGTTCATTATGTCACTCTGGTGTCGACAGCCAACTGCTGCTCAAATTGCTGCTGCAGATGCATTACGACGCGTCAGAACCATACATGAAAATGCCACGTGGCCGTCTGAACACCGGTCTTCTTGCGACCGTATATTCTCGTTATCGCCGCTGTCAGCAATCATGTAAAGTGACCAAAATCCTGTCAAGCCTTTCTGCAGTATCCTTGAAGCAACATCCAGCTTCTCGTAGCCTTATTACACAACCTCGTTCAAACTCAGCGAGGTATTGACAAGGGCGTCTGTTGTGACTGACAATTCGCAATTTTTCACAAACACAACTTTTATTAATATAAGTTCACAAGACTGATGACTGAATAACAAACGAAAGGTAACAATAACGATGCCAGTAAAAAGTCTCCTAGTGAGGGAAACATAAGTTCAGTTCTTAGTTTCCACAAAGGTTCGTAGTAACACACACACACACACACACACACACACACACACACACTAGTAACAGTCCAATTCAGAGACGAACACGCAATTTTCAACGGTCGCGGTACTCGAGGTCGCCATCCAGCGTGAACTGAACTTTGGGGCTGGTTCTAGCCCCTAAATAGCTGTCTCCATCCATCAGCTTTTGGCGCAGTGATACTTCCTGCAGGCCTGAGTTTGTGGCACAACTTGACTAGAGGAAGGGATCGGTTGCTAGGACATGTTCTGAGGCATCAAGGGATCACCAATTTAGTATTGGAGGGCAGCGTGGAGGGTAAAAATCGTAGAGGGAGACCAAGAGTTGAATACACTAAGCAGATTCAGAGGGATGTAGGCTGCAGTACGTACTGGGAGATGAAGAAGCTTGCACAGGATAGAGTAGCGTGGAGAGCTGCATCAAACCAGTCTCAGGAATGAAGACCACAATAACAACAACATGTGACTGTCGCGAAAGTGTCGACCGCCAGTCTCAGCGCAAGCATGAAAACGGCGTAGCCAGTCTTTGTGACCGAGCGGTTCTAGGCGCTTCAGTCCGGAACCCCGCTGCTGCTACAGTCGCAGGTTCGAATCCAGCCTTGGACATGGATGTGTGTGATGTCCTTAGGTTAGTTAGGTTTAAGTAGTTGTAAGTTCAGGGAACTGATGACCTCAGATGTTAAGCCCATAGTGCTTAGAGCCATTTGAACCATTTGAACAACGGCGTATGAAGTTCTGTTGTCCTCTGTTAAAGCTCCCTGGTATCTGTTGTACCAGGAGTCGGCAGCTTGGACTTTTGCAAGAGGTTCTTCATCCGTTTCTCCGGGGGTTTCATACATCAGCATCTTGATGTAACTCCACAGGAAAAATTAAAGTGGTGTGCGCACTGCCCATGAAAAAGGACCTCTCCGTCCAATCCAACAACGAGAGTACATGTTGTTCAGGAGCTCATGGACATTAACATCGAAGTGGGCTGGCTCACCATCCTGTTGAAACCACATGCTTTCGCACACAATGGGTACGGTCTCCAAGAACTGTGACAGCACATCTTGCAGAAACTCCAGGTAACTCGGACCTGTCAAACGGTGAGACAGCCAGTAATGTCACTACTAGTCATAGAACCCAATGTCCTACTACAGGTATTACTGTCGCCTAAATGAGTTATATTAGAATGGGACAGGAATAAAGCTACAAACAAATAAGAGGCAAGGAATCAACTTACATTCATCATCAGGAACAGATTACATGCAAGGGAGCCTTGTTGTGAAACGTCCCCTTAAAATAATGAATGACTGTGCTGGTAAACTTCTACGTTATTTGATGTTCAAACAGCTGAGCAAAACTCAACGTACCCAAACAGTTTTCTCTTTACTTATTCTGATCATCATTAAACTGACACACAATATTTTGTAGCGCAATGCAATCTGACGTCCAACAATCCATACAAAAGAATGGCCCTGGCTAAGAATAACCTATACCTTTCATGAATCACTTACCTCAAAAAAATCTTCGTTACTCGTACTACTGCAATACAGTGAGCGCCAATCCTGCTAGCTAAATCAAAAATTCTAACTACTGAAGGCACTAACTACTGATAGGCATAGTTAACAAATGAAGTATTTTGATAGTGAACAAATAATGTATTTACCTTAATAATGTTCAAATACATATATATATATATATATATATATATATATATATATATATATATATATATATACAGGGTCAGTCACCTAACGTTACCGCTGAATATAATTCGTAAACCACATCAAATACTGACGAACCGATTCCACAGACCGAACGTGAGGAGAGGGGCTAGTGTAATTGTTTAATACAAACCATACAAAAACGCACGGAAGTATGTTTTTTAACACAAACCTACGTTCTTTTAAATGGATTCACGTTACTTTTGTTAACGCATCGGAACATATAAACAAGTACGTAATCAGTGTCGTTTGTTGCTTTGTAAAATGTTAATTACTTCCGGAGATATTGTAACCTAAAGTTGACGCTTGAAACCTCCGACTTTCAGTTGCGTGTTGTAACAAACACGGGCCACAGTCGGCGAGCAGCATCTGCAGGGACATGTTTACGATGACGACCGTGTTTACGAGTGTGGCTGTAGTGCACTGTTGTGGTTTGGTCTAGCTGTCGCAGTGTCCGCATGTAGCACTTGCTGCTATTGTTATTCTGCATTCGTCTCCGCACGCAGACCAACTGTAGTACACCGTGTTACCAGACGTCTGTGATAGTGTAGTGTTGTAGGAACTGTGACCATGGTGTATTCGAACTCTGAAAAGGCGGAGATGATACTCATCTACGGCGAGTGTCGACGAAATGCAGCTGAAGCCTGCAGGGTGTATGCAGAACGGTACCCGGACAGAGAGCATCCAACGTGCCGCACACTGCAAAACATCTACCGCCAATTGTATGCAACAGGTATGGTCGTAGCACGCAAACGGATCCGTAACAGGCCCGTCTCAGGAGAAGCGGGTGCAGCTGGTGTGTTAGCTGCTGTTGCCATGAACCCACACATGAGTACACGGGACATTGCGAGAGCCGGTGGACTGAGTCAAAGTAGTGTCATGCGCATACTGCATCGTCACCGCTTTCACCCGTTTCATGTGTCGCTACATCAGCAGTTCAATGGTGATGACTTTAATCATCGAGTGCAATTCTGTCAATGGGCATTAACAGACAATGCGTTGCGGTTCTACCTGTTTACCGATGAAGCGGGTTTCACAAACCACGGGACATTGAATCTACGGAACATGCATTACTGGTCCGTGGACAATCCACGCTGGCTCAGACAGGTAGAGCGACAGCGACCGTGGACTATAAATGTATGGTGCGGAATCATTGGCGACCACCTCATTGGTCCTCACTTCATTGCAGGGGCCCAAACAGCTGCAACATACATCGCGTTTCTACAGAATGATCTGCCAACGTTGCTTGAAAATGGTCCCACTGGAAACGCGTCGACGTATGTGGTATCAGCATGATAGTGCACCTGCACATTCCGCAATTAACACTAGGCTGACCCTTGACAGGATGTTCGACGGGCGTTTCATAGGACGTGGAGGGGGCATATATTGGCCAGCCCGTTCTCCTGATCTTACACCTCTGGACTTCTTTCTGTGGGGTACGTTAAAGGAGAATGTGTACCGTGATGTGCCTACAACCCCAGAGGATATGAAACAACGTATTGTGGCAGCCTGCGGCGGCATTACACCAGATGTGCTGCGGCGTGTACGACATTCATTACGCTAGAGATTGCAATTGTGTGCAGCAAATGATGGCCACCACATTGAACATCTATTGGCCTGACATGTCGGGACACACTCTATCCCACTCCGTAATTGAAAACGGAAACCACATGTGTGCGTGTACCTCACCCATCATGGTAATGTACATGTGCGTCAGTGAAAAAGACCAATAAAAAGGTGTTAGCATGTGGACGTAATGTGGTGTTCCAGTCTCTTCTGTATCTAAGGACCATCACCGTTCCCTTTGGATCCCTACGTAATTCGGTGCTCTCCGATACACACGATCGAACAGCGGTGGAGTGGTACTCAAGCGTCAACTTTAGGTTACAATATCTCCGGACGTAATTAACATTTTACAATGCAACAAACGTCACTGATTACGTTTTTGTTTATATGTTCAGATGTGCTAACAAAACTAACGAGGTTCCATTTAAAAAAACGCAGGTTTGTGTTAAAAAAAATACTTCCGTGCCCCTCTCCTCACGTTCGGTCTGTGGAATCGTTTCGTCAGTATTTGATGTAGTTTACGAAATACATCCAGCGGTAATGTTAGGTGACTCACCCTGTATGTATATGGCCTCCATCTTCACAAATTTCCTTTTTCTGGCGGACACACGTCCAGATCGTCCGTTTATAGTAACCTCTCAGAACTCTGGCCTCTCTCTATCTCCACATCAACCACTGCTGGCGGCTCACCTCCAACTTCCCGACGCTACGTGCTGTTCACATCCAACTTCCCAACATTACACAAGCGAATATTCCATCAATGAGTCCAACCAGCCACAGACTGCACACAGCACAGTCAGTGATTTTCATACAGAGCGCTACGTGGCGCTACCAACATAGACCGAGCGAGGTGGCGCAGTGGTTAGACACTGGACTCGCATTCGGGAGGACGACGCTTCAATCCCGCGTCCGGCCATCCTGATTTAGGTTTTCCGTGATTTCCCTAAATCAGTCCAGGCAAATGCCGGGATGGTTCCTCTGAAAGGGCACGGCCGACTTCCTTCCCCATCCTTCTCTAATCCGATGAGACCGATGACCACGCTGTCTGGTCTCCTTCCCCAAACCAACCAACCAACCTACCAACATAGAAACCTAAACAACCTACTTAATGTTGTACTCTGTGACGATATCAGCCCACACTTCCGGATTACTCGCCGGCATGCCGTTGTTCCATAGAATAAGTTGATAACATAAGAAACGTAAGAAATAGTAAATCGTCCGGTCCCTAGAGATGTTAAATGAAAAGAGATGACCTATTGGAAATGACTAACGAGAGAGATCGTGGTTAACCGTGAGAAGTATAAGATACGGACACAATGGGCGACATTTTCAGCTTGGGTGAGTGAGTGAAACTGGCAGCTCGCGGTGCAAGCTGCGTCCTCACGTAATAACGACGGGAGAAGTAGGCACGAGCATACTATCGCTACGTGACATAAGTGCTATTGACTTGAATCTGTATAATACTGGTTTCAATGTGATGAAAGCCATTTCATGTCAAATAATCATGGCGGTAACCCCCGCACTAGAATCGTAAGATCCATAACGAAGTGGTACTCACGTAGGCCTGCAAAGAAGTAGGGTGCAGAGAGAGAGTGCCAGCGGCCCAAATCCCAGCGCAACGGTTCCGTACCTTAATGACTTATGCCATTTTTCTTAATTTAACTGATCGCCTGATATTAAAAATTATCTGCCCCCAACATCGAATTGTTCTGTACCTACCAACACATCGGTCGGTCCAGATGGCTGTGGAAAATTGGTTTTAATGTATTAACATGCGAATGAAGTTAATCGACTTGCTAATTAGCTATGCAACAGGCCTGAGATTGCTATCATTAGGATCGTAATTAAGTATACAATGTATTAATCCGTGTTTGGAAACATGATTATTACGTAATTAAACACTCTTCTTTGTATGGCATTGCACAGTTACTGAGGTTCCTGTGTGTGTGTGTGTGTGTGTGTGTGTGTGTGTGTGTGTGTGTGTAGTCCATTTCGGAAAACTAATTTTGAATGTTATTGCCATGAAGCTGCTGACGTTGTGAAATGTGGTAATAATTTAACGTTTTGAAACGAAATATTCGCAGAAGGCTCCTCTGGCTGATTTACTTGCTCATTCAAGCTACCTCGTTATGATACGCGAACTGTTATGTTAGGACTCTAAAAATTTATTTAAATTTCTCTCTGTTACACTTTTTCTTTCGCGTGTTTTACTCTTCACACTTCCAGTTTCTTGAATTGCTTTATTATTTTTACAAGGATTGTAACGTCTCGGTATGATCAGGACACCTTTCAGCATACAATGAATCGTTACGTCTTCGCGACATGCAGATTAACTGGAAGCCATATCTACTTTTTAACCTGTCGCAGACATTCTGAAAGTCCGAATAGCTTCACGAGAAAGATATCTGATCTCTAGAAACACAGAGCACCAACTGTTGGACTTTAGTTGCCCAGATAAACACATGAACAGTACCTGAGATATGTGTTTGGTTATATTGTGGGTGATAGACTCGTAAGGTGGTGCACTTCAACAATTTCTTCGCTATGTGTTACTCGCATTACTGTTAAAGTTTACGCATGTAGAAGGAGAACTGGTGTGGTTTATGCACGATTGGGCACCAAAACAGTCTCAGAGTCTCATACGACAGTAGCTAACACAACGTTACTTGAGTGATAGCTTAGTTGAAGGGGTTCCAGTAGTATCACCTCCCCGTTGATGATCATCGTCACCAGTCATTTTACATCTACTGCTGGATAAAGGGACAACGGCCTTGCCGCAGTGCTAATACTAGTTCCCGTCAGATCACCGAAGTTAAGCGCTGTCGGACTAGGCTAGCACTTGGATGGGTCACCGTTCCGGTCTGCCAGGTGCTGTTGGCAAGCGGGGTGCACTCAGACCTTGTGAGGCCATCTGAGGAGCTACTTGACTGAGAAGTAGCGGCTCCGGTCTCGTAAACTGACAACCGCCAACAGAGCGATGTGATCAACTGTTGGCTTGGAGCTCCTCTTGAGACGCCACCGTATAATAGGCCTCGATGTGTCGCACATTTCCAAATACGTGGAAGTGCCTTCTTTCACTTGAGATGTAAATTATTTTGGACGTTTCTCAAGAATCAAGTAACACAAAACTTCGAATATACTCATTAAAAGTGTATGACTCCACACTAAAAAGAATTTCCCAAATTTTCTGGAGGAATTCAATGAATGACACACACAAAATCTGAAAGAGAGGTGCACAGAGAGCTGATCCTCTTGGCATGGCAACAGAGCCATTGCTGAGTCAAGTAACGATATAATCTCAGGCAGCAGCGATAGCGATTAAGGTAGTTTTTTTTCCTTTTAATTCCTCATTCTGTAGTAGAACATTTATTCTAGATCATTGCTGCAGATAATAGACAAAATTTTCATGTAATGTTGCAAATGCACAACACATTTCATGATTCATTTTTAGAGAGCTGCTAGTATATCGAGTGCTCATTTCTCATTTGTCTTTATATCGTCACATGAAACTGAAATGCATATTTGCATAATCTCCATATTCATTAATTTTCAAAGTTTCCGAATTAATTTTTAGTCTTAAGAGCTTCAGTTTCTTTGTTCCATGTCATAACTTTTTCTAAAGGCATCACAATGTGATGTTTCTCGGATTGCTTCCACTCTCTAAGGAGTAAAACCAGATATTGTCACTTTTGCATTCACTTCTTTCAGTATTCATAATACCTGCTCATGGTGATCGATGACGTGAGTATCGTCATGGAGACAGCTGCAAGCTACGGGATGTGACAAACGAGAAGACACCGTGAAAATGAGGACCGAGATGACGCTTGAAACGATCTTTCCGCTCCTCTTTGACATGGCTAGAAAACTCATTGGCACTTATAAAAGTATATAGCTGTGATAGATTTTGTAGGTTATAAAAGAATGTAACGTTCGCAGTTTGTGGTAACAGCTAAACCACATTGGTGTAACTTTCAGTGAGTTATTTCAGTCTCGTGAGCAGTGTTCTGTATGTAGATGACCTGACAACGTAATACGCATTTATGTCGCACTGTTTATTCCGTTCACGCTCTGAAGCTTTGTTTTGTCAATACGCTTTTCGGTAGAAAAATTTCAGCGGTAAATCTGAGAGAGGTGGGGGGTATTTCGTAATGAGATTCTATATCCGCTTTATGGCCTGCTGGAAATACGAATATTCCTGCAAGGAGACAAGAGTTGCACAACAAACCGTTTTATTTATTACTGAATAGTGGTAAAACGTGTGCGTACTCTGAAGTTTTCGGTAAAACCCCAAATTCTTCAAGCAGCGTTCTCTAAGATAATCTTGTCTGAGCACTACGTGTAACTTTTACCGTATCCACTTTTATATTGAACACTTTGTTTCTAAAGAACGATTACCCAAGAATAATAATCGTAACAGTTTAGAAACAAAATATAGGTATTACATTTATATTGGTCACCTACTGCCGTTTTTCTTGCTTTTGGTGAATTATTATTACTGAAACTGCTCTTCTACCTACATGTTACCATAAGCCAGATGCTCTTAGCTAAACGCCGCAAAATGTTGTCTCGTTTAAGATATGCTTAGTTGAAAAACAAGCACTTGGCTAAAACTGACATTGTCTTTTTTTGTGGGAACTCTGCAGTCAATTGTTGTACAACAAAGTTTATTGTCCGTCAAAAGTGCATATATCCACATTCTAACTCGGAAATTTTGGCTACAAGACTAACTCGTTATTTTCTACGATCAACATTTATGCTACTTGGCAGAAAAGTACATACTACCATGCGTCCTGATTTTAGACAATAATGGGCCACTCTTGAGGTTCGACAGGATCGAATCTGATAACACAAGGAATGTATGCAATCTAGACGAACAATGAAACTTGTAATGCGTGTTGTGCAACATTTTCTTCGAGGTCAGGATCCAACGATGAAGTGAGCTTCTGTGGAGCTCGTAAAATACCCCCTAGGCCTATTGATGTAATAGGGGGAAGTCTGAGATAATGAAATATGGTGAACATGGAAGATGACTGAATAATTTGTACTTCATATGTTTCACTTTCATATCGCCAGTACCGCTTCACTTCTGCCAGTATCTCATCTCCTACCTTCCAAACTTCACAGAAGTTCTCCTGCGAACGTTGCAGAACTAGCAGAACTATGACATGAAGCTGTGAGGAAGGGGCGCGAGTCGTGCTTGGATAGCTTAGATAGTAGAGCACTTACCCGAGTTCGAGTCTCGGTTTGGCACACAATTTTAATCTGCCAGGAAGTTTTATGAACAAATGTTGATTAGCACAACATGGATCCATTTTAGATACAGTTATTACTTTAGTTGTGACATAAGGAGTACCGATGTGTTCTGATAAGAGAAGCGATCTGTTACTAAAACTTCTGATTATCTCAGTAGGCATGGCCTACATCTCAACAGGAAAGGGAAGGGGAAACTGGCTGGGGTAATAGCAGGAAATTTAAGGGGGGGAGGCACTGCCATGAATGGTAAAATACCAGTGGTTACAGGTGTTGGAGCAGCACCTTTTTTAGGATAGGTAAGACAGAAAGATGTCATGTTCTACGAGAGGTCAGGATTGAAACAAATCTTCAGTTTAGGAAAGAAATTAAACAGCACAATTCTAGCACATTTGATCACCAATCACAGCTATCAATTATAAATTCTCACCAATCACCAGAAATTTTATCTCCACCAAGTTGTATCTCAGTCCTAGGTAACTGCATTGATGAATTAAAGTCACCCAACCCAGTTGACATAATCTGCCTCTCTGAACACCATGTGACCACTGGTATAGGAACTAGGCCTAAGCACAATGAGAAACTCAGACAGGAGAGTACTGCAAATGTTAGAATAAGGAAAGGTTCTCATAAAAGTATAATTGAAAATAATGTAAGTATATTTCATCAAAATATTGGGAGTTTAAAGAATAAAGTAGATGAGCTTCTGGTTTGTTTAGAAGATTTAGAAGCTGAGAATGAAATAGATATACTATGCCTGTCTGAGCATCACATTGTTACTGATATGGATAAGGTAAATGTAAGTGGATATAAGCTCTCTGCACATGTAATGAGAGAAAATATGGAGAAAGGAGGAGTTGCCATATATGTCAAAAGTTATCATTGTGCAAAAAGTATAGAAACAAAAAAGTTTTGTGTAGAGAAACATATAGAAGCATGTGCCTGTGAGCTTAAATTAAATAAAGGCTCATTTATAATTGTAACTGTATATAGGTCCCCATCAGGAAATTTTCATCTATTTCTGAAAAATTTGGACTCCTTGTTGTGCTATCTGTCAGACAGGGGGAAGCAAATTATTATTTGTGGGGACTTCAATGTAGATTCTCTGAAAGAGGGTAATAGGAAAAATGACCTTGAAGTATTACTCGGTTCTTTCAATTTGACACCCGTTATTGATTTTCCTACTCGGGTGGTAAAGGATAGCAGCTCACTGATAGATAACTTCTTTATAGACCAAGATAAGTTTAACCAGATAAATGCTCAGCCTGTTGAGAATGGTCTTTCTGATCATGGTGCTCAGCTAGTTACAATATATGACATAGCTCCATTCAGCAATACTAAACAGTCCTCCAAAGTAGTACGTTCAATCAACGATTTAACAATTGCAAAATTCAGGGAAAGCCTACAGCAGTTAGACTGGGATGAGGTGTACCGTGAACCTGATGCCAATTTAAAATATAATTTATTTCATGACATTTTTGTAAATGCATTTGAAAACTGCTTCCCCAAGAAAATAGTTAAATATACTCATAAGAAACCTTGTAACAAACCATGGCTTACTAAGGGTATAAAAATATCTTGTAACCGGAAAAGGGAAATGTATCTGACAGCAAGAAAGAGTAGTGACCCAGAAACTATCAAAAATTATAAAAACTACTGTGTTATATTAAGAAAAGTTATTAAAAAATCCAGGAGTATGTGTATCATGTCTGAAATCAGCAACTCTGATAATAAAATTAAAACAATTTGGAATATTATTAAAAGAGAAACAGGTCAACCAAGAGCAGAGGAAGACAGTATTACCATCAAATTGAATGAAAACTTTACAAACAAAAAGTCAGAAGTTGAAAATATTTTTAATAATCATTTTCTAAATGTTGTGGATATAGTAGGATCCAGGTGTTCATTAGAAGATGCTAGGCTGTTAATGGAAGAGGCCATACCTATGCAATTTGATACAATTGAAATCTCACCCACTTCTCCCTCTGAAATTAGGAAAATAATAAACTTGCTGAAAAGCAAAAACTCACATGGAATTGATGGCATTTCCAGCAAAATACTAAAAGCTTGTTCTCAACAGATAAGTAAGATTCTCAGCCACCTGTGTAATAGCTCTCTAGAACAGGGCATTTTCCCTGATAGACTGAAATATGCTATTGTTATACCTTTGCATAAAAAGGGGGATAGATCTGATGTCAACAATTACCGTCCAATCTCCCTTCTAACAGCTATATCCCAAAATTTTGAGAAAGTAATGTATTCAAGAGTAGCTTCACATATCTGTAAAAATGAAGTACTAACAAAATGTCAGTTTGGTTTCCAGAAAGGTTTTTCAGCAGAAAATGCCATATATGCTTTCACCAGTCAAATTTTGAATGATCTGAATAACCGAACGCCACCCATTGGGATTTTTTGTGATCTCTCAAAGGCTTTTGATTGTGTAAATCATGAAATTCTGCTAGACAAGCTCAAGTATTGTGGCATGAGTGGGACAGTGCACAAATGGTTAAATTCGTACCTAATTGGAAGAGTGCAGAAAGTTGAAATAAGTAGTTCTCGTAACATGCAAAGGTCAGCACATTCCTCAAACTGGGGAACTATCAAGAATGGGGTTCCACAAGGGTCAGTCTTGGATCCTTTGTTGTTCTTATTATATATTAATGACTTGCCATTCTATATTCATGAAGAGGCAAAGTTAGTTCTCTTTGCTGATGATAGAAGTATAGTAATCACACCTGACAAACAAGAATTAACTGATGAAATTGTCAATACTGTCTTTCAGAAAATTACTAAGTGGTTCCTTGTAAACGGACTCTCACTGAATTTTGATAAGACACAGTACATACAGTTCCGTACAGGGAATGGTATGACGCCATTAATAAATATAGACCTTAATCAGGAGCATATAGCTAAGGTAGAACATTCTAAATTTTTAGGTGTGTCCATTGATGAGAGATTAAATTGGAAGAAACACATTGATGATATGCTGAAACGTTTGAGTTCAGCTACTTATGCAATAAGGGTCATTGCAAATTTTGGTGATAAACATCTTAGTAAATTAGCTTACTACGCCTATTTTCACTCATTGCTTTCATATGGCATCATATTTTGGGGGAATTCATCACTGAGGAATAAAGTATTTATTGCACAAAAGCGTGTAATCAGAATAATAGCTGGAGTCCACCCAAGATCATCCTGCAGACATTTATTTAAGGATCTAGGGATATTCACAGTAGCTTCTCAGAATATATACTCTCTTATGAAATTTGTTATTAACAACCTAACCCAATTCAAAAGTAATAGCAGTGTGCATAACTACAATACTAGGAGAAAGGATGATCTTCACTATTCAAGATTAAATCTAACTTTGGCACAGAAAGGGGTGAATTATACTGGCACTAAAGTCTTTGGTCACTTACCAAATAGTATCAAAAATCTGACAGATAACCAACAAGTATTTAAGAAGAAATTAAAAGAATTTCTGAATGACAACTCCTTCTACTCCATAGAGGAATTTTTAGATATAAATTAAGAAAAAAAATTTTAAAAATAAAAAAAATTTAAAAAATAAAAATAAAAAATAAAGAAAAACAAAAAACACAAAAAATAAAGTTGTTATATTAACTTAAGTATGTTGTTAAATTAACCTAATTATGTCATGTATTGGAAAATTCGACTCGTTCCACATCATTACGAAATATCGTATTCATCATCCATGGAACTAGTATTAATCTAATCTAATCTAAAACTAAAACTTTGCTCAGCACAGAATATATGTCATCTGAAATATTCTTTGTTTTCAGTAGCTACATAACAGAAAAAAAATTTTGTGGTAAGGACTATGGGACCAAAATGTGGAGGCCTTCGGTCCCTAGGCTTACGCACTACTTAATCTAACTTAAACTAACTTACACCAAGGACAACACACACACCCAAGCCTGAGGGAGGACTCGAACTTCCGACGGGGGGAGCCGCGCACTAAACAACAGACTCTTTAGGTAAATAATCATAAAAACTAAAAACTGTACGTAATTAGTTTCAATGTATGAAAAATACAGATGAAGTGAAGATAGCAATTGGTGCATTAAGGTTATGGCATAATTCGCAGTATCATATGGAGAATGAAAAATGTGGCAAAAAGTTGAATTTTAACACGACAGAAGGCTTTTAATTAAAAAACTTTAAAATAATGGAAATAGAACAACAAACAATTTCGGAGCAAATCCTGAAAGAGACCGAAAAAGAATTTCTCTCTGAAATCCAACTGACCATTAAGCAATGATAATGGTTTATTTTTATGGTGAACATAAATTTCCAATTCTTCTAAAGATATAAGCAGTACGTCTTTGGAGGCATTGTGGAGAATTTTTAGGTCATTGTAAATAGACTCTACAGAACGATACTGTGTGTGATGCGTTAGCCAAAAATATATTTACCAAATGCCGTTCGACGTATGTCTGATTTGAAAATTTCGGCCTGTTTGTCGAATGTACAAGTTATCACAGGTATCACAATACTCATGAGTTTAAGTACTTATTGTCATGATTGCCACTGCTGTGCCTGAGTTTCATGTGCAATGAATTGTTAGTTGTGAAGTCTATAGTTGCTTCTGTATTGATAAATAATTTATTAATTTTATAAAATATGTCTAAGTTTTTAGTATATTTGTAGCTGCTATTATCGTTAGACTTCCGTAGTTTCCTGAATAAAGAATCAACATTATCAGTTTTATATCATTGGCTTTTGCGATTTGTTTAATAACATTATTCTCTTTCTGAAGTTTAAAAATTCTGTGCCTCAAGGACTGAAAGAATGCTTTTCTATATTTATACGGATAACAGGAAGTGGCACGGATAATAACATCACCTGTTGTAGCGTTTCTGTAAACTGCAAACTCATGTTTTCTTCTGAAATTCATGTTCAACAGCAAAAAGAAGTTTAGGTTGAATACTATTTAAAATGGTAGTTAATGAGTCGGTGTCATCTACAGACGCATTCTGTAATATAAGTATCATCGACTCATATAATAAACAACCATTCAAATGATATCCAGGTTATCTTTAAAAAACGTGTTTCCATGTGATTTACAAATACATCTGCAAATGTACCTGTTAAGGAATTTCCATGGCAAGACCATCTCTCCAAAAATATATTTCTCCATTAAAAGTGAAATAACTGAAGTGATTAAAAAAACTCTGCAACTTCTCCTAGATTCATAATTTTGTGTATAATCATATTGGCCTCCATGATATCAATAGTTTCGACAGTTGGTGTATTAGTACAGAGATTAGTGATACGAAGTGATGTAAATATGACACCATGTGAAATACTGAAGTTGTCGATTTCTTCCACTACTCTGAAAGTATTCTTGATGTTAAAATTTTCTTCAAAAATATAAAAAGTTTTTAGAATATTTCTTAGTTCTCCATTCAGTTTTTGGGATGGACAATTATTATCGTTCACTGTAGGGTGAATAAGCATATGCAGACTATGTAATTTAATTTGTCTTAATTTGGGCACCTGGGGATTCGTGACTTTAAGAGATGCTTTTTATTTGGTACTGAACAGGAAATTAGCACCATCGGTAATATCTTTTTTGGATTAGCCTGATATTTGGGAGCAGGGTCCTTATCAATATCTGCGATACCAATTTCGTGGAATAAGTCTAGGGTATTAGAGATGCAAGAGTAATTAAGGTTTTACCTTCGTCTCCGTTTACAGTGGTGACTGGTTTGCAATCAGTTTGCTTTGAACTGTTTTAAAGTCATCGTTCACTGCATATTTTATTTTGCTTTTTTCGTCAAAATGGGGGTCCTTAGTTTTAATGCTATTGTGCAGAGCTCTGATTTCTTACATAGCATACTTAGTAGCAACTCTGACATCTACAGTAAGGTGTTTAAAGTTTTTGTATTTACAAGAAGAAGTTACACAATATTTCAAACTCTTCGTCAGTAACACACTTTCTGCAGCAGTAAATTGAATATTGGTACTGTTTGAAACCCTGGGAAAGAACTTATGTAAATCATTACTACATTCAACATTACATCTTCAATTAAGCAGTCAACTTTTGTCATTGATATTTGCAAACTTACTTTGCCTATAAGAAATAATTTCGGACAAACACAATCAGAAAATAGATTGGATAGTTAGCCAACATCATAAAACGGTTGCTGAATGTGGCGACCTTGGTGTTTTAACGATACCTGGTGATGATGTGCAAATACTATGTCAGAGGGTATCCGTTGTGTGATGGGGCATAGTGATGAAAGTAAGAGTTGTGCTAGGGCGTTGTAAAGCAGATCTCTGCCCACTGGATTATGAAGGGGATAGAATTCCGCACGAACTAGCACAGCTCAGTTATGCCACTACGTCACCAATAACACTATCCACACTATATTCCTTTATACAAGGCGTCAAAGAAACCTATCGTCATTGACCCATGTTCCATTCCAGGAGGAGATCCCAGCCCTTCTTCATACACGACAGTATTGGGGTGGGGACGACCACATTCATCATGTACAGACCGTTGCGTACTGTCTGGGTCCACACAGATGTCTCAGACGCCCAGATGGTGGGTCAGGCCTAAATGGCGAGTGGGGGAACCGGGTTGCCAGAGCTCAGGAGGCCAGTAGTTCTCCCCCCTGGGTTGAGTAGCAGTGGGGCAGTGACTGGGTGCCTGGAAATCGTCTGATGTATCGTCTTGAAAACATCATTGTTAAAACTTCCATTCGTTGTTCATCAACTACAACATATTATTATGATAACCAGTGCGGTCTACCTCCTCTGGACGAAAGCGGTAAGTGACTTGTGAAGATGTGCGGCTGTCAGCAAATGGTCCATTGTCATACAACGTCATGGAGGGATGATGGCAGTGCCTTGGCAAAGTCACTGATCACAGCTATGGGTGACGTACACACTGCACAAGTAGGGGCTCACTGAGACACTCAGAAGCAAAGGTGGTTGAACAGCTGTACTGCTCTGGACTCGAACTGTAGGCCAGCAGGTGGCGTGGTGGTTGGAGGGTATTGATCTATGCGAGCAGGAGGGCCATATCTAACAATGGCAGTGTCCAGAAGTTGAGACTGGTTGATCCGTGTAGACTCGTGAATTAGTAGACCATTTTAGGTCCCCCATCGGTGATCATGATTGGCATCTACATCTACATCCATACTCCACAAGCCACCTGACGGTGTGTGGCGGAGGATAGCTTGAGTACCTCTATCGGTTCTCCCTTCTGTTCGAGTCTCATATTGTCCGTGGAAATAAAGATTGTCGGTATTCCTCTGTGTGGTCTCTAATCTCTCTGATTTTATTCTCATGGTCTCTTCGCGAGATATTCGTAGGCGGAAGCAATATACTGCTTGAGTCCTCGGTGAAGGTATGTTCTCGAAACTTCAACAAACGCCCGTACCAAGCTAATGAGCGTCTCTCTTGCAGAGTCTTCCACTGGAGTTTATCTATCATCTCCGTAACTCTTTCGCGATTACTAAATGATCCTGTAATGAAGCGCGCTGCTCTCCGTTGGAGAATCACACACCGGTGAGCAGTATTCAAGCAGTGGGCGAACAAGTGTACTGTAACCTACTTCCTTTGTTTTCGGACTGTATTTCCTTAGGATTCTTCCAATGAATCTGTCTGGCATCTGCTTTACCGACGATTAATTTTATGTGGTCATTCCATTTTAAATCACTCAAAATACCTACTCCCATATAATTTATGGAATTAACTGATTCCAGTTGCTGACCTGCTATATTTTAGCTAAATGATGAAGGATCTTTCTTTCTATGTATTCGCAGCACATTACACTTGTCTACATTGAGGTTCAATTGCCATTCCCTGCACCATGCGTCAATTCGTTGCAGATCAACCTGAATTTCAGTACAATTTTCCATTGTTGCAACCTCTCGATATACTACAGCATCATCCGCAAAAAGCCTCAGTGAGCTTCCGATGTTATCCACAAGGACATTTATATATATTGTGAATAGCAAACATCCAACGACACTCCCCTGCGGCACACCTGAAATCACTCTTACTTCGGAAGACTTGTCTCCATTGAGAATGACATGCTGCGTTCTGTTATCTAGGAACTCTTCAATCCAATCACACAATTGGTCTGATAGTCCATACCTCTTACTTTGTTCATTAAACGACTGTGGGGAACTGTATCACACGCCTTGCGGAAGTCAAGAAACTCGGCATCTACCTGGGGACTCCTGTCTGTGGCCCTCTGAGTCTCGTGGACGAATAGCGCGAGCTGGGTTTCACACGATCGTCTTTTTCGAAACCATGTTGATTCCTACAGAGTAGATTTCTAGTCTCCAGAAAAGTCATTATACTCGAACATAATACGCGTTCCAAAATTCTACAATGATCGACGTTAGAGATATAAGTCTATAGTTCTGCACAACTGTTGGACGTCCCTTCTTGAAAACGGTGATGACCTGTGCCCTTTTTAATTGAAATAGCTCTGAAGAAAAATGAGGATCATTTACAAGGACTTGGGCGGTCCTTGTTTTGCTAAAGCATCAGCTTCTATCACATAAGCCGTAACAGAACCATGGCTCGGACGTGAATCAATCAAGACAAATGGTTCAAATGGCTCTGAGCACTATGGGACTTAACATCTATGGTCATAAGTCCCCTAGAACTTAGAACTACGTAAACCTAACTAGCCTAAGGACATCACACAACACCCAGCCATCACGAGGCAGAGAAAATCCCTGACCCCGCCGGGAATCGAACCCGGGAACCCGGGCGTGGGAAGCGAGAACGCTACCGCACGACCACGAGATGCGGGCCAATCAAGACAACCATGCCACAGTCGCTCCGAGTTTCTGATGTGTTGATGCTACACCCCTGATCCTCCCAGGTTGGCCCTACTATGTAGTAACCTCTTGACGCCTCAGAGACGGTACTTGCCAAAACACTACGTAGCCCCTGATGCAACGTCACCTGGCCGGGCCGAGCCGACCTGCTTCCGCGACGTCTTTCATTCACCGGGGAAGGTGTCTCACCTTTACTCATCCGGGAGCAGTAAATTATTTGCGGCGCAACAGTATATCCGCAATACCGGTGCACTCGCCTGTGATATCCACAAGACTTAACTCGTAGATGCTGGTCATCAGCTGGTGGTGTTCACTGCTGGCGACCACTACTTGGAAGATCTTAAATGTTTTGTATCTCCTGATAGCGTTTGAATGTTCGAATGTTCAATGTTATAAGTCAATTCGGAATGCCTATTCTAGTGCTGATACCTATTACATGTATATAGTAATTAGGAGCGCATGGTCTAAACTTGGAACGACCTGTTCGAGGCACATTGACGGACTGAACCATGTACACATGTTGGTTTGTAACGTTCACGGTTGGAGACAACTCCACTATACTCAGCTGCACTGAAAATTCAAGTTCACTTTCACTTCCATTACACAGGTGACTGTACACTGAGGTGACACATGTCACGGATACTTCCTAATGTCGTGTCAGACCTCTTCTTTACCAGCGCAGTGCAGCAGCGTCTCGACGGAGCATAGACTCAATAAGTTGCTGGAAGTCCCCTGAAGAAATACTTAGCCATGCTGGCTCTATGGGCTTCCACAACTGGGAGAGTGTTGCCAGTGCAGGATTTTGTGCAGGACATATCGAGACAGGTCCCATAACTATTCGATGGTATTTACGAACTGGCTGGCCAAATCATTCGCTCGAATCAAAAAAATGGTTCAAATGGCTCTAATCACTATGAGACTTAACATCTGAGGTCATCAGTCCCCCAGACTTAGAACTACATAAACCTATCTAACCTAAGAACATCACACACATCCATGCCCGAAGCAGAATTCGACCCTGCGACCGCAGCAGCAGCGCGGTTCCGGACTGAACCGCCTAGAACCGCTCGGCCACAGCGGCCGGCTAGCTTGAATCGTCCAGAATGGTTTTGTAAACCAATTGTAAACAACTGTGGCCCGGTGACATGGCACATCGTCCTCCATAGAAATTTCGTCGTTGTTTGAGAACATGAAGTCCATGAACGGCAGCTAAATGTTCTCCAAGTAGCCGCGCGTAGCCACTTCCAGTCAATGTTCGTTTCAGTTGGCCCACACCAGTATGGAGCTACCAGCAGCTTGCACAGTGCCTTGTTGGCAACGTGGACCCATGGCTTCGTGGGGTCTGCATCACACTCGAACCCTACCATCATCACTTAACAACTGTGTGGCAAGTCGCTAGATGCTCTTATTCTCAATTTCTGTATGAATATAGTGTAGATATTTGTGTATACTGAGTTCCGCTGCTTCACGACGCATACACAGTTTATAATGACAGATTTTACATTTTTAAACGTACTCAATAATGATATCAAAGAATCTACAAAACAGGCCGAGCGGTTCTAGGCGCTACAGTCTGGAACCGCGCGACCGCTACGGTCGCAGGTTCGAATCCTGCCTTGGGCATGGATGTGTGTGACGTCCTTAGGTTAGTTAGGTTTAGTAGTTCTAAGTTCTAGGGGACTGATGACCTCAGAAATTAAGTCCCATAGTACTCAGAGTCATTTGAACCCAATCTACAAAACAGACTGTCTATTCTATGCTTTTCCGTCCTCTTCTGGAGTGTTGCTGTACGGTATAGGATACTTACCAAACAGAACTGACGGAGGGTATTGGAAAGTTCGTAAAAGGTTGGTTGATTGATTTGGGGGAGGGGTCCAAACAGCGAGGTCGTCAGTCCCATCGGAGTAAGGAACGATGGAGAAGAAAGTCGGCCGTGCCCTTTCAAAGGAATCATCCAGCCATTTGCCCGAAGCGATTTAGGGAAATCACGGAAAAACTAAGTCAGGATGGCGGGACGCGGGGCTGACCCGTCGTTCTGCCGAATGCGAGTCCAGTGTACTAACAACCACTGCGCCACCTCGCTCCGTAGTTCATACAAGGACTGCATGGATATGAAGAGCGATTTGGGGTGGCTGTCACTAAAACAAAGACCTTCGGAGGGCAAAACCGGTGTTGAGATTTCGTGGCAACATCTCGTCGCAACGAGATGTTGCCACGAAATCTCAACAATGGTTTTGCACTCTGAAGGTGAAAATATTTTATTGGCTTCCGTCGACAAGGGGGAATAGACCCTTACAATAAATTAAGAGAAATCATAGCTTTCAGGAAAAGATTGAAGTATTAATTTTTCCAACGGGCAGTTCGAGAATGGAACGGTAAAGAAACAGCTTGAATGTCGTTCTATGAACCCTCTTTGTGAACTGCAGAGTAGCCATGTAGATGTAGATGTAGATGAAGAGAACCGAAACCTGTAACACAGTGCCATAATTGTCATTTTGTCAGTTGAAAAACCTTTCCAAAAAGAGACCTAGTGAGTTGGCGCACTGTTTGGCACACTCGTCTCGCATTCGCGAGAAGAACGTTTCAAATTCACGTCCGACAATCTTGATTTGGGTTGTTCGTGATTTTCTTAAATCTCGCAAGGTACGGATGATTTTCTTCTCCATCCATCAAACAATACAACCCTGTGCTCCACTTCTAATGACTTCCTTCTCGACGGGACGTAGAGCCCTATTTTTACTTCCTTTCTAAGAAGGGGCAAGAGTGCCTAGACCATAGCATCATCGAAGCAGCTGAGATAGTCCCTCTCTGAACAGTAATATAGACTAGAATCCTTCAGGAGAAAACTCTGCAACGTGGTTGGAAGAAAGCACAATTCACATCCGTCAACGTCAAGGATAGAATTAACGTCCTCGAAACTGACATCCATCTGTTGTCGAATATTAGAACATATACTGAGCTCAAACGAGATATCTGTATACTGGACACATTATCGTTCTTCGATGTTACGAGTCAGTTTCATCCTAATCACTTAAGAGGCCTTGTGTTCATAATAATTTTACTTCCCGCTCTCATGCTTGTTCTCGTAATCAATGGGTAGCTTATATTTTAACTAATAATTTTATACAAGAACTGATGTATATGGATAAGCGAAACGGATGAGTACCCATGGTGTAATGGTGATATTGGTTGTTAGATTTTCCGCCGTCCTAATAACTAGTGATTAAGCATGTCATTGAGTGTAATTAACCTAATCACCTTTGACTAGATCACATTTACAATACGAGTGTTATAAGCTGTATACTTAACTGTATGTCTTTGTTCCGATAAGTGTTTATTAGAGGTACAACAAATATTTTACATGTATGACGAATGTTTCGACTGTCAATACCGAGTTACTTCTTCTGGAGTATTGCGATGAACTTGATCGTTCTATTGACCATGTAAGCATGCCATAATTACACTACGTGTGACCAAGGCTCCTGCCGTTGATGAGACAAATATGTTGAAATAGGGTTTTTCAGCGACATGTTAACTTACATTTTTATTCGAATGAGTAGATTTTAGATTGATTAGTATGTATTTTACACCACAGACTAACTTTTATTATTTAGGTTCCATATTCGTTTTCCGGTTTCTTATTATTCGTTTCGCGACGTTATGATTGACGTTGTTTAAGTAACTTGCTTCACTGTCACTTCAGTATGATGATAATGCAGTGTTATGCAAACGTAACTCTATTTCGACCTTTCCCTCCCTTTACTATTGTTTAATAATGGATCTTGCCCCACATATGTCTGATTAGCAATGCACATTCTCTTTAGCACTGTTTATTATCCGTAAGCGTAACGGCTTGTCACCTAAGTGTTTTATATATACTCCCATTTAATTTAATGCTTGACATTGATTTGTAATAAAAACGATTATATATAGATAATTTCATTTGTACTTTTTCGTTCAAATGGTTCAAATGGCTCTGAGCACTATGGGACTTAACATCTGAGGTCATCAGTCCCCTAGAACTTAGAACTACTCAAACCTAACTAACCTAAGGACATCACACACATCCATGCCCGAGGCAGGATTCGAACCTATGACCGTAGCGCTCGCGGGGTTCCAGACTGTAGCGTCTAGAACCGCTCGGCCACTCCGGCCGGCGTACTTATTGGTACCGGTACCACGTAAATTGTTAATTTCCAGAATGATGGCATTTAATGAAAACGGCCAAAATGTAATTAATTTTATTGAATTAGTCCATTATGTAATATGTTTATAATATATTTGCTTACACAATAACTCATAGCTTACTGATGTGACATTGGTCGTTGTATGTATGGTTTATTTTATAGGGCCTGAAGATGACATCGTTACAACGTTGAAACTAGTTGCCAAAATAAAATCGACACCTTATATACAGCCGGAGGAATTTCTTCATGTTTAATATAAATTTATACTAGCTGAGGTCCCACTGTCCACCATTTCAGCTATGGATGTACGAAGACTATCTATGCCGTCCGCAGTTTGGGTTATTAAAGTATTTAGCCAGATTTAAGAAGATATCGTATTTTCAGAGAGGACTAAAAATTACGTCAGAAAATTTTGTAGAAGCCGTAGAATTGAACCATGATAAATACAACCCATTCAGATGTACGGTAAATCTTTATTTCTGATCCAACTACCTTCGCGGCGTTATAGCCACATCTTCAGAGACACAGCTACATGCAAACAAGAGTAAAAACGAATAAAGATCATGTTTCGTTTAAAATGTTATTATACTATACACGAAGCTATATAGGAAAATTTTTATACTCAAATTTACAATTTATTACAAGCGATAAGCAGTAGGACACCCAACGTTCTTTGTTCCATTGTGATAAGGCTGTTAAACCGCCAAGAGTTCGGTAATCCAATTTAAAATGAAACAGAATGAAGCGAACATCATCGCGATACAGGATAACTAGAATAATAGTAATAAATGGTTGTCAAAGGTTGTACATTGCCGATGAGAACGTAGCTTTCAGCACCTACGTATATCAGATCTTTGGCACCAATTTATTCTTTTCCTAGCTTTCCTGTATCGTGATGATGATCCCTTCATAGTGCTTCATGTTAATTTAGACTACCAACTTCTTGACGGCTAAACAGTTTCATCACATTGGGGAAAAAATGTTGCGTCATCTACTGCTTATCGTTTGCAATAAATTATAAAGGTGAGTACATATTTTTCTTGTATAGCTTCGTATATATTATTAAATTTTAACCAATACAGGATATTTATTCGTTTTTACTCTTTTTTGACTCGTTTTGGCGCCTTTAAGATGTGCCTCTCACGCCTCAAAACTCGTTGGATCAGAAATAAAGATATAGCATATGGCTGAAGCGTTCCTATTCATCACGGTAAAAAATTATAGATGACAGGAACGAGCACTCTGTGTAAACAGCTGGCATCTCAGGTTCCCTGCCACACCCCAGATTTGTAAAACTGGACTCCCCTGACCGTGCTTGGATATGGAACACAGGATTGAGCTATCGTAAAGTATAATTTATTACCTTTACACCACCACTTGAAATTAACCTGAGCACTGACTATTTCAACAAATAATAACAATAATAGTCATGTGGCATGATTGTCTGTTCATACGGCTGGTGTGTATCTTTCAACTCAATGCCATTTTGGTAACATGAGTGTCCCTAACCAACTCCAGTAATCCTGCTGAGAGGAGGGGACCTCCAGCCTAACTTGGAATCCGAACAACGTGATATTCTCACTTCTTTGAGAAGTGAAGGCTAGGGTAAAGGTAGACTTTCAAGATTTTATAGCATTCAGCACTACGACCTTTAGGTTTGTAGGCATATAGACCAAGCCCGACATACATGCAACAACAATACTTAAAGACGACTCTCAACTTCGTGGAAGAAGTCAAGCCTAATTACCATCAAAACAAATATATTGCATACTGACATTAGTAACTAAAATCTAGTTAAAACGGAGAAACAGCAGTCTGTGTTCCAGCAGTATTTAATGTAATAGCAGTGGCAGTCAATTAAGACAAAAAACATCAGACGACTGATACTGCTTTAGTTTACTGTTCTATATAGTCACAGTAATGTTGAGAAATTATCAAGTCATGCACTATTCTAGGTCTTCGTTGCTCCATGAGCAGTTATTCCAGCGTCGAGGGTCGGCGCAACTTGCACCACGGAGCCTACCCACCGTTCTGGAGTCTGAAGATGGTTCTTAAATAGAACCGAAACCGGTCACTCCAATAAAAATAAAAAGTTGCGATCAAGACTGTTTTTAATCTTTAAATTTTAATTTTAAAGATCGCTGACTATGTTTTCAAAAATTTCATACATACTGGTTTCTGTACTAACCCCGCTATGAACCGGAAACAGTTATTAAATCATCATGGTTTTACATCATGAATAATAATAATACTGTGTGACTGATATATTATGTTTATGCCAATGCGTATCTTATGTAACGGCAGCGGTTGTCAACGAGTGAACCAAATTTCTTCAAGACTGAAATTAGATGGTTCTGGTCTTCGTCTTGAAATTTCTGAGGACACTAATGCCATTTTAACATCGCGATTTACTGCGAGCTCCTTGTTTCAACACCAGTAATATTTGACATCACTTTAAAAAGCAATTCCAGACGTATTTGATCTTGATCTCATTATTTTAGAACAGCAATCAGTTTCAGAGCAATACGTCCGATTTTCTTTTCTTGCCCACCAGTTGCAACATAGTAATAGTAACATTCTCCAGTGATCCGGGTTTATTTTTTATATTCTGTTATAAATCCAGTCATGTTCCACAATTAGCTTATTAATTTCCTAAGACCTAAGTAAATGCATCGAACTGCCAAATCAAATTACTATTTGCACTAAAGATATCAATGACAATTACAAAGAGTCTACATGTCACAAATAAATATCACAGTTTTCAATGAAATAAATAATTTCTGTGTATTTTGACAAAATCGATGAAGTTACGATCTCATGTAATAATTTGTTACGTTAACATGTACTTTTACTGTTTATAATCTCATTCTGTTTACTTTTGTTTGAATTGATCGTGATAAATACCAGGATTATTACCTTTAGTAGTCGACTTGTTTTTTTCTCTTGTCACTAAAATATTTTCATACATTGTAAAATGGGTTGAGAAGTATCAAACCAGAACGAAAGTAATGAAAAACTGAGTTTTGAACGAAACATTGAAGATTGAGGGCCGGCCGCGGTGGTCTAGCGGTTCTAGGCGCGCAGTCCGGAACCGCGCGACTGCTACGGTCGCAGGTTCGAATCCTGCCTCGGGCATGGATGTGTGTGATGTCCTTAGGTTAGTTAGGTTTAAGTAGTTCTAAGTTCTAGGGGCTGATGACCACAGTAGTTAAGTCCCATAGTGCTCAGAGCCATTTGAACCATTTTGAAGATTGAGGGAATTCGACCAAAATTGGTGTCGGATGATTCATATATTAAGAATTCATATTCGAACGATTTAGTTTAGAACAATGAAGATGCCAAGGGTTGTTCTAGAATGTGCTCCTCTCTTCCATTTATCGATCCCCTAAGGACTGTGTAGACAAGATCACACTAATTACGGCCTAACGTAAGCAGTCATTGTTCCCGCGATCTATGGATGAATGGGATGAGAAGAAACCTTAATATGTGATACTGTATGGGGCCACATTACAGTGGCTTACAGTGTGTGAATGTAAATGCAAATGAAGTTGGAACCGAAATGATTTATCCGGTTATCCAGTACGCAAATATGTCAGATATTTCTATCGCAGCAAGTGCCCCTAGATGCAGTAAGAGATTGCTTCCTCATATGTAACGCTCCTTATATCTGAACCAAAAGAGCGTACATTAGGGACTTACGCAAAGCTCCACTGTGTTTAAAAATGGAAAAAGAGAAACTCGGTTTTGGAAACCACCCAAGGTCATATTTACAGTGCATAAGACTTCGCTTCTACGTGAATTCAGGACGGCTTTTGATCTCGGCGAAACTGGAAATAGCAAACATTTAACAAGAGCAGCTAAATGAAACTGTACCTTTGAAAGAGTAAAGCTGGATGCTGTATGGTATTAATTAGTGAAAAGCAGTGTTGGAATTTTAACAACTGACTTGGGTGTGCTATGCTATGCTATGCAGCGCTTTGCAATGTTACCCAAGGGGCGCGACCGTACCGAGGCTGTAGCGGCTCTTCTGTTGTGGTGGGCGAAAAAAACCCATGCAACACCGAAATACTGAGCTACACCAGACAAACTGAACGCGAAGGACACAGTTCTCCTGCGTATACCATTCTGTTTTCGGAATACCACTGAACCACCTACATTTACGACCGAACACGTAAGCGACGTCATAGAAATCTGGTGCTTATTGAGATTCCTATTGATTCTGTTCCATCTATGGCTGTAAAGGGTTTTTGTGTCAGCTGTTCCTGCAGATATATTTGAATTAGAAGCAAGATTCTGAACCGTTAACGGAAAAACTAGAAGTAAGTGGGTTGATCAACTTGGATTGGAGTGTTAAGAACGTCAAAAGCCAAATGGACGTATGAAAAAAATGTGATGGCGCGTTAGGTACACAACCAAATGGAGAGGGCACAAACACTAACGCATCCAGTTATAGTTGTAATATAACTATGTTAAAATATTATGTGTTACATCCATGCAAGTATACCAAGTCATATGTCATATCTTGTCTGTTATTATATCTAATTAACAGACTAAAAGAAAACAGCAAATAACTAACTAACTAACTAAATATAGTTTTCATCATCTCTCTGCCTGTTGATGCTCTTCTCTCTTTCGTACTTGCTGTGGAAACTTGCAGTGATATTTCGCCTTTTGCAAGACTTTGTTTGTTTTCCTTTACCAAAACGTGTTTGAGCACATCTCGTGCTCTCTTCAGTGGGAATTTTTAATTTGCAGCCTTTACATTTAAGCTTCAAGGTATTTACATACATGTAAAGGAATGAAAATTAGGCGTCCCTCCTCGCGTTGGTTTTCATATATAGTTAGCGACACATGTTACCTAACAGATATTGGTACACGAAATACTGCATGTTTATGCTGTAGCGGAAATTAGGCCTAAGATGCTAGTTTGGAAAATAAATATTCATAGAGCTTTACACATGCCTTATATTATGCTGACTATAGTGCGTTTAAAATTAGTGTTTGACGTTTGACTCACCGGAGTGGACGTGACGCCGTTGCCCAGGTAACATCAATTGCGAGCCGGCATTCCCTACCGCGCCGCCAGCTGTTCAGTTGGTAAGGCGCTTCTATTGCTATGCCATGGATAAACACAACCATGTGGTGTCGCACGTTAGATGCATATCTACGTTTATCAGATTTCGTTGTAAAGTGGTATTTTCTGTCACTGAAGTGAAGTGCGCTACAGCCGTCAGGTATTGTGAAAGGATGTTTTGTGTTGGCGTTGCATTAATAACAATAGTGCAGCACCACGAGATTGGCATTAATAGTTGTCGTCCGAGAACACGTTCACCGGCTGTGAAGTTGATGTACTGCTGCAGTATATTCCTGCGAATTCGACAGCAGTAATTGACAATGTGCATATCACTTTGTTGTGATGGATAAAGCTCAAACAATGCAGTGGAGGAAAGCGGATATTTTGGTCTGGGTGGAAAGAAATGTTCCATTGGATAAATTCAAACACTCCATGCTACGAGATCGACGAAGTGGCTAACGCTAAAGGGCATAGTTTAATCAGGCTTCCTCCCTATCATGCTCATTTAAATCTGACTGAGAATATAGTGCGTAGGTGGAAAGCAACGTGTTAAAAAACAACAAGAAATTTACGCTCATTGAGGATGAGATGTGGACAAAATATGCCACTGCAAATTTAACATTACAGGACTGGTCTCGAGTTGTCAGCCACGATAAAAAGGTAGTCGAGGAAAGAGATTCATCAGGACTGTGACCAATTTTTAATAATACATAGCTTCTCTTGTTACCACATTAAAGTCTGCTTATTTTGCCAAAACACAGGAAAGTATCACCAACTTTCTAATGCAGCTTAAAAAGAAATTGCAACAGAATCCTAAAACTAAGGCAAGACAAGTCAGTAGTTCATGAAAAAGCCCAATCTCAATATTAAAAAAATGTGTAACTTAAAATCTGTAGCTGCTTCACTATCGCTGTAGATATGGGAGTTCCACTTATTAACGGAAAAATACTCTCTTCTTTGCGTGCTCCATTTTCCAAAAACTTGTTTCGATACCTCAGATACAAGGGATGCGTGAATATTTCATTCCGGCTTTTTCACTGGCGCATGCGTTCGTTATGCGTTTTCCTGTTATTCTAGATCTGTTAAGACATGATTTTTTTTTTGTTAACCGAAGTGTTGATGCTGAAGGGAGTAACTGAGGTAGAAAACTGTAGGATTTAAGGAAATAAAAATACGAAGCAAGATTCACTGAGGGTGTAAGATGTAAAATATTGAATGATGTGAAGAGTCTGGTACAGGAAAAGAAAGAGCGGAAACACCGCCACACTAAGTCAGAGAGAGCTTGTGAGAGGAAAATGAAATTAATCCATCGCAGTATTTGATTCCTTGCAATTCGATGCAAGCTAAGTTAGTCAAACAGCTTAAAATACGGTCCTCCTATCATTCTATCTTGCTTAGGTTTCATTGGACGCCAGTAGTGCCGCCATATGATCAATATAGTCATAAATGTCAAAAATAGAACGTTTACATCTCCTTCCAGTACACATTCAACCGGTCTCATGAAGCTGAGCGGATGTCTTCCACTCCCCTCACCAAGAAAATATATTTTATGGTGTAGTGCTGATGGAATCCAAATGCTTAGTACGACAGTCGCTAAAATAACGTGAAATCATTCGCCGGAGATGGTTTTACAGACTAATCTATCCAGTCTGTTTCACTGTTACTGCTACCTCTCTCCTACTCCACAGAACTTCTCCTTCACGTCTTGCTGGACTTCCGCCCCTGGAAGAAAGGATGTTGTTAAGAAATTGTTTCCACAATGTTTCACTTTGCACTGAGTTGTGATTCGTGCCTGCACAGCTCAATCGATGAGAGCGTTGAGCGCGAAAGTAGCACCATGTTCGAATCTCAGTAGACAGTTCTAGGCTGGTAGGAAGTTCCAAAACACCATACACTGTAAGCTGCCCACTGAGCTCGTGCCATGTTAGTGGCTGCCACTCTAATCTGCATCGACTGTATCCTGCCGATGTGTCGATGGCTTCCCAGAGAGGCAGATGTGAAATAACAAGCTGTAGCGCAATGTAAACGTTAGGAAATTGATGGTCCTAACAAATGAGTCCAGGGTGTTGTCCTTACAAAAATCAATAGTACTGGGGGTATGGGGTTCGTCTAGTTAGTGAAATTAAAAACTTATTATAATCGCAAGTGCAAGCAAGAATAAATTTGATTTGATAATAGCATTCTTTACGATCCATTGGGGCCAGGCATTGAGGATTCCTCTTAGAAACATTTTCTAATAAAATGCAAATTGCTACTATGGCAGTTTAATGATGTATTTATTGTGATGGATCCATTCAGGCTAGATTGCCATCTTCAGACTATCCTTGAAAGCTAGATAATATTTTTTATTTTATTTTATTTTATTGTTGGTTAATCGTATTTTCGGATATATAAATCTGGTAGTTAGTCCATTTATCAACAGTGATCAATGTCTCTATGCATTGTATTACAATGTGAAGATGATTTAGGAAAATTGAGCTATAAGCTGTTTACTGGACTGCTACTGTTGTTAATCGTCGTTTCCTGTACATTTTATTTGGTGTTCGATCGTCAGATTTGACAGATTTACAGTTGTGACGGTTCGCTAAAGTTACTATATGGCTACAATTGCTCTGGTGTGTTGATGTTAGCCGACCGGAGTGGCCGTGCGGTTCTAGGCGCTGCAGTCCGGAGCCGAGCGACCGCTACGGTCGCAGGTTCGAATCCTGCCTCGGGCATGGATGTGTGCGCTGTCCTTAGGTTAGCTAGGTTTAATTAGTTCTAAGTTCTAGGCGATTGGTGACCTCAGAAGTTAAGTCGCATAGTGCTCAGAGCCATTTGAGCCATTTTGTGTTGATGTTATCATTTGGGGCGGTATGTATGATAACTGTAATAAATGCGTCTGTGTGTAGTTGTTTGTTTCTGTTCGTTACCTTTGGTTCGGTATCAATAAAATTTTATATCAAAAGTTTATGTTTTAAATCTGTTTGTTCACATGACCTAAAGGTTTAACGATGAACGTTCTTGAAGAGAGAGAAATCTACATGTACACAATACAACACCCTGATAACATTTTAAAAGAATGTGTAATTATAACATAAAAATTAATATAAAACTGTATTGAATTCCCATTCAAAGGTAACCGATAGACACAAATAACTGCCCGCAGACATTTCGATTAAAAATACCATACAGAAAGTGTAAAATAGTACTAACACTCCATTTCAACTGTAACGACGTAGTATCTTTGACCTACCATCACAACTGTCTTCCTGTCAAATCTGAAGATATAACGTTAAATAAAAATTAAAAGAAAGGACGATTAACAACGAGAGAAAACCACAAAACATCTTATAGCGTTAGAGTCCTAAATCTAGACCACGTTGTAATAGAATATAGAGTGATAGCGACAACCGATGATATATGGACGTTAAGTACTTAAGTTATATATCTGAAAATAAGATTAACCAACATTATCATAAAATAAAAAATATTATGAAACTTTCGTAGATGGTCTGAAGATGGGAATGTAGCCGAAATGGATCACTCACAATAAATACGTCGTTAAACTACTATAGCAGTACTGTGTAGTTTATTGCATAACGTTCCTAAGCACAGTGCTAATTCCAAACTATCGAAGATGAAAGAGAATTTAAATATAAATTTTTTAAACAGACTCAGACGTGGCTGTAATACGACAATGCCCGCAAGGCTTGGGCAAAGAAAAGAATGAGATTAATAATTCATAATTTATCAAAAAGTTTGTTTAAATCCCAGCCAGTCTCTCATTTTCAAAGTTTACTAAATCTTATCAGTTTAGCAACAGCCTCCCACTGTTGAGAAAAGTTTCTACTCTAACTAACACGAGGAGCACCCATTCTGGGTTTTCTCTGGAAACGGCGTCCGATACCCCACACAAGTACTCTCCAATTATTACGGTACTTGGATAACCAAACTTGGTAGGCTGCTGACAGACTGACAGCACACCGGCTCTTTACAAAGTGCGGCTAATATTCGATTTCCAGACACGAGTCTTGTACCATCACGAGCCAAATAAAATCTTATCTAGCTTTCCTGTCACCCTCTCGTCATTCTTTTACGATCAGCGTATGTTCTGCAGCCGGCAAGCACCAGATGTGTCTAGTCTGGCTGAATAGGGCACCACGGAATGAAACACACAGGTCTCACAGAGTCCCAGCTTCTTCTTTAGCGGACATTGCCAATGTCCATTCGGCGACGCCCGTCTGCCGGATGTCTGCGTAATTTTTTCATACAGCCAATGCGCCACAGCACCGTTTACACAAGAGCGCTGGTCAAGCGATTGTCGGTCTACGTGACTTGTCGCTCTCTGGGGTATCATAATGTGCTTCAGTGAGGGCCTTAAAGGCCAGGTTAAGTTTTCTCCTGGGGGCAGGGGGCACGGGACGGGCCACACCTGTCCACGGCTAGCAGTTTGCCCTTATTCGGATGGCTCCTAAGATTTGGGTGAATTCTCCAGCCCAGTACTACATCCGAACTAAATCAAATTTAAGATAATTTTCATTTATTGTTCCGTCTCAGTTGAAAGTTTTTACTCTTCTGAGTAGACAAGACGGACTGCTGACGCAACGACTACTTAGATATGATGCTGGTCTAATATGATGGAAACACTGAGCCGCAGAAAACGTCCAACTGAGACGGAGCAATAACAACTATCTTAATTATCTTAATAGTTGCTGAATCTCTCAAGACGATTACGTCGACTATATTAATCAGATTACTTTATAAAGGGATGGCCTGATCTCTTCAATCATGTCTATCACACAAACCTATATGAAAGCTCGAATGAACCGAGAAAAAGGAAAAAATAGTCCAATGATCAATTATTAACTAACGATTATCATGAAACATATTCGCAGTTGCGAATACGAACACCCATCAGCTGTATAAGGGAATTATGACAATGGAAATTTGTGCCGGACTGAGACATGAACACGGATTTTGTTCGGTCATACATGTGTGTCCGAATGAACATTGCCTCTTTCTTCGTAACAACACTGGAATATCACATTTATCACTGATATCGGGCAGCGACTTCCTATTAAAATATCTGCCCCTGTACAGGAATTACACCGATGAGCCAAAACATTATAGCATTATAGCATGTTGTTCCACTTTGCCGGCCGGTGTGGCCGAGCGGTTCTAGGTGCTTCAGTCTGTAACCCCGCGACCGCTGCGGTCGCAGGTTCGAATCCTGCTTCGGGCATGGATGTGTGTGATGTCCTTAGGTTAGTGAGGTTTAAGTAGTTCTAAGTTCTAGGGGACTGATGACCTCAGATGTTAAGTCCCATAGAGCTCAGAGCCATTTGAACCATTTGAACTGGATGGTCATCTGTGGGCACGCAGCTGGCGACGGATATGTATTCCAATAGATACAGATCAGGCACATTTTCTGGACAAGACATCAATGTGAGTTCACTATAATGCTCCTCATATCACTGTAGAGCCATTCTGGCCTTGCAACACGAACAGTTATCCTGCTGGAAGATTTTGTCGACGTAGCGGGAGACTTCAAGCATGAAGCGACGCAGGTGCTCCACTATAACGTTCACACAGTTCACTAATGTCAGATGCCTTCGGTTACCACCACAGATCCCATGAAATGCCAAGTCAGTTTACCCCCGTAGCATAATTCTGTACTCAACAGCCTGCAGCTGTGACATGGTGCAGTGTATGTTTCGTGCAGCCGTTCGTTTGGATGGCGGCGCGTAAAGACTCAGCTATCGACCTAATGTAAGAAGACATGCTATTCATCCCACAGGCGTCGCATTTCTATCGATCAACGGTGAAAACCCAGAGACGCTGTGTCCACTGCAGTCGCAACTGACGATGTCACTGGGTCAGCACAGGAAAACGCAGGGGTCGTGTGGTTTGGAGCTCCATGTTCAACAATGGCCTTTGAGCGGTATCTTCTGAAACATTTGAGCCTGCACCAACAGTGTCCTCTGTTGTCAGATCTGCCACAGATCACTGCCTATCCTGGATTACATAGTTGGGGATCCTCCAACCTCTATGTTTTGTGATGAGTCGTACGGCGTATGTCGTAATCGTTATCCTTCAACCATTTCCCGTAGGTACTCACGACAATAGGCCATAAGCTCCTCCATTTCAAGAGATTCTTGTTTCAAACCACAGTGCTTCAACAATTCTCCCTGTCAAAACAGCTTTTGTCAGTGGATTTCAGTATTTGCGGCCCTCATCTTAGCTATAATGGCTCCCCATTTGTGTCTTCTTCGTTTACATTCTTTCCTTCCTGTGTCACGTGCTCCACCAGGAGGCATTCAACTTCGCTGTGGCCAGTGGTCATAATGCTTTGGTCATCAGTGTACATAATGAGTGTAAGAATGCAGACTGTGGCATAGGAACGACGACATACGGAAGTGTAGGTCTGGCAGTTGAGTCGTGCACGGATAACAGAAGCGGTTGAGGCAGCCACTCGCGTAAAGTTGGAAATCCGGGTTCCAGTCCAAGTTCAGCAAAAATTTTCGCCATCGGTATTCCTTTACTCAGCTGATGGTTGTTCGTATTTGCAACTGCGAATGCACTGCGTGTATTTCATAACAGCTTTGGAAGCCGCAGCGCCTGTCCCTTCGGCCATGCACGCAAGTCGAAGGAGCGTTGCATCGTTCTTCTTAACAACACAGCCACTGCAATATCGTAATGATAATCAGAATGATACGATGCTCTGGCAGCAGCCTGGCGTATTTAAACGCTACTCACTGAATGAAAGGAAGTAAGTCTATTACATTGACTGCTCCTTTACTTGCATGTAGTGCATAAAAAATCTTATTAGTACAGTTTCAGCTACTTCAGTGATTATTTACCAATCCAGTAACTAACAAAGAGGAAAGAAATACAGACGTTACTAAATTAACCTGCTACGTGAATAAAGCATAAAATGCTACTAGCAAACAACCAGTTAGCGTAGAACAAAGGGTACGATTTCAGCAGCGCTCTTAAATTGTTTGCAGATGATACTGTCGCTTACCGTCTAATAAATTCATCAGAAGATCAATAAGAATTAAAAAATGATTTAAATAAGATATCTGCGTAGTGCAAAAAGTGGGAACTGAGCTTGTAAAATAAAAAGTGTGATGTCTTCCACACGAGTACAAACAAAATTAGGTTAAATATCTGTTGCACAATAAATTATTCACAATTGAACCGTTGTCGATTCAGCTAAATACCTTGCAATTATAATTAGGAATAACCTAAACAAATAAAATGTTGCGTAGGACGTGAACCAAACATGACGTTTTATTGGTCGAAAACATACAAGATGCACAAATCTACTGAAGAGATTAACTACGCAGCGCTTGTTTGTTCTCTTCTGGAATAGTGGTGCACTGTATGGGATCCTTTCGGATATGATCGATGGAGAATATCGAAAAATTTCGTAGAAGGGAAGGTCGTTTCATATTACCACGAAATAGGGGAGAGAGTATCACAGATACTACCTACGCAATCATTAAAAACACAGCGTTTTCCGTTGCGGTGCGATATTTTTATGAAATTTCACTCACTCCCTTCCTCTCTGAATGCGTCCGCTCCCTTATATGAGTGGTCAGTGCGCCTGATAACCATGCATTGGGCACGGGTTCGATTCCCAGCCAGGTCGGAGATCTTCTCCGCTCCGCGACTGGGTGTTGTATTGTCATCGTCATCATTTCATCATCCTCGACAAGCAAGTCGCCTAATGTTGTGTCAACTGCAAAGACTTACAACTCGGCGGCCAAACGTTCCGAAGTGGACACTTCCGGCCGTTAATGCCTTACGACCACTTCATTTCCTCATAATGCGAAAATATTTTGTTAACATAGGAAGAGATGACCGTTATGATAAAATAAGAGAAATCATAACTCGCTCGAAAATATTTAGATATTCATTTTCTCATGTGTTATTCGAAAAGTGGAACGCTCGAGAAGTAGTCTAAAAGTGGTTCTACGAACCATTTGCCAAGAAATTCAGTGTGAATTGCAGAATAGGCATTTACACTTGGATGTAGATTTACATAGGTACGGTGTAGTCGTTCACATACAGCTGTTCCCGTCTCTCTTATTAAGGCAACAATTTCAGTTAGTTATCTGTTGTCGGTGAGACATTAATTACGACGATATCAACTAAAAACTTGGTTCTGATCTTGCTATGTTGTGGATCCCGTTGTAAAAATCAAGTGAGACAATATCGTTGTACGGCAGGTAGTTTATTAATTTCTCAGCAGGGAGCAGCACTTGAAACACCGAAATTCTGGAATTATTGATAGTATGCGAGTTTAATTTTCTAGCGACTCAGAATATGCGAACTCGACAGCTGGCGGGTAACACGCGAGCAAGAAACCCTATGGCGCCTGCTACGCCACGTACAAAGAGACTACGCAGCGAATAACGTCAATACACAGGACCCAGCGCTCCGGTTTACATAGCGACCTTAGGGAATGTGTTAATTGGTTTGTTAATGAGGCTGCCTGCAGGGACCCGAGACGAGAGCGCGGGTTAATTTACAAATGGTTCCGCGCACATGGCCACTCCTCAATTCCTGCATCGACAAGGCGTGCTGCCAGCGGGAAGTTCGTCACGAAACGGAATGCTGACTGTTTCTGGAAAACAGGAAACGCTATGGCCCAACTGAGACAATAGACGTGGCAAAACCGGTATTTCAATGACAGTGATACGTATCTCCCTTCTGTAGCAAAGCGGTGTATTGTAAAAGTCTGCCTGGCTTACTTTGCTGCATCTTGTCATTAGTTTCCCGGACATACCACGATACAATAATTCCCTATGGAGAAGGTGAATAAATTCCGTGATGTTGCTCTATCCCTACTCATAATACGAAGACAAAAGCACTGTGCCATGAGATTACAGACATGCCTCTCTGGTTTCAAGTCGATGACCACTGCTCGCCGTGGCACGACCTTCAAAAATAAGATCCACTTAAGAACAAATTTGGATATTTGTAGCATTGTTTACCTTTCTTCTTCAATAATCAAAAAGATTTATCGTCGTCGTTGTTGTTGTTCAAAGTGGTTCTGAGCACTATGCGACTTAAAACCGGCCGGTGTGGCTGTGCGGTTCTAGGCACTTCAGTCTGGAACCGCGTGACCGTTACGGTCGCAGGTTCGAATACTGCCTCGGGCGTGGATGTGTGTGATGTCCTTAGGTTAATTAGGTTTAAGTAGTTCTAAGTTCTAGGGGACTGATGACCACAGATGTTAAGTCCCATAGTGCTCAGAACCATTTGAACCATTTAAACTATGCCACTTAACTTCTGAGGTCATCAGTCGCCTGGAACTTAGAACTAATTAAGCCTAACTAACCTAAGGACATCACACACATCCATGCCCGAGGTAGGATTCGAACCTGCGACCGTAGCGGTCGCTCGGTTCTAGACTGTAGCGCCTAGAACCGCACGGCCACTCCGGCCGGCTGTTGTTGTTGTTGTTGTCGTCGACACTTACTACACTGTGCTGGTATGATCTTGGTTGTACGTATGCCTAAGTTGAGATATTCCACATTATAGTAGAGGATAATCCTATTCCTACAGTCACTACTGTAATTCCCCTCCCATAGTATCCCATCTGTCTTCCTTGCGTCCAGTAGCGAACGTACAACTTTGTCTCATACATACTTTGTTCTCATTTTTGTATTCCGTCCCCATTGCGTTTTCTTTCATTCTCTCTGCAATTAATTAATAATTTTCTGCTCTTACCAAAAACCAAATATTTTTTCCTTCTAGATTGAATTATTTGGATATCGTTGCCATGTCATTTTCTTACAATATCTTTCTTCCATCTGACATAATTACGTTTATTAACAGAAATGCTCTTGGAACAGTGTCAATGGGACCCACATATACAGGAGGAATGAATAATAGCGCCTTCGATCATAAAAAATACGTGTTTTCTTAAATCACACAATTTATACCGGAACCTACATTCCACAATATTACACAGTCTACGAACTGTGATGACCGAAGTACAGCCAGAGGTATAAGACAGCTAGATATATGTAAGATACTACATTTATAATAAGTTTTTAAAATTACTAAAATAACTATGACTAGCGAAATATGCCCGTTTATTTAACTCGGATTCAGGCATTGTGATTTTATGGGACTACATTTATATTTGCCGTAAGTAATATGGGGTCTTACGACCTCGCAGTGCACAGCGTATACTCGAAACTAAGCACTTCATCAACAAGATAGTAGTACTCAGCAATTTCACGGTTGCAGTGACTGTCAACAATTTTGCTCTCAATTACGACAGCGGCCGTTCTGATACGAGACAAGACATTATTTACTGCCTGTCTCTTCTGTATCACAACAAGCAACACCCAGTGCTGCTTTTCCTTTTCAATGCAACTACAGTCGTGCACCAAGGATCCATCCTGTTACTTCTTTACTTCTTATACACAGCCAGTGTTCCTAGACAGTTCTCTAAGGCATGGGACTCCAAACTACGGCCCGCTAGAGCCGGCAAACCGGCCCGCGTTAGCTGGCCGGACATCCCCGGCATCCGGCCCGCCAAATATTTGACGTGGTACCTATACTGTCTCTTCGAATTCAAACTTTGAATTGTCCCACGCTTCGTCATCTCACCTACTAGTACAGAGCATAAAACACTAAAAACCTCGTGAGACACTCGCAACATAGACACAATCACGCAACAGAACTATCAAATATATGCTGTGGCTCTGCTACTCGCTACAAGACTACGTAACTAAACTTATTGTCGCGCCGCTTGAAATAACAATGCGTTGACATACTCTGCCTCTGTTACGTCTTGCAGTAATAGTGTTGCTAACAACGATTTTGAGATTTCGTTAACTTTGCAGGACGCTATCGTGAAGAATGTGCAGTGACATACTTTTTTGTCGGTGAAATTCGCCAGAATTTCGATCAGGTACGTCCACCAATCAAAATTATGTAATTAAATAAAAATCTTAGTTCGTTTCAGTGCTAACTACTCACACAACCTTAGATTTTTGCGATTTCATCTTTCGTTTATCCTTAAATCACGGTGATCGTGGAGTGCTTTAATCCCACTAGGTAGATCTTGGCCCTTATGACTTCGTGGAGGAGTCAATGTGGCCCGTGGACTAAAAAGTTTTGAGACCCCTGCTCCAAGGCATCCACGTTCAGTATGCACAGAATACAACTTGCCTTGCTGTCTATCCCAACCCCCGTTCGTCCAAAAGATCCATCCAACTCTCTCTCTCTCTCTCTCTCTCTCTCTCTCTCTCTCTCTCTCTCACTCACTCATTCACTCACTCCCTCACTCACTCATTCTCTCCTAGCGTTTATCCCGGCTTACATTGTCCGCTGTTTTCACGTTTTGTCAAATTTACCTTATTTTTACTTTGCCGTATCACAGTCGTCAGTTAACCTACTGGAGGAAAGCCATGTTCGTCACCTGTCTGTCGATCGTGTTAACTTTGTTCAGTGTGTTATCCTGTTTCAATTGATTGTGTATCGTATTTTCCAAGGTGGCGCTTGGGGATCAACCCAGCATTTATCTAAACGAGCGTGGTAAGGTGCCTAAAGATCACACTCATAGTGGCTATTCTATCAGATCAATGGCCGTTAAACCGTTGGGCGGACTCCAACCAAGTGTGTGTGTGTGTGTGTGTGTGTGTGTGTGTGTGTGTGTGCGTGTGTGTGTGTGTGTGTGTGTGTGTGTGCGTGCGTGCGTGCGTGCGTGTATCCTAGTCTCGCGAGGTAGAACACGGTGTGTTCAGCTACTAGCTACACGAGCGAATCAACGTTCTTTCAGCTCAATTATTTCCCTTACTGCCATAACCAGTGGCCTAACTTAAAATGGCAGCTGGGGCACGGCCCAGAAAAAAAAAACAAGAAGAATAGAATGTATTGGTAGCCACTGAAATGGGAAGAGGATGGACATGCCTGGAAGGAAGTCTTGAGGAGATGCGGGATGGGCTGTGTTGAGAGATAGTTCTGGAAGACCTACCTCTCCCCAGGACACAGAGGTTTGTTTCTTATTTTCAGCAATTAGATGCAACTACTCTAGTTAGTTCAAAAGTGTAACGAGCGTATTTTTCATTTGTTCTTGTGTTCGTTATAGCTTTATTCTGATCAGCAACGAAACAATGAAATAGAAGCGCATTGCTCTGAAATGTGCCAAGCAATTTTACATACCTTTTTCATTTAATTTGAAACTGGTTATGTAATTAGAGGATGATAACGGTGGGTATTGCAGTGAAAGTATTTTACTGAAGATCTTGGACCATAGTTACTGCTAGTACGGTGCTCTGTGTAGTTTCATTTCCCTTCTTTAACATGGTGACGGACTCACTGGTGCGTAATAAGACACACTGAGTTGGAGTTGCGACACGGTGAACAGAGAATGCTACGGGAAACGGCACTTTGCCAGGAGCGGAGTCCGGAGGCTCAGGTGGAGTTCACAGAACTGGCGCTGCCCAGGCGTCCCAGGGGGTAGCAAACTAACTTTACAACCTCACCCAGCGCGGTGTCCGCCCGGGCAGTAAGTGGAGGCCGCTTTTACAGATAGCCTTTCAAGAAAGCCATCGGCCACTTCAGAAAACATGGGCCGCAGAAAATAATGGAACTATAACATCAAAGGCCCTGATGAAAACCTAATGCCATATACGCGATTGCACACAATTGGTACATAGTGAGACAAATAAGTGGCCCAGAGAACAGAGTTCCAGGGTACAGAAGAACACAGCAGAGGAAAGGAAATACAGTGCTAATCTGACTATGAGACGTTAAAAGTGACCACCATACAATTCTTGGCACTTTTGGGCCCTGGTCAGCAAGTTGCTGGAGGAGGATCGAAGCTGGCCTGCAGAAATTGTTTCAGTCTCATCCGAAATGTTCCGCTGCAGATCTTGAAGACTATGAGGGTTGTTGTGGTACACCTTAGACTTGCGGGCCCCCCACACAAAGTAATCGCACAGTGATCGGCCGACCTGGGAGGCCAGATAGGGTAGCGACCAGACTGACCTCTGCTAACAACCCTTTTGCTCAGTGCTCAATAATGTCATTTCAGTGGAGTTTTGTGGTCAGCGGAAGTGTTTAAACTCAGAAGAGTGTTCCTCGAGCCACTCTGTAGCAATTCTGGACGTGTAGGGTGCCACATTGTCCTCCTGGAATTATCCAAGTCCGTAGGAATGCACTGTGGACACGAACGGATGCAGGTGATCAGACAGCAACTTCCGAGTTAGGAGACGACAAGGAACGGTGTTGTAGTTGCTGCAACGCGCCCTAGTCTTCTCGAGGGAGGCTGATTGTGTGAATGTGCTCGAAGGAACAGTTTTGGATCACGTATCGGGGGTACACGTGGCATGCGCGTCACGGGGTGTGGTTATATGCATACATTCACGTCCAATCGTATCCACCCGTCCAGGCCACTCTCATTTTAAAAAGAGGTGGAGCCCCTCCACGCCCACACCGGCATCATGGCCAACACAAAAGGTCTACTGCCATCTCTGCATAAGGGTTAGTATTCACTAAAGTGAGGTGTCGCAGGATGTGGGTACTGCGATGACTGCGTACGTCTGGTTAGGATTAACCATTAATACGCGCTCATCTGGAGATAGATTGGTCGAAATCTGACGAAGGGTAGCGGTTTGAAGGGCAGAGGAAAAAAAGTGCCAAAGCAAGAGCCAAGGGAAAAAAACCTCTGCGAAAGTTAGGTCGGGCGGCAAGAGCAGTAGCGGTTGTCTTGCTGCCTGCGATAGGTTGTGTAAGGATAGGCTTTGTTAGTAGTGGGTATCATGCATGTCGATACCTTGACGTTGTGCGTTTGTGCTGCTCGGCGGCTGGCGCTGGGTGCTGGTACAGAGTCCTCGTTCAGCGTCCTGCAACCTGCAACAGTTAGGTTTGTTATCGGTCTTGTGTCCGATAGGTCATATACCGGAGGCACAGTGTGAGGGAGTGTTGGCAGATTGTTCGTGCGTCTGTGGGCGAGCTCGTCGGTGTCCCTGCTGTGGCCTGTTGGTTGGCTCTAATAGCAGCTGGTAGTTGAAAGTCAGTGTTGCTGATATGCAGGGGCTTACCGGCGTTTGTCGCTGTTTGCGTATGTTAGTTTACCATAGGTGATTATGCCCTAGCTAGCAGTGTCTTTGGCCGCTTGTGTTTCCACCTGTGGTTGTGATCGTAGTTTCCCAGAGTGAGGATGAAAGGATTGTTCGAGTGTCTCGAGTTCCTGTATAGTCGTGTGGCGTGTTTCTTGAATACTTCCTTGAGGGTATCAAGGCGGTATTCATGGTGAAGATCCACGGTGCGTGTGTAGCGTGGAGCATTGCTGACGATTCGTAGCACCTTGTTCTGTATGATCTGCAGGCGGCGCAGTCGTGTGGGAGCTGCATATCCCCAGACGGGAGCTGCGTACGTCATCAGAGGTCTAATCAGTGTCATGTATAAGGACCTCGACACCCTCCTATTCAGTGTGCTTGCCCTGTTGAGCATTGGGTAGAGCTGTTTGAGCCTCGCGTGCGCTCGGTTGGCAACGTATTCGATGTGGTCCCCCCATGTAAGTTTCCGGTCCAGCCAGACACCAAGGTACCTGACTTTCTCTCGGAAACGTATTGGGCGTGTATGTAGTGTTATCGGTCTACAGTGTTGGTGTTTGCGCAGCAGTTTCGGTCTGCGTGTGAACAGAACTGCTTCGCACTTGTCGACGTTTACTTTAATACTCCATCGCTCCAGCCCTGTATATTAGAGTGACGTCACGAGCACAGAGCTGGAGCGGACGTTTTATAGCAGTAGTAAGGGAGGCTTCCGCTTCTAATTGTGACGCACTACTTATCGCGGATTCTCTTTGCTGCAGGGAAACCTCGCTATTGGGTCGCAATGTTTTGTATCTTTGCTGTTGGCGACTGGCCTCGTTTGAAGGTAAAAGGAAAGCAGAAAGCAAGAGAGACCCGAAGACTCAGGGTTGAGAGGCGATGGAGGCAGCATCGACTGGGGGTCGAGAGGCGGGGGAGGCAGCATAGACTCCAGCTGAGGCGCTGTGCTGGCCGCAGCAACTTCCGAGTTAGGAGACGACAAGGAACGGTGTTGGCAGTTGTTTGCAACGCGCCTTCGTCATCTCGAGAGAGTCTGCTCGACAGCGGCGTACGGCAATTAAATTGCGGTGAGCATTCGTTGCAGCGTCGGTGAGCTACGTCATTCTTATTCCGCACTTTCGGGGTTACATACGATCGCCTGTCCGAGGTTCAATGTACGTGTGTTGAATGTATTAACCTTACAATCATTCACTAAGCTTCCGGTCACAATTTTACTCCAGGAAACAGCGAGTTGAGTTTTTGAGGTAAAAGGCTGTAATTTCTCAAGCAGTCGAGTAACACAACTGTCCACGTAATCAGTAATCAAAATTTTCATACAGATAGCTTTACTCAACTGCTCGATTGTCCCCTTTATATGAAGAGTGATCATCTACGTTTTAATGAGTAAATTAGAGTGTTCAAAAGAAAGCGTGTTTTTGCCGGACACCTTCCTGTCACATTAAATTACTGTGTAAATCCCCCCCCTTTAGGATCTATGCTTAAGGCTTAGAAAATCGCGTCTTAAAGAGTGGCCTGCCCATAATTGGCTTTCTAGGTTAGGGAAATTTTCCACGAAGAGGGGATTTCGTAACTCATGCAAGCTATGCGTCTTTGTGTGTATATTTCGTCGTGTCTTGAATTTAAGCATATAAGAAACATATCGAAAAGCCTTGGTGGCCTCAATAGATCAGCTAATCATCGATGAAGATTACTCAAATAAATGGATGGTGCCGGTGGCGAGCCTGCTGCCTCCAATCTGAACTCACAGCAAGATAAATTGTAAAAATATTTTATTACTATCTGCAGATGCAGACAGTAATTGTGAAACTGCTCCAGTCACGCACTAGAATTTCTCAGTGAGATCATCACGTGGTCTGTCGACATATGAGTAGGTGTCAAACAGGTTAAGGTCAAAAATAGGTTAACTTTGGATCTTAAAGGAACATAATTGTAACAGAACAGCGTGAGTGCATCTCTGCTGGCGCTTAGTACCTGAGTTTCACTACAGATTACCATCTGACATTTACCTGACGTCCATAATGCTCAACGATTAGCACAAGTGTACAAAGAGACGCCAAAAAGAGAGAAGAAAAGTAATTCGTTGAGAGACTCATATTTTGAACACAGGCGTATATGAATACTGTTCTACTAAATTACATCTGTCAAGTGAAGTTTTAAATGATTTCATTTATTATATGCGAATCACTAATTTAAATTAATTAAAGGATTCAAAAAGCACGACTTTAAGAAATACCAAAGCTCTTGGTGGAAGATTCTGCAGCGCAATTAATTGACAGTTTTATGGGTCATGTTGTTTGATGGAGAAATATCGTTCGACTAATATGTAAAATTGTGTTGAGAACTGCTGTGCAAATCACTGGATATTCGTATCTTGTAACTAATTTAATATTTCATCACCAGGCAGCTATAAAACTACGAGAAGTGATACATATCATGAAAAGAGAGAGAATGGGGGTGGGGGGGGGGGGGGGGGGAGAGAGAGAGTTTTTGTAATGCAATTAATTCAAAGCTGAACGCAGACAGATCGTCCTTAACCGAAAAAAATACATTCGTACGAAAAACCCGTAACCATAATGGCCAAAGGGAAAGATGATATATCCTCCCGTTACGTATCTGCATTTTTTGTTCGCAATATACGTTACGTGATGTATTACATCTATCGGCAGAATAAGAACGCAGCTTCCACTGAAGCATACTTGATGTACAGCGAGCGGTTTCCCGCCTGTGAAGAAAATTTGTTTACTGGTTTCACGCCAAACACATTACTTGCGCTGATAGAAAGATAAATCATGCACTGGTCATCGTGATCTTCGATAGGACGTAGGCAGTATTATAAATCGTATTCTAGCGGCAAAATGGAAATTCGTGTCCAGAGGCGGAAGAAAGGAGGCGACCGCAATAATTTGCAAAAGACTAATGCTATTTACGAGGTCCGACCGCACCCGCGCGCGTAATTACATTTTGAGGACCGCGACACGGCGGAAGTACTTTGTATGTTATATCTCCCACAGAGCCACGCACTGCTCAGGTGCGTTTTTGTGTTACTGTTTGTTAGGCCGTAGGCTGCGGGGTCGTTAATGTGGAGCCGTTACTCAAGCTCTGTCAGCTGCAAAACATTTGCCTCTCATGATTTAGGAAAACCGCGGAAATTATTACACTATACGGCTTAGAGCCAGTAAGAAGCCAGCGCGTTATAGCTACTTACTATTACTCAGGTGAAATTTAACGCCACCTCTGTACACTACATGTTGGATCAAAAAATGGAAGAAATGACGATAAGTGTGGGCAAAGTATAAGTAGAAGGTATTAATAAGAAAAAGAACAATTTCACAACGATACAAGAACACCTTCAAACGCTAACGGGACAGGTGTTGGTTGGTTGTTTTGGGGAAGGAGACCAGACAGCGTGGTCATCGGTCTCATCGGATTAGGGAAGGATGGGGATGGAAGTCGGCCGTGCCCTTTCAGAGGAACTATCCCGGCATTTGCCTGGAGTGATTTAGGGAAATCACGGAAAACCTAAATCAGGATGGCCGGGCGCGGGATTGAACCGTCGTCCTCCCGAATGCGGGGACAGGCATAATATTAAATCTATGATAAGGAACACTCACTTAAAACAGCCGGCCAAATGACACAAAATCCATGCAATGTTAAACTGAGAAAGAAATGTAAGTTTTTTTATGGAGAGACTACGGCACAAAATGTGCGTCACGATACATGAAACACGAGTAGCTAATTGTTTCTGTCATATTTTTTGTACACCTCAATCCACGCCGTTAGAAATGTCATCTTTGGCAAAATTCTTGCTATCACAGTTCATCTGGAACTGAAAAATCACAAGCTGCAGATCAAGGTTCATAAATATGTCGCTTTTTTAACAATATTTTTACATTGTGTCACCCACTGGCTATGTCGGTCCGATACTGGTCAGCTAATAGAGTAAATCAATATAGATTTATGACAAACACAGTTGATATTTTTTTTCTTTTTGAATACAGTTCTTTCTATATGTAAGAGTCTGAAACAAGGTAAATGTTAAATTTTGGCTGTAAAATCTGCCTATAATAAAATATTCAATATAAATAATATGAATATCTATTAAAATACGGAGCACACTTCAAGACGTCAAGCCGTAGTTCTAGAGAACCGCATAAAGAGTAAGGTGACAGTGCGGTGAAGACGCTGGAATTCGTGGATGTAGTTCAGAGTTACAGCTAGCTATACATCTTTAGTTACACTATGTTATCAAAAGTATCCGGGCACCCACAGAAACTTATGTTTTCATATTAGGTGCATTATGCTGCCAGCTACTCCACATCAGCGACCTCAGTAGTCATTAGACATCGTGAGAGAGCAGAATGGAGCGCTCCCCGGAACTCACGGACTTCGAATGTGGTCAGGTGATAGGATGTCACTTGTCATACGTCTGTACGCCAGATTTCCACACTCATAAAGATCTCTAGGTACACTGTTTCCGATGTGATAGTGAAGTGGAAAAGTGAAGAGGCACGTACAGCGTAAAAGCGTACAGGCCGACCTCGTCTGTTGACTGACAGAGACCGCCGACATTTGAAGAGGGTCGTAATGTCTAATAGGCAGACATCTATCCAGACCATCACACAGGGATTCCAAACTGCATCAGGGCCCACTGCAAATACTGTGAAAGTTAGGCGTGAGGAGAGAAAACTTGGATTTCACGATCGATCGACTGCTCATAAGCCACAAATCATGTCGGTAAATGCCAAACGACACCTCGCTTGGTGTAAGGAGCGTAAACATTGGACGATTGAACAGAGGAAAAACGTTATGTGGAGTGACGAATCACGGTACGCAACGTGGCGATCCGATGGCAAGGTATGGGTATGGCGAATGCCCGGTGAACGTTATCTGCCAGCGTGTGTAGTGCCAACAGTAAAATTCGGAGGCGGTGGTGTTATGGTGTGGTCGTGTTTTTCATGGAGGGCCGTCCGGTGTGGCCGTGCGGTTCTAGGCGCTTCAGTCTGGCACCGCGTGACCGCTACGGTCGCAGGTTCGAATCCTGCCCCGGGCATGGATGTGTGTGATGTCCTTAGGTTAGTTAGGTTTAATTAGTTCTAAGTTCTAGGCGACTGATGACCTCAGAAGTTAAGTCGCATAGTGCTCAGAGCCATTTGAACCATTTTTTTCATGGAGGGGGCTTGCACATCTTGTTGTTTTGCGTGGCACTATCACAGCACAGGCCTACATTGATGTTTTAAGCACCTTCTTGCTTCTCATTGTTGAAGACAAATTCAGGGATGGTGAATGCATCTTTCAATACGATCGAGCTCCTGTTCATAATGCACGGCCAATGGTGGAGTGGTTATACGACAACAACATCCCTCTAATGGACTGGCCTGCACAGAGTCCTGACGTGAATCTTATAGGACACCTTTGTGATGTTTTGGAACGTCGAATTCGTACAGTCCCCGCCCATCGACATCGATCCCTCTTCTCAGTGCAGCACTCCGTGAAGAATGGGCAGCCATTCCCCAAGAAACCTTCCAGCACCTGATTGAACGCATTCCTGCGAGAGTGGAAGGTGTCATCAAGGCTAAGGGTGCGCCAACACCATATTGAATTCTAGAATTACCCATGGAGGGTGCCACTAACTTGTAAGTCATATTCAGCCAGGTGTCCGGATACTTTTGATGACATAGTTTACATAAGACTACGTATGCAAATCGTTTAGATAGTGAATCAAACCTCAATGTTTTGAACATAAACCCTGTTATCTTCGGAGTAAGTCTGTTTTACTCCTGACGAAGAGGAATGACACCCAGTTAACATCGTCAAAAGCAACGCTGATTTACTGCTGACGAAAAGCATTGACTCTCGGAGTGCTGCTTGACTTAGGAATAACGGGTGAATCTTTAACCACGACTACCATTGTGAAACACTTGATGGACAACCTGTGTTAGGTTTTTTCTCCTTGCTTTCCTCGTATCACTTCCTCTAGACACACACACACACACACACACACACACACACACACACACACACACACACACTCATATACAGGATGGTCCATTGATAGTGATCGGGCAAAATACACTCCTGGAAATGGAAAAAAGAACACATTGACAACGGTGTGTCAGACCCACCATACTTGCTCCGGACACTGCGAGAGGGCTGTACAAGCAATGATCACACGCACGGCACAGCGGACACACCAGGAACCGCGGTGTTGGCCGTCGAATGGCGCTAGCTGCGCAGCATTTGTGCACCTCCGCCGTCAGTGTCAGCCAGTTTGCCGTGGCATACGGAGCTCCATCGCAGTCTTTAACACTGGTAGCATGCCACGACAGCGTGGACGTGAACCGTATGTGCAGTTGACGGACTTTGAGCGAGGGCGTATAGTGGGCATGCGGGAGGCCGGGTGGACGTACCGCCGAATTGCTCAACACGTGGGGCGTGAGGTCTCCACAGTACATCGATGTTGTCGCCAGTGGTCGGCGGAAGGTGCACGTGCCCGTCGACCTGGGACCGGACCGCAGCGACGCACGGATGCACGCCAAGACCGTAGGATCCTACGCAGTGCCGTAGGGGACCGCACCGCCACTTCCCAGCAAATTAGGGACACTGTTGCTCCTGGGGTATCGGCGAGGACCATTCGCAACCGTCTCCATGAAGCTGGGCTACGGTCCCGCAAACCGTTAGGCCGTCTTCCGCTCACGCCCCAACATCGTGCAGCCCGCCTCCAGTGGTGTCGCGACAGGCGTGAATGGAGGGACGAATGGAGACGTGTCGTCTTCAGCGATGAGAGTCGCTTCTGCCTTGGTGCCAATGATGGTCGTATGCGTGTTTGGCGCCGTGCAGGTGAGCGCCACAATCAGGACTACATCCGACCGAGGCACACAGGGCCAACACCCGGCATCATGGTGTGGGGAGCGATCTCCTACACTGGCCGTACACCACTGGTGATCGTCGAGGGGACACTGAGTAGTGCACAGTCCATCCAAACCGTCATCGAACCCATCGTTCTACCATTCCTAGACCGGCAAGGGAACTTGCTGTTCCAATAGGACAATGCACGTCCGCATGTATCCCGTGCCACCCAACGTGCTCTAGAAGGTGTAAGTCAACTACCCTGGCCAGCAAGATCTCCGGATCTGTCCCCCATTGAGCATGTTTGGGACTGGATGAAGCGTCGTCTCACGCGGTCTGCACGTCCAGCACGAACGCTGGTCCAACTGAGGCGCCAGGTGGAAATGGCATGGCAAGCCGTTCCACAGGACTACATCCAGCATCTCTACGATCGTCTCCATGGGAGAATAGCAGCCTGCATTGCTGCGAAAGGTGGATATTCACTGTACTAGTGCCGACATTGTGCATGCTCTATTGCCTGTGTCTATGTGCCTGTGGTTCTGTCAGTGTGATCATGTGATGTATCTGACCCCAGGAATGTGTCAATAAAGTTTCCCCTTCCTGGGACAATGAATTCACGGTGTTCTTATTTCAATTTCCAGGAGTGTATCTCACGAAATAAGCGTGAAACGAAAAAACTACAAAGCATGAAACTCGTCTAGCTTGAAGGGGTAAACCAGATGACGCTATGGTTGGCCCGCTAGATGGCGCTGCCATAGGTCAAACGGATATCAACTGTGTTTTTTTAAATAGGAACCCCCATTTTTTATTACATATTCGTGTAGTACGTAAAGAAATGTGAATGTTTTAGTTGGACCACTTTGTGATAGATTGCGCTGTAATAGTCACAAATACACTCCTGGAAATTGAAACAAGAACACCGTGAATTCATTGTCCCAGGAAGGGGAAACTTTATTAACACATTCCTGGGGTCAGATACATCACACGATCACACTGACAGAACCACAGGCACATAGACACAGGCAACAGAGCATGCACAATGTCGGCACTAGTACAGTGTATATCCACCTTTCGCAGCAATGCAGGCTGCTATTCTCCCATGGAGACGATCGTAGAGATGCTGGATGTAGTCCTGTGGAACGGCTTGCCATGTCATTTCCACCTGGCGCCTCAGTTGGACCAGCGTTCGTGCTGGACGTGCAGACCGCGTGAGACGACGCTTCATCCAGTCCCAAACATGCTCAATGGGGGACAGATCCGGAGATCTTGCTGGCCAGGGTAGTTGACTTACACCTTCTAGAGCACGTTGGGTGGCACGGGATACATGCAGACGTGCATTGTCCTGTTGGAACAGCAAGTTCCCTTGCCGGTCTAGGAATGGTAGAACGATGGGTTCGATGACGGTTTGGATGTACCGTGCACTATTCAGTGTCCCATCGACGATCACCAGTGGTGTACGGCCAGTGTAGGAGATCGCTCCCCACTCCATGATGCCGGGTGTTGGCCCTGTGTGCCTCGGTCGTATGCAGTCCTGATTGTGGCGCTCACCTGCACGGCGCCAAACACGCATACGACCATCATTGGCACCAAGGCAGAAGCGACTCTCATCGCTGAAGACGACACGTCTCCATTCGTCCCTCCATTCACGCCTGTCGCGATACCACTGGAGGCGGGCTGCACGATGTTGGGGCGTGAGCGGAAGACGGCCTAACGGTGTGCGGGACCGTAGCCCAGCTTCATGGAGACGGTTGCGAATGGTCCTCGCCGATACCCCAGGAGCAACAGTGTCCCTAATTTGCTGGGAAGTGGCGGTGCGGTCCCCTACGGCACTGCGTAGGATCCTACGGTCTTGGCGTGCATCCGTGCGTCGCTGCGGTCCGGTCCCAGGTCGACGGGCACATGCACCTTCCGCCGACCACTGGCGACAACATCGATGTACTGTGGAGACCTCACGCCCCACGTGTTGAGCAATTCGGCGGTACGTCCACCCGACCTCCCGCATGCCCACTACACGCCCTCGCTTAAAGTCCGTCAACTGCACATACGGTTCACGTCCACGCTGTCGCGGCATGCTACCAGTGTTAAAGACTGCGATGGAGCTCCGTATGCCACGGCAAACTGGCTGACACTGACGGCGGAGGTGCACAAATGCTGCGCAGCTAGCGCCATTCGACGGCCAACACCGCGGTTCCTGGTGTGTCCGCTGTGCCGTGCGTGTGATCATTGCTTGTACAGCCCTCTCGCAGTGTCCGGAGCAAGTATGGTGGGTCTGACACACCGGTGTCAATGTGTTCTTTTTTCCATTTCCAGGAGTGTATATGGCTCACAATTTTAGACGAACAGTTGGTAACAGGTAGGTTTTTTAAAATAAAATACAGAACGTAGGTACGTTTGAGCATTTATACCCGTGCTCGGGTATGTCTTGAATCACTATTTAAACTGATGCTGTTCTCATCCGAGAACAACACACGACTTCACTCCCCGTTGGTCCCGTCCCTATGCTGTTGGCACCATCACGAACACTGTTGCCTCTCTGCAGATAGCAACGGAACACAATGTAGACTTACTGGTCGTCGGGCAAAGAGTGCACCCCAATTAAGTCACCATGCCACTGTGTAGCATGATAATGCGTGCTTTGCAGGCATGTTAAGTATGGTTTCAGTTGACTATTTGACGTAGGTCCCTGCTTGCCTGCCGCACAACGTAGCAGCCATCTGCCGCTGCAGCTGACCATGTTCTACAAGCCCCTCTCCTTCGAGCAGCTGTGCATGTGGTTAGGATCGCTCCCCAGGCACGTGAAACAAAGATGCGAACGATACCAAACTTCAGGGCTGCATTCGTCACACTTCGTCCTCCTTCCAGTTTCCCGAAAATTCTGCCCGTGTGACGTCATCCAGATGTTGTCTCCGGGCTATGTTGTAATGGACACCACAACAGTGCACCGTAACTGCCCGCTGACTAACACACACACACACACACACACACACACACACACACACACACACACACACATGCTATATTATCCCACTCATTCCACTCCCACGTGTTGCGGGGCCATCCTCATTTGGCGCTATCGTAACGCTGTCTCACGCCGTGTGACGTCAGACCTCTGGCAACATTCTCCCTCACCTTCATCATTTCCGACGAGTAGTTAATACGTTACGTTATTTTTTATAACTAGTCTTAACGTTTTGAAGAGCACTGTATGTGGAGTCCACCAAATTTACGGTAGTCAATCTGTCGTAATTTAACCACTGCAGCAGTGTTATTACGTGGGCTCGATCAACGTAATGCAAAATGCAGTCACTGTCAAGGATTATGTCAACGCTTAGCGTGACCAGCTTCATTCCATTATGCAGTCTGTGTTTTCTTCGGAATGCCGTGTAACAAATTGATAATTATTCGATTTATAAATAAATATCTAAACATGTCTTTAAATCTGATTAAAACGTATAAAATAATTTCTCCTAGCCCCACAAAGGTTTCTAACATCACAGAGATAGTTCCGAAAATTTGTGATATTGAATTGTTAATAGCTGTGAAGATACTTTTAAGATTTATAATGTAAAACTTGAGGGGCCCTTGCAGTAGATAAGGTACAGTACTCATGCATCAATGATATATTGAATGCTCTGCATCTGCCGGGCAATGGTATGTGGGTAATAACTTCCCTGGAATAGACTGGAGTTCCTAGAGCCGTAACCTGAACCCAGTGCAATACCTCTGGGATGAGTTACAACGTCGTGATCCCTCCAGACCCCAACTTCTAACATTACTAAATGTATTGAGCGTATGGCGTCGTTGGCCGGGAGTCTCCATCCGGGGAAATTCGGCCACCAAGTGCAAGTCTTATTTCAGTCGACGCCACACTGGACGACTTGCGCGCCGGTGATGAGGATGAAATGATGATGACAACACAATACCCAACACCCTAAAGGAAATGCGTGTTACGGAGCAAGATCTGATGGTTAGTTTCGACGTCAAATCCCTATTCACGAATGTCACGAATGTCCCAGTGTCAGAAACTGTGAACATCCTAGAAGATCGCGTGGCACCTGATATATGTGAGCTTGTGCGCCACTGTCTGACGACCACCTATTTCAAGTGGAGAGGTCAATTTTATGAACAAACTGATGGTGTAGCTATGGGCTCACCCCTATCGCCTATCGCAGCAGAAATTTTCATGGAGGCATTTGAGGAAACAGCCCTCCAGTCCGCACCATTACGTCCAAATTGTTGGCTTCGCTATGTCGATGATACTTTCGTCATCTGGCCCCACGGAGAAGAGGAGCTACAGAACTTCCACAAGCACCTCAACCAACAGCATAGGAAAATTCAGTTTACAATGGAAACAGAGAAGAATGGGGTGCTGCCTTTTCTCGACGTGGAAGTTTATCGAAAACCTGATGGTAAACTTGGCCACAAAGTGTACAGGAAACCAACCAATACGGACAGGTACCTTCACGCCTCCTCCCACCATCACCCCACGCAGAAGAAGTCCGCCCTGCACACGCTAACGAAGAGAGCATACAGGATAAGCGACGAAGAACGTCTGAAGACAGAACTTGAACGCCTCAGGTCCATCTTCGGAACTAATGGCTATGGGAAGCAGATGATAGACAGCACCATGTCGACAAGGGAGAAGACTAATAGGGAAGAGGAGAAGGAGGCACAGAGCATTGCTGTGTTACCATATGTACAAGGGGTCACCGAACGTATTGGCAAAATTCTACGAAAAGCCGACATCAAACCAATTTTACGAAGCAGAAACAAAATATCAGACATGCTCGGTTCTACCAAGGATGCAGTTGACAAACTACACACAGCTGGCGTGTATGAAATTGGTTGTGCGTGTGGATTAGTCTACATAGGTGAGACGGGACGTCCGATTAGCACAAGGCTCTCGGAACATGAAAGATATATCCGCCTGAAACAACACACTAAGTCAGCAGTGGCGGAACACCGAGACGAGTGCGGGAAACCAATATTTTTTCAAGAAGCCCGCGTCCTGGCGAAACAGCCTCTCACTTTCAAAAGAAAGATTAGAGAGGCGATAGAAATAGCCAAAAGACCCGCCAACATGAATAGAGAGGACGGGTACAAGCTTCCGAGGTCTTGGCTGCCTGCAATAGCAGGGCTACGGAGCGGCGGCAGAGCCGTGGCGGCCCATGCAGACACGCGGAGAGCCGTAGTAGTGGTCGCGAGCACACAAAGCAATGGCACGCCGCAGCCGGCTTCTGGACAGCATGGAAACAGTGTGACGTCACAGCCATCACCTGTTCGCTATTCGTCCGTCTCCCCCAATGGGGTGGATTAATATAAAGACCAATAGAAAACAGCTATTTCAGCCAATGACAGATAATAAAGGAAACACCAATAAAGCATACCTTTCACCCCTCCTCCTCCTCCTTTTACAGCCAATCAAGTAACGACACGGTTTTCTCGTGCAGCTATTTAAGGAACCAACATCATTGCCAGTCCGCCACTGGAGCTGCGTGGTCAGCACGACGAATTGATAAGCGAAATGGACGGGAAAGGTCCCGTGATGAATTCCCAGACAAGTCTGAGATTTTCTCCGCACGGCGACTGCGTGTTGTGTTGTCCTTATATTGGCATCGTCATAATTTACATTACTATGGAGATGGCTGAATGGGCACAGCCTGAAAGCCAACAAATTGAAAAAAAAGGGATCTCACAAACTTCTCTGGCTTCCGTTCTTGAGGGCATCAGGAAGCATGCGCTGTCATTCCTCCACAGACATTCAGCCATGTCTCCAGTGGAGATCAAGTCTTCACAAAAGCGAAGGATGGGCACATCCCTCATTCAAGTGTACTAATGAGTGTGCGGGCACTTTTGACCAGATAGTGTATTTGTATGTAAGCAGAGTAGATGTTAATGTTTATTAACGGAACTTTGCTTGTCGAAACGTTATGCTGCTTCGTTGGACAATATACCTACAAGATACTTTATCTGCATTTGGAACTGAGTCGACCACGTCAAAGCGGAAGTGATTTGCGTGGTCCATTGTTCGCACTCGAAAGGAAGTGTTTGCGTGGTCCATTGTTGATGCTCCAAAATCTGCATGGTGCTGCGCTTATCAGTGAGAATATCAGTCATGTCACCACGCCTGGTGCTGCAAATTTACTACATTAACAGCAAAAATATATTAAGCGATAAACTTTTTGCTGCAAACCATTCAACAATCAAGATCGCATAAAATATTTTTATATGCAAGATAACCGGTTTCAACAGACTGTGGTGGCACCTTCAGAATCTTCTGTTGTAAAACATGTTCATTTTATGCTGCCCGTGCACAACATGTCAAGTGGGTAAAAATAGCACAGTATAATAGGTTTGTCATCGCTAAAATATTTACAAACCTACAGCACCTTGTGCAACAGGCTATGTTCATATACATATTGCTGACAGTTGCTTGTTTGCATCACACAAACATAGAACACAATAGCCCAACTGTTTACATATGCTGGACATAAACAGGTTTAAAATATGTCCAGTACATGTAAACAGATGTCCTATTGTGTACTGTGTTTATTTGCTGCAACGAGCAACTGTCAGCAACATGTGTGTGGAAATACCCTGTTGCACAAGGTTCTGTACGTTTTTAAATATTTTAGCGATGACAAACCTATTATACTGTGCTATTTTTATCCACTCGACATGTTGTGCGTGAGGGCAGCACAAAATGAACATGTTTCACAACAAAAGATTTTAACACCTGAAGGTGACAGCATAGTCTGCCGAAACCGGTTGTCTTAAATAAAAAAATTTAAAAAAATATTATATACGATCTTGGCTGTTGAATGGTTTTTAACAATTAAACACATCGCCCTTCAGTTCTTTCAAAATGAGGAAATTCAAACAAACTTTTCTCATGTCATCATTTTGTGAGGCTGTGAGCGAGAAAAAGTTTCGCAGAGGCTTCAATTTGTGTATAATGTTTGTTGGAAGTCGCTTAGTGCTGTCGTTCTCAGATACAGGATGTAAATAGGCTGGATAATTTGAGCGCAATGAGTTTCGCTGTCTCAAGGGAGGTACAAAATTCAACCGCCAGGATAGCCGAGCGCGCTAATGCGCTGCTTCCTGGACTCGGGTAGGCGCGCCGGCCCCGGATCGAATCTGCCCGGCGGTTTAACGACGAGAGCTGGTGTGTCGGCCAGCCTGGATGTGATTTTTAGGCGGTTTCCCACATCCTACTAGGTAAATGCCGGGCTGGTCCCCACGTCCCGTCTCAGTTACACGACTCGCAGACTTCTGAAACACATTCACACTATTTCACGATTTACACTAGACGCAGACAGCTGGGGAACACTAATTCTGTCCCAGGGGGTATGGGGGTGGCGGCAGGAAGGGCATCCCGCCACCCCTTCACTTAACCATGCCAAATCCGTCCTTAACCCTGCCGACCCTGCGCAAATGCGGGATACAGGCGGTTGCAAAAGAAAGAAAGAAGGTAAGGGAGGTACAAAATTTCAAACTGTAATACTTATCTTATTGTGTAAAGGCTTTAATATAATCTCTTAATGAGAAGACTATTGCACCTTTTTAAATTTTTAATTTCTGTTATTATATGAAATATTGAAAATAAAATTTTTGTTGCCCCTGAGAGCTGTTAGTTAGGCGACCTGTAACTGACACTTTCCATCGTTCGGCAAATCAGCTATTTAGAAATTATTTGTCTGGTTCAATCAATCCTTTCACATATATAATAATAATTATTCATTTATTATTATTATTATTATTATTTATATGACTGATTGTTATTGTTAATTTAACTGTCTTTCCGACATGTTTGTCAGAAACACACGCAACAGCGATTGAGATCTTACAGAGAATGATTATTATGAAGGGAAGAAAAATAATTTAACAGCAGTTATAGCGTTTCCGTAGCTAATCTTATAATAAGCTCTTTAAAGGTATCTCCAGAAACTGTGGTTTATTAAACCTCGCTTACCAGAACGATAGAGCCTCATTTGAAACTCCGTTTGTGCTGGGCCGTTCTGCCTTGCTGCTGTCGTTCAAGCAACTCACGATCGGATGACTGATGTACGTATAATTACCCCCAAATTAAATTACAAAGCAATTCCAGCAGATGAGAAAACAGGCGCCGGGCCCTAAGCGGCCGCCATTTTGTTTTCCAGTATAGCTCTAGATCGCTAGCATTCTCCATGCATACAAAAATATCTGTTACGCGGAGTGAAAAACATTACATTGCGTACCATTAGAGAACACCCCAACAGCGTACCATTAAAGAAAGCACCGAACAGTTCGACATAAATTATATGAGACAGTTTACTGAAATTTACTCACAACTCACAAATCACACAGGTCGAAGATTCACTGACAAACGAACTAGATGACAGTTGAGAAATTAGTAGCTTAATCAGAAAGAAACGTGTAAAGAATTAAAATATTTCTGTGTAACTTACAGAATTCTAGATGGAGTTCAACTTATTCTTCATTTCACATGTACTGGAAAGGAATATAAACGGCGCCCGAAATCTTTGGACCCGAACTTATACAGACGTTAGAAGGCCTTAAGCTGAGGATTTTGAGATGAGGAACTAACGATCGGAGGTCAACATTTGGTTTTTATAGTCACAGGCAATACAGTATAATTTTTCGTTCTCTCTATTAATAACGATGTTGAAACGAGTAGCTGCACATGCAGCAGTACGCGCTTGCGTGGCAGGGCCGCGAGGCAGATCTGTATGGAAACCGTGCGGTCTGCTACACCCGTCAGCCTAAATGTGATTTTTAGGCGGTTTTCCGCTCTCGTTTGGGCACATGATGGGCTGGTTCCCAATCTCCATCTCAGAAAATACGATACACTAACAATTAAAACACGATAACCCACGGAGCATAGTTTACGCGATTCACAGAGAGACGGCGCGCCCGTACGATTTCCGTGTCTTAAGCTACCTTGACGACTGCGACAACAGCAAGGGCGCACGGACCCAAGCTTAAATAAAATAAATTTCCCAAATCATCCGTATCGGTCTGATAGCGATGGAAAAATTACAAAAGGTGATCCAAGAAACAAAAAGCAAAAAGTCGCCGGCCACTGTTAAACATGAAGTTGATTAAATATGCGTCTGACCAACTAAAGCATAGAATTTTAAATTTTATGAACGTTTCATAGTTGAGTGGAGATATGCCAGACAAATTGAACGAAGCTTTGATATACCCTATTTACAAGAAAGGGCAGTCACAATGAGCAAGCTAAACTCCTGTTACAATCTGTATGCTTAAATTATAAATGAGAGATTAATGTCAATAGTGGAGGCCCGTAAGTTAGAGGCACGACATGCTCCTAGAAAAGATAGGTCATGGTCTGGTTGTCGTTTCACTTTGGTACAAGTAAATGAAAAAAGAAGAGATTTTAGATTACTTACATACTATATTTGACTGATGATGAAAAGTTATTTGACAAGGTAAAATGCGATTTGCTATGGGAATCAAGAAAGAAAATATGACTTCCAGCACAACTGATTACGGCAATAAAATAACTACATATTCTTCAGAGTATATATTGACATTATCTTCATAAATGTTTGACTGTATTAAATACCGCATTAAGAAGTGACATTTTTAATTTAATGACGCTACTATTTCCTGACGATCAGCTTATAATAGAGACTCTGAAGGAACGTTTCAAACTGCAGCACACATGTCAAATTGCCGTTGAATACGGAATGAGAAAATCGAGAACCCAAAAGAGTCAAAATTGATGTACATAGAGCTAAAATATCTACGATTCAGTTCTAAATTTCCAAAACCAAATGACGTAGAGCTAAAGCTGGGCAGATCGTCATTTCTGTGGAAGCATGCAACGTTTGTTAAAATATAACGTACGCAGATAAACTTTAATTAAACTTCACAAAATAACAGCCTTGCCTTTGCTGCTGTTTGGTAGCAGACATTGGACCCTAAGGCCCGATTAACTGCTACAAACCGAATCATCAGAGATGAAGCTCTTCTGCTTTGTAGCGGGATATTAATTACTGGACCATAAAAGAAACACCGATATTACATAAGAATTAAACGCCGAACCCATTACAGCTGTGCTTTAAAAATACGGTCTGAACTGGAAAGATCGTGTCGAACAACAAGATAACTAAACTTGCAGTACTATATTATGCGGCAGGGAAGAGAAATGTTGGACGTCCCTTAAAGAGATGTAATCAATTGTGAGTCGGAACAGGCCAAAAGTACTAATCCTCGAAGAGGATAATGGTCAATACAGCGGGCCCTCTAGGACGAGGCGAAGGTTGGAAAAGGGAGTGGAAAAATGTGTGCAAACGATCGATAAATAGAAATTCTTCTGAGACATTTTCTGCTTTAAAGTGGTTTACCCTCTGCTTTGAAGAATAGATAACGTTTAAGCTCGTAGCAACAATGCAAAGTGAAAATGGTCAGTATCGTCTCATGCCTGGGTAAAAAAACTGATCGAACTGAACACTGTATTAAAAATGGTTTGTCCCTGTTGCTCGCACAGGGTATTGTCACAGGTGTATAGTTGGTGCTCCACACAGTAGTCTTCGTAGTGTGTAATATACGGTAGGTTTTGTGCGGTCTTATCGATAACTCCACACGATACAATACCAGCTTCTGATATTCTGCTATGGAAACAATTTTTAGTCTAGGATCGTGAACGGCTCTCTGTGACGTGGACGATTCAGCTTCTCCGAAGTTTCCAACCAATGCGGCAAATTTCTTCCACACAGGATACAGCGTGTCGCGAATGTTTTGTGTAAATTCTTTCGGATTTCTTGGTGATATATCCTACCGTACCAGACTTTAAAAAAATAATGCTCCATCTTCCACACCATAAACAATAAGCAATATTGAACTCCATAGTGAACATCTCGCTGACAATTGTGTTCCTTTTTCTTTTTATTTCCTTCAATATACAAAGTAGTTCCTGTAACGTGAGGCCGGTAGTTGCTTGTTGCGAGAAAATAAGTTACACATGTCCTGCCATGCTGGGACCAGTACACAACAACAGTGGCGTATTGTCAGAAGAGGGTTCATGTTGCGAGAGTCCTGCAGACACAGTTACGCCACGGTACGTAGAACAGATGCATCACAGGGTGAGAGTAAAATAGCGTTGCAACTGGAAACGTACTCCAAAGTTGAACAGTAAGATTTTTATGTGCGAAACGTCTAAATTCCACACTGATTCATCGTGAAATTCTGACTGTGTATGGACGGCGGGGTCAGGGATTTTCTCTGCCTCGTGATGACTGGGTGTTGTGTGATGTCCTTAGGTTAGTTAGGTTTAAGTAGTTCTAAGTTCTAGGGGACTGATGACCATAGATGTTAAGTCCCATAGTGCTCAGAGCCATTTTGTGTATGGACGAAATGCAATTTCAAGTTCAGCCATAGTGTAATGGCACCAACAATTTGTCCAAGACCGCATCAGACATAGGTGATGCTTTGGTGGTTCATTGCGAACATGGGACAGCGGCTGGTCAAATATCTAACAATGAAATACGCTAAACAGCCGTGGAATTGAGACGTTATTTTATTTTAGTTTCGCTACCAGCTTCACAAATTCATTATGCCACCTTTAGGCCCCATATGCTCCTCTCAAAAATAATCGATATTGGCAATCTGGGGCCAAACTTCGTTTCAGTCAAGTCTTCGAAGGAAGCACTTGATTTACGAACTGACGACATCCATACGCATATGGCCGAAGTATGTCGACATCGATTATTGCCGAAACTGGTAGTAAAAATGAAATAAAATAACGTCTCAACTGCACTGCTGTTCGGAGAATTTAATTGTTAAACAGGTGATGCTGACCCGCCATAAAGCCCAGATCTTACAACACGCGATTTCCGTCTGTACGGTATTCTGAAAGAACTCCTGGAGGGGAAGACATGTTCCGATGATGACGCTCACTCAGCTGTTTTCGAATGGCTCCGTGAACAAGAAGCAGATTTATGTAGCCGAGGAACTGGGTTATTGGTACAACGTTCCGATCGTTGTTTACACAGGCTTGCTGATATGTGTCTCTGTCATGCTGTAGCGCAGCAATCAATAAAAGTTACTTGGTCTGCCGTGATAATGAGTGACATAGTTTTTGAAGTCCCCTAATGCAAGCAGCTGGCAAACATGTCTCACACGTATTGCTCGTACAGTACCTAGTACAACCGTAAATATAAATTTTCGACCGGTTCCACCGCATTTCACTCAGTTTAGGATCTCTGTTATAATGCCAGTAACTTTTTAGCACAAACAACAATATTTATTAACGCGTATAACGCACCGCGGTTCGAATCATTGGCTTCCCGGACCGAAATCTAAATTAATTTTAAATTTTGTCACTAGCAGAAAGATTTATAAGCAATCGGTAAATGGAAAGAGATTTCAGAAATTCAAGGTACACTAATGCGTGATGACATAATTCTCCAGTCTACGTTCAAGACACTGGTGCTGGCGAAAGAGATAACATCAACAGGAGTATACGGTAAAGGAAACAAGAATGTTCACATCGATATTTTGTAAATGAGCAACAATTTTAGCGAAGTTGTTTTCGTCTGAGGCCTAATTAAAAGGTTTTTGTTGCTTCTCAGTTCGACTAAAACACAAAATAGTATAGCTCGAAATTATGCGAACACTTTTTTGGCGGCGGCTGAAGCGATAACGAATTACCTCTTTCAAAATGTCCGTGGCATTTTTCATAAAAGTGTTTCAGAAATCAGGTCCTCTTCGCAGTCTCATGCAGAAGTACCAGTTACGGAACTCAATTAACGCAGAATAAATACATGCATTTCTAATTACAGTTCAGTTTGCGAGCTATCTGCAATTTAATGGAAAAATAATAATTAAAATACAAGAGGAGGCGTGTTACTGCGGCGTTTGCCAACTGCTTTATTCCGAAATATAATTCAACCTTCTCCTAAGCCGCTGTTAGCATCTGCGTCAGTGGAAAGTATACTGCTTTCATAACTCATGAAAGATGTAATGAGAAAGCAATAGGTCACTGGAACGAAAGTTTCTTATAGGAGTGTTCCGACCACTTAAGTATCACCGCAGAGTAGCACTTAGGCACGAGCCAGTTCCTCGCGCTGAATTTGTTTTGTGGGAGAGACATCGAAACACAGTTTACTATATGCCACCGACCTGTCCTGGTCTCGAAAACGAGCTGCTAATACAATGCCAATAAAAAAGTAGTACATTTGGAAAGACTATGCCGATTATGATGCGATGAGGGCATAAGCTACCTGGGGGATACTATATATACTGATAATGGTTTCAGTGTCGTCCACCAACTGATAGCGTAGCGGAATAGATACCAGAACACCATCTGTGTCTACCCATTAAAAGGTAATACTCACCATCGAGAAGGCTCAGTATGATGTAAACGTTTGAAACAAGCAGGCAACCACGTCACGGAGACGCACACGTGCTTCCTACAACCACCTGAGCGAATCTGAATGGGATCAGACTGTAGCCTTCCCAGTGGCGGGATGGTCCTTTCGGAGAACTGCCACAGTGCGACAGTTGTGCAACGACGCTGGTATCAGTGAATATTCTCACACTTGTAGACAAGGTTCTGGAAGTCCACGCAGCACAGACACCCGCCAGGATCGTCATACTGTCAGGGCAGCAGTGGTAGATCGTACAGAGCCATCACAACTTAGGTAAGAGGGCTTATGAGCACAGACTTGTCAACACGAAATGACGCGAACCGGTTTTAGCAGTGCGACTACATGCACGCACAGCTCTGTCCCGTCTATAAAACATTCTCGGGTTTCAAGCCGCGTCAAATAGTTTGCTGCCCACGAGCTTTCGGCAGAGATCTCGTCTGCCACTGTCAAGTGGATGACTGTCGTATGGTTGTCATTGTCGTGCTTATATAACTGCGCCTCCGCTCGTGACGTCACTGGCGCTCGGTCCCGCAACGCGACCGCCGGGCCCGTATCAACTCCCTCAACATTGGGTCCCACGCTGTATTCAGCTGCAATCCACCTTCTCTATTGAAGGTGTTGTCAGAAATTCCAATCTCTATGGCCTCGTTTATCACGCTATCCCATTTAATAATAGACGTCTCATCGAATGCAATTCGTTTTCTAGAGCATGTTCTGCTACAGCTGACTCTTCGGGATAGCGCAGACGGTAACACCTTTCATGTTCTACGCGGCGCTGTTCAATAGTGCGAACAGTCTGGCCGACATAGAAATGCCCACATCCACACGGTATCTTGTGAATTCCTGGCGTTCTGAGGCCTACATCGTCTTGCACAGATTTCATTAGTTGTCGGATCTTTGCCGGGGGCCTGAAGATTGTGTCTATTTTATGCCTCTTCAAGAGCTGACTAATCTTCCCTGTTGTCGAACCACAAAACGGTAAGAATGCAACCTATTTGGTGTCTTCTTCAGAGGTCTTCTTCCTTTGAGGCTTGGATGACACTGCTTGTGAGATCTGTTTGTTATTGTAACGGTTTTCCTTAACAACAGTTCTAAGTTCTAGGGGATTGATGACCTAAGATGTTAAGTCCCATAGTGCTCAGAGCCATTTGATCCATTTTTGAGCTATTATGCGAATTTTTACGTAAACAGGCCAGTCTGCAAACGGAACTATCGTTTATGGTCATATGAACATCCTTGCATAGTTCATGGAAAACTTTTTCACTCCTGCTTGTGTCTGTACCATGTGCCGTAGCCGCTGTTGGTGTGATCCGACGTTATATTTTCGAGGGTGACGGCGTAACAGTGATAGTGAGCTCCGAACTACTTCATGTAAGCATCCTCGAAACTTTTTTCCTTTTTTTGTTTGCCATTACTGCAGAGACAACGGATAAGTAGGATGGGTGTTTTTGTTTTTTCAACAGGAAGGTGCAACATCGCACACTGCAAAGTATGTGTACTCGGAAAGCTATTCGTCCTGGTATTCATTGCGACCACTTCACGTAAAAATGATTAATGTTATATATCTTGCAAAGTGAAAATAATCCTATGAGACAAATTATTATATGAATACAAATTTATCTGTAAGCATCGTAAAATCACAGAGCTCATTTTCTCTCCGTCTAAACAGTCGAAATATGTATCTGTGGGGTAAGATTGTCTCTGAAGGCTGTGGGTGCATTGCACGTCGGGTACTCGTCGTTACGAATCGGTTCTGTGAGGTCATGACCTATTTACACTAGATTTTGTAGCTACTAAAATTAGGAATATGAATTGAAAGGCAATTTGAATGGAATTGCTTCAGTGTTTTCGGAATTCTGTCATGATCACGTCCGTATTTAAGAAAAAGTCGTAATAGACAAACAACTGCAAATAATTAGTGTTCAGTCATTTCAAAAAGTAAACTCGGACCTATTTATTGAACAGTAATGTATAGATAATTGCAGCCTCTGGGCTACTGCAGCCCCCGAGAAGTTAACTAGAGAATGACTTTAATATACACTGAAGCGCCAAAGAAACTGGCATAGTCAGGGATTTTCTCTGTCTCGTGATGACTGGGTGTTGTGTGATGTCCTTAGGTTAATTAGGTTTAAGTAGTTCTAAGTTCTAGGGGACTGATGACCATAGCTGTTAAGTCCCATAGTGCTCAGAGCCATTTGAACCATTTGAAACTGGCATAGGCATGCGTATTCAGATACAGAAATATGTTAACAGGCAGGATACAACCCTGCCGAAGGGAACAGCTCTGTAGGACAAGTGTCTGGCGCTGTTGTTGGATCAGTTACTGCAGTTACAATGGCAGGTTATCAAGATTTAAGTGGTGTTATAGTCGGCGCACGAGCGACGGGACACAGCCTCTCCGGGTAGCGACGAAGTGGAGATTTTCCCGTACGACCATTTCACGAGTGTACCGTGAATATCAGGAATCGTGTAAAACATCAAATCTCCGACATCACTCTGGCCGGAAAAGAGCCTATAAGCACTGGACCAACGACGACTGAAGACAATCGTTCAACGTGACAGAAGTGCAGCCTTCCTGCAAATTGCTGCAAATTTCAATGCAGGGCCACCAACAAGTTTCAGTGTGCGAACCATTCAACGAAACATCATCGATATGGGGTTTCGAAGCCGAAGACCTTCTCGTGTAGCCTTGATGACTGCACGACACAAAGCTTTACGCCTTGCCTGAGCTCGTCAACACCGACATAGGACTGTTGATGACTGGAAACATGCTGCCTGGTCGACGAGTCTCGTTTCAAACTGTATCGAGCGGATGGACGCGTACAGGTATGGAGACAACGTCATGAATCCATGGACCCTGCATATCAGCAATGGTCTGTTCGAGCTGGTGGAGGCTGTGCGATGGTATGGGGCGTATGCAGTTGGAGTGAGATGGGACCCCTGATACCATGGAAAAATAATCTATTAAAATAGCAGTAAAGGACAGGAGTGTACACGGTTGTTGTTGTTGTGGTTTTCAGTCCTGAGACTGGTTTGATGCAGCTCTCCATGCTACTCTATCCTGTGCAAGCTTCTTCATCTCCCAGTACTTACTGCAACCTACGTCCTTCTGAATCTGCTTAGTGTATTCATCTCTTGGTCTCCTTCTATGATTTTTACCCTCCACGCTGCCCTCCAATGCTAAATTTGTGATCCCTTGATGCCTCAGAACATGTCCTACCAACTGGTCCCTTCTTCTTGTCAAGTTTTGCCACAAACTCCTCTTCCCCCCAATTCTATTCAATACCTCCTCATTAGTTATGTGATCTACCCATCTAATCTTCAGCATTCTTCTGTAGCACCACATTCCGAAAGCTTCTATTCTCTTCTTGTCCAAATTATTTATCGTCCATGTTTCACTTCCATACATGGCTACACTCCATACAAAAACGGTAAGATCCCATAATTAGTATCGCTTATTGAAAGGTAGTAATTCACACACAGCATTAGCAACAGAAGACTGGCTGAAACTAGAGGTAAATAAAATCAAAACTCTAACTTCATGTTGGAATATACAATGCCTGACAAAAAATGACATGGTCAGATGTGAATTAATTGGTATATGTAACACCACCTACGTATATGGAAATTAGTTCCAGTTCTATTTGACAGGCTGAACGACCACCAGCGATGTTCATGTCTAGTGTTTTTATCAGGCCTGATAGGGTATATAACGGTATTAACAGCATTAGATGCTGAGTAATCACAGTGATGGGATGCAGATGCTGCCTACTCGTGTGAGACAGTGTTATCAGCTCCTAACAGAATCTGAATAGGTCCCCACTGGTGGTCTCCATTTGGCCAGGTAGTAGTATCGTGCAATATCCAAATTTATGGGGCACTCGGATTTGACAGTGGGCCGATGTTGAACTGGATTGGAAAGTAAGGTCAAACACTGCCACGGTTCTGGTCGACCGTGTCCGACTGGCACAAGGGAGGATCGCAGTACTGTACACCAGGCAAATCGAAAGCCCTCCACTGGTGTCCTCAAACAAGCAGTGGAAAAGATGTAAGTGGTCATTTTTTTCTATGCGCTGTTAGACAGTGTAACGCTAGAGAAACAGTCTCAAGTTAGTTCGATGACCCCTGTTCCCAGCACTCAACTGTGAATTGCAGAGTAGTTATGTAGATGTTGCCTCACTGTAACATTCTGTGTCACCCCACACCATTGGACGGGGACTAGCAGCAGTCGGACTGGGGAATTACTGTCTCAAGCATGGGTTGGCGTTAACGCAACGCATACGGCTGAGTTTGGAGTGGTTGCATGACCGGGAAACATGGAATGCTTGTCACTGACGTCACATTGTGCTTAGCAATGAATAGCGGTTCTGCACTACTCTGGACGAATCAGGAGGCGATCTGGGGAGAGATCCCATTCTTCCAATTTTTGAGAGAGGCACAGTGTTGTCATTCCTGGCGTCATGGTGTGCGCAGCCATTGGGTGTCAGTTCATGTCACGGCTGGTACTGACTGAAGGAACTGTGATGGTAAAATTGCACGTCACAGACATCCTGCATCCTCATCAAGTGTCCTGGTGCCATTCTTCAACAAGAAAATCCTCGTCCACAAATGCGACGTGTATCTATGAACCGCCTGCTTGATGAGGTTAGTCCTCCCATCGCCGAAAGATCCCCAGATCTGTCCACGATAGAACATATCTGGGACGAGCTTGGACGTAAAATCCATTGCAGTTCCAATATCTGGTATATCAAGTACCACTACGATAGTTGTTGGCCAACTTGCCTCAGTAGAGAATACAACGGAAACAGTGCATGAATCCACGTCATCCTATTTGGTTATCATTGAGATAACATCACATAGAATCCCAACCCGTGAGGTATCATTTCGTTTATTCGTCATCTTGTGGTAGGGGCGTATATATCACCATGAGGTTATAACAAAATTTGAATGTGAAAGAATTTAAACATGATAACTAGATGATTTTATGGACCATTGCCTCAGGAGCCGCAGTGAGAGAGTGCTTCAGAGAGCTTTTTACCCGATCAGGCTTTTGTAACAGCGGGAGACTGCAATTTGCAAGCTGTAAAATCGGAGAGTCATGCGATTAAGACTAGTGCCAAAGAAAGGAACTCGTGTGATGATGTTTCGAATGTCATATGAAAATAACTTCGAATCGATAGAGAACCGTGAGGTGAAGGTAATGTCTTAGACCTCCTAGTTACTAGTTGACCCGAGCGTTTGGAATCAGTTAATGTGGAGAAGAGCATTAGCAATCATAAGGCTGTTACTGCACCATGTGTTTCAGGGAATATTTAAATACGTAGGAAGATACTTTTGTTTAGTAAGTATCACAGGAAACCAATTCCGAGATATCTGAGTGGTCAACATCACATAGCATCAAATATTTCCTTTGGGGATAAAGATGAGGAACGAAACGAACGAAATTCAGAACCACTGTACAACACGCATTAGACGAGTATATGCTGAGAAAGGTTTTGGGGGATGATAAACACCCACTGTGTTACAATAGCCGCGTTAGGAAGCTGCTACGAAACCAAAGAGAGCATAATAGATTCAATCGAAGCAAGTCTATCTCATAAGCTAAACGAAGCCAAAATGTACCTAAGAGCAGCCATGCGAGAAGTTTTCATCGAATTCGCAAGTAAAATATTGCAACAGACTTAACAGTCCTCAGAAATTTTGGTCTTACGTAAAGTCAGTAAACGGATCGAAATCATCTGTTAAGTCATTCAGTAACCATAACGACACCGAAACGGAATATCACAGAGGGAAGACCAAAATACTCAGTTCAGTAACTTGATATTGTTTCACGGCGGAAGATCATGATACGGTTCCTCCAGTCAACCATCGCATGAAGGCCGGAATGGAAAGTATAAAGATAAGTGATCACGGAAAAGAAAATCAAGTAACATCACTCAATACTGGAAAGGCATCTGTATTGGATTGAACACCTGTGAGATTCTACAGAGATTATGCACATTTAGCAACAATATATGGTACTTCGCTGTAATAATAGATGGAATCTCCTCTGTAAAAACGAGTATGTTTCCCGTAAACAGAGATCTTGCAGAACACTGCTCGCTCTGCTCGCACATGAAATGTTGCAGTCTGAGGTACGATTTAGAGTGAACATTCATAGCCTCGACTTAAACCTTCATATAAGCTATGTGATCAAAAGCATCCCGACACCTGACTGATAAACACTTAAAAGTTCGTGGCACCCTGCATCAGTAATGCTGGAAGTGAGTATGGTGTTGGTCCACCCTTAGTCTTCATGACAGCTTCCACTCTCGCACGCATACGTTGTCAGATGCTGAAAGGTTTCGTGGGGAATGGCGGCCCATTCTTCACGGAGTGCTGCACTGAGGAGAGGTATCGATGTCGGTCGGTGAGCCCTGGCACGAAGTCGGCGTTTCACAACATCCCGAAGATGTACTCTGTGCAGGCCAGTCCATTACAAGGATGCTACTGTCATGTACCCACTCCGCCACTGGCCGTGCATTTTGAACAGGTGCTCGATCGTGTTGAAAGATGCAAACGCCATCCCAGAATTGTCATCAACAGTGGGAAGCAAGAAGGTGCTTAAAACATCAATATAGGCCTGTGCTGTGATAGTGCCACGCAAAACAACGAGGGGTGCAAGCCCCTCCATGAAAAACTCGACCACATCATAACACCAACGCCTCCGATTTTTACTGTTGGCACTACACACGCTGGCAGATGACATTCACCGGGCATTCCCCATACCCACATCCTGCCATCGGAAAGCCACATTCTGTACTGTGATTCGTGACTCCACACAACGTTTCTCCACTGTTCAGTCGTCCTATGTATACGCTCACTTCACCAAACGAGGCGTCGTTTGGCATTTACCGGGTTGATGTGTGGCTTATGAGCAACAGGTCGCCCATGAAATCCAAGTTTTCTCACCTCCCGCCTAACCGTCATAGTCCTTGCAGTAGATCCTGATGAAGTTCGGAATTCCTGTGTGATGGTCTGGATAGACGTCTGCCTATTATACATTCCAACCCTCTTCAACTGTCGGCTGTCTCTGTCAGTCAACAAACGAAGACGGCCTTTTGTTCTCTACGTTTCCACTTCACTGTCACATCGGAAACAGTGGACCCCGGCATGTTTAGGAGTGTGGAAATCTCGGGTACAGACGTATGACACAAGTGACACCCAATCACCTGACCGAGTTCGAAGTTCGTAAGTTCCGCGGAGTGCCCCATTTTGCTCTCCCACGATCTCTAATGACTACTGAGTCCCTGATATGGAGTACCTGGGAGTAGGTAGCATCACAGTGCACCTCATATGAAAAACGTATCTTTTGGGGGTATCCGGATACTTTTGATCAAATAGAGTATAAAGCTTTTCTTCGCAATTACACTATAACATAAAGCGTTGGTGGTTGTGGAAAAGAGCTCAACTGTTAATCCCTCAAAACAAGTGTGCGGCACTTGAATGTCATGAAACCTCAGTTAATTCGTTTGTAAATGTGTGACTAATTAACAGTGCGCATAATTTTATCACATGACATGTGACTGAGTTGGTGATAGTTGTTATTCGTAAATTAGCTGATCAGTAGCTGCGTCGAAAGACAATCCTTCATGGACGATGTCTCTCTAGCGGTTCTTTTCGTCCAAGGTGTCGCTGCAGAAGAGATCTGGCCCAGTCCACTATATAATCAACATGATCGTGTGCCAGGTGGCGTTTTTCGGTATTGTATGGTACGATTGTAATAAATTCAGCGCTGAAGATGTCTGATATGACGGGGCAAAGATGTAACTGTGTAAGAAGCAAACCACAAATTTCAGTTGCAAATCACAGTTAATTTTTCAACGTTGATATTAAACTCGGACTTCTATAACGAGAACAATCTTTACCTTCATACTGTCACGAAAAACTAGTTGGTCACATCAAGCGTCGTTAGTCGCTACATCACACAGAGTCTCGTGAAATCAAGAGCGCACATGAGTTTTAATGTACTGGGCTCGAAATTTAGGAAGTAAGGAGTTCCAGATCACCTACCAACCATTCTGATTTGGGTTTTTGGAGATTTCAGTACATGAGTAAAATTTAATACCGAGATTGTACCTCTGAAAAAGACACTGCCGGTATCATTCCCCATCCTTGTACAATCCAAGCTTGTGTTCCATTTCTAATGACCTCAACGTCGACGGGACGTTAAACGCTTGCTTGCTTGCTTCCTTGCTTTCTTCCTTCCGTCCTTCGAACGTCTTATACACGCCAAGCACTCGATGCACGCGCACTGCTTACGAGGCAACATTTCCTGCCCTTCCAGATGTGGTTCCGTTTCTGCCAACGATTCCCGGTTCGCTGCAGTTTTACGACCTGGGTCGTTCCTCTCCCTGCCGGGGTGGCGGCAGACGGTGCTGTGTCTTGCAGCTAAGCATCGTAAATGTAAATCCAGGAAACACGCCGCGCCAGCTAAGCTAAGCCGTACCGGAGCTGCAACAGGGGAACGAACAAGTTCTATTCAAGGGGAACCGCACACCGCCTGCCTTAATGAATACTCCCTAACAACATCTTCTCGCCACTTTTCACACGCCTATGTTGCTGTGTAAAGCGATCTGATGTCCCCTGCTTTACGATACAGAAATTATAAATTGTTTGTTCGTAATACAGCGTTGCCGGAAATAAAACACCTGAGGACAATATTAAAAGGTCGATATCGAATTACCAGCTACTAATATTTGAAATGCGTTGAACTAACAATCAGAGAAGAGTGCAATACAGAGTGGGAAGAGCCTTACGAAGGACAGAGTGGAGACGAACGAGAGAAACTTCATAAGCTGTTCTGGTTAGTAAAAGGGGAATTCAAAAAGTAAGTTACGGTTATCATGGTAGGCCAAATAGCATTTATTTAGTATCGCACTGACACTGGCATTTGATACTATTTTTCAACGTGTCACCACGTCTCTGTAAACAATTGTGGGAACTGTCTACCAATCGTTCAGTTCCTCGAAGACGGAAATTCGCTCTTGGTCAAGAAGCCATTGAACATCCGCTGTTTAAACGTCCCTATCTTTGGGATTTTTTTCCCCTAGATATCGTTTCAGCTTACGGGACAGGCTGATATGGCGTAGTTCAAGATGTGAACTGTATGTGGATTACTATCACCCTCGTCGGCACGTCTTTGGGAAATTGTTGTCGCCATTTTACTGTATCTGGATGCAACATTTCATTTGGTTCTACATGACCAGAATCCGTGTGCAATTAGATGTTTTTCCACAAAAATCATACTGTCCCGCATACTTCATCTTTGCAGTACGTTTTCAGTTGCCGTGCCATTTCACACATAGTGATTCACCTTTTATCCGTACCGCAGAAGAACTGTGTTTTGCTGGAAACCCAGAACATGCACTCTCTCCTAACGATACACCACTCTTACTGCACAATGGTCTTAGAGTGGGACGACATGTATAGCTTAATTTCTGAAGTCGTTTTGTACCCGTAATGATATTATCTGCAGTGGTTAAATTATCTTATGTCAGGTACTAAATGAAAAGTGCTGTTTTAGCTCAACCCCATGTGGGCCATGTAACACTATAATCGGTATTACCTATGAGTCTTGTTTAACTTTTTGTGTACTGTTACTTAATGTGACTTCTGCATAACGATGCTCTTTGACGTAACATCCATTATTCATTATTTATGGCAACTTATGTAACTGTTATTAATCTATGAATGTAATTTCAAAAGTAATATTCTGTAAAAGAATGTAAAAGTTGAAACTGGTTCATGCATAGGAAAAATAGGTTTTTAATCACGTAAAAGTTGGAGAGAAGTCCATCCGCAACGGAACTGGCTAAAAGGGAATAGAAAAGGTGGATCTGGCGGTCCAACTGCAAGCCTCTTAGGTTGCATGAATCAGTCGGTGGCTAGCAGGCAAAGGGTGTGTATCTTGTGAAATGAACGAGGCGTGAACAACAGCAAGACTATATAATATAGCCTCGGATGTGGAGGTAATTCGGCTTGTTGTTCATGGCATATCTTGGTTAGCTCTGAACTGTGAAAATTCACTAGATCTTTCATGGGACCTGTGATAATAATTGAGCAACAATATAGGTTGTGAACTTTACTGCGGACCACCTGCATCCCTTCATGCTACATGTCACCCCCTGATGGCAATGGCATCTTCCAGCAGGACAACTATCCATGTTACAAGATTCGAATTCTGTTATAGTGTTTTGAGGAGTATAATAGCGAGCTCACGTTGATGTCTTCATCACCGAATGGGCTTCATATACATCTGATTGAACAGATCTTGAACGCTATTGGGTGCCAACTCCGCAACCACCAACTACCACCCCTTAAGTACGGCAACTCCGTGACTTCTCCGTATACATATGGTGCCATGTACCTCCGGAAACCTGCCAATATTGACTTCATTATACCGTTTGTATATCCATTCAAATCGCACTAGCACGAAAATTTTAATTCGTAGTGGGAGTTACTAAGCTGTGTCTTGACTTACTTGCGGAAAGATCATACAGTCATACAACGTAATTTTCGACATTTATTTAAGGAAAAGGCCTTAATAACGCTAAATAAATGACTTAGACCTGCAAAGAATGTTACGAGAAAAGAATTAGAGACGATTGTAATGTATATTTCCTTACTAGTAGATAAAAGTGAATGAATTATTCAAATTAACAAAAGATACGTTGTGCATGACTGTGAGTCTACTTCGAGAAAGACACATTACAAATGTGATGGCAAGATGTATTTAAGAATTTTACGTACGTCAATAGATAATTAATCCTTCTAGAATATTTGTGGTGTCACCGCCAGACACGACACTTGCTAGGTGGTAGCCTTTAAATCGGCCGCGGTCCGTTAGTATACGTCGGACCCGCGTGTCACCACTGTAAGTGATTGCAGACCGAGCGCCGCCACACGGCAGGTTTAGAGAGACTTCCTAGCACTCGCCCTAGTTGTACAACCGACTTTGCTAGCGATGGTTCACTGACAAAATACGCTCTCATTTGCCGAGACGATAGTTAGCTTAGCCTTCAGCTACGTCATTTGCTACGACCTAGCAAGGCGCCATTATCAGTTACTATTGATATTGATTCATGTACCGTCAAGACCGACGTTCACCATTAACGGATTAAAGTTAAGTATTCCACCAGCTACGTCCGTTTTTCTAAATTCTAATTTCCTTGTCCTGTTCCAGACCTCACGCCAGCCTGCGTGAGCTAAAACGCGTGCCTTTCGGCCTCCTCTAGTAACCCGTGTTGGCTCTCCTGCCAACCAAAACAATATTTATCCATAATTACTTTAAATCTTTAAGCCATCGCCGTTCTTTTCTTTTGATGTATAATGCTCTGATGGTTATTGAGCCTCATCGCTGGTAGAAGGCTCGTTGACCGTAAAAATACTATTGTGACTTCCACGTAGAATGTGTTAATAAACATTCGATCCGACATCGCGGAAAACAAATCTGCAGGTTTGATTTGTGGAGAACAGAATATTTAAACGACACGATGCGATAAGCAATCGGTCGCTTTGCCATCAACCAGTGTCACCGCAATTTCCTAATACAGCTACCTGAAAAATATAAAACGATAAAACAAATTTAATATGGCGATATTAACAGATTTACGACAGTAACTGCAGACATTGATAGTGATGAATTAAAATTATTATTATTCCATGAAAATGTACAACATAGGGATCCCGATAACATACCTTTCAGTACGTTGAATGCTAACAGAGAAGTCAAACACTAGAAGAGGAAGTCCCCGCTTCCTTCACAAATCGTTTCTTTCTCTTTAGAAAAGTGAATATAGCTTTCTGACAGACGTCTGTTCGTTATTTTTCAAGCATACAGTCTTTGACATAACATTTGTTATTTAATCATTGATATTCCATATATTACTAACATAAAATTGTTTTACAAGTTGCGCCGGCCGGGGTGGGCGAGCGGTTCTAGGCCCTACAGTCTGGAACCGCGCGACCGCTACGGTCGCAGGTTCCAATACTGCCTCGGGCATGGATGTGTGTGATATCCTTAGGTTAGTTAGGCTTAAGTAGTTCTAAGTTCTAGGGGACTGATGACCTCAGAAGTTAAGTCCCATTGTGCTCAGAGCCATTTGAACCATTTTTTTTACAAGTTGCAAGTTTCTTCGTAAAAAAAAGTCTTTTTATTAGATACGCTTTACCATGATGATTCAAACATGTGTACACTCGTTACTTGTGGATGAAGCCATATTTAACATCTTTTGTTGTTAATTAATAGCTCATGGATGTATTTTGCGATATAGTACAAAAATTTTCATCGTGTAATTTCAACATCAGACTTTTTAGCTGATATTGGTGGGAACTCCAATATTTCACTTCTCTTTTAGCCCAGCCAATGACTATCGAGTCTCGATCAGGCACGAAAATATTCCTTCTTTAGTAGTACCTGTGCGTGCTGTGTTTCCAGAATAATGCCGCAGTTTTCGATGCAAATTAACAATGTAGATGCCGGGTCCGTCACTATTTCATGTGCAGCAGATAGAACCACAGAACAATCCTGCTTGCAAACTCCCTTCTAGAAGACGTATACCGCTGTTACGAGACACTGGTTAAAATTACACAGGGTAATATTCTGCAGCATGGGATTTATTAATCAGTTTCAAGTAGTTTTGGTCTGCTGACTAGAAAAAAAAATTTTCTGGAATTTATTTATTAAGTTAAAAACAATCCATTTACACTGGAAATTAAATTATAAAAAAGAGGAAATATTTTTTAAAACTTTAAAATAAAAGTCATCAGTTGATTTCAAATAAACAAAGTGCTATAAATAAAACAAAGAATACTAAAATTAATGTTAACAAAAATATATCAATAAGAATTGCGTTTTGTATGGATTTTCTTCGGTATTTGACCAAGACAGTCTCTCTGCAAGTTCCAGCAGTAGTCTGCCACCATATAGCGATCCCAACGGCCTTGATGTCTTTCCTCAATAATCTTGGTGTCCTGGTGGAACCATTCCCTTGTTCTCCGCTGTAATCGTCCAAATTGTCAGGAATTTCACACTCATATTAGCTCCTAGTTTTTGGAAATTCTGGAGCATTGTCTCTACTCCTTTGGAATATTCTTCAGCTTTTTTTCCCCAAAAACATTTTGACAACTGCTACCAAGCTTTTCCATGCTTCCAATTCATGTGGCTCATGAAATCATAGTTGAGTTTTTGGCTCATCAAAAGTTCCTGCTTTTAACTTTTATATACTGAGACCAGGAAATGATTGACAAATATATTTGAAGCAATCGCCATTCCTGTTAAAAAGCTTTAAAAAACTGTTTCATAAGCCCAAGTTTAATATGATGTGGTGGAAGAACGATTTTTTCCCGACTGACCAACAGTTCATGAACGATGTTATCTTTCCGGGTAGTCAGGTTCATTCTCGGCGGCCAGTCTTTCCTGCCTCGCTCACAGATATTTTCGAAACGTCAGGCACCACAGAACGTCTGGGTGGGTCCGTAATACACTGGAATGACCAAAGTCATGGGATACCCGTGACTTTCACGCGTTCACAAGGTGCAAAAGGGGAATACATTGCCGAAGGTGTCACTTGTACTCAAGTGATTTATGTAAATAAGTCATTTATGTAAATGACTTATGACCGCACGATAGGAATTGGAAAAGACTTTGAACTCGAAACGTTAGTTGGAACTAGATGCATGGGACAAACAATTTCGGAAATCGTTAGAGAATGGAATATTCTGAGATCCACAGTGTCAAAAATGTGGCAAGAATACCACATTCCAGGCGCTACGTCTCAACACGGACAAAGCAGTGGTCGACGGCCTTCACTTAACGGCCGAGAGCACCGGCGTTTGAGAGCTGTCAGAGCTAACACGCCATCAATACTGCGTGAAATAACAGCATAAATAAATTTCGAACCTACGGCGAACATATCCATTAGGACAGTGCGGCGAAATTTGCCGTTAATGGGCTACGGTAATACACGACCGCAGCGAGTGCCTTTGCTAAAAGCACAACATCGCCTGCAGCGCCCCTCCCAGGCTCCTTACCATATCGGATGGTCCCTATACGACTAGAAAACTGTGACCTTTTTAGATGAGTCCCGACTTCATTTGGTAAGAGCTGATGGTAGAGTTCGAGTGTGCCACAAACCCCACGAAGCAATGGATCCAAGTTGTCGACTAGGCACTGTTCAAGCTGGTGGTGGTTCCATAATGGTGTGGGCTGTTTTACAAAGAATGGAGTGGGTTTTCTGATCCACCTAAGCCGATCATTAATTGGTAATCATTATGTTCGTCTACTTGGAGACCATTTGCAGCTCATGGACTTAATGTTCCCAAATAACGAACCGGCCGAAGTGGCCGAGCGGTTCTAGGCGCTTCAGGCTGGAACCGCGCGACCGCTACGGTCGCAGGTTCGAATCCTGCCTCGGGCATGGGTGTATGTGATGTCCTTAGGTTAGTTAGGTTTAAGTAGTTCTAAGTTCTAGGGGGCTGATGACCTCCGATGTTAAGTCCCATAGTGCTCAGAGCCATTTGAACCACCAAATAACGATGCAATATTTATGAATGACAATTCGCCATGCCATCGGGCCATAACTGTTCGCGATCCGTTTGAAGAACACTCTGGACAACTCGAGCGAATGATTTGGCCATCCAGATCACCCGACATTAATCCAATCGACCATTTATGAGACATAATCGAGAGGTCAATCCGTGCACAAAATTCTGCACCAGCAACTTCTTCGCAATTACAGACTGATATAGAGACAGCATGGCTCAATATTTCTGCAGTGGACTTTGAACGACTTGATGAGACCGTGCCACGTCGAATTGTTCCACTATGCCAGGCAAAAAAAGGTCCGACACGATATTAGATTTCAGGACTTTTATCACCTTAGTGTAGGTCCTACGAAGTCGCTGGCACTGACCAAGCTAACAGAAGCTGCTGCTGCGTAGAGGAACACCAAAACCCAGATAACTTTAGAAGGAGATACGATTGGTGGAGCGTCTAATATCAGTCCGTTGCTACGACAAGGACCAGGGGCCCTATTCTGTATCGTTCATACCTATCGGTGTAGTAGGTTAGTCTCGGTAGCGACGTCATATTCGGGTCTTTATCCAAATATCCTATTCAGTAAGCTTCTGAGACCTGTTACCAAACGGTCCTCCCACCGATTTTACGTCAATTGTACCGAGAGGTTTTGGATTTCAGTGTGGCCCTGTCGATCGGTGAGTTGTGGTTTATGCACACGTATAATTTGTTATTTTATACATACTTTCCTTTTTTAGCTTTGGATTTAGTGATTGGGTTACTAAGCTGGCACGGTAACTCTGCGTGTTCGGTCAGAGGGTTAGCTGCCCTCTGTAATAAAAAAACTGAGTTAATCGAACAGCGATGTGAAACGGGTGTCTTGTGACGTCCGCCCCGAGCAGATACAACGAACGAAACGAACAAAATGAGATTTTTAAAAAAAGTGGTTAGCGCGCGGGAATGCAAAACGAAAGGACACGGGTTCGTGCACGGATGGTTGCAAAAACTTTTTTTTCCTCTTCATATATGCAATACGTTCTGAGTCATTGTTATTTGTGTAAGTTAAGATTTTTCTGCAAAATTCGTTATTATTTACATGTACGAGTGCACTTCCTCAGTAATGATTTCGTGATTTCTGTGTGTTTAAAAAACGAAATATGAAATTACTGAAGATGAAATTGCTGTGAATGAAACAACCGACAGTGACTTTTATATTTTTTCTTGTCAGAAATAATCCACCATTTTTCCGAATATGTAGCGATCTCCGAGTATGCGGTTAGACAGGAATCTAAGAGCACAACTTAAATTACTGGGAATGTAACTAGCAGCAGCCATCACCATAATCCTGCTTGTCACAAGTATTTATCTGCGATCGAATCCTCAATGGCGGAGAGATACAGAATAGACATCCAGTCTCTGTTAGTCGTCTTTCGTTCATTTTTTTCTTCCTCATCACAGCAAAACATACTAAGAGTTTTTTTTTTTTGATCGGTTATAGTTGTGTTTCGGGAATAATGTTTCAACGGTGTTTTTGCTGATGAATGTTAATTGAATGTGGCACTTGTGGCTAATTCCTAGTTACGCATAAATGTAAAAAGTAGCTTCATTCATTCCCAAGACTTGCACGTGTTTCGGTTACCATTAAGCACGAGAGTTTGGTTTCTGTGACATTGGGTGTGGGATTCATGTGGAGTCTAGTAGGTGTCTGTTGCAGTTGATTATGGTGAAAGAGTGACAAAGTGAAACGCAGTGCCCGCATGTTCGCCTACTCATCTCGAGCTCACAAAGTGAGCATTGATGACGAACTCCCCACAGCACTGAATACACAGAGACGCTAACATCGCAACGGTGTAGGATGACAAAACTAACGACGAAACTGGTAACAAGCTGTTCACTGCAATCGAACATTTTATTCGGGGTATATATAATGCCTAGCTACTGACACTGGAATCAGCAGTCTGGAGGAGAATGTTTATTTAGGGTATATATAATGCCTAGCTACTGACGCGGCCTTCCGCAATCTGGAGGAGAATATTTATTTTTGTCAACACTCTTAGTTATGCATTTTTGTTTTCATCGGCTCCTCGTCAGGCAGAAATTATGAGTAAATTCTTGGTTCAGAACGATGAGAATCCCAATATTACCATTTCAACAAATACGTGTTGGAAAAATGCTCAAGATGACTGGTCGAAGTACAAGAAAGGCAGATGCTATTTACAGTGTTCAATCGCGTTTGAACGCACAGAGTCACGGATTGTAAAGTATTTAATTTTGTTATTTATTTTACGTTATTTTATTTTCTTTCCCTTTGAGTACATCACTGCAGCCACTTCTGTCCTATGAAGCTGATTATTATCCACAAATTACCAAATAATTTATTATAAATTTCATTGACATTAACGATAACAAGTAAATAAATAAGATGGACCAAAGCACTCCGCGTCTCAGTGTAAAAAAAAGTTTCTTCATAAACAAAAATAAAAAAATAAAAACACAAAGACACACACACACACACACACACACACACACACACTAATGTATTATTTTTTTATGAACTTTTAACAAAAATTCGATGAGCCGTTTATAAGTATGTACATCATAAATAACAAACCACCGAGATATTCCAGCGAAGGTCTTGTTTCGTTTACGTTTCTGTGTCTAGGACAGGGAAAGCATACGTGGTTGACATCCTGGATCTTTCCACATTAGTGCGATGACTGTATTACGTGAAGGCTATGAGGTGTTGTCAAAAGCAGCCGTCACTGAATTTCAATCTAGCAATGGTCAATACCAGTGGAGCTACGTTTAATACACCACCTTCCTGCGTAAGAATGTACCTTCGCTATATCAGGGTGCACTTGTCATTAACAGTTTTTAGCGTTGTACAGATCTTGGGTCTGCCATTCCTTGTATCATTCGCTTCTGGCCGTGTCTCACACTCAAGCAATTAGATGCTGCACTCAAAGGCATTTCCCTTGTATTCCACATACGGATGCATTCTTTTCCAGTTGCTGGACCTAAGCCCACACATTCGTGGTATAGCTTTCTGTTTGTACAAATGATATTTCTGTACCGTTTCTTCGCAATTATGATACAGAAGCTATTTGATATGAAGTTACCAGTTCACGTTAGTGTCTGCAATACGGAGCACGAGACAGTTATCGTTACTACATGATCACACTGGATCTTTAACATTATTAATTTACCACTCTTTCAATGGATAAGTGTTACGCCGTGTAAACTGCCGCCTCTTTCACTAGACGGAGTAGTTCACTCTTTATTATTTTTACACGCACACCCAACGAATTCATCATTTTGGATCAATAAGAATACGTACATACACCATTTACCCATGTTACAGAAGACTTTCTAAACCGCTGTTGTCAATGACAGAGTTATCAAAGTAGTCTCTGTTAACATTATGAACATATACGTCCAGTCCCTGGGCCCTACTGTTGCCAAAAGTAGGGTAATAGTTACGGTTTCCAAGGACGACGAGGAGGAGGAGGTAATTAGTGTTTAAGGTCCCGTCAACAATGAGGTCACTGGAGACGGAGCATAAGCTCGGACTATGGAAGGACAGGGAAGGTAATCGGCAGTGCTCTTTCAAAGGAGCCATCCCGGCATTTGCCTGAAGCGATCTGGGGATATCACGGAAAACCTAAATTAGGATGGCCAGACTTGAGTTTGATACGTCGTCTTCCCGAATGCGAGTCCAGTGTGCTAACCACTGAGGCACCTAGCTCGGTGTGATTTCCAAATGAGACTCTGGAACTTACTTGGCACTGATCATGCCACCACAATTAGGGGTGTTGATTTGCGGGTCCAATATAGGCCGGTGTAGCATCTTATTATAAGATCGATAAGTTTGTTCTTCTGTTTTGGTGTTTCACAACGCCTATTCTGTTGACATACTTTCCGCATATCGGCGAACGTACTTCCATAGTTCCTCTCATATAGTCTATTCATCGGAATGGATGATAAGAATGCGTCTACGCTGCAGTCTCTCTGCTGGTAGCTCGCTGCAGGTTGCTGGCACATCCAATCTTGCTCCTGGCCGGTAGCCCTGTTGCGTTAACGCTGCAGCCTCGCTGCTCACTGCCAGCCAGGAGTAATTACCTGCAGCTGTTCACGTATCTAGCAGAGTGCTGACAGCGTCAAACGCGACACTGCTGCAGTGATCTCAAAGCAACCAATCAGGCACAAGTTAAAGGACATACGGTGATGGTAGCAGTGCGAAACACAAACGAGCTTGATATCATTGCTTGGCGAGGATCGAAGCAAGCAGCAGGATTGGCAACGATGGTGCAGGTTAAATGAACCAGTAAGACGCAGTGGGTTTGATTTATCATCGCCGTGCCGTGCTGGCGAGCAGCGAGCAGCAAGATGGCTGCATAAATGCACCTTAAGTTTCCTATTGAAAGTCTCGGTGCTTTGTATAGACACCAGTCGCATGTCTGCAGCAACTGCCTGGAAACTGCGCAAAACAGCATTTAGTCCAAGACATTAAACACGTCCTCTAGAAACTATACTGTATGTTCATCATCTACACTACTGACCATTAAAATTGCTACACCAAGAAGATATGCAGATGATAAACGGGTACTCATTGGACAAATACATTATACTAGAACTGGCATGTGATTACATTTTCACGCAATTTGCGTGCATAGATCCTGAGAAATCAGTGCCCAGAACAACCACCTCTGGCCGTAATAACGGCCTTGATACGCCTCGGCATTGAGTCAAACAAAGCTTGGATGACGTGTACAGGTACAGCTGCCCATGCAGCTTCAACACGATACCACAGTTCATCGAGAGTAGTGACTGCCGTCTTGTGACGAGCCAGTTGCTCGGAGACCGTTCAAAAGACGTTTTCAGTTGGTGACAGTTCTGGGGAATGTGCTGGGCAGGGCAGCAGTCGAACATTTTCTGTATCCAGAAAGGCCCGTACAGGACCTGCAACATGCGGTCGTGCATTAACCTGCTGAAATGTAGGGTTTCGCAGGGATCGAATGAAAGGTAGAGTCACGGGTCGTAACACATCTGAAATGTAACGTCCACTGTTCAAAGTGCCGTCAGTGCGAACAAGTGACCGAGACGTGTAACCAGAGGCAACCCATACCATCACGCTGGGTGATACACCAGTATGGCGATGACGAATAAACGCTTCCAATGTGCGTTCACCGCCTTGTCGCCAAACACGGATGCGACCATCATGATGCTGTAAACAGAAATTGGATTCATCCAAAAAAATGACGTTTTGCCATTTGTGCACCCAGGTTCGTAGTTGAGTACACCATCGCAGGCGCTCCCGTCTGTGATGCAGCGTTAAGGGTAACCGCAGCCACGGTCTCTGAGCTGATAGTCCATGCTGCTGCAAACGTCGTCGAACTGTTCGTGCAGATGGTTGTTGTCTTTCAAACGTCCCCATCTGTTGACTCAAGGATCGAAACGTGGCTGCACAATCCGTTACAGCCATGCAGATAAGATGCCTGTCACCTCGACTGCTAGTGATACGGGGCCGTTGGGATCCAGCACGGCGTTCCGTATAACCCTCCTATAGCCCTCCTGAACACACCGATTCCATATTCTGCTAACAGTCAATGGATCTCGACCAACGCGAACAGTAATGTAGTGATACGATAAACCGCAATCGCGATAGGCTACAATCCGACCATTATCAAAGTTGGAAACATGATGGTACGCATTTCTCCTCCTTACATGAGGCATCACAACAACGTTTCACCAGGCAACGCCTGTCAACTGCTGTTTGTGTATGAGAAATCGGTTGGTAACTTTCCTCATGTCAGCACGTTGTAGGTGTCGCCACCGGCGCCAACCTATTGTGAATGCTCTGAAAAGCTAATCATTTGCATATCACAGCATCTTCTTCCTGTCGGGTAAATTAAGCGTCTGTAGCACGTCATCTTCGTGGTGTAGCAATTGTAATGACCAGTAGTGTAGTTCTACTGATTCCGTTGCTGTAGCTACGCGTCGTCACATTAAGCGCACTGCCGACTTAGTGCTACGTCGAAATTGTGCACCCTTGGCCGACGTCGGTAGTTGTTTGTTAATTGATTTGTGTTCTTAACAAAATCCTCTGATTTTTCATCAGTAGTGTAAAAATACACGAATTTTTAATTGTTGTCCATACTACAAATAGCAGAAACAATACGTGATTATAGTTGTAATTAGCGGCTATAAAGGGATGTGTAATTTAGTACACACAGGTGCCAGCTCTAATACACACAATGGCTCTAGCATGGTTGAGCTTGGATGACAGATAGATGGGTAAGTCTTTCCATACTGCTTCAGCTCTGTGTTAGAGTTCATCTGGCGCGCCAGATCCTGGGCGCCCATGTTGAGATTCTTTCAGTCGGGAAGACATAAGATGTATCGGCCAGGGCCATAATGGAACACGCTCTCTGTGGAAGTAGGTTACGGCAACTCGGTCACATGCAGTCTTAAATTACCTTGTTGGAAGATAACGTCACGGTGATCAAAGATAGGGTACAGCCATCCGAGCTAGCCCATCTGAAATGTAATGGCTACTGTCGATATAAGCTGTTATGTGAACCATAAGCAATCGTGAACTCCATCTTCGCGCCGTGTTCTCATCTCGTATCACGCTAGCGAATGCAATCTAGAAATGTTCGTTCTCCTCAGAATCTCCAGAAGTGCATACTTTCATTGTAAAGTGGCTGTACGATCGTGCACGACCGAGCGAGCGATACCTATCAGGCACTAATCACGTCTGACCGCTGTGATCCCACATGGCGTTGAGTACAGTGCTCCAGATAGCATCGGTTCCGTATCTGCATGGCGGTCGTGAGATCTAGACGAACGCGCACATCAGTATCGCGGAACCATTAACCGAAGTCTCTATTGGCCATCTACCTGCCGCTGTTGAATTATTTTACGTGCTGGTACAGAGTCTCTAACACGAGACCTAACACAAATTTCTCACAAGGAAACTTTAATGTGATTTTTGAAAGTGAAACCGGCTGCAAAAACTATCATTGTACACGCATCGTATATGGCCTTTCTCTAACCTGCTTTGTGGCCTTGAAATAACTCGCAATTTCCTTATCTAATCGTGTAGCAGGGGAGAGCGTTATACCTAGACGATAGTGTACCTGCAGACACGTGTGAAGCGGTAGGTTTGGGAGTGAAAAGGTATTTGGACCACGAAATAAAGTATACTAGAACAGCAATTTATTTTTAAAAAATTTACAATGAGATAGTACACAGTTAAATACAATTCTTGTACGAAGTCTTCACGGGTTGTCAGCCGAGTAGCGTCGCCGTCTCGTAGCAACGTTTCGATGGAATGCGTCTCCATCATACGAAGACTTCATATATTAAATTCGCCGAGAAGGCCTGCACTCACATGTAATACAATTCTTGGTTGCATGACAGAGACTTAATAATTTTTTAAAAAAGACAACAAAGGGTGCCGCACCTTGCCGGGCCAAAATGAAAGTATCGAACAATTAAATACTAATCGGTTAACAGATACTTCAAGAAAATGTACGTACTATACTCACCAACTTTACAAACGGCTTAAAGCTCTAGGATATATATCTTCCACGGTGAATCAGAAAGTAATTTAAAATATAAAGCAGTCACAATACAAATGGTTAACAAAGCGTTACTGGTCAAAAACAATCAATTACTCCTAGCAACTGCACAAACAGCTTAAGGCCCAATGACAGAGATCTACAACACGAAATCGTTCCAAGTAATGTAATTTTACATACAATCTTCATTAAGGAACTGTATGCCTCAGCCCTAAAGACAACACTGGCCAAACTTAAGTGGGAAGAATTACGCTACACGGAACCTCAACAGGATTTACGACATAAACAGAGTAACAGAGCTAGCGCCCGGCCACAATTTAAGAACTTTATGGGCGGAAACCAGTGGTGCTTCAGGATATACAAAAATTACAAGTGCCTTGAAAAATCTTAAGCTCGAACATAAAGAGCTTTATAGCGCAATGGCTGAGCAAAGCATCAGCTTAACTTACACTAAAGGCCACCTCTAGACGGTGTCGCTTAGATTTACTCAAAGGGGATTTAGAAGAAATCATCCGATTAGGTCATATACGACTGACATTACAAAACACGTACGCAAGATAAGGGCTTAATTTCAGAAGGAAAATAAACACCAGCAATAGCCGGCTAAATATATGGACAAATCAGCAAGCCTGGTGGACACCAACGGTAAATAAACGTACGAAAAACGAGCTCGTGGTTACAGAGAGGGAGAAAGTTGAAATTTCTTTGTGAGAGGATGGTAAGGATGTACAGGCGGAGGGTTGGTGAGATGTGTAGACAGAGGCGCGGTAGCACACTAGGATTGGAAAGGAGAGGGAACACTACAGGATTCTTGGAGTCGAGTTTGCAGATGAGGAGAGTTGGGTATATCTTGAGTTGGTGAAGGATCCCTGTGAGGGAAGGCAAGCGGATGCTAAAAGCGAGGCGAAAAGTATGGCGTTCGAGGATATGGAAGGACTTATAGAACTGGTATGGGGTGGATATGCATTCGACATTTCCATAGCAAAGGCTGGGGCCGTTCGGAGATTTTATGTGTGAAGGACAGTGGAGGCACGTACTCCCCATGTTTGGCCAGTTAGTACTTCTAGTCGTTTCAGTGTGTTGTGGGCTTTCTGTTGAAGAGTTAGTAGGTGAGGTTTCCACGTTAGCTGCCGGTCGAATGTTAGTCCAAGGAATTTTAGTGTGCTCTCTAGCCAGCCGAACTAGGCCTTATATCAGCGTCAGCATCTGCTTACGCGTGACCTATTACGGCCACGCGCCCTCTCGTGTCCCAGCAACAGGCCAGAGGAAGACAGGGAAGATATAATCGATACTAGAGCACCAAAGAAGTCTCATGTGCACGGTACAACATAATGTTTTTCGCTCGGTACTTCAGTCAAGGAAGTGATTTTGGAAACACGTGGAAGAATGTGCAATAGAGACCGCCATAAGCAGTTTCCAGCTATTTTCTACAGGTTTTATTGTTGTGAGTCATGCGTTTGTGTTTTGTGTAGCATTTTTTAATATTTTACGTATCACTCTACTATACAGTGTGTAATACTCTGGTGTGCAAATCTTAATAATGAAAGTAACTTTCGCATGAAATGTCATTGCCAAGTAACACAGCACAGTGGACCATACGCAGAAACAACTGCTACAAGATAGTACGGAAGGTTACCGAAAGAAATGCGTTAAAAAAATTTTCCAGGAGGCTGTCAGCAGCAACAGTATACTTGGAGAAATGCTTGGCAAACACTGTGCTGTCTTGCAATATATTTATTCACAACCGGTTTCGATCATTGACCATCTTAACAGTGTTGCTGCAAAAATCGGAACAAAGTGAAAACTGAGAATATCAACACAAACATTTTATGATAATTATTAGTCGAAAAAATTAAGTATGCTTAAGAAAAATGTTGTGACAACTTCACATGTCATACGTGCTATTTAACCAGAGAAGATGCCATAGCAGGAACATAGGTTATTAGTCAATTAGTTTAATAAAATTGGCTGGGGATGAACAATAGGGTCAGGGTCACACATGCTGTAATAATATGTAATTATAGTTTCTGTATGACATCATTAGAAGTGATTTTGGCCTTGGTGTCTCATCTGGTTACACTACCTTTAATGCCGAACTTCCGATATGGACTTGACATTGTACTTCTTTTGGTTGTTAGTTGGTTTTTGCTTCTCATAAAATATGTCTATGAACATTTTTTTATTATGATACTGATGAGATTAGAATAATAGAGAATTGTGAAGGTGGTTCGATGAACCCTCTGCCAGGCACTTAAATATGATTTGCAGAGATCCATGTAGATGTACTGTTCACACTAAATATTCGGTTCGTTATGTGACATTTTAATAACAGAATGTTACCTACCAAGACCTCATTGCTTCCATACCACAACGCGTCGCCGCTGTTATTCGTGCAGAAGGTGGATATACCGGCTATTAGGTAGGGGGTGGTCATGTTCTGGCTGATCGGTGTAGGTCCACCAGGACGATGGGTTTCGTTGCGCCTTTATGTTCCCACTTTTCACACTCTAGCCAAACAAACGGTAACATCACATATAATTTCCTTAACTTCTCTATGACGCAACTGGCTAAAAAGTAGTGTCAGAATCCCTCAGTTGTCAACTATGATACTTCGTTCACAACAGTTCCTAGACAAGCGAATTCTTCCGTGAAGACATGATCGCTCAGTCATCTGAACGTAAGCGTGCCGTGTGCACTTTTGTCAAGAATATAGACTACCATTCACGCTCTCCAAGCGCACCGGCCCTGGATCGAATCCAGCGTGGTTGTGGTTTTTAGGCGGTTTTCCACATCCCACTAGGTGAATGCTGGGCTAGTCCCCACGTTCCACCTCAGTTATACGACTTGCAGACATTTGAAAACGTTAGCACTGTTCCATGGCTTACACCAGACACAGACAGCAAGGGTACTCTACTTCCATCCCAGGGGTTTTAGGCTGGTGGCAGGAAGGGCCTCTAGTCACCCTCTGCAACTAACACTGCCAAATCAATATTAAGACAGCCGACCCGCATTGAAGCAGGACAAACGCCCCATGCTCTGCAAGAAGACTCTCGGTGCTGTGTGTCATGGATGTCACTAAATTAACACAGTTCAAGTGACACGTACCGTTGCCGATCATTACCAACTTTAAGTAGCGGACAACGTTGTGTTATGATAAGGGCGACGACGTCAACCAAACGAGAAGAGACACTCCAAGTTAAGGGTCCGTGAAATGTTGCGTGTAATTACTTGTTTGTCCGATTTATCTGTCACCACTATTCTAGCCCTGTTCGCATTTATTTTCAGTTTTTGGTTGTCCAAGACACCAGACAGAATTTTTGCCATTCACGTCCTTTTCAGAACTTCTTAAGTGTTATATCATCGGCAAATCGAATAAAATGTATTTGTGTGATTTCGGTTGTGCCGCTTTTTGTTGTTTGTTCTGAACTCTGTACACAATTACTTAAATACATATGGAGAGAACATCATCTTCGGACATCACTTCTTCCTTAGTTCCACTGACGTCTTTTTATGTGTTCTGGTTTCAGTACAGACTGTGAATCAGTCTTTTATCTCCCCATTCTATACCACTTTTATTCAGTTTTCCAAGAGTATCCTTTCAGTGATGAATCTTGTAAATAACCTGCACTCCCAACCATCCAATGGAAAGAGAGACCTTGAAGGTAAATTTGAAGCAGGTATTAACAAGAAGGCTTATTTTACTACCAAATTCATTTACTAGATAGGATGAACAGACCACCATCGTAACTGAAATTCAGTTCTCCCCGTGAGTTACACAAGGTCTTAGTTCAAGGCAAAATCGCATTCGGAGTGTTGTCTGTTGTTTCCCACATTTGCTAGGACTGACCGCGCTGAAGGGCTTTTTGAGCGTATGAACGGAATCCCTCTACCAATCGGGGATCGTATTTCTAATCTGCCTCTTAACTCAGCTTCCATGTAGCGTCACAACATTAATACTAACAGGAACGCGAGTATCATCAAGCAGATAAACACTAGTACCTAGAGTTACGTTCCATCAAGATAATTATGGCTGTAAGATGCACCGAATACGCACAGCTACACGTCCAAGTATTTTTAATTCAAGATTATACACACATATTACTGTATGCATGTTGCACTTGAGAATGACTAAACTTTAAAACTAGCTAGCAGTGCGAAATAAAATTTAATTATTTCAAAAATTTATAGCCAAGGCGGATAATACATTTTAACCAAAAGTGAATGTACTGATGCTGCAGAATCCAGTATGAAGCAATCTGTCTTATGAGATTATTTTTATATCATCTGGAAACAACTGTGACTTTTAAGACAGCTAAAATATTTTGTTTTACAACTAAATTACTCTTATCTTTACAGATAACCCGTTTCCAACGTGACAAACATCCATCTCCAGACCTAAAAATAAAAATTAGGACTTACAGTTGCTGCACAGGAAGAGTGACGATGGAGATAGCCTTTTTAGACGGTCGAAAACGATATTCTGTAAAAATAACTGGTTGAAAATAAAAATAAAAACATTTTAACTCGTGTAGCTACATTTCGCACAGAGTCAATAAGGCGTTATGTACAAAATAGGAACCGTCTATGAAGACGTTGTTAAGGGAAAGTTAAAAGCGGAGAGGATCACCTCTCTGGAAAATGAAGATGCGCTAGTGTACGTTTAAACTATAGAATATACCGACTACTTGTAGTTCAGAAACTCCTTTAACCTATGTGGGCAAAAAAAACGGCGAGGTTACAGGGAAGGTCTGTACGACTCAGAAGTAATTTCCTACAGTGGGATCAAAAGAGCAGGAAAATACCCTTGTGCATGTAATAGAATATCCAGTAAAGTCAGGGTTTGACAATGCACCAAGTAAACTGAAACAAGTATTTTACAATCGCTAAAGTAATTAAAACATGTGGGAGATACAGTTATTACGAAGGTCAACTCAGTAGACGTACGAAATTTATGTAAGAAGAGTTATTTCAGATTTGTAGTTATTACACTATCGAAGAAGAGATGGCAACTGAAATTCGAGTACAGTTGTACTGTCACTCTAACATCTAACACACAGAAGAACACACGGAAAAATTAGAGAAGGATTAGATGATTAATTTCCGCACCTAAAGCTAGCAAAGAAGAATTTTTGACCTTGTGGTTATTCAGGGAAGGAAAGAGAAAATCCAGATGCCCTCCCATCATCTACCGACCTAGAGGAAGCCTTCGACTGTTAAAGGTGCGATTAGGCGCTCGATATCCTGAGAAGAATAAGAGCAAAGCATAAAGACAGTAGATACTGTTGTATTCAGCAAATAAGTTTGGCGCCCATCATAAAACGTAGCAGCAGGCGAACCCCCTATCACAGGGAAGTAATTGCTGTCTAAAAGTAATGTGTTTGCACGCTTATAACCAGACTCGTCACACTGTGAATACGACTTCAACAGATAAGACGGGCAAGGCAACATGAAATCATTGATATTCACTTATTAAAATAAAGTAAGATGGATGCGCAACTGAATGTGATGAAGAGGCGTGCGGTGAGGTAAAAGTTCTGAAACTAGTCTCAGTGATGACTGACTAGGTAATAGGTCAGCCTGGTCTGCTGTCAGACAGTTTATTATTGATTCTCAAATACTATAATACTTCCACAAGAAGAGTCGACTGTCCGACAGTCACTCGTTGATATCTGCTGATCTGTTACTGGGGCAGCTCTACATTGGGACAATTGTGACGACTAGTCCGTGATTGGTCGGCAACCAGCCGAGTGAAGGTGTGCGGCCGCTTTTGTCCACTTGAAGAAATTTGCGATGTCGCTGTTCGGGACTGCTCTTCTGTCCGCATAATTTGCCTTGGAAGGAACACACACAAAGGACTTACTGAATGATTAATTTGGGTCTGGGAAATGATGATGAGGAACCTCAGGCTGCAGAAGAAGAAAATGTGCATGCTGAACTGCCACCACTTGAAGGTAACAGTGAAGGTGCTAAATGTGTGCTACTGCTAAAGACTGAATATCATTTCTCATTCTTTGAATGCTGTAATTTATGACTGCAGTTATCTGTTGCCTTATTTATGTCATTTCATTGTAAAATAGTCATTTTTGTTACTGTTTTTGTGCAATAATAATAAAAAAGGATCATCGGGTGGATCGTCATCTGTGCTCTGATTTGCGCATGTAGTAAATAGTCCCTGATTTCGGTGCTCTCTGTGGCGTTATACACAATTATCAGCAGATAGATAGGGCTATATGTAAGTCTTACAGCGGAACTATATGGTGCCACTCTTAGTGCCTGGCTGATGGCTGCAGTTAAAGGTGTGTACCGTGTGTGGCGGTGTGCACAGCTGTTACCTCAAATATGTATCAATATCAAGAGAGAGTAATAGGTATGGAGAATCAAGAAAGAGAGTGTAGCGTAAAGATATTTTTAAAATCAATAATTTTCTTAATTTCGCGATTCACAGTCATGTGGAACTGTCTAGGTGATAACATTTTAGTAATTTACGGTTCATTTATTGGTTCTGTACTCTACTGCAAACACTGATTAAAACTGGCTGTAGAGACTAAAAGCCTAAAACCGCATTGAAAAATACTACTAAACATTAACAAGATTTTTGGCCAAATTTTAGGTATGGTTCCCAGGAAACACAATCTGACTTGTAAATTCTAACCATTTCCGCAAGAATTTCATTTAAAAGTTGCTGAAATAAGCGTATCCATAGGTTTTCACCACTAATGCTGTTGAATGAATGCAGTGAGTTTCACCTTGTATATAAAACCTGTGCTCGACAATTTATTTGCTATCTGCATACTATGAATTTATGCGCGCAGAATAAGAACTTTGGACTCCTATCAAACATTCACGAAAGAGACTTACCTGATGACGTTATTGCTCCAAACTGAAATCATCAGCATACTCTGATTCAGTGAGTTATGTGACAGCTCTGGAAGCTACGAAAGACACCAGTGTAATGCATGACGAGGTAAAGGAACGACTGTTCTTGGTGTGGCGAAACAATAAGGAGGGATGTGGTATCAGCACGAAACACAGTACCGATGCAAGCACCCAAACCATGTAGTTGCCAATTCAGAGAGAGGAAACACTTTAATGTAATGAAAAGGGAAAGACTAAATTGTCCTAGAAACAGATTCTAATGCTCGCAGTGCTGTAAAGGATAGAAAACCTGATGTGGTTGATCAAAACTGGTTTCAAATACCACACGAAAACTACCTGTATATCACATAACCAAAGAAATATTCCAATGAAATCGTTGCACATGTCCTTACTCGGAAAAAGGTAGAGAGAGAGAAAGAGAGAGAGAGAGAGAGAGAGAGAGAGAGAGAGAGAAATTGAGTTTATTTGCCAAACGTGTTCACATTTAATTATCCCAGACTGATATCGCCATATACTTAGCCGCATTGATTCTGTTATAACAAAAGAAATGTTGTTTTTCTTCATAATTTTAACGATACCGTTCGTGACAATTTACTCTATATAAACATGATCAAAAGTAACATGATCTGCAGGAAGTGAAAATTATATTCATCGAACTATGTGATACAGCATGTTGAAACTGCAGACTGGCATCGTCTATCCGCAAACTATGGCCAAAATGCTCACACTAAACCAAAGCCAGTCGAAGAGCATCTTCCTGTTCAAACATGTTGACTTAGCTAGAATTTCAGCGGCATTGCCTCTGATGGTTCTCACAGGGCAAAGACTTTGAGCTACGAGAGACACCACGCGAGACTATCCAGCGATATTGCGTGAGCCGAACAGAGGAATGTCGCCTGGTCCAATCTTCCTGACAGACTACAATGATTTGACACGAAAAGGAAAGAGATGTGCTTAGTGCGTCTGTGCGCACAATTGAAGGGAGTCAGTCTGAATAACCGACGCCTTACAACACGAAATAGCAATAGTGTTCAAAGAGAAGTAAAATAAAAATGGTTATTACCTAAAAACATTCATAAAACTCAAGTGAGAAAGTGTTACAATTTAGACCAGTGGTTCCCAACCTTTCTGAAGCCATCACCCCTGAGTGCATTCAAATAGTAGCTAGTACAAGCCTTGAGTCTCTCCCAACTCATCAACATTAGAGTTTAAGTCAACTTTGGAATGAAAAAGAATTTTATTTGAGAATATTTATTTTTAAAGTGACGAAACGTAAATATTTACTTTTTGTAGGTGTTTTATTTTATCACAAGCTAATGAGACAATTAGTACTGCTTATTTTTAACAACCATTTTTATAGCGTGAAGAAGCAATTAATTCTAAGTGCAACGTGAGTGCTATCTGCAGTTCCTTCTCAGAAAAGAAAGCTAACTATCCACAGATCAGGATGTACAAAACATGCTTCCTCTGCAGTACTCATCTCCCTATCGGAACTTGTTTCACCCTCATCCTGCACCTCCATTTAAAACCAACCAACTTAAAATATATGTACTATACATACCGTCTGTAAGTTACTTGACCGACTTCTCAAAAGGCAGATAGTGTCTGTCAATAGTCACGAATTTACCTTTGTCCAGCCATTTAGTTTTTTTGTTGTTGTGAAGTGAATAAGGAAGCAACCAGCGGAAAAAAAATGCTCTTATCGGAGCACAGAAATGGAATAAATTACGCTAAACGAAATGCTGCAATTAACCACAAACTTTCTTTAAATGATTGAACCGCGCGACTGCTACGGTCGCAGGTTCGAATCCTGTCTCGGGCATGGATGTGTGTGTTGTCCTTAGGTTAGTTAGGTTTAAGTAATTCTAAGTTCTAGGGGACTTATGACCTCAGCAGTTGAGTCCCATAGTGCTCAGAGCCATTTGAACCATTTCTTTAAATGATTTTGTTGCAGCATTACCAGTTTCGGGCCTGAGCCCATTTTTTTTTTGCAAATTTTACGTTTGTGTCTTCATAAAAATCCCTCCTTTACATATTATAAGATAGAGGTTTCATTTTCTTTTACAATAAATGCTGCTCCGTGAATGTATGGACTGTAAAATAAAATCAAACCCTTGTCATATAATATGTAAAGGAGGGCTTTTCATGAAGACACAAATGTAAAACTTTCACACAATGGGCTCGGGCCCGAAACTAGTAACCGTACAACAAAATCATTTCAAAAAATTTTTGGCTGGTTGCTGTATTTCTTACAATGCAATTTACGAAAACAGCTGCGGCGTTCGCTGGCCGAAATAGATAAAATAACAAAAAAGGAGAATGTGCTCCTGTTCAAAAGACTCTGACTAAAAAGTAGGGTATCAATTACCTCATTCTACCTTCCTCAGCACCTTTAAAAATTTTGCCAAAAATTTTGGCCTGCGTACATATTTGTGCTCTTTTTAACATGCAACTCAACTCTCACTCCCACAGCCTCCCCTATTTGTAGCTCGCTCTCTCCCACTAGTCGCTCATACTCATCCATTCCTACTTGCCCACTGTCACACACTCATTCAGTTTCAGTCGTTGCCAATTATCTCTTTGTGTCTCTCTGTCACTGTCTCCTGACTCTCAGCCACAGTCTTCTTCGTGCTGTCGTGCTACTACCGTCTCCCGCATTGCCATTGTCTCCCTCTTGCTCTCTTACTGCTACTATTTCATTCATTCATTTCCACTGCTGCTCTCTCTTCTCACTGTCACCATCTTCTTTTTCCTCATTTTCACTGTCATAGACTCTCTCTCTCATTATCACTGGCTCTCAGCCACTTCCATTTATTCTGTCTCTCTATTCCTCTCCCAACGGCGCTTTCTCCTTCACTCTTTTCCTAGCATTGTTCTGTTACTGTCAACTAAGTTCCATTGCCACTTCGTCCCTCTCTTTCTCTCGCAGTGGCATTGTCTCCTCTGTTTATATTCCACAATCACTATCTACTGTCTTCCAGTATTTATTACATTTCCGTCTATTTCCCATTGCCACTATCTCCTTCTCTCCTAACATAAGAAACCGCGAATTTGTCAGTATGCCAAAAATTATGGAAAAATTTTTGAAGGTGATGAGAAAGGTAGAATGAGACTTTTCAGTCCATGTTTTAAACAGTAGCATATTCGCCTTTGTTGTGCTTCGTTAGGAACATTTTCCGGTGGTTCCCTTCTTTTCCCTGCCACAGCAGGGAATGTTATTCATATGTAAACAACTTCATAGGTCAGTAAAATTTTCATAGTTTGCTTATGTGAAATTGACCTAATACAAAACTAGTTTTACAACTCTCATCGGATTTTATGTGCACAAAAATTTTGTATGTGCTTCAGCACTGCAACATAACCATTCTGGTGATAACGGAGACACTTTACAGCATATTCCTCGATGCTACGTCAGTTTGTAAACTACATTTTCGCCTCACACCGGATTTTTGTGCTTATTTCACGGGTATAGGTAGGGTAACTTTAACCTCTGCATCTCGGAGGTGGATAAAGATATCAAGAAAAGTTTCAAGTTTGTTCTAAATCAGGATGTTAGAAATATATTTTAAAAATTACGCCCATTTGCCGTGCGTAACAGTCTTTGAGTCTACGACTTCATTACTAAAACTGGAGGATGGCACCTCCAGAAAAATCCCTAGATAATATAACATTAAAATCAGAACAATTTAATGTGGTTATTTGTTATTTGGATTTCGTCCTACATCGGATTTTACATATTTTACGTATAAATGAAAGGTAACTTTGATTCTCTATATTTCGGAGACGGATAAAATAAATTTTTTTCAAAGCTCTTCGAGATCGGGATCTTAGAAATATATCGTGAAAATTCCAGCCATTGAAATCGTGGCTCGGATTCAATAGGAAAAAATGGTAAAAAACCTTTTTTGGGGGTTCTCTAAGGGACCACACATGAAATAATGGTGCCTCCATAAATCCCTTAAGGCCCATCCTGGACCACATCAGATGCAAAAAGTACCAGTCGATTTGCTCCATTTGCCTAAGTGGGACGAAATGTGTAATATTCATACTTTGACTCTGTACTGCAGGATAGTGACACTAAGTCGGTTATTCCGTTGGGTGTACAAATGGTCCCTACCCCAAGGGCTGACGCTACCTTTATATCACCAACCGAACTCGATCTATCAGCCCCGGACGATTCCCGCTTTTGTGCGCGGCATTTTGGAACGTGTTGGGAAACGTATACTGTCACAGGCGTACCAATATATATGTCCTGATTTTAGTCATATATGGATGGTACAAAGAATCTGGATAGTTGGTGGACTACGTCAGAAAGACGTTCGTAAGTTCGTTTCAAAAGCTGTAACTTCCACCATAATGTGTCACGGGTTAATGCTAGTATTTGAAATTAAGTATACTCAGTTATTAGTATTTTATTTAATCAGTATTACAGTCTTATGAAATAACTGTAATGATATTTTGAAATTAATGTATTTTCGTGACCGAAGCACAGTTGGACCCTTTCGGTTTTACCCCTCAGGGGGCAATTCCGCCAACGGCCTTGTCGCAGTGGTAACACCGGTTCTCGTCAGATCACTGAGTTAAGCGCTGTCGCGCTGGGCTAGCACTTGAATGGGTGACCATCAGGTCTGCCGAGCGCTGTTGGCAAGAGGGATGTACTCAGCCCTTGCGACGTAAACTGAGGAGCCACTTGATTGAGAAGTAGAGGCTCCGGTCTCGTGAACTGACATATGGTCCGGAGAGCGGTGTGCTGACCACATGCCCCTCCTTATTCGCATCAAGTGACGCCTGTGGACTGAGAACGACACGGCGGCCGGTAAGTACCGTTGGGCCTTTCAAGGCCTTTTCGAACGGACTTTAGTTTCGAGTTTAGTTTTTAGGGGGTAATTCCCCCACGTTGGGAACTACTGATTTAGACAAATATTTAAGCTATTTCAGTAGCTAATTCACTGAAAACGGACTCCTGTCTCAAACGGTCTATTAAGTCCCAGAAGAAAAAGCGCTTCTCACATGTGATTACTCTACAGATCAGTTAATGTGCTAAATATTTGACGATAACCATGTATGTGAGAAATAGTTTAGAAAAGGTTTGAAATTATGTGTGAAGTTTATTAAAAATCGCTAACTGCTCTCATTCTCAAATTCTGAATAAATACATTGTAGATAGTTATATTTCTCACGAAATATACATAATTTCTAACTGTAACAATTGTCTTACCTAACACAAGATTACACCATTTAATAAATAAGTTATGACATAATTTTAAATTTTTAAATTCTTGAATAATTATATGAAATATTAAAAATTAAGTTTTTGTTGCCCTAGACAATGAACCGAGTTAACCGTTTGGGGACCGTATGTACTACAGTCTTACTGTTTGACGGGAAAGAAGACTTAGAAAAGGAATAGACAGTGTAACTAACATACAATAAGAGTTATGGATGACTAGAAGTTTGATAAGAGTCATGAACAGCAGTAGAAAATAGAAATGAAATATCGCCTCTACTTTCTTGATTTATTCACAGCGACGTATTTCTTCCTACAAAATTCATGACAATTTTTAAGATGCTTGGTGATTTGAAACTTCTGAAAGATCAAAAATTTATGCGGCCGGGACTCGAACTCCCAACCCTGCTTTCCAGAGGCTTTCTCTTAAACAACTGAACTATGTAGCCACCACTGAAGACGGTACAGGTTTACTTCCCCCCAGTACTTCGCTCCTACCATCCAAACTTCACACATACTTTGCTGTTCAAGCTCTTCTGAAAGACAGGACATTGCGGACGAATTCCTTTGCTATAGCCGAGGTGATTGTTTTAAGAATACCGTTTTTTCCAGTAGCGCTACATCAGCAAAGCGTGCGAGAGAACGTCTGTGAAGTTTGGAGCAAAGGGGGGAGAGAGAGAGAGAGAGAGAGAGAGAGGTAATGGCTGAAGTGAACCTGTGAAAGGTGAGGGGGTGGGAGGGGGGGGGGGGGGGTCGTGGGTATGCCTGGATAGCTCAGTCGGTAACAACAGTGTCCACAAAAGGCAAAGTTTTGTGCTCGAGTCTGGCTGGCACATAGGTTCGTTCTGTGTAACTAGGTCGTTGCGTAAGAAGCAGCGTGCTTTCTAACATCTTTCGAATTTCTAATTCGAAGAATTCCACCAGACATGGAGCACTCTCTCCTTCAGCGTCACAACGCCACACTACATACGGGCGCGGTGACCTCCGGGTTCACTGTCATCGATCATCCACCATAGAGTGGCAGCTTGACCCCATCTGCCGGCCGGTGTGGCCGAGCGGTTCTAGGCGCTTCAGTCTGGAACCGCGCGACCACTACGGTCGCAGGCTCGAATCCTGCCTCGTGCATGGATGTGTGTGATGTCCTTAGGTTAGTTAGATTTAAGTAGTTCTGAGTTCTAGGGGAGTGATGACCTCAGATGTTAAGTTCCATAGTGCTCAGAGCCATTTGAACCATTTATTTTTGATCCCATCTGATTTTGATCTGTTTCCAGAACTTAAATAACGCTTCGAGGACTTTCCTATGGTGGTGCTGAAGGGGTGCAGAAAGAGGTCAGATTGTGGCTCCATCAAAAAGTCAAACATTCTACTGTGACGGCTTCAACAAACTTGTCTCTGGTTGAAATAAATGTGGTCCGCGCCAGGATGACTACCTTGAAAAATAAATATCTAGACGTGAAGAATAAAAATGTAGAATGCTAACAATATTTGTTTTATCTAAACAAAAAATGGTTCAAATGGCTCTGAGCACTATGGGACTTAATTTCTGAGGTCATCAGTCCCCTAGAACTCAGAACTACTTAAATCTAACTAACCTAAGGACATCACAAACATCCATGCACGAGGCAGGATTCGAGCCTGCGACCGTAGTGGTCGCGCGGTTCCAGACTGAAGCGCCTAGAACCGCTCGGTCACTCCGGCCGGCTTACGTAAACAGCTTTAAGAGTTTTTAGATGAAAAATTCGGAGACGTTATTTTTCAGCACGACCTCGTATTTTACCTTCCATTCACGCCTGAGAACACAACGCTGCGGCTTTCCGTTTCGACACACAGTAAATGTATGACGCTGTGCGGACGACAGCCAAGAGCGTTGGACCGCTCACGTAGCTTGCTGTAGTTGACAGGTCTTATATCACAGAACGCGGAACATTGTGGTCCATTGTGTGTAACGCCTATAAAAGCTGGATAACGGTTGTAAGGAAAACAACCACTAATTCATGTTAGAGAAGGCCGTATTGAAAGATTTGGTGCTTCTTTCGCAACTGCGGCCTGTACATGTTACACTGAAATGAGACTTGTATGTTCTAAGGGGCTTCGACCATTTTGGATGATCTAGTCCATCCCACGTTATAGTATTTGTTCCCCAGTAATGATACTGTGTTCCGTGACGACAAACCCTTAAAAAATTTCGAATAATCTCAAAGTGTCAGTGCTAACTGAGGCTAATAAAACGAATAAAATAAATACGAGTCCGGTAACGAAAATTTAATGAGATATGAACAGTTACTCATAGGAGGCGCGAATATGAGCACAGACGTTGCAGGGCCAACAGCGGTAACCCTAGGCACAAATGATACTGCTGGCCATTAAAATTGCTACACCAAGAAGAAATGCAGATGATAAACGGGTATTCATTGGACAAATACATTATACTAGAACTAGCATGTGATTACATGTTCACGCTATTTGCGTGCATAGATCCTGAGAAATCAGTACCCAGACCAACCACCTCTCGCCGTAATAACGGTTTTCATACGCCTGGCCATTAAGTCCGAGATTGGATGGCGTGTACAGGTACAGCTGCCCATGTAGCTTCAACACGATACCACAGTTCATCAAGAGTAGTGACTGGCGTATTGTGACGAGCCAGTTGCTCGGCCACCATTGACCAGACGTTTTCAATTGCTGCGAGACCTGGAGAATGTGCTGGCCAGGGCAGCAGTCGATCATGTTCTATATCCAAAAAGTCCCGTACAGGACCTGCAACATGCGGTCGTGCTTTATCCTGCTGAAATGTAGGGTTTCGCTGGAATCGAATGAAGGGTAGAGTCACGGGTCGTAACACATCTGGAATCTAAGGTCCACTGTTCAAAGTGGCGTCAATTCGAACAAGACGTGACCGAGACGTGTAACCAGTGGCACTCCATACCATCAAGCTGAGTGATACTCCAGTATGGCGATGACGAATACACGCTTCCAACGTGCGTTCACCGCGATGTCGCAAAACACGGATGCGAACATCATGATGCTGTAAACAGAACCTGGATTCATCGGAAGAAATGAAATTTTGCCATTCGTGCACCCAGGTTCGTCGTTGAGTACACCATCGCAGGCGCTCCTGTCTGTGATGCAGCGTCAAGGGTAACCGCAGCCATGGTCTCCGAGCTTTTAGTCCATGCTGCTGCAAACGTCGTCGAACTGTTCGTGCAGATGGTTGTTGTCTTGCAAACGTCCCCATATGTTGACTCAGGGATCGAGACGTGGCTGTACGATCCGTTACGGCCATGCGGATAAGATGCCTGTCATCTCGACTGCCAGTGATACGAGGCCGTTGGGATCCAGCACGGCGTTCCGTATTACCCTCCTGAACCCACCGATTCCATATTCTGCTCGCAGTCATTGGATCTCGACCAACGCGAGCAGCAATGTCGTGACACGATAAACCGCAATCGCGATAGGCTACAATCCGACCTTTATCAAAGTCGGAAACGTGATGGTACGCATTTCTCCTCCTTACACGAGGCATCACAACAACGTTTCACCAGGCAACTGCTATTTGTGCATTGGAAATCGGTTGGAAACTTTCGTCATGTCAGCACGTTGTAGGTGTCGTCACCGGTGCCACCCTTGTGTGAATGCTCTGAAAAGCTAATCATTTGCATATCACAGCATCTTCTTCCTGTCGTTAAATTTCGCGTCTGTAATCTTCGTGGTGTAGCAATTTTAATGGCCAGTAGTGTAGTCTGAGCATTAGGTAGTCTGCAGGGAGTAGTGTGGTTCCAGTTTTGTTGGACTGTAGCTTTTGTCAGCTTCAGAGGTTCAATAAAAATGTGGAAGTACCTAAAAAAATGCATGCTTGAAAGTAAATGCAGATGCTGGGAAGCCTGAAAGTGACGCTTTAGCATTTGACGACGAACGGCAACTGTGCTATGTCCCCAATACATTGCAAGTGTCAGTCGTGGCCGGAACAGTGCATCTTGTCAGAGCTAAGTGAATTGGAATGTGGGCAAACTGCTGGTGGGTGCTTCCGTAACCTAGGTAACCGAAGTGATTGATGATTCAAGAGGCACCGTCTCGAAGATCTATACGGCATACAACGAAAACGGAAAAACATCATCCACTAAGTCATAAAGTAGGCGAAAATGTGTGTTGAGTGATCACGATAGACGGGCATTGAAGAGAACTGTGACGAATAACCAGAAGTAGACGGCTGCAAAAGTCACTGCAGATCTGAATGTCACACTCGTGATCCCAGTCAGAACCAAAAATACACGAAGGACGCCCCATACGCTGGGAATTGCAGGGCAAGCCAGACTTTCAAAACCACACATCAGTAATGCAAATCACCGTGACAGAGAAACGTGATGCCGAAGCCATAAAATCTAGATTATGGAGCAATTGAAGTAAGCCGTTTGATCAGATGAGTCTGCATTTACTGTTAAAAACTTTACGTCTGGCGCACTCCGTGCCAAGCCTACGATGCAGACTACTTCCTTGCTATGGACAGCCATATGGTGATATTCCATGAGGCGCATGGTGACTCTGGCAAGGATAGTGTGACCATTTTGGGTGATCGGGTCCATCCCATGGTACAATGTTTGTTCTCCAGTGGTGATGCTGTGTTCCAAGGTGACACGGCTCCTGTTCACACACCTCAATTGCCACGTCTCCCCTGGCCTCCGCATTCATATGATCTTAACATTATTGAGCCATTGTGGTCTACTTTGGAGAAAAGGGCGCGTGATCACTATAAAGTTCTATCATCGTTACCCGAAAGTGCAGGAAGAATGGTGTAAGATTTCCTTGAAAACCATTTATGACCTGTATTTATCCATTCCGAGACCACAGGAAGCTGTTTTGAATGCCTACGGGTTTCCTACACCGTATTAGCATGGTAATGTGTTGTGTGTTGACGTTTCCATATTTTTGTCCAACCACTGTACCTCTCATTGCACAATTGGCCTCTATACCCTGATATACTCATACAGACATATTCTGCGGGCCACTGTGAATTACGTAGCAGAGGCTACATATCAGCAGATCACATGTTACGGCACCTTCTCATTCCAGTAGTGTATGAAGCGTGGAAAGAATTACTGCTTAAATGCCTCTGTGAATGCTATAATTAGTCTAGTCTTGTAATCAGGATTTATACGGAGTGATACGTATTGGGATGAAGAGCATCTCTACATTCTTCACTTCATGCTGGTGCTCGAAACCTTGTAAGTAGGTTTTTACGCGATAGTTGGCGTCCAAGTGACTACCGATGTAGGTTTTCCAGCATTTTCGTAAGACTCTCCCGTGAGTCAAACAAACCTATGACCATTCGCCCCGCCGTTCTTCGTATACTCTACTATCGCCTGTTAGTCGTGGTTGGTAGGGGTCGCACACAGCAACTTATTTGCAAGCAATCTCCTTCGTAAACTGAATGCGTTTTTTTCTCAGTACCCTGCAACGAAAAGAAGTGTGCCACCTTTCTTATCTACAACGGAGCTCAAAAATGGTTCGAATGACTCTAAGCACTATAGGACTTAACTTCTGAGGTCATCAGCCCCCTAGAACTTAGAACTACTTAAACCTAACTAACCTAAGGACATCACACACATCCATGCCCGAGGCAGGATTCGAACCTGCGACCGTACCAGCACCGCGCTTTCAGACTAAAGCGCCTATAACCACTCGGCCACAGCGGCTGGCTACAACGGAGCGTACAACGCTATTCCGTCTCCTATCTCTATTACACGATACTATTCGTATGAGCGACTGATTCCAGTAGTGACTCATTGAAATTGCAATCGTAGGACACTACTTTCCTGCCGTCAGTTCCACGTTTCTGTACACTTAAAGCAAGTTGCCAAATTTGTATCACTTTGAAAAGTTATGAAGATTTTACTGGATACTTTTGCAGCATTTTTCAGTTATCTTTTATTATAAATAACTGCATCATTTGCAAAAAGTCTGAGTTAACTATTAATATTTTCTGCCAGATTATTTACATACAGAGCAGTTTCCTGGGAAACATCTAAAGTTACTTCAACTTCCGACAATGACTATTTGAAGTGTCGCGGGCCAGGTTCGATGGGAAGAAACTAACACCCAGATAGACAAAGAAGTTTAGACAATGAAGTTCACCGCAAGTAAAAAAAAACCAGTCGTCTCCACCATGAAGAAGAACAAAAAAAAATTGGTTTATCAGTCAATGTCTCTGTCTTATTTAGTACTGATAGTTCATGCCAAAGTTTAAATGTTTGCCGAGGATGTATGAGTCCCAAACAATATTATACTCTTAAGGACCACACAGTCAAACGACTGTTGCTAATACAACCACAACACAAGCCGTTATACCAAAGTCTTCGATGCCCTGAAAATCGAGAGGCCAAATCTCTACGTTGCCAAAACGAGGAGTCTGGCGGCTCCAAGTAGCCCCAGACAGTGACGTTCCGAGGTTCCCAGGTTGGCTGGCTGGCTGGCTGGTTGGTGGGTTGGTTGCTTGGTTGCTTGCAACTGCTAGTTTTGATCCGGGGAGAAGGCTTCAGTACCACAAGGTAGATTAATTGCTCACTAGCTATAATGCTCAAAAGAATTAGAGGAACATGACTTTGGGCGTCTGCCATGCTCCATTGAGCAATAACTGAGAACTGGATATGTCACCAAAGTATACCTTTATTTTACACAAATTAAGAACACAACAAAACATCATTACATTTGAAATGCTTGGGCTAGCAGGCCAGAGCGGGTTAGGTTGTGGAAAGGGGCCATAATAGGTTGCTTTCAGTTGCACTCAACATGCAAACTTTATTCATCAACCCACAATATTACAACAAGACTGCAAAAGACTCAAAACTTTAATCGATCTCCTTGATTAACTTAAGATCGGCTGAAGGCCACACTTAAAATGGAAGACACAAGACCTAAGCAAAAATTGAAATACAAGGTCTTCTGCAGGTTTCACCCAATAATATTTTCTAAATCCTCTTCTAATCGGCTGAAGGCCTTAGCAATTTGATTTTAATGGAACTTGGCTGGAGGTGGCATATTAAGGAATAAGAAGAGTTTCAGCCAAAAGGAAGAAGGCCTTATATTAAAACATTGAATGCAAAATTCGACTGAAGGCCCAGACAAAAGCATCACAATCTTATGCCTTGAGAACAAGATAAGAACACTAATTTAAGAGATATTAAAACTCGGCTGAAGCCCTCAAAAGATTTGGTGTAAAATTCGGCTAATAGCCCCATATAAGGAATTTAAAAAAGGTTCAAAGGCTCTGAGCACTATGGGACTTTACATATGAAGTCATCAGTCCCCTAGAACTTAGAACTACTTAAACCTAACTAACCTAAGGACATCACACACACCCATGTCCGAAGCAGGATTCGAACCTGCGACCGTATCGGTCGTGCGGTGCCAGACTGAAGCGCCTAGAACCGCACGGCCACACCGGCCGGCTAAGGAATAAAAATCTTATGCCTAAAGGGCAAGAGGGGAACAATAATACAAGATATATAAAAACTCAGCTGAAGGCCACACATCAGTCAAATAACTAAAACTCAAACAGGGAAGTTACTATGTAACAGAGACGGAACAGCGCTCACAAGTTTCCAAGGGCCGGCCTGGGATTGTGACACCAACGCCCGTTTAGGTGAGACAGGCAGCTTGACCAACAATCTCTTAATCGGAAGGCAACCCAACCGACAGACAGCCGACGTACCAACCAACTACCTGATTTCGGTCACCAGACCAAAAAGCACCACAACCAAAATGCCAGCGAGGCGAAGAGACCAGTAACACTCATCTTGAAATATTGGTGTGTTAATGAGCCATGGCACAATAACTACTGACATACATGAACATCGCAACGACTGTGGAAGTACACGCCATGGCCGACAGCATCAACACGATAAGAAAACACTCACTCGCTGCTCTGTCGCAACCGACCAACTGGCTACTGCAGTACGCAGACAGCATTACAGCATTTTAAGCATTGCTCAGTCGAACTGACACAGGGTACACAGTGTTCCACGAAACACTGCCACAAGAAACTCGAACACCCGTAAAACGAATCACTGATGAACAACTAGAGCAAATCACAGCCGGGCACACACACAAACCCGAAGAACGGTTGGTGACTAAACACACGTCGTCTGACCAGACAACCGACCAACAACCAACCAATGTCGTTGGCACTCAAAATATGTGCGTCCGCTGTCCGTCGGGAACTGGGAGACACGCCGATCCGAGCACACTGGCTGGGACCCAAGCATGCAGAGGCAACTCTTGCCCGTTGGCCACGACGTCTCCGCACAAGAAGGAACCAAGCAACGTCCAGCAAGATGACCCAGTGACGAGGCCCAGAAACGGTCAAAAGACCAAACACACGTCGCCCAAAGAGGCCACCAAGTGAACTACCGACCAACGGTTCTATTCCGTTGCCATCTCCGTCCGTCGGACAGTCCATCCTGTGTCGCGAGCGGTCGGCGAGTACTCGCTGTCCGCGCCTCCCTAACGCTCTGTCCCCGACTGCTTCTACGTCCCGACTGCACTTCTGTCGCGTTCCAACTCGAACCGCTCCAGATCCGATCTCGCTCCACGACACACGAGGACCGGGAAGTAATAGCCCTCCATCAAAGATAATACGGCGTGGCAAATATCGATACGGGCTGTTGCTGCTGCCACTCACGGGCAGGCAAGACAGTAATTCAGTGACACCAGTAATTGAAATTTAAAATGACGAGGCGGCCGTACGGTAAAACAAGATGTTACATAATAGATGGCACGAACATGAGCCACTCACGACTCAACATTCTCGATCGTTTACACAGAAACAGCTGAAACGTCCGACAGGTGTCGAAAACAAAGTGGGAACAATCATTCATCCCTTTATCCTGGGTGCTTTTCAACGGACTTTGAGAGATTCAATAACGTGTATGGCCTCCGTGAACGTTTATCAATGCTCGACACGTACGTGACATACTCCTTATAAGTCTAGGTCACTCTGTGGTATCCGTGCCCATTTTTCAGTGAAAGCCTATTTTTAAACGAAAGCCTGCAATGTAACATTACGACCACGAACACATCTGTCAGAATCTCCCACATATGCACGATAAGGTTTAGGGCTGGACCCACCGCCGACCATTCCATTACTTCAGTGTCCAATCTTGATAAGACATCCCTGCTGACGCCAAATAAATAGGCCCTGGCATTAAGAGGAAATAGGAATCACCACTGTATACAACAGCCACCATATGGTCCATCAAGACCTGTTCGATGCGCTGCCTGGCGGTAAGACCACTATGAATCTGTTCGTTGTGCTGCCTGGCGGTAAGGCGACCATGCATAACGAAAGATACGTATGGCTGTCAACACTGAAGCCTCCCCACATCATCACAGAACCTTAGAAATCTGTCGATTACCTGGTCGGTATTTGAGAGGTACCGTTCACCAAGGGTCTCTCGAACACTGGCATCACCTTGCGTTAGAAGGTATATGGACTCGTCTGTGAATAACACGTTTCCTGAATGACGATGTTGCCAGTTGACATGGAAACGGCAGAACTGAAGGCGAACTGCAAGATGTTGTCATGTCAAACGGGATACTCGAACAAGATTTCTGGGTTATAAGGTCCGTTCTCGCAAGCTTATGGAGCACAGCGGCTCAAATAGACCTTCTGAAATCGTCTTGCAATGCTCTGACGGTATCATCACGACGCCACAGCATAGAGATGGCCAGACATCGCTCATCACATGGGATTGTGACGCCTCGGCGACTTTTTCCAACTCGCCTTGTGTACTGACCTGCCTCCTCACAGCGCGTCTACACCCTATGGATGAAACATGGAGAGGGATTGTCACCTACAATAACATGACTGAAAGCCCAACCTTTTTTTCAAACCGATCGCCGTTGCAGTTTTCACTGACATAAGATACACTGCGCGTGAATACAAAGCCCACAAATTACAGCTGCGATCTGTGTATCTTACTAGAAAACACTGGGACACCCGTCCTCACTTATTTCTGAGGTGTCGCATGATACAGTAGCGCGTAACACAATCAATATATGGCGAATGGTTTTACTTGTTGCCTACATAGAAGCGAAGAGCTCACGCCATGCAATAAGGCCATAGGTACCACCTCTGTCAAAATAAATTTAACGTACGGGACGTCGATACACGTGTTCCCCTAATTCTTTTGAGCAGTGTATTTGCGGCTACGTGACGTGGCAGATGCAAATAGGTACGCCCTGGCACTCTGCCTCCTAGGAGCGATGCTGTTGCCTTCTGTCAGCGAGGCGAGTTCCGAAATTGTTCATCCTAACATGGCTTATTATTCATTGCCGCACGGGCAAACACTGTTTTGCTTTCATTGGCGTGGTTACTGCCCTCTAGGGTATATGCAAACCGTGGCGCTTTACTGTAGCACTGGAGGGCTACGTGGCCCGACACAGCACTTGACATCGAAGATAATAGGCTACGTCCTGCCTACCAAACAACCATTAATTCAGTCACAAATTTTGTTTGATACCTAATAAAATCGTATTGTTTTGTTAATAAGCCTTAGTGAAATAGTAAGCTTTAGTGAAACTGACCTCACTGTTTTAATATAAAACGTAATTGGATTTTGCACGATCGATGTTTCGGCAACGCATGCTGGTTGGCATGGAGGTCATTTGTTCAAGTTATCTCGTTATATTTGAGCTCACAATACGTTCTAGGGTTATACAACAGACTGATGTCAGTGACAGTGGACGGTCGTTGGTGGAACACTTCTGTGGTCCTTCTTGTGGTTGCGACCTGCGCTTCCTTCCATTCACGGGGTGCCATTTTTGTTCAAAGAATATACGGTATATTGTGGTTATAATAGCAGCTAACTCCGCTTCAAGTTCTCTATAAATAGGAAGCCATCTGGCTCTGTAGCCTTGTTTCATTTGAGTCACTTCAGCTGTTCCTCTGTGCCACTGGAAATGGAAATGTCGTGTGGCTAGGGCCTCCCGTTGAGTAGACCGTTCGCCTGGTGCAGGTCTTTCGATTTGACGCCACTTCGGTGACCTGCCCGTCGATGGGGATGAAATGACGATGATTAGGACAACACAGCACCCAGTCCCTGAGCGGAGAAAATTTCCGGCTCAGCCGGGAATCGAACCCTTAGGATTGACAGTCTGTTACGCTGACCACTCAGCTACCGGGGGCGGACTCTGTGCCACTGAGACCATCACTCATTTTCGCGTGGCCGGCCGGGGTGGCCGAGCGGTTCTAGGCGCTACAGTCTGGAACCGCGCGACCGCTACGGTCGTAGGTTCGAATCCTGTCTCGGGCATGGATGTGTGTGATGTTCTTAGGTTAGTTAGGTTTAAGTAGTTCTAAGTTCTAGGGGACTGATGACCATAGCTGGTAAGTCCCATAGTGCTCAGAGCCATTTGAACCATTTGTATTCCGTTGGGTTCAGATCTGGACTCTTAGCAGTCCAATCCATTTCACGAAAATTATTGTTCACAAACCATTGTTTCACAGAGGAATGTTTTATGACATAGCATTGACATGCTCATACAAACGATCAATGTCTCATTCTCTACGAAGTAGACACTGTTGTAAAATGTATTATATCTATCCGCATTTAGCGTTTTCTTGAGCTCAATGAGGGGACCACACCCTAACCACGAAAATGTCTCATACACTGACATCAGCTCCTCTATAATTCTCTGTTGGCGCTACATACATTAGCAGCTAACGTTCTCCAGCAATTTAGCAAACTCAGACTCTTCCATCGAACTGCCACAAGGTATAGCGTTATTCATCACTCCAAGTCACAGAGCATATTTGAACCAGTGAGTGATTCGTCCGCCGATTTGAAACGGTTCTTGTACAACCAACTTCCGCAATGCTAGACCATTCGTGTTCATCAGTACATGAGGCATCCCTGGTCTTGGTACAAGGGGTGAAATGCCCCTCATAGACTTGGGATACGCTATGACTAGTCCACATTCAAAGTCACCGAGTCCTTCTATTGGCACAGCTTCTCTTGTGACAATACTCCCTGGCTCATTTTATACTGGCGAGTCCACGTCTCCACATGTAGTAGTCAGTTCCACATTGAATAGGGGTGTCCGGATAAATTTGATCACATAGTGTACATGTCTCGAGTATAATTTACTTACATACTCCGTTAGGGACTGTACAGTGAATGTTGGTAGGTACTTCAAGCTAATGTTACCTGCTTTCTGTGTTACAGCTTTCGCGTATGGAGCGAAGGGAAAGTAACTTTACACACTTTGGTATCTGCCTTATTATAGTATCTTATTCTAATGATTCCTAAGTAAAGCAATGTAGTATGGCATCGTTCAGTGGAAGAGCGCGAAGGGCAGGTTTGTCCGCTAACTGTATAGACTTTTTTTTGCCGTTTCCGCAGAATGACACCTTTTCTTCGCGAAGTCTGACAGTTGTGTTTTTAAGCGTGTCTGATAACAACAGGTTACTGTAATGGGTGAGTGTAGTGTAGCGTCATGTTTGTGTTTTATGATGATGATGATGATTAAAAGGAGGAGGAGGAGGAGGAGGAGGAGGAGAGATGATGAATCCCAGTGCCGGTACATAGCCTACTCCCCTCGGAGCGTACCGTCAAGTCCCCATCCAACGGACGGATCACCGTCAACAGAGTCACTTGCGATCACTTAATGATACACTGAGAAGAGATTTGGTGTTTCATAAGGACATAGGCGCAGAGTCTGTTGAACAGGAACTCTGCACCATCACACTTTCTCTCCTTTGCAGTAAGAGCAAATGAAAATCAGTCAACAGCACGTGGTGGTTTAGCCAGCCGGTTATCCATGCAAGTACTAACCAAGGCCAGCCTTCCTTATCTTCGGTAATCTGACGAGATCCGGTGTATTCAACGAGGCAAGGGCAGTGGACATACCCCCAAGTGCGGACAGCAGAAATGTTTCAGTCTCCCTCTCATACGATAAGGCACCGCACAAATAATGTCATCTTTCTTCCAGAGATTTCCATTTTAAGTTCCCTAGGAATCTCTGTATCACCTTTGAATGAGCAATATCGACCTGTTACGTTCCTTCCATTCGCATTGTTTACTTCTGATTCCACATAGTCTATACTTCTCATGTTGTACTATTATCTCTAGCTATTTAAACAAGGTGATAGACTCCAGAAATTTACTACCAGTATTGTAATCGAATATTGTCGGTCTGCTCTTGTGGCATACCCTATAGTTGCAGTTTAATCAGTCTCGATCGAAAGAGGAAAGGAATACATTAACGATATGTGCAAGCAGTGCCAGACTTTTCGTCTTTCTTGCAGCCCCACGGCAATGAGCTGCCTTTGTAGAGGGGTATATGACATACAAAACAAGAGAGTTATCAAATTTCGATCCGATCAGCATCCACACACCTAAAAAAAGTCACACTGAAAGTAATTATTGCTCTTTGTCACTGAAAGGACGAAAATTTTTTCCGTAAACATCTTGAAACATGAGAAGTCACTGAAAAATTAAAGTAATCACTGAAATCATAGCTAGCTACGGAGCCCAAGCTGTTATTTTCCTAATGCTAATGGTCTGCGGAACTGTCAAATTGGTTCAAATGCCTCTGAGCACTATGGAACTTAACTGCTGTGATCATCAGTCCCCTAGAACTTAGAACTACTTAAACCTAGCTAACCTAAGGACATCACACATATGCATGCCCAAGGCAGGATTCGAACCTGCGACCGCAGCAGTAGTGCGGTTTCGGACTGAAGCACCTAGAACCGCTCGGCCACAACGGCCGGCTCGGAACTGTCCGCTTTGGAGAGTGAGTTAAAGTTGTTCTCTTCAGTTCGCCCAACAACTGTTTGGAAAATGAAAATCAAGAAGAAATGAGAACGACCTGAAAAACAGAACCGCCAGAGATGAGCGTTTTTTACGTAGAAAGATACACGTTTTAAAAAAAACTGAGCAGGGGGGGGGGGGGGAGGGTAGGAGTGAGCAATTTAATTTTAGGGTGGGGGTAAGACAGTAGTCAACAATGGCTTCCCATGAGCTCTGTTACCACTCCTTGATTCTACAGATAAACGAAATTTAACTAGAAAGAGGCGGGCCTGTACTTCCTCAAGGAGAGTAACGACATGCAAAATTTGTCTAACAATGGATATTCTACACATACTTATATATTACAATATTATTCTGCTATACTGAAAATGACGCCGAGCACCCAAGGACTATAATGAGACGCATCTCATCTCTCACCACGATAAGGCGCACACACACACGAAACGAATACTCTAGTTTAATGTTACATTAAATCATAAACTGATCATAATTTTACCTGTTGCAATTGCTCAATAGTCCCATACTTGTATGTAACAAGGTAGAGTAGCGAAAAACTGCAATCTGTCTACCAAAGAGACTCCACTCGAAGTACTTGCCAGAAGTCGATTGTCATATTCTACAGTAGGTCGTTCATTGCGGTGATAAGTGTCGTAGAATTAGGTGCCACTGATCTCGCTATTCAAACATTTCTCAAAGGAAGCAAATATCATTCAAAACAGATATTCGATGAGCGGTTCGACGCCGTTGCCGAGGATCGAAATGCCTGACAGGGTAGATTCGCCCTACACCTCACAGTCGAATTCTGATGACGAAAAAAATCTTCATCTAAGTGATCATCATAGGCAAGAGTTCAAAGGCAGCAGTGTACATTTATGACTCCTATACAGTTCGTTGGTGATCTGGGTTAACTCCTCAGCAATGTGAGGACGTGTGACAGATTGGGACTGTTTAACTCACGGCCCATTTGGTGCTTTTTGACAAGGTGTAGTATCTCAAATGCGATGCTTACTGTTATTTTTTTAGTTACTCGAATTTTATTGCTAAGAGACATATAAAGTGTCAATTTTTAACTATAGTCTCCGTTTATGTAACACAATGATTAAATAAATGTTTTTGTATAGCAATGGCGCCAAAAAAAACAGTACGTCTGTTTTCCATAACCCATAAACTCAAATTGTCTCTTGATCATGATCACCTCATCTCCTTTTTTTCGGGCAATTAAATGGTTCGATAAACCACGGGAGCAAAGATCTATCACTTCGTAAAACATTAAAAAGATATCACAAATCGACGACGATAAATTTTCGCAGAACCACACAAAAAAATTCCCGTCAACCATGGCCGCGGAGTAAATATAACGAGAGCAGAAATTAACTGGTGATTTATTTACCGCCGTTGACAATAGTTTTAATTTTTGCTTTCAGATATTTGTGATTAGTTAGTGAGTGTCTCATACTTCATACGACTTTACACAAGCGTTGCATATTGAAACCTAAAATGCTTCAAACCCTTTTCATCAACCTCCTTGAGCGCAATGCTTCACACATATTAGAAGAACACTTTTCACGCAATCAAGAAAAATCTCTCCATCACTCTCTTTCCCATTTCAGGTATGACACAATTTTCTTTAGTTTACATCATTCCTATTTGCAAAGAAAAGATCAACAAATATTTACAATACATGTTTAGATTTTCTGGAAGTACGATTGTTTACTGTGTACGTATAGATTAATTACTAAAGAACACCTACACAAAAGTTCGAATATCACTCAAACAACAACACAGTAAATAACTGAAGATCATAGGGGAAGGATTTACATCTATGTTCGCCATCGTATTGCAAAACATACACCATAGCAGTTGATACAACATAGAATGGAAAACACCTGCTTTCTGTTTAAATGTGTGTGAAATCTTATGCGACTTAACTGCTAAGGTCATCAGTCCCTAAGCTTACACACTACTTACCCTAAATTATCCTAAGGACAAACACACACATCCACGCCCGAGGGAGGACTCGAACTTCCGCCGAGACCAGCCGCACAGTCCATGACTGCAGCGCCTCAGACCGCTCGGCTAATCCCGCGCGGCAAAACACCTGCTTTCTGCTGTCTCTACATTTATGCTTCAATTGATTTTTCTTTTCTTTCATCCTTTGTTCACATTTTTGGCATTTATCTTATACTCTATACTGCGGTTGGTGTTGTTTCGGTGAGTGTTTTGTGGTCTAGAGTTTTATTATACCGCCTGTCGTGCTTGTCAAATTATTGTAGTAACGTATCCCAGTTATCTTTTTTTTTTACTAGTTATCCGAAATATTAGGTTTAACGTTAAGAAATTATAACCTCGAAGGTTTTAGAATTTAAACGCACTCACCGTTTATTTAGTACGCTGCTGTGTGTCGTATGGTGGCAAAACTGAGAGCAAAACAATAGGTCTTATCTGTAAACTGCACCTGCCTTCATCATGATCTGGTCATTTGTCTCTTTTCTGCGGACAATTGAATGGATCCCGGCAATGAAAATCAGTCCACCTAATTAGGAATCGAAAGCAAATATGCCTCAATGTGATGTCATTTAGCTATCGTAAAACAATTCGGACGAGTGCAGAATAGAGATGATATGAATCATCCCACTCCCCCCTCCCCACCTCTCGTCTTCCTCGTCAGTTTTTCCTTGCAGTCGGCGGTCGAACTTCCCCGAATGGGACCTCCCGGCCAATAACGCCATACGATCATTTCATTTCTTTTTTCCTTCCACTCACGTCCACTGTCATCCGTAACCCAAACTATCGACATAGTAGACTGTACTGAACAAATTCCGATCATGGTTGTCCGTGTGCTACAGCTTTGCACATTCACGCGCTTTTTTTGGAGGAGCTTCCATATATTCGTAAGTCCCAGGAGCATCCTCAGATTTCTGTATTGGAGTTTATGATCTGTCTAATGATTATGCGCAACTCAGTGGAGGCACAGATTAATTCCGAGCTTGTTAGTTGGTGGTACGTAATTTGTGCTCAGGCCAAATTAGTTATTGCCTCCAGTTAATAATGTTCATCGCAGCCGGAGCACGTAGTAGACGAAGGTAGCTCTAATGTAGTATGAGGCTACGCTGGTAGGTGCCAACGCTGGTCATTCGGCGCTGGTGAGGCTGCCTCGGCCAGCAGCAGCTGGTGACTTGGGAGATGGAAGAGACGGCTCTTGATTTGCCGTATTGGCTTTGGCGACGCCCCGGGCCTGAATAGCGTGTCAGGACAGTCTGGACGGCCGCCAGGCAGCGTTTACCACACCTTGTAACTCGTTCGCCACCGCGCACGCGCGACACCGCTTTCAGAGAGGCGATTCAGAGAGCAGCCTGTTAGGCAATTACTGTAAACGCCACTAATGATGACACAGCACTCTGCTAATTCCCGTGTACTCCACCCTCCATTGTCACTCCTATTGAAGTTTATTGCGGCGCCTGTTTTAGCAGGCACACGCGCCAATTCTCCCGCTCAATTTGGCCAAAGTGTTAATTTAAAAATCGTGCCAAACTGTCAAAGAACCACAATACCTATCCTCATAATAATATCTAGCCTCACGATATCCTAATCATATGCCATCTAGCTTCATGTAATATATTTTTTTCGCCTACCTAATGTCAACAGATTTCTGTAGTAATATACCCACACACGAAGGGTAGTCATAATGTTTCAATTATCACTTCGAAAAAAAACTACGTAACTGTTGCTAGGGGACCCAATACCGACCAAAGTTGCGTTGTTTTGTTATGGCATTAAAAAAATGGCTCTGAGCACCATGGGACTTAACTTCTCAGGTCATCAGTCCCCTAGAACTTAGAACTACTTCAACCTAACTAACCTAAGGACATCACACACATCCATGCCCGAGGCAGGATTCGAACCGGCGACCGTAACGGTCGCGCAGTTCCAGACTGTAGCGCCTAGAACCGCCCGGCCACCCAGGCCGGCATTGTTTTGGCATCCCTGGTGCCGTACTACGGTACTGTGTGGCAGGAATTTCGATGTGTATCGAATTGTAAGTACACATCTGCAAACAAACAAAGAATTAATTTCATAAATTTGAAGTTTTCATCGTTGACTGAACAACAGGAATGCAGCCGTATGATAAAATGAGAGTCAGAATGAATTGCCTCAGACTGCAACTAAAAGTTCGATTTTAACGTTATTAGCCTCATCTTCAGATGTACCTCATAGCCGGCCGGAGTGGCCGAGCGGTTCTAGGCGCTACAGTCTGGAACCGCGCGACCGCTATGGTCGCAGGCTCGAATCCTGCCTCTGGCATGGATGTGTATGATGTCCTTAGGTTAGTTAGGTTTACGTAGTTCTAAGTTCTAGGGGACTGATGACCTCAGATGTTAAGTTCCATAGTGCTCAGAGCCATTTGAATTTTTCTTTTTCTTTTGTACCTCTTACGTACGCATAACCATAAACTTGTCTCTATGGGTTAATAGTGAGTTGTATAGCTTATTACTCTTTTCTCTAACTTCCACAAAGACTGTTGCGAATGTGTACTATAATTAATAATCATTTACACGATATACTTTATACTAATGTCCTGCTATTTTGTACTGTCGTTACAGCCTAAGAAGCTAGTTGAGAGCGTGTGTAACACCCGTACACACGATTCAAATATCTGTCAAACTTTACTATGTTTGCCAAATATTTAACCTTCTACAACGCTGTTAGGCATGTTTGTGAAACACGGACCTTGTTTGACGTGTTTCAAAAAAATTATGATTAATGGAAAATTTTACATCAGAGTTCTCTGGGCCCTCTACGAACGATGTAGGATATATGTTCCCATGATGTGGCATTTTAATGAATTAGTTTTATTGAATTAGTTGCGGTATTTTAATGAATTAGAGTATCAATTAGAAGAGAATAAATGTCTGCATGCTTGTGTCTTTCTTTCCAATGTAAGGCCTAAGTAACTCTGAGCAAGTTATTAAAAGTTTCAGTGTCCATTCAGACAACAAGTACTTAGTGTAACATTTCCTCTAACAGGTTTTCATGCATAGACTTTTCGCTCATTTTGAACAATTACCTGAGCCGAAATCTCGTTTTCTTCTTCTTCTTCTTCTTCTTCTTCTTCTTCTTTGTAGAAGCATGAGTTCTGAGTTATCGACGTAATTTTGTATTTCAGTTTCACGGTGCATGTAACGCGTTTAAATACACGAGAAACGACCAAAACGCTAGGAGAATTAGAGCAAGGATGACAACGACAGTAGCTAATTCTCTTGATAAGCTGTCAAGTAAACTCAGATATCACAATCACTGCTGAAAAATTGTAAATGATTCCCTTCTGCACGCAAATCAAGCTTGCACTCAATAATCTGCACTTCAGCATTAACAGGCTGTAAAAACCTTCACTTTCGTCTCTTAATATCAAATTAAAATACAATATTAAAATATTCTACCTTTGTCTTACTATTAGATTGTAGTATAATTTTTTCAGACATACACAAAGAGTACGTGAACGTCAGACGTTCGTTTCAATATAAATAATGCTGACGCAGCCTTTCTAATAGCTCCGTAACATCAGAACGATCAATACCACAGTCAAACACAAACAATCGCGACAGTCACTGCTTTGAGTGCTCCGCCTGACAGCTGTAACGGCACTAGCGTCCCTAGTGGCGAGAATGCCGCTTCGGCTATTCACTTGATAACGACCAGACCCAATCCTCCACAGGTCGTCGTCCTCCTGTCTTAACCTGCAATCGTGCGTTACGTATATTCCCGTCCAGGAAGGACATATTTATTGAGAGTCGAAAGCTAGGTACTGGCGAATAAATGCGAAACAACAGTGCCTGTGTTATGAAGAAGAACGATGCAATGTTCCTTATTGCACAGATAGCCGAAGCGGTTGAGGCGACCACTTACGCAAAGCGAGAAATCTGGGTTCGAATCCTGATCCGCCATAAATTTTCAGTGTCGTCATCCTGGCATACAGCCGAACGTGGTTCACGTTGTCAACTGCGAATACATTTCCTGCATCAGTAATTTATCGTGAGACCTGAGTCATTAAGAAATAAAGTCAGACAGCAGCAGTAACCTGCCGAAACACTAACAGCAAAAGGGAAGTTACCGATTTTGTGCCATTTTACGAGTTCCTTATCAAGAGGTAATCAAGACAGAATTACACTACTGGCCATTAAAATTGCTACACCAAGAAGAAATACAGATGATAACTTGTATTCATTGGACAAATATATTATACTAGAACTGACATGAGATTACATTTTCACGCAATTTGGGTGTATAGATCCCGAGAAACCAGTACCCAGAACAATCACCTCTGGCCGAAATCCGGCCAGTGTGGCCGAACGGTTCTAGGCGTTTCAGTCTAGAACCGCGCGACCAGTACGGCCGCACGTACGAATCCTGCCTCGGGCACAGATGTGTGTGATGTCCTTAGGTTAGTTAGGTTTACGTAGTTCTACGTTCTAGGGGACTGATGACCTCAGATGTTAAGTCACACAGTGCCCAGAGTCATTTTTCTGGCCGTAATAACGGCCTTGATACTCCAGGGCATTGAGTGAAACAGAGCTTGGATGGAGTGTACAGGTACAGCTGCCCATGCAGCTTCAACACGATACCACAGTTCATCAAGAGTAGTGACTGGCGTATTTTGACGAGCCAATTGCTCCGCCACCATTGACCAGACGTTTTCAATTGGTGAGAGATCTGGAGAATGTGCTGGCCAGGGCAGCAGTCGTTCATTTTCTGTATCCAGAAAGGCCCGTACAGGATCAGAAACATGCGGTCGTGCATTATCCTGCTGAAATGTTTCGCTGGGATCGAATGAAGGGAGAGCCACGGGTCGTAACACATCTGAAATGTAACGTCCACTGTTCAAAGTGCCGTCAATGCGAACAAGAGGTGACCGAAACGTCTAACCAGTGGCACCCCATACGATCAAGCTGAGTGATACGCCAGTATGGCGATGACGAATACACGCTTCCAATGTGCATTCACCGCTATGTCACTAAACACAGATGCCACCATCGTGATGCTGTAAACAGAACCTGGATTCATCCGAAAAAATGACGTTTTACCATTCGTGCACCCAGGTTCGTCGTTGAGTACATCATCGCAGGCGCTCCTGTCTGTGATGCAGCGTCAAGGGTAACCGCAGCCATGGTCTCCGAGCTGATTATATATGCTGCTGCAAACGTCGTCGAATTGTTCGTGCAGATGGTTGTTGTCTTGCAAACGTCCTCATCTGTTGACTTAGGGATCGAGACGTGGCTGCTCGATCCGTTACAGCCATGCGGATGAGATGCCTGTCACCTCGACTGCTAGTGATACGAGGCCGTTGGGTTCCAGTACGGCGTTCCGTATTACCCTCCTGAACCCACCGATTCCATATTCTGCTAACAGTCGTTAGAATTCGACAAACGCGAGCTGCAATGTCGCGATATGATAAACCGCAATCGCGATAGGCTACAATCCGACCTTTATCAAAGTCGGAAACGTTATGGTACACATTTCTCCTCCTTACACGAGGCATCACAACAACGTCAACTGCTGTTTGTGTATGAGAAATCGGTTGGAAACTTTCCTCATGTCAGCACGTTGTAGGTGTCACCACCGGCGCCAACCTTGTGTGAATGCTCTGAAAAGCTAATCATTTGCATATCACAGCATCTTCTTCCTGTCGGTTAAATTTTCTCGTCTGTAGCACATCACCTTCGTGGTGTAGCAATTTTAATGGCCAGTGGTGTATTTAATCTCACATGTGTGCTATGGTAGTTTAGTTTTTGAATCTCTGCGTGTTAATCTAATTTATTAGACACAGTTCTTGCATTTTCCTCTGTGTCTACAATAGAATTCCGTAGCGCGTGTCGATTGTCCTTCGTTTGTCTGTGAAGTGTTGTTTTCCACCGTCTCTAGTATGGATGGGGACTGTGACTGCTGCGTGCGGATGCGAGCAGAGTTGGTTACACTTCACTCTCGCCTCCAGGTTGTGATGGCTACGGTTACACAGAGTTGCAGAGGATGGGCGTCACCGTTGTGGGCCGGCCGTGGGGATCGAACGGACGTCCAGCACGTCTAATACCGTCGATTGGTCCGCACCAGTGACCAGCCCAGTTACTGCTCGCACTCAGATTCACACTTCACCCGTGGTCGAGTGGGATGTCGGCCCGAGGCGTGGCAGGGTGCGAAAGACTTCCCAGGGAGCCGCACGTAACGCCTCCTCGGTTAGTCTTAAAAACAGGTTCCTAGTTCTGTCTGTGGCTGACAGTGTCCCTCAGAAAGATGCGACGCTTGTCTTGTTCCAGAGGAAACATCTCAGCCTGCAAGACCCGGGCAATCACTAACGGTGGGATTATTGGTAGTTGTCGCGTTATGGAACCCCTTAGGGACATGGCTGCCAAGGAAGGGAAGAAAGCCAATGTTCATTCCGTGTGCATACCGGGTGCAGTCATTACTAACGTGGAACCGGTCCTTCCGGATGCCATGAAGAGCGCAGGATGCAACCAACCGTAGATGGTGGTTCACGTCAGTACCAGTGATGTGCGTCGCTTTGGATCGGAATAGATTCTCCCTGGTTTCGAGCTGAAAACAGAAGTGGTAAAGGTTTCCAGTCTTGCTTGTGAGATGAAACCTGAGCTCACCATTTGCAGCATAGTCGACAGGACCGATTATTGACCTCTGGTACAGGGTCGAGTGGATGGTCTGAATAAAAGGCTCTGACAGTTTTGCAACTGTGTAGGCTGCAGATTCCTAGACTTGCGCCATAGAGTGGTTGGATTTCGGGTTCCGCTGAATAGGTCAGGAATCCATTACACGTAGGAGACGGCTGCACTGGTTGCAAGGGCTGTGTGGCGTGGACTGGGTGGCTTTTTAGGTTAGAGGGTCTCAGGGTAACACAACAATGGCTTCAGTCTCAAAGGGTGCAGGTCGAACACAGGAAGAACGTAGATCCAGGAAACGTCGGTATAACGGTTGTAAACTGTCGTAGCTCCAAACGCTAATTGAAAGCAGTGATCGCTATAGGCACTGAAAGCTGGCTAAAGCCGGAGATAAGGCCTTCGAAAAAATTTCGGCTGAACTTAACGGTATTCAGGTATGATAAGATAAACAGATTTGGCGGTAGCATGTTTATTGCTGTTAGAAGTAGTTTATTTTGTAGCGAAACTGAAGTAGATAGTTCTTATGTATTAGTATGGTCATACTTGACAACCAGAATAAAATAATTTCATCCTTTTACCGACCTTCCAGCTCAGATGATACAATTGCTAAAAGGTTCAAAGAAAACTTGAGTCTAATTTCAAAAACATACCGGACTAATACAATTATAGTTGGTGGTGACTTTAAAGTACCCTCGATATGTAGGCGAAAATACATGTTTAAATCCGGAGGTACGCTTAAAATATCATTCGAAATTGTGTTAAACTCATTCTCTGAAAATTATGTCGAGCAGTTAGTTCATGAGCCGACGCGAATAGTAAACGGTTATGAAAACACACTTGACCTCTTTGGGACAAATAATGCTCAACTAATAGCGAGCATCAAAACGAATACACAGATTTTTGAACATAGTGTTGTCATAGCAACATTGAATATTGTAAGCCCCAAATCCTCCAAAAATAAACGAAAAATATACCTATTCCGAAAAGAAGATAAAAATTCACTTTACGTCTTCCTGAAAGACAATCTCCAATCCTTCCAAATTAACAATGTAAGTGTAGACCAGATGTAGCTTGAATTCAAAGAAATAGTGTCCACGGCAACTGAGAGATTTATATGAAATAAATTGTCAAACAATGGAACTGATCCCCCTTGGCACGCATACGAGTCAGAACACTGTTGCAGAAGCAATGAAAAAAGGATGCGAAATTTAAACGAACATATCATCTCCAAGACTGGCCGTCTTTTGCAGAAGCTCGAAATTTAGCGCGGACTTCAATACGAGTTGCTTATAATCGTTCCAAAACGAAACTTTGTCTTGAAACGTGGCAAAAAATTCAAAAAGATTCTGGTCGGATATAAAGTATGCTAGTGGCAAGATACAGTCGACGCCTTCTTTGCGCGATAGCAATGGAAATACTATCGACGATAGTGCTACTAAAGCAGAATTACTAAACACAGCCTTCCGAAATTCCTTCACCGAAGAAGACGAAGTAAATATTCCAGACTTCCAAACAAGAATAGCTGCCAGCATAAGTAACTTAGAAGCAGATAGCCTCGGAGTAGTGAAGCACTTAATAAAATGGATCAAATGGCTCTGAGCACTATGGGACTTAACTTCTGAGGACATCAGTCCCCTAGAATTTAGAACGACTTAAACCTAACTAACCTAAGGACACCACACACATCCATGCCCGAGGCAGGATTCGAACCTGTGACCGCAGCGTTCGCACGGTTCCAGACTGTAGCGCCTAGAACCGCTCGGCCACTCTGTCAGGCGTCGTATTCAAAAGGGTAGCATCGTATTCGCTTGGAGTGTTGCTGTCGTAGACGCGTTGTGACTGTATGTTCAAATGGCTCTGAGCACTATGGGACTCAACTGCTGAGGTCATTAGTCCCATAGAACTTAGAACTAGTTAAACCTAACTAACCTAAGGACATCACAAACATCCATGCCCGAGGCAGGATTCGAACCTGCGACCGTAGTGGTCTTGCGGTTCCAGACTGCAGCGCCTTTAAACGCACGGCCACTTCGGCCGGCTGTGACTGTATGTGCTAGACTGTGATCCATACACCATTACCAGTATCTAGATACAAATAACTATCACTTTGGCTGTAGGAAAGGTAAAGGCACCAGAGAGGCAATTCTGACGTTGCGGTTGATAATGCAAGCAAGACTAAAGAAAAATCAAGACACAGTGAGAGGATTTGTCGACCTGGAAAAAGCGCTCGACAAAGTCAAATGGTGCTAGATGTCACAGATTCTGAGAAAAAGAGGGGTAAGATATAGGGAAAGACGGGTAATATATTATATGTACAAGAGCCAAGAGGGAATAATAAGAGTGGACGACCAAGAACGAAGTGCTCGGATTAAATAGGGTGTAAGACAGGGATGTAGTCTTTCGCCCCAACTGTTCAATCTGTACATCGAAGAAGCAGTGATGGAAATAAAACAAAAGTTCAGTAGTGGAATTAAAATTCAAGGTGAAAGGATATCAGTGATTTACTGATGACATTGCTATCCTGAATGAAAGCGAAAAAGAATACATGATCTGCTGAATGGAATGGACATTTTCATGAGTAAATAATATAGATTGAGAATTAATCTAAAAGAGACGAAAGTAATGGAAGTAGCAGAAATGAGAACAGCGAGAAACTTAACGTCAAGAATGATGGTCACGAAGTAGATGAAGTTAAGAAATTCTGCTACCTAGGCAGCAAAATAACCAATGCCAGACGGAGTAAGAAAGACGTCAAAAACAGAATAGCATTGCCGAAAAGCGCTGGCCAAGAGACGTCTACTAATATCAAATATCGGCCTTAATTTGAGGAAGAAATTTCTGAGAATGTACGACTCGAGCACAGTATTGTATGGTAGTGAAACATGGGCTCTGGTGAAACCGGAACAGAAGAGATGGTTCAAATGGCTCATCAGTCCCCTAGAACTTAGAACTACTTAAACCTAATTAACCTAAGGACATCACACACATCCATGCCCGAGGCAGGATTCGAACCTGCGACCGTAGCGGCCGCGCGATTCCCGACTGTAGCGACTAGAACCGCTCGGCCACACCGGCCGGCTATTCTCGATCGATTTCGTTTGTTAAAGTGTTGAGAAGTGAAACAAAATTTCAAAACATCGACATTTATTTGCTAGGGAAACTATAAACGTACAAACATCTCAACTACTAGCTATAAAGAAATACACCCATCAAAAAAAGTTTTGCATCACCCCGGTTCCCAGAACTCTTGGAGATAGACGTTGGCTGTGGATGTTGTATCACAGACACAGTCCCTTTGACTGTTCGGAGATGTCACTAAACCCGCCGAAAGATCTAGACAACCATGCATGACCAGCGCATTATTAGACGGAGGGGGTCCGACAGCCGTCAGTTCCAGTCATTCCACCAGGAAGGAGGCACACGGCTCGTGTTGTCTTTAGTTCAACCATACCTAGACGGTCAATACCGCGGTTCGATCGCGTCCGCACTGTTACCTTGTGCCAGGAAGGGGATCTAAACAAGGAAAGTGTCCAGGTGTCTCGGAGTGAACCAAAGCGATGTTATTCGAACATGGAGGAGATACAGATAGAAAGGAATTGTCGATAACATGCCTCACTCAGGCCGCACTAGGGCTAATACTCTAGTCGATGACCGCTACCTACGGGTTATGGCTCGGAGAAACCATGACAACGACAACACCACGTTGAATAATGCTTTTCGTGCAGCCACAGGACGTCGTGTTACGAATTAAACTGTGCGCAATAGGCTGCATGATGCGCAACTTCACTCCCGACGTCCATGGCGAGGTCCATCTTTGCAACCACGGCACCATGCACTGCGGTACAGATGGGTCCAACAACATGCCGAATGGACCACTCAGGATTGGCATCACGTTCTGTTCACCGATGAGTGTCGCATATGTCCTCAACTAGACAATCGTCGGAGACGTTCTTAGAGCCAACTCGGTCACGTTGAACGCCTTAGACACACTGTCCAGTGAGTGCAGCAAGGTGGAGGTTCCCTGCTGTTTTGGAGTGGGCCGACGTACGCCGTTGGTGGTAATGGAAGACGTCGTAACAGCTGTACGACACGTGAATGCGATCCTCCGACCGATAGTGCAACCATATCGGCAGCATATTGGCGAGGCATTCGTCTTCAGGGTTATCAATTCGCACCCCCATCGTGCACATCTTGTGAATGACTTCCTTCAGAATAACGACATCGCTCGACTAGAGTGGCCGGCATGTTCTCCAGACATTAACGCTGTCGAACTCGCCTGGGATATATTGAAAAGGGCTATTTATGGACAACGCGACCCACCAACCACTCTGGAGGGTCTACTCCGAATCGCCATTGAGGAGTGGGACAATCTGGACCAACAGTGCCTTGACGAACTTGTGGATAGTATGCCACGACGAATACAGGCATGTATCAGTGCTACTGGGTATTAGAGGTACCGGTGTGTACAGCAATCTGGACCACCACCTCTGAAGCTCTCGCTGTATGGTGGTACAACATACAATGTGTGGTTTTCACGGGCATTAAAAAGTAGGAAATGATCTTTATGTTGATCTCTATTCCAGTTTTCTGTACAGTTTCCGGAACTCTCGGAACCGAGGTGATGCAAAATTTTTTTTTGATGTGCGTATGTTGTGGGAGTCCGCTCTGTTCGGATATTGAAAAATCTAAATAATTTTTCGGTTTCAGATGTCTGAGTTCGCTTGTGTAAGAGCATTGAATGAAAAAAATATTCAGTTCATCATGGAATATTTGCAATTTGCCACGAAAGCAAATCATAATAATAAAATTAATATTAAGAACACACACAAGTACGACAGCCACTCCTATAATATGATCAAGCTCGACGAAAATAGGTTAACTTGACGTTGTTAGCAGACGACGATACCGTTAAAACTTTCTTCCCGAGAAAACTCGACGTACCGTGATGTGAAGTGGCGGTCCGTTGACGGCCTGTGTGAATGCCGCCATTTGAAACGCATTATGAAATATTTTGACGTGACATGAATTGACGTGATGGGACGTGTCGGCCAATGTGAATTGGTGTTAAACAAGCAGCGTAGTCCCGAGATCAAGCGACAATTCCAACTTAATTCTGACAACATGCGCAGAATGCAATGCTCACTTCTCTACGGGGACAACGCGAGAATTTAAATTTTGTGAGAATCGGCCGTCGGCGCATGGCGGCTAGCGTGGCCCATCTCAAAATCGTAGCGCATTCTGCTGTTCTGCCCTTCACGTGAAAAGGGGAAGACTAAAATAGTAACAGAAAAAAATCACGTCCTGTAACACATAACAGGATGGCCATACTTTCCCTTTACATAAATTTATACAGCTGATTATAATTTGCAGACAGAAGTCGTGAGTGACTCAGTGAAGCCACGAACAACCGTCATTGCACATACATTGTACTGGGTATTGCACTGAATGAGTGTCACTTATCCGATGCATTTAAAATGCAGACAAATTACAATAAAATAGACATATTACAATTTTAAGAAATTAAAATCATTTAACTACAGTCTAAGAGAAACTCATTCCTACTCTCAATCGATTTTTTAACTTTAAACATTTGTGGTGACAGCAAAAAGTTAAGGCTAGCCCTTGCACATTACTTCGCAGCATTCCCCCGCAGCTCTCCTTCATGGACAACTGCCACTGGCTATTAATTACAGGAAATGGAAATCTACAACTCTACCACTAGGCACTAATCTTGGCAACCGAAATTTTTGCACGGCTAAAGGAGATATCTTTAGCATCAATGAAATGTCCAGTACACTACTCAACTACTTCTGTTTCAGTTGCTGACAACTTGACTAATTATCTTCAGTCTCGATATGCACTTTACTTAGTTTGCCATTCACCTTTGCGTCCAGTTCTAAATGCGCGCCACATGTCCTGCGCCAACACGTAACAGAAGAGCCCAATATGGCCGTAAATGTCATGTAGCATTACACATCCAGTCAGTGATTGCAGATGGCGGAAAGTGGTTTGCAAAAGGATGGCCATACTTTCCCTTTACATAAATTTATACAGCTGATTATAATTTGCAGACAGAAGTCGTGAGTGACTCAGTGAAGCCACGAACAACTGTATCTGTCTCTAACAGAAAACATAGTGAAACACCACTGATGAAAGGCCTTGCCAAAAAGCCTGATATCACCGTACGTTTAAACATTTTCAACGCTTGCCTTCCATGTACACGGCACCGCAGGGGTATTACGCTCCATGCGGGCGGCAATTTCACGGTACGTCAATCCTCGTTAATAACGCAGGCCCCGATCAAGCAGCGTAGCGTGCCTATATGACACCGTTTACCATCGACGACATGTAGGGCTCTCTCGCGCAACGTTTATCGCTGGCGGACATCTTCATACGACTTCCAGTATTCCGCCATCAGAGTTTATCCTCTTCCTTTTGTACAGGGGGGGGGGGGGGGAGTAAATTCGGATTCTGGCAGATCTTTAAGCACGCTTTGAATGGACAAACACGTATACCTGGATTTCTTTTTTTCTTTCTCGCTGCCTCTGACAGATACGATACAGCCCGTCGGTAATTTCTGTCCTATACCATCCTACCCATCACAGACTGGCACTTTCGCTTTATGTCCTCAGTTGTTTGTTGGCTGTATTACAGTCTCACCCTCATTTTGCCAACGACCGTGTCAAAGCAGGTGGAGGAGGGGACACAGGTTCAGAGCACTCGCTTGCCCTTGGTGCGGGAAACTGTAACGATCAACGGCATGAGGATGCAGAAGCCAATGGAAACCGCTGCATTAAAGACACGTAACTTGTATCCACAGGACATGTGGCCTGTAATTGAAAAAGTGTCATGATGATCTGTCCCTTGGCAAAAGATTCCGGAATAGTCCCCCATTTGGATCTTTGGGAGGGGACTGCCAGGGGGAGGGGTGACTATGAGAAAAAGATTGATTAATCAACGAAAGGTTAACGTCTACGAGACGGGGAGAGGAATCTCAGAAGCTTGAATGTAGTAGGGAAGCTAGAAAGTTAGAAAAGCGAAATGCAAAGGTTCAATCTAGATATAGTAGGGGAGAGTGAAGTGAAATGGAAAGAAGACAAGGATTTCTGGTGAGATGATTATAAGGTAAATATAGTAGGGGTGAGTGAATTGGAATGGAAAGAAGACAAGGATTTCTGGTGAGATTAGTATAGAGTAACATCAACAGCAGGCGAAACTAGTACAACGAAAGTGGGATTCATTATGAATAGATAGGTAGGACGAAGAGTGTTTTACAGTGAACACTTTAGTGATAGGGTTGTTCTTACCAGAGTCGATAGCAAACCAACACCGGCAACGATTGTTCAGGTATACATGCCGACGTCACAAGCCGAAGCTGAAGAGACAGAGAAACTTTATGAGGATATTGAATGGGTAATACAGTACGCAAAGGGAGATGATCATTTAATAGTCAGAGGGAACTGGAATGCAGTTGTAAGGAAAGGAGTACCAGAAACGGTTACAGGAGAATACGGGGTTGGGACGAGGAAAGAGAGAGGAGAAAGACTAATTGAATTCTGTAATAAATTTCAGTTAGTACCAGCGAATACTTAGTTCAAGAATCACAACAGGTGGTGGTATACTTGGAAAAGGTTGGGTGATACGGAAAGATTTCAGTTATATTACATCATGGTCAGACAGAGATTCCGAAATCAGAGACGGGATTATAAGGCGTATCCAGGAGCAGATACAGACTCAGATCACAATTTAGTGGTGATGAAGAGTAGGCTGAAGTTTGAGAGATTAGTCAGGAGGAATCAATACGCAAAGATGTACTAAGAAATGACGAGATACGCTTGAAGTTCTCTAAGGCAGTACATACAGCAATAAGTAATAGCTCCGTAGGCAGAACAGCTGAAGAGGAATGGGCATGTGTAAAAAGGCCAATGACAGAAGCTGGAAAGAAAAAACATGGGTACAAAGAAGGTAATTGCGAAGAAACTATGGGTAACAGAAGAAAGACTTCACTTGATCAATGAAAGAATGGAGTAAAAAAGTGTTCAGGGACATTCAGGAGTATAGAAATACAAGTAGCTGGTCAATAAATAAGAAGTGCAGGAAAGCTAAGACGAAATGGCTACAGGAAAAATGTGAACAAATCGAAAATAAATTATTGTCTGAAGTACTGACTCAACATACAGGAAACTCAAAACAAAACATTAAGAATGCAAGTAGATACCCACAGTTAAGGGCAGAGAGAGCGGATAGCTGGAAAGAGAACATTGAAGGCCTCTATGCAGAGGAAGATTTATCTGATGACGTCATAGGAGAAGAAAAAGAAGTCGGTATACAAGAGAAAGGGGATCCGGCATTAGAACTTAAAAGAGCTTTGGAAGACTTCAGATCGAATAAGGCATAAGGCATAGATAACATTCCATCGTAATTTAAACAAAACGGGTATTCATGTTTGTGTGTAGAATGACTGACTTTAGCGACATGCCATCTGACTTTCGAAGACACATTATCCACACAAATCCAAGATTGCAAGAGGCAACAAGTTCGAGAATTATAGCACAATCAGCTTAACAGCTCAGACATCCAAGTTTCTGAAAATAGTAGTATACTCAAGAATGGAAAAGGAAGTTGAGGATTGTTAGATGACGATCGGTTTGGCTGTAGGAAAGGTAAACACACCAGAGAGGCAATTCTGGCGTTGCGGTTGATAATGGAAGCCAGCCTAAAGAAAAATCAAAACGAATTGATGGGATTTATCGACCTGGAAAAAGCGTTCGACAAAGACGAATGGTGCAGTATGTTCGAAATTCTGAGATAAATAGGGGGAAGCTACAGGGGAAGATGAGTGTTATGCAATATGTGCAAGAGCCAAGAAGGAACAATAAGACTAGAAGATAAAGAACGAGGTGCTCGGATTAAAAAGGGGGATAAGACGTGGATATAATCTTTTACCCCTAATGCTCAAGCTAGACATCGAAGAAGCATTGACAGAAATAAAAGAAAGCTGTAATAGTGGAATTCAAATTGAGGGTGAAAGGATACCATTAGTACTATTCGCTGATGACATTGCTATCCTGAGTGAAAGTGAAGAAGAATTACGTGATCTCTGAATGAAATGAACAGGCTAGTGCGTACAGAATATGGATTGAAAGTAAATTGAAGAAAGAGGAAAGTCAGGGAGAACAGCGAGAAACTTAACATCAAGACTGATGGTCACGAAGTAGCTGAAGGAATTCTGCTACCTAGGCAGAAAAATAACCTCTGACGGAAGGAGCAAGGAGGACATCAAAAGCAGAACAGCACTGGCAAAAAGAGCGTTCCTCTCCAAGAGAAGCTTACTGATATCAAAAAAATTGTTCAAATGGCTCTGAGCACTATGGGACTTAACTTCTAAGGTCATCAGTCCCCTAGAACTTAGAACTACTTAAACCTAACTAACCTAAGGACATCACACACATCCATGCCTGAAGCAGGATTCGAACCTGCGACCGTAGCGGTCGCGCAGTTCCAGACTGTAGTGCCTAGAACCGCTCGGCTACACCGGCCAGCTACTGATATCAAACATAGGCCTTAATTTGAGGAAGAAATTTCTCCGAGCGTACGTTTGGAGCACAGCGTTGCATGGTAGTGAAACGAGGACTATGGGCAAACCATAACAGAAGAGACTGAGAATTTGAGCTGTCGTTCTACAGAAGAATGTTGAAAATTAATTGGACTGTTAAGGTAAGGAATGAGGAGGTTCTGTGCAGAATCGGAGAGGTAAGGAATATGTGGAAAAAAACTGACGAGAATAAGGGACAAGATAGTAGGATATCTGTTAAGACATCACATAATAACTTCCGTGGTATTAGAGGGAATTGCAGAGGGCAAAAACTGTAGAGATTGGAATACATCGAGCAAATAATTGTAGAAGTTGGCACAAGACAGGAATTCGTGGCGGGCCGCATCAAACCACTCAAAAGACTGATGATACAAAAAAAAATCTCTCTTCCTCTACCGATTTTACCGTGTACAGTTCCCCCGTAATATGATGGAAGTTATTCCCTGGTGTAGTAACAAGCGTCCTACCATCCTGTCCCCTCTTGTCAGTGTTTCCCAGATTTCCTCGCTGATCCTGCATAAAACCTCCTCATTTGCTACCTTATCAGTCCTCCTAATTTTCAACATCCTTGTATAAAACCACACGTCAGATTCTTCGAGTATATTCTTTTACAGTTTCCTCTCAATCCGTTTTTAGGTCTGTGCAATGCTGCGCTCCAAATGTACATTCTCAAAAGGCCAAAGATTGCATGCCTGTCTTACACAGGCGCAAAAGTCATGCTATAGTGATATGTACATATTCAGATGTATCACGTACACAGGGTATATAATGCATTGGCGGAGTTGTCATTTGTACTCGGGTCATTCACGTAAAAAGGTGTCCGATGTGATTACGGCAGCACGACAGGATTAAACAGACTTTGAACGCGGAATGGTAGTTGAAGATACAGATATAGATATATTCCGAGATCAACAGTGTGTCGAGAACATCAAAGTCATGCGTCACCTCTCACCACGGGTAACGCAGTGGCCGATAGCCTTCACTTAACGACCAAGAGCAGCGGCGACTGCGTATAGTTGTCTCTGCTAACAGATAAGTAATACTGAATTAAATGACCACATAAATCAACGTGGAACGTACGATGAATGTATCCATTAGGGCACTGCGGCGAAATTTGGCGTTAATGGTCTACAGCAGCAGACGACCGCCGAGAGCGCAGTTGCTGACAGCACAGCATCGCCTGCAGAGCCTCTCCTGGTCTCAAAGACTGTATCGGTTGGATCCTAGACGATTGTAAGACAGTGGTCTGACCAGATGAGTCCCGATTTCAGTTGCTAGCTGCTGATGGTAAGTTTCGAGTGGGGCGCAGGCCCCACGATGCCATGGACCCAAGTTGTCAACAAGGCACTGGGCAAGCTGGTGGTTGCTCCATAATGGTGTAGACTATGTTTACGTGGAATGTGATGGGTCCTAGTTATTTTCGACTTTGGAGACAATTTGCTACTGTTCATTGACTTCATGCCCCCCAAAAACGGTGGAATTTTTATAGATGACAAATAGACACATCAACCGACCACAATTGTTCGCGGTTTGAAGAAAATTTGGACAATTGGAGCGGATGGTTTGCCCACAGAGATCGCCCGCTATGAATTCCATCGAATATTTGGAGGACATAATCGAGTGGTCAGTTCGTGCACCACGCTGCACCACGCCAGGCTAGAAGAGGTCCGACACGATATCAGCAGGTATCCCATGGCTTTCTTCAACTCAGTATATATCCTTTCTAATCCAAGTACTTCGCTTTTTATCTTTTTTTTTCCACTGTAGTACGCATTCTATATTACCCGTCTTTCCGTATAGCTTACATCTATTTTCCTAAGAATTTCTAACATCTTGCACCATCTTACATTCTCAAACACTGTTTCTAGATCGACAAGTCCTATGGGTGTGTAGCTATTTTTTTTTTTCTTAAGTATTCCTTTCATTATCAAGTGCAAACTCAGAACTGGTTTTATCGTTAAAAATAACACAATATTGTAAGATGTATTATGGAAACATTTATACTGGAACAAGCAATTTTTATTTTACGAGAACACTGCCCCATAGGGTATAGAATTTTAGTACATTATTCAGTAATATTTAAATTTCTTACATATTGAGATTGTAAGTACGAAAATAACTAGATGGTAGAATATTATGAAAACAAGATACGATGAAAATAATGAAGCTGCTTGGTTTCCAGAGTAGCTCTAGATATAAGTTATCAAAAATTCCTTGACATGTATTGCAACCGACACAAATCATACTGTTAAATTCGTTGTAAATGAATGTTGATGCAACAGTGAATTCTAAATTAACTATAACTCAAATGCGGCATCAATACGTTACGTCTCAATTAAAGAGATAATATAACTGCCAACGTAATAAGATAAAACGACCTAGGAGTTTGATGTTTGTTAAGTGTGATAACACAAAATCGTAATCTTTCTGAATCTGGTGCCTCTACGTTTCAGTTCGCAAGGTTGGCAGCTTTAGTATTTGATGACACTGACCCATGTCCTGTAGACACCAGCTATCTAAAATTACACGACACTATCGCCTCCACCTCACTACAAAAAAAAGTCGTGCAGCAGGAAGGCTAAAATGATTCGTCTCGACGGTTACACTGTATGTATATCAGATGTGTATATCAGATCGTTGCAGTGTTGCTTCTCACAAAATATTACGATGATTCACAAGACTTTTTAAAATACTTTTTGATATCCCTAAAAAGTTTATATGGATTAATTTGTTCATGATCGTATTCTGGTTTTGGCAGCGTTTTCCGAGGTTTCTTTAAGAACTTGTTGCATACCACAAATTACCGTAATATTTTATTTTATTTTTAGTATGGCAGTATATACATAATGATTACAAAACCACTACATGGCAACAGTGTTGCACGGTTTTCCAGCATAAAATAACAAATGGCTCTGAGCACTATGTGACTTAATTTCTGAGGTCATCAGCCCCTAGAACTTAAACCTAACTAACCTAAGGGCATCACACACATCCATGCCCGATGCAGGATTCGAATCGGCGACCGTAGCGGTCGCGCGGAACCAGACTGTAGCGCCTAGAACCGCTCGGCCACCCCGGACAACCTATAAAATAACAAAAGAGAACAGTTATATATGGATATCAAGATCTTTTATGTATTTTATCGCATCCCTCGTAGCTGTCAGGAAATCTTCAAAAGGACCTGCGGGACATGTCGATACAACATGAGCAACTGTCACACGGTGGTGATGAAGATTTGTCCCAATAGCACATCTTCCGTGGCCATTTCGGATGCGGTTCAGGGTAGTCCATATGCCCGAGGCTGTTCGAATCCAGGGGGTTTCTTCTGAATGCAAGACAGTTTCAGGCATTGTGGAGGACAGTTTTGTTGCCAGCACCGTTTCCATTCATCGATGGTATTGAATTCAGTTACTGTGAGAATCCTGGCTGTGCTTACAAAGGTCTCCAAAAACGCGCAAGTCCGCCTCCGAAGCTGGGTACTCCACACAAACTCGTATGTGTTGCGAGTTCAAAAACTCTTTGTTGAGGCAAGAAGAATTATTGCACAAACAAAAGTGATTTCACATCATTCGAAACGTATATTGTCCATGATCAACTTCTTTGGGCAGTCTGACGAACCTTTTTAACAGCGATCCAGGAATGTTAATTTTATTTCTCTTTAGCCGTAGTGCTTGATCGCATATTTAATGAATTTGTAATCCATTTCGGCCTTTGATGACCATCTTGAGATCTGTTCTACGATGTTAAACATTAAAAAATGTGCAATCAAAACTACAGAAAGTAACATCATACCGTACAGCACTGCCATACGAACATAGCTATTAAACATAGACAAGATAAATGCATCTCAGTGTGTGGAGAAGACCATGGAATAAAAACAGTTACGCCAACGTGACTACATCCGTTAAAATCAATTGTGGAATACATCCAGCTTGCCACCTCAGTCTATAGTTTGTGCATACGCTCTCAATATGTCGGATGTCGTATCATGGTTTCTACTTCTGAAGATGCTGGACGTATTCTGCATTTGGTTTTGGCTCAAAAATTGTTCAAATGGCTGTGAGCACTATGGGAATTAACTTCTCAGGTCATCAGTCCCCTAGAACTACTTAAACGTAACTAACCTAAGGACATCACACACATCCATGCCCGAAGCAGGATTCGAAGCTGCGACCGTAGCGGTCGCGCGGTTCCAGACTGTAGCGCCTAGAACCGCTCGCCCACTCCGGCCAGCGCATTTGGTTTCACTGGTGTTGCTGTATTGGGGTATTGTTTTTATTACATTATCCTTTTTACAAATTGACATTCTAGTATGTTTATCTGGCCTCTTTTTAATACTTATTCACATATGTTCACACAGTCAGATATATTATTACGTTAAGTACTATACATTGCACATTTAGTTAAATCGATAGTAAATTGATATACTTAGCGGTCAAGATCTGGGATTAAAGATAATTTTTAAAAAAAGAGCAAGTTGGCTGTATAATTTTCCCTTTTATATGCTACAGGCAAATTTCAGTTTACCTCCAAAATAAAACCAACTTCGCTGCCGCTGTTATCATGTTTAGAGATGTCTATGACAAGGGGTGGTTTACCTCTTAGGAAAGTTGGCCTTAGGGCTCTGCTTGCAGCACTCTGTGTGCTCTACACACAGCTGAGATGAAGTTCTGCAGGCAGGCGTCACACGCAGCTGACGCCAGTGCGGAGCAGGTAATGAAACATGAGAGACTTCGGAGACTGCCGTGCGCCAAATTTGCCTTCCCTGGAGTTGGGTGCGAAGGTAGTCCAAACCCACAGCCCTTCTCCCTACCAAACCCACTCACCCCCCCCCCCCCCCCCCCCCACCGCCTTCCATCAACAAAAATCCTCTCTCTAAATCTCTCTCTGGCACTCTGACACCAAACACACACACACACACACACACACACCATTAGCGCTATGACTCATAATTAAATATTATGTATATGTTACATTGTACAATAAAGAAAATAACAGTTTATAATACCGCACGTAGTACTAAGTGTACACGCAAAGTAATGAAGTCGACATGAATCAGGGGATTTCACAGGAGTTATGTTACGAAATGAGACACTAGAAGTAGTAGATGAGCTTTGCTATTAGGGTGACGTAATAACTGGCAATGGACAAAGTAGTCAGGACATAAAATGCAGACTGACAAGAGAGAGAAAAGAGTTACTGAAAAAGAGATTACAATAATTCTTCAACCACCAATATGACATTTACATCATTTTATTACAATTACCTATGGATTTTCGAGAAAACCTCATTTTCTAGTGCTTAGAATCGGCTTATACACTGAAGAGCCAAAGAAACTGGTACACCTGCCTAACGTCATGTAGGTTCCCCGTGAGCATCCAGGAGTCCAGCAACACGACGTGCCATGGTCTCAACTAATGCGTGAAGTAATGCTGGAAGGAATTGACACTATGAATCCTGCAGGGCTGTCCATAAATCCGTGTGAGTACGAGGGGGTGGAGACCTCTTCTGAACAGCACGTTGCAAGGCATGCCAGATATGCTCAATAATGTTCATGTCTGGGGAGTTTGGTGGCCAGCGGGAGCATTTAAACTCAGAATAGTGTTCCTGGAGCCACTCTGTAGCAATTCTGGGCACGTCCTGCCTCGGGCATCGATGTGTGTGATGTCCTTAGGTTAGTTAGGTTTAATTAGTTCTAAGTTCTAGGGGACTGATGACCGCAGATGTTAAGTCCCATAGTGCTCAGAGCCATTTTTGAAAGTCATACACACACACACACACACACACACACACACACTAATACACTTTCTTAATACACGTGTGTGTGTGTGTGTGTGTGTGTGTGTGTGTGTGTGTGTGTGTGCGTGTTTCTGTTCCATATCTCCCCCTGAACCACTGTACTGATTTGAACCAAACTTGGCACCCGTAATCCTCACTCTGTGCTAATAATCGCTGGCGGGGTTCGAACGTCGTAAACAATGAGATGCCTGAAAAACTACCGCATCATGTATCACGTTTAAAATTACTACTTCTGTGTTAGTAACTCTATTCACTATAAATTTTGCACGGTATCCACATATTTAGCTAAATGAACCTACAAAATTATATCATGGCACCTAACATAGTTCAGGAGATATGACGTCATAAACACTGAGATGCATGAGTATGTGCCGCGTTGTGCACGACGTTTAAGTTTATTATTTCTTTGCTGCAAACTCTATTCGCTACACGTTTTGCAGACGGTATTTACGTATGCCCTTGAATATACCTAAACAAATATATCATTTTACGACACATCCTTTTTTTTATGTAGGATTACTTTTGTTGTTTCACAATAAAACGTATATGACATGCATCTGTAAACTTCGGTAAAATTTATATATTTTTTCAGCTGAAATATGTTAGTGCTTATGTTCCTTTTCCACAGGCTCAGGCAAAAAATTATTTTTCTTGAATATTCCTTGCAACTTTCTTCGTATATATAAATTTTTTATTTTTCGTTACGACTGGTAACAATATTCTTTGGAAAGTACTCCATCATATTCTACTAGGTCTACCACTTTGCTTCCGCCGTTTTTTCTCGAAGTTCGGGGCTTTATTGAGAAAATCTTACAAAAAAAAATTATGATTCATAGTATTGCCCATCACTGGCCACTACATTCTCCCATCTTTCGGATAGAAGACGAATCCCGTGGCGGAAGAACTGGGCGTCTTTTGTGGGGATCCACGAATCGATTCAATTTTGCACGTGATCATATGATCGGAAGTGCTGGTCATCCAGACTGTATGCCACTGAGAGAGCAAGGTATGCAGAATTCGGCAGGATGGATAAGACTTATCATTTCAGCGTTCCCATTTATATTTTGACAGGTTTTGCGACCTGGAGTCGGGCACTGACCTGCTGCAAAATTACCTTTACGTGTCTATCGCTGTATTGTGGCCGTTTGTGTTTCAGTGCTGGGCTCGAACGAATTAATTGCTTTCGATAATGATGTCCTGTTACTGTCTTCGTCTGTTTCAGTAGCTACGGAAACGTCCTGTCTTCCACCGCCATGCCGGTCTTCGACATCAACATCACCGTTCATAAGGCATTGAAAACATTCTCTGCACGTTCTTCCACTAATAGTTCCCTCGCCATTAGTCTTGCCCTGCATTTTAAGAGCCACAGACGCAAATTTATTCATGTTAAAGCAGAAGTTTAAAACTTCCCGCAAATAGCGAGAAATGGGTACGTGAGTTGACGTACTTAATCGAGAATAACCTTATGATGCAATCACAAATCGACTAATATTTTTATGCCATTATGTTTACAGATGCCTAAACTTATTGTATTACACCTATGACCAACCACCTGGACTCCACTTGCCGCTACTGCCGTCTATTACAAAACGGCGGAAGCAAAGTTGTAGACCTCATAGAATAAAAATAGAGATGCCTGTATTTTTTTCGGAATTTTTACTAACATATGACATTATCACTAAGTGGTAATTACGTTAAGATGGTAAGATGACCTTGAGGTAGCTTTTTGGGTGACGCCTACTTTAGCGGATTTCCAGGGGTTGCCGACGGGGCGCTGCCCCCAGTCTCACCGCCGCCTGTGGCAGCCGTGTCTGCCGCTTCCTCGGCGCGCAGCTGCCAAATGAATATTCACGCCACGTACGATACCTACGGCGGTTAAATACCCATCGAGCCGGAAGGCCGGGATTGCTCAAGGGTGTAGCCGAGCAGAAAGCTCCCAGTGGTGCCGTCCACGATGTGGCCAGCAGACGGTTCCCGTCGCTGGGTATTACCCGTAATGCCAGTAGATCTCTCTCTCTCTCTCTCTCTCTCTCTCTCTCTCTCTCTCTCTCCCTCACGCCCCCCCCCCCTTCCATTCCATTCTACAGGATAACGTAACGCCGTCCTGCGCCGAATGTTCCTCTGCCGAGAGGACCGCAGCATTATAAGTAATGTTTTCCCGATACTCGGCAGAGAGCGAGCGCCAGAATTAACGCGCAGTGCGGCCCTCGTGTGAAGTGCCAGATTGATCTCTAATTGGAACGAAATGGTTCACTCGGCAGTGGAATGTTCGCTGAATGGAAAATTAAGTCTGTGTCTGTAGCACCGGAGTTACAGCAATGGATTTGCAACTCACTTACCAAAGAGGCAAGCCACCACATGTGCATTAAGTTCTCCCCCAGTACCACCCCCCTTTCCTCGTTGGAGAACAGTTATTGGCAACGAAATTTCGTGCCACAGATCTCATCACTGGCTGGACATCCAAAGTGAAACCTCGTTTTCCGGTCTTCATTACTTCCGTACTACCGTTCATCCCCCCCTTTTTTTTTCTTCGTATTAACTGTGCAGCATTTGATAGCGGCTAAAATCGACCACCACAATCATTAAATTTAAATTCTGTCAATCGTCAGGATCCTGGCTCTCTGCCGTTAATAGGTAAACATTGAGTTCCACAGCACCGTACCGCCTCCGTTTGTTGTGGGTCTAAAGTGAAATCAAAGAGAAATAACGTGACAGTGGGTAAGGACCAAAAGTCAAATACAGTGCATAGATCGGATAAAAGATTTGTTGAAAAATGATTTTGTTGAAGCATTTTCAAACACTCCAGGATGCTCAAACAGAAGCGTTAATGACGTAAATGATGTGCTCCGAAATGACAATGACCCTGGCTGCGGTATGATTTCTGATTACGAAATCGTCGCTATTTATTCGTCTACAGGCAATGGCGGTATGATGCTCAGTCTGCAGATATTATGACCCTTGCAGAGGGTACAATCCAGGTTTATTTGAACCACCATGAGGCAACAACTCCGGCTGAGTAATGGTGACCAGACTGCACATAAACGATATACGAACCAATCTGAAAAGTAACTTGTTGATTATTTTGAGTACAAGGCTCACTTTCTCCAAAATCTGATCAAAATTAAAGTGTCGTGAAAATAATGGCTGATGCGTGGGATCACGTTAAAATAAGTTAAAATAAGTGTAACCCTTTTTATGATACTCAATACATAAGTGAGTGAGAAGAGACAGATAGAGAGAGAGAGAGAGAGAGAGAGAGAGAGAGAGAGAGAGAGACAGAGACAGAGATACACGGAACGAATGAAAACTGTCCTCTGGATTCAAAAAGTCAAAAATGGCCTACAAATAGCACAGACAAATTCCTCAGAAGCTTTATTCAGAAACTCATACACAATATAGACTAATAGTCGGAAAATTGAATCACAGTTTTGCGTGATCCACTAGGGTCAAGTACGACCAAATCAAATGTACGTTTTATTTTGTGGAAGGGTGCACACCACCACAATGATAACCTTCTGCAGTGGCTGTCAGTGGTTGATTTTAAGTATCCCTTTTATCTGGCATTTATTGTTGTGCAGTTTCGGTGGTGTCGTCATTTTCAAATAGTGTTCTGAAATTAATGTGATGAAGTAGATCGGTGAAAATACGAAATTTAAAATAACCATTGATTGCTTGGTCCAAAAAATAATTAACTTCCATACTACAAATTGTCAACATGAACATATTTGGTACTATACAGTCCCATTAACAAAAAATATTATCACGTTTAATTACTATTGTAGCTACTCGGAATTGAGATATATCACTTATTACTGGATTAAGGGAATATGTAGCCAAGAATTCCTTACAGTCTTTATCTATAGAATAAAGAAACACTAATCTTGCCATCGCTTCCTCCTTTTCATATATTTGCACTGCGTCACCTTCGACAGTCATCAAAGATTACTGTAACGTCTATCAACCACACGTAAAGAATATAACACATCTCATTATTCACGTTATTACATTCCAAAGTGATATGTTATCTCACTGTTTTGCAAGAGAGACTTGGTGGCCTGTCTTTAATTGTAAAATGCGGTGAAGTGGAAAACGTTTTATTAAATGGTCTTCTCAAAAAATTCAAAAGAACACGTTCTTTACGCATACTGTTTTTAATTCTGCTGTTGCTTTATCGCGCACTAGGCAAAATTACAAAGGCTTTCTATTTTCGTTGCGTGGCTTGATACATACGCAAGCTTCATTGCAACCCAAGTCTTACTATTTGATGTGTTATGTTATATAAGACCTCATATTTTTCTGTCAACTATATAACCGGAGGTAGGGTTACACTAATAATCTAGTTACATCCTGTATCTATATGAGACAATTGTTTTCAAAGTCCCTACAAAGGCAAAACGTAAAATAAAATAATACATTAACCCAGCCAATGGCGCCCAGCACAGCTGAATATTACCAATCAGATAACACTGTGATTAGTTTACGCTGTAAAAAAAAAAAAAAAAAAAAAAAAACCAACAAGTAACAATAAACTGCAGACATATTAGCCTTCTCTTTGTAATTTACAAGACAAACCACACAAAAAGAACACTGATTTAATGGAGCAAAGGAACAAGTTTGGTTTAATTGTCTCGGTCGTTGTACAAATTACTTGTGGGCATTTCCGTCCAGTTAGGAAGACAAGCAGTGTGCTGTAAAAGAATTTCGTGTCGGCATTTGAGTCTGACAATGGAGATTAGAGTTTAAGTCTCATTGTCTGACAAACGAAGCGTTTATTAACTTAAGGCGAAAAGAGAAAAAAAAGGTGTTAAGTCTCTGGAAGAAACTTGCTAACAAGAGAGAAAAATTTTTTCCGTTTACTCATTTACTCAAGAAAATGAAGGACTCTGACTGTCCCAATCTAAAGCAAATCTGAAGCAGTTTACTTCCCTTTGTCAACAAACTTTTTACTCCTCTCCTGAGAAAAGAGAAGTCCTGCTAATCTCTTCATTCAGCCTATTCTCACTGCCGGATATATGAATTGCTTTTTTTCCTCACCAGAAATTCCACAGACAAACACCTCCCAGCTACTACACAGAGCCAGAGTGGATGTCAAACTGGAACCAAAATTTTATTAAACTGTGCAGGACTATGGCAGCTAAAATAAGATATTTAGTTTCAATTTGTCGCGCAGAGACGTGATTAAGAAGCATCTAACAAATACGCTTGCCTACATGTCTCGAGTATAGATGAAGTATTGCAACGTTATAAGCGCGACATCAAACAACCGCAAGAAAATAGTGTGCCTATATGATACAGATGATTTATTTCTTTTATTTTGTTAGCATATAAAAAGTTGTGCTAATGAGGAAAAACTTTGTTCGTATGGCTTTTAAAAGTCTTATATAGCCTCCAAGTTGCGGAACTAGAAAATCGTATTACCGCGCATTTTTAACTGTTCATCATCAAGGAGATCCTCTAAGGTTTTACAGTGAGACGCGCCTTCGTTTTCAACAGTTCGGAAATGGGCGGCTTAAGTCAAAGGAGGCCATACCTCTCGAGAACATCATTTACGTGATGGGAATCACTAAAATGAAGCCACAGACAAAAATGTCGAGAAAGTGCAACAACAAAGTATTGGAAAGTATTGGATAAACGCAGTAAAAGGGGTGTAAAATAGCTAACACCATAGGCTGTTCATCAGAAATTATTCAATACGAGTAAGCGATGAGAAACCTTTATGTAATAGCAGCGCCGCATTTGTTGAAAGCTGATCAAAGTCAAAAGCGAAAACTAATTTCCAGGTTATGTTTGTATTGTTTTAAAAAGACTTCAGTTGACTTTGAGCGGTGAGTCATAAACTGACAGAAATTTTACTTCTCGTCAGCCTAGAAACGAAACAGCTCTCAAAGCAACGAGTGGAAGGTAATGGCTCTGCACAAAAACGGTAAATTCCATTTTATCTGTCAGAAGGGTTGAGCGTTGTTTTTATGAATTACCTTGCGAAAGCAAAAGCAATATCTGGTTAATATTACGCAACTCCTTTGGACTTATTGGAAGACGAAATGGGTTGTCGCGGCATGGATAGAGGAAGAAAATAAAATCGAATTTTATTAGGTTTAAACACCTGTTAAGAAAGGCAATGCAAAACCGATGGATTTGACGGTTGTAATGGAATTAAGTTTCCCATTATTTACAGTTGTCTTTAAAGTCTTGCATGTATCAAAATTTTTTAAAAATTCGGACTCAAAGTACTAAATCGATAAAACAGACACTGTAAAAACATAATACGGTAGTAAAACCACGCGATGTGGTAAAATGGAATGAATACATCTTCAAAAATCTGTAATTACGTTTTAAAAACTAATATCTACATGTATAATAACAGCAAAGAACGTTCTATATATGTTTAAAAGCCATAAAACAAAAGGCCACTGATGATGCTGCAATTGCAGTGAAACATGTTTGGGATAAAAAAAAATGTGTTTTGCTAAGGCGAACCACATCCAAAAAACGTACATATCGAAAAAGAATTTAATTATTGCTATCAGAGTTACGCTTTTGGCCAAGGGATTCTATAGTATGTTAAGTTAAGAAAATAGAAACTGGAAAAGGAAATTTGCAAAAGTACACCCACTGATATTGAAATGACTTTGTATACATGTTCACCTATCAGATCATAAATACTGATCCATGAAAAATCCAAAATACTATAGACATACTACAGAATCCCTTGACCAAAAGCGAAACTCTGATAGTAATAATTAAATTCTTTTTCGATACATAAGTTTTTGGATGGGATCCGCATTTAGCAAAACACAAGTTTGTATTTTATCCGAAACATGTCTCACTGCAGTTGCAGCATCATCAGTAGCCTTTTATTTTATGGCTGTTATACATAAATAATGTTCTTTGCTGTTTGTATACACGTAAATATTAGTTTTTAAATCGTTTTTGCATTGCTATCACATACAAGATGCCAAAATCAAATATCATGCTGTACAGAAACGTTACATCCATGAGAAATGGTATTGCGCTCCGATTAGGCGAAGGCGATTGAGTTAATGGCAGATGTCAAAGAACGCGCATGTTTCGTACGAACCCACCACAATGATACTCAGTTTCACATAAATATCCCTACACAACCTTGCACACAAAAGAGCTTCTTCCGAAACCCCTGAAAGTTACGTGCACACATAGTTAAACATAAAGACAACGTGCATCGGATACTATGTGTACAATTCTACACGTACGTACCTATTCTGCTAGCCGCCGTATGGTGCGAGGCGGAGGGTTCCTTGTTTCAGTACTAGTCATTTCCTTTCTTGCTTTACTCACAAACAGATCGACGGAAAAACAAATGTCTGTCTGCCTCCGTGTGAACTCTTACTTTACCTTATCTTCATGATCATTACACGAAATGGGCGTTGGCGATAGTAGAATCATTCTGCAGCTTCCAATACCGGTACTCCAAATTTTCTCTACAGTGTTCAGCGAAGAGAACATCGTCCTCCCTCCCGGGAGTCCCACTTGAGTTCACGAAGTATCTCCGTTACACTTGCGTGTTGGTCGAACCTGCCGGTAACAAATCTAGAACCCGCCTCTGTTCGATATGTCCTTTTAAGCCGATCTGGCGGGGATCCCAGACAATCGAGCAGTAGTCAAGAATGGCTCACATTAGGATTCAATACGCTGTCTTTTTTACAGATGAAACACGCTTTACTAAAATTTTTCCAATAAAACGAAGTCGACCATTCGCCAACCCTACTACGGTTCTATCGTGATCGTTCTATTTCGAATCGCTTTGCGACGTAATGCGTAGGCATTTAATCGACGTGATTGTGTGAAGTAGTACACCACTATTGCTGTGTTCAAACATTGTGGGTTTGTTTTTCCTCCTCACCTGCATTAACTCACATTTTTTTTCTACATTTAGATCAAGCTGCCAGTCATCACATCTGCTAGAAATTTTGTGTAAGTCATTCCGTATCACCACACAGTCACTCAATGGCGACGCCTTCCAATACACCACAGCGTCATCGGCGAACAGCTGTAGAATGCTGGTCATCCTGTCCATCTGATCATTTATTGAGAATAAAAGTGGTCCTATCACATTTGCATGGGGCTCTCCTGATGATCCCTCGTCTGTGACGAACACTCGCTGTAGAGGACAGCATACTGGGTTCTATTACTTAAGAAGTCTTCGAGCTCCTCACATTTCTGGAAACCTGTTCCATATGCTCGGTACCTTTGTTAACCAAATAAAACAGGATATTTTGCTACCACTAAAATTTTTATTGTTTATCCATAGAAAATAATATAGTCTGTCTCATACTGTATTAGCAGTATTAGTATTCTGTCCACGCATCGTCCATGTTTTATATCAAATGCTGATTTAATTTGTTATTTAGTGTATATCACGCTTTGCCGTTAGGTGTACTAGTCCCACTTTTTCTAGCGCCATCTCCTGAATTTTGGATACTACGCCCAATGCAGTTTTCCTCGTAGGTGGTTGATAGGGCTGTAGTCAGTTCAGTGCTCCTTACGGCCGAGCCCGCATCATCTCCAGCTCATATTATGATACGTCCTATTGGTGCTTATATACAACTTCACACGCTTTGAAGTGCTTATTTTATTCTCTGCACACCAAATTCTCGTTTTATTTTGTCTTAGGGACAGCCCGTTTCATCTATCTGACAAACGCTTCTAGTGGGTTTTAATTTTATCAGTGACGTGTAGGACGTGAACAGGCTTCAAGAAAAGAGTTACATAACGTTGTAGACGCAATTATAAAAGTATCTGACGTGCGTGTAACAGTATTCACTAAACCTCTGCAAAAAGAGAAATTGAAAAATACTTCCTTTCTAATCCCTGTCTGCATCACGAAGATACGCCTAAACTGGCGTGAAACCGGTTGTGTGCCGGCCGAAGTGGCCGTGCGGTTAAAGGTGGTGCAGTCTGGAACCGCAAGACCGCTCCGGTCGCAGGTTCGAATCCTGCCTCGGGCATGGATGTTTGTGATGTCCTTAGGTTAGTTAGGTTTAACTAGTTCTAAGTTCTAGGGGACTAATGACCTCAGCAGTTGAGTCTCATCGTGCTCAGAGCCATTTTTGAAACCGGTTGTGGTTTTAATAAACCTTATACAGCCATAGCCGTGTTTGTTGCCTTTATGCGGTTGCCCGCAGTTCAAATGGCTCGAAGACTATGGGACTTAACATCTGAGGTCAGCAGTCCCGTAGACTTAGAACTACTTAAACCCAACTAACCTAAGGACATCACACACATCCATTCCCGAGGCAGGATTCGAACCTGCGACCGTAGCAGCAGGGCGGTTCCGGACTGAAGCGCCTAGAACCTCTCGGCCACAGCGGCCAGCCTGCCCGCAGTTCAAGATAATACAAAGTAGTTCATTGCTCAATGACAACAATGAAAACTATCCAACACTAACATTTATTCAAAGAGACACACGTTGAAGTTAAATATTGTGACAGTATTTTGCTGAGAGACAACTTCCTAACCATCTAAAAGTTAAGAGTCACTTAGCTGTAGCAGATGAGCGACGAATTTCCACGTTGGTGGCTCTTGGACAGTTTCAATATAGCATACATTTACACGAGTATTAATTTTCTTAAAATGTGCCCGTTTGTCTTGAACGCGGAAAAATGGACATTAATTAGCCACATCTGCAGTTTCTTCGACGTAGAATGTAACTACAGTCGTCATGACGCATAGCATTGACTGCCCACTGCGATTTCACTATCCATAATATGTAACATACTCCAGTGTCATGGACGCTAACAATCACTAATAAAAACGCATTTACGTGTTTCAGACTGTGCACCTCTCAAAATCAAACACACTACAGTTTTCGTTATTCCTCAGAAATTAAATCCAGCATATACACTGAGGAGACAAAAGTCATGTGATAGCAATATGAAAATATACAGATGGCGGCAGTATCGCGTGCACAAGTTACAAAAGGGCAGGGCATTGGGGTGGTAATGGCCGCACGAAGGGAGTTAACAGACTTCGAACGGGGAATAATGATTGTAGCAAGACACATGAAACATCCATTTCGGAAATCGTTATGGAATTCAATTTTTAGAGATCCACTGCGTCAAGAGTGTGCCGAGACTACTGAACCCCAGGCCTTACCTCTCACCACGGACAGTGGCCTTCTTTTAACGGCCGAGAGCAGCGGCGTTTGCGTAGACTTATCATTGCTAATAAACAAGCAACACTGCGCGAGATAACGGCAGAAATCAGTGTGGGACATACGACGAACGTATATGACAGGCCAGTGCGGCGAAATTTGGCGTTAATGGGTTGTGGCAGCAGACGACCGACTCGAGTGCCTTTGCTGACAGCACAACATCTACTGCAACAGCTCTCCCGGCCTCGTTATCATATCGTTTAGACACTAGACTACTGGAAAACCGTGACCTGGTCACACGAGTCCCGATTTCAGTTGGTAAGAGCTGATGGCAAGGTTCGAGTGTGTGCTGACTCCACGAAACCATGGAACAAGTTGTCAACAAGGCATTGTGGAAGGTGGTGGAGGCCCCATAATAATGTGGACTGTGCTTGCATGGAATGGACTGGGTCCTCTTGTCCAACTGTACTGATAATTAACTAGATGGTGGAGGTGGTGTTAAGTTCATATGGGACCAAACGGCTGAGGGTATCAGTCCCTAGGCTTACACACTACTTAATCTAACTTAACCTAACTTACGCTAAGGACAACACACACACACATACATGCCCGAGGGAGGCCTCAAACCTCCGACTGGGAGAGCCGCGCGAATTAAGTAGTAATTGTTACTTTCGGCTACTTGGAGATTATTTGCAGCCACTCATGTCCATCATTTGTATGGACTACAATATTCTGTGTCACCGGGTCACAATTGTTCGCGATTGGTTAGAATAACACTCTGGACAGTTCGAGAGAATGATTCGGCCACCCAGATCACCCGACACGAATCCCATCGAATATTTTTGGGACGTAATCGAGAGGTCAGTTCGTGCACAAAATCGTGCATCGGCACCGCTTTCGCAACTATGCGCGGCTATAAAAATGGATGGCACAATACTTTGAAGGTTACTTGCAACGACCTGTTGACTCCATGCCACGTCCAGTTGCTGCACTACACCGAGAAAAAAGACGTCCGACACCAAAATATGAGATATCGCATAACTTTTGTTAGCTCAGTGTATTTAACACAATTCGCTATAAGGGACATTACTTAACAGAGACACAGCCATACTGAAAAATACGAGGGTAAGTCAATTATCCGCAATTTAGTTATATTTTTGTTTATTTCGGTAGTACTGTCGTTTTACGTTGATGACGCATGCTTTGTTTACTTGTTGTTATATCTTTGCAATTTTCAAGCTGCTAAGTTAGTTTCGGTATCGGTGCCGTGCCGCTAGTCATAGCTGCTCCGCTGTTTATTTGCACCAAAGAAGAGCAGTGTTCAGTGATCCGTCTTTTGTGGTCGGAAGGTGCAACAGGGGCCGAAATTCATCGAAGCCTTTCGGTACAGGACGCGAACAGAGTCTTGCCACAACGGAGTATCTATTTGGATTGAAAAATTCCGAAATGGTCGCGCAAGTGTTACGCACGATAAAGGAGCCGGACGACCGTTTACCGAAACAAATGAAGAAACCATTGAGCGTTCTCTTAGACAGACGATTAACTATTGACGAAGTGCAACATCGTCTGCAAATTAGTCACGGTTCTGCCTCCGAAATCATCCACAACAGACTTGGGTTTCATAAAGTTTGTGCATGATGGGTCCAAAAACAACTCACACAGTTGCATAAACAAAGGCGCCTGGACATCTGCAAGAAACATTTAGGACGCTATGTTAACGAAGGGTTCAAAATGGTTCAAATGGCTCTGAGCACTATGGGACTCAACTTCTGAGGTCATCAGTCCCCTAGAACTTAGAACTACTTAAATTCAACCAACCTAAGGACATCACACACATCCATGCCAGAGGCAGGATTCGAACCTGCGACCGTAGCGGACGCGCGGTTCCAGACTATAGCGCCTAGAACCGCTCGTCCACTCCGGCCGGCTTAACGAAGGGGACAACTTCTTAGACAGGATCATTACTGGTGACGAAACAAGGATTCACTCAAACAGGCATTAAGCGGCCATCGATTTGCCTCGAACGAAGCAGTGAAAGAAGCGGTGCATTGCTGACTCGCAGCTCAACTGAGAACCTTCTTTTATGAGGGGACTACGTCGAAAAATGATGTTCTTGTAAGTTTCCTATTTGATTACAATAAAAATTTGTAACTACTTTGCGGATAATCTTCTTTCGTTTCGGTTCTTGAGGAAGAATTGGCTGTCATGGCTCAGACATTCAGACACATCAATGAAAATGTCCCCAGTTGAGTTCATAAAGACAAATGATGGACACAGCTCATATTAATGCCCACTTATTTGTGTCTGGGTACTTTGTGTTACGGCGTGAAGTCAAACACCGGCGCGCATCCGGGAACGATAGAGAAGAGATGGCTGTGAGAAGACGCCAGCCAATCGCTCGCTGACCGACCCCTCCCCAGGACAACGCAACAGCAGCGGCTCCTATGTGCAGAGGACATAAGCGCCGCGAACGACTGGGGACGCCCCAGTTGAATAGCAGCTTCAAGATTAGGCACTTGTATTGCAGCTTTAACGCTATTTACTTGCCATATAATCTCTATGTAGCACAGACTTGGAATTATTTACTATTAAAAACAGTCTTGATCACGATTCATTTATCAAGGTGACCGGTTTCGACCACTACTGTGGTCATCTTCAGACCATTGATAGGATAACACTTTTTGGTTACAGCAAAACTGATTAAGCACATCATTTGCCCTACATCACACAGTATATCTGCATAACACAAACATTACGCATTTCATACTCATTGGCAAAGAAACACACAAATTATATAAAGAACTTTACAAAGTAGTATGTCTGCATGCTCGTCGTCAAATATGTGGAATCTAGGAATCCTATGTACTCGGTTCGCTAGATTCAAACAAATCGTATCAATGAATTTTATTACAAAATGAAAAGATACAATGCTTAACTTCGCAATTACACAGATGTGTCGCAAGCAAAGGGCGACATACAAAATAAGCAATTTTCTTCAGTACAAACAATTCCAAGTCTTACTTTTGAATGCATTACGGGAACAGCAGTGATCAATGTCTTATAAATATTTACTATTAAAAACAGTCGTGATCACGATTTATTTATCAAGGTGACCGGTTTCGACCACTACTGTGGTCATCTTCAGACCATTGAGTAGGAGCCTCTTTCTGTTGGAGAATCACTAGTGATTCTCCTTAACAGTACCTCATCTTTTTCCATGTCATGTATATTTAAATCCAATGAATATTTTCCAAAAAAGAAATTATTTTTCAATCAGAAACTTGGTTTGTTGCAAAATTCAGAAAAATCCACGTACGGCGTTGCTGCATATTTAAAACTAAGTATACAGAACGTCATTAAGTACAAATTTGTTTCATTTGCTTACCCTTTGAGTTAAACTAAAAATTCATTACTCTCACAAATTATTAATACACACTTCACACTTTTATAGAAATAACTACGACCTAACATTTACTGTCTCTGTGTGAGCACAAACAATATCTTTCATCACTTCATTTTATAAAATCTGTATTATGCTGCATCCATAGACCAACAACTAAATTCTCTCAGCTCGCCACTAGCTTTCAGTCTTACATCCTACCTGTAACAGAGTGCAACGGCAACTGCTACTGCGCCCCGCGCGCTCCTACTTACAATCGATTCTGCCACTGTCACTCTAGTTCAGTGGTGTCAAAGATACAATCTCTTTTACATATGACAACCGTTTCAGGTCGTTACTCATGAATTATATTACAAAATCGGGTCCCATGTACAAGTGGACCTCTCACGACTTTTGTGTCAGAAAAAAGTGTTTGAAAACCATAAACCAACAGTAACAAAGATGTCCATTGCATATGTGACTTACACGAAAAAGATATTACAGGCTACTCTCTTCACATACGAACTATTCAGAACATACATTTGCTTCATGTTTTATTCCCAACTCGTCCCACATATAAAGCAATGTGCCGATGGAAAACTTTTTGACTTTCATGAACACACTCGGGCGGTCGTGGATGAATAAATTGTAGAAGTTCCAAAAATGACACTTCAGGTACTGAATTTATTCACTTGAACCTGTGTACGAAGAGATGTCACATAAACAGTCATGCTTTTTCTGTGTAAACCTAAAAGTTCCGCTGACATGTGGAAAAACCGACACGACACTGCCATAACAACACCACAAAAATCAAATTGTAAATATTGAAGCTAAATACCGTACTGGATGCTCATGATTTGTTACGTCCATGTACAACTGACTGATTAATTGAGTTGTTTTAGAAAGCGAGCGCTCTGAGAACAACTCTCTCGTAATGAAATTGGCACACGTTTGTAGGCGGTGTGGTAACAATCGGATGCCGTATCTCGTCTCTTTGCGTCGGCAGAAACACAAAAGACACGTCCAATTATTGGACAAACGCCAGTTAATTACCGACAGTCCGTTGCGTTAACAACACTATGATTATGCATACGCAGAGGGCGGTGTAGCGCTGATTTGCCGTTCTATGATGTACGTAAACAGCACAGCGTGACCGGTATTTAGTTCGCACGACACTGGCTGTTTTGCTGACCAGCATTTCCTCCACTGAGCAGCGCAATCGACTGGCAGCACTGCCCTCGACATTTGTTGGACCGACAGAAGTGCTACGAAGCCGATAACAGCTGAAGTATAATTTCCCGCCTCGCTTTCTCACAGCAAAATCACATTTTCTTAAGAACCTAGACGTCTCTATGTCCAAAAGACTTACTTAGTATTTATCAGTTACTGATATATCCGTTGCAAGTGACAGTGTTCCCTTTTGCACCAAATGACGAACTTTGAAACTCATTTCCTTTCTTGCGTGGGGTAGTTATTCGGGAAATTAGTTTCCATATTTGAATCCCTCACGATACATCATGATTTATGCACTGTGCTCTTTCTTCTGACTTAGGAGAGATAGGGGTACATTGGGTATCGGGGCACGATGACCAGTTGGTACAATTTCGTTAAGTAAAGAGCGGCATACAGCAGTCAGTCGCATTCCCATTATGCTTGCAAATACAGATTTCGGCTATAAACAGCCATCTTGTTGAATTGTAACGAAAATGCACTGAAGATGGCTATTTATATCCGAAATCTAGATTTGCAAGCATAATAAAAACTGATGGATTGCGACTGACTGCTGTGTGTCTCTCTTTCCATACAATCTACAGTTGCTGTGCACAACGGTTCCAGGTGGAATCAAAGTTGGTTATTTCGTTAAACCGCTATTAGATTACGCCACCGGCGTAGGAGATTTGTAGCAAGAACGCCGTCATCTTTCCACAAACGCGTCAGTGCAGTTAGATTGACGAGCGCATTTTATTATTTCATGTTATTGAAAGTAAATTTTGCTCGCTCAGAATATTTTGTTGTGTAGTCCAAGACAATGTTCCTATTAAACAATTAAGTAAAACGATTATAGTCCATAGATTAAGGATTATTTTGACGCTGTAGCTACACAGCGATAAATGTTTAAAACGTTTTCGTAAACGAACTAACACAATTCCAACACGAAAATGGAGCACAATGACCTACTTAAATAGGGGCAGTTCGGTCCACATGACCAGCCTGCCGCGATGTCCTTTTGTAAGTACTCTCACTAACTATAATAGGTCCAAAGTCCTCAAAGTATAGATCATATCAAACGCAGTTATTACATAAGCAGATTGTATGCTGATCTGATTTTATATGTTTAAATGCGAACATATTAGGTTAGGCTTTACCGTGACTGTTTTTGACATTAAATGAAACAACACGTTTACTGTTACCAGTCACAGTTTTATTTATCTGCACGACGCGTTTCAAAGATTTAAACCTCCATCATCGGGTGGATTTACATTACTTAGTATGACATTTGTGTATGTATTGTGTTACGATTTTTTGGAGGAACTTGTGGCATTGCCTAGTGGAGAAACAAGACACTATTTCAGAACATGGTTTTGGGTTTCCTCTGACAAAAAATTAGATTTATTTTCAGCGGTAAACATAAAACAAGTAAAAAAGAGTACCTCCAGTGGTCACAGGTTTATATCGACAACATCTATGCGATGTTTGATTTTTCTTTTCTTTTGAGTTTCTGATTTTCGGCAACAGCTTCGTACGCAACAAGTAGACCTGATCCTGATAGTGTTGGTTGTGGTTTAATTGCTAAAGCTGACCCTTCAACTGCTCAAGAAAAAGGTGGTAGGCCTACGCTCTCAGTAACAACGCCCATTAAGTTGAACGTCACGACTAACAAAGCTTCCCAACACCTGAAGAAGTCAAGCCGTTTGAGAAAGACAGCGAATGAACGAAAAATGGTTCAAATGGCTCTGAGCACTATGGGACTCAACTGCTGAGGTCATTACTCCCCTAGAACTTAGAACTAGTTAAACCTAACTAACCTAAGGACATCACACACATCCATGCCCGAGGCAGGATTCGAACCTGCGACCGTAGCGGTCTCGCGGTTCCAGACTGCAGCGCCAGAACCGCGCGGCCACTTCGGCCGGCAATGAACGAAAGAGATACTGACAGGTAAACAACGAAAAGTGCGTTACAGTATGAACAACAAGCTTTCGTAGAAAAAAAAAAACAGTAAACCGAAACACTTAAAGAGAAATACGTATGTTCTACATAAAAAACTTATTTTCTAAAAACAATGGTCTTGGCCAAGCTAACACGAAAAATCTCAAATAAAAGGCAGAAAGTATGTACGCAATCCTACGGAGCGTTCTTCAAGATGACGATATGGAGAGAATACCCCGTGTCTTAGTTGTGTTAAACCATTTTCTCACAGAAATCTAGGTGAAGAAGAGAGTCTATCAGACACTCAGACAAAGACATAAAATTTCTGGACCTACTTTCCACTCTAACTGTTATTATATCACTGCTTACACAACTTATGGTTCTCGTTTTCGTCTTAAAGTAGTAAGAATTTGTATTAAAGTAAACTAAGTATTAATCTCGATATATTTTCCATTAAACAACCATCGTAACTAAATTATTAAATCATATCCCAAGAATGGGGTAGGTTTCCCCAGTTGGCATTATTGTACTAAATATTAGACGAACAGTAAGAAACCTTAATTACTTACTTGTAAAGATGCTGAAACAATGCATCAATTTGCAATTTTCGCGCTGAAGTAGAGCGTCCTGATATTTAACTTTCTGGCAGATTAGAACTGTGTGCCGGGCCGGGAATCGAACTTCGAACCTTTCCTTGTCTCTATGCCTCCGTATGATCCCTAATATCTCTTATTGTAAGCCCTAATTTCTCTTATTATGAGCCTATTTCTCTTATTATGAGCCCTAATTTCTCTTATCCTGTCTGAGTCCCTTACTCGTAGCGTATATTGGCGACAGCCAGCTTCAAATGGCGATTACCCAAATTTTCTCAATAGTGCTCCCAGAAGAAAACATTGCTTTCCCTCCTGGGATTCTCATTTGAGTTTCTGAAGTTTTGTTCGAACCTAACGGTGACAAATATAGCAGCCCGCCTCTGAATTGCTTCGATGTCTTCCTTGAATCCGACCTGATTAGGATCCCAAACACTCGAGCAGTACTCAAGAACAGGTCGCATCAACGTCCAAATGCTGTGCCTTGGGGCGTTCATCTATTGGTTGCTTAGAAAAGGACCGTGGTCATCAACAAATCGGGCATGCCCTAAGTAATTTTGGAGACGTTAATCTGGACCATATTACCCGATGAGCGGCCTTAATTGTTTTCCTTACTTTTAATGAACTCCTTTAAGGAAAAACTGAATTATTTGTTGCTTTTTAGCCAAACCCATTTTAAAGACATTTAATGCCTACGTGTTTTGAGGGACTTTTTCCTATCAATAAAACACTATTATTTCTTGCATCAGTAATTTTTCTCTCCGCCCCCAGTAGCTGAGTGGTCAGCGCGACAGGATGTCAATCCTAAGGGCCTGGGTTCGATTCCCGGCTGGGTCGGAGATTTTCTCCGCTCAAGGATTGGGTGTTGTGTTGTCCTCATCATCATCATTTCATCCCCATCGACGCGCAAGTCGCCGAAGTGGCGTCAAATCGAGAGACTTGCAACAGGCGTAGGGCCTACCCGACGGGAGACCCTAATCACACGACATTTTATTTTTTTAGTAATTGTTCTAAAATTGTATTATCTAAATGGACAGTTTTGTCATAATATGTCAAGGTCCTACTGACCTAATTAGTGAATTTACTTTTCTTGGAAAATGTTAATAAAAATCGTGATACAAACGATGTTGAGTCCTTATTTACCCCGGCCCTTTCACTCCCAGTCGACCTTATGCCACTAGTTCATACCGTTCTGATAGCAGAGCGAGTTTTTTTAATAGTGTTCTTCGAACAGGACGTCGCCTTCCCTCCAGGGATTCCCATTTGAGTCCCCGAAGCACCTCCGTAACACGTGTTCTTCAAACCTAAAGGTAACAAATCCAGCAGCCCGCCTTTGAAATGCTTCGATGTCTTTCTTGAATCTGACCTGGTACGGATCCCAAACACTCGAGCAGTACTCAAGAACAGGTCACACTAGCGTCCTATATGCGGTCTCCTCTACAGATGGACCGCACTTTCCTAAAACACTCAAAATAAACCGAAGTCGACCATTCACCTTCCCTATCACACTCGTTCAACTTCATATCGCTTTGCAACATTACGACATGACTGTGGCAAGCTGGACACTATTAACGCTGTAACCGAACATCATTATTGTGTTTCCTACTTATCTGCATTAACTTACATTTTACTTCATTTAGAGCTAGATATGACAGGAACACACTAATAGCCATTTATGGTATGTTCTTATCCAGGCACCAGGCCACAGAAATCTGCCGTTTTTCAAAGTCAAAAATGGTTCTAATGGTTCTGAGCACTATGGGACTTAACATCTGAGGTCATCAGTCTCCCAGACTTAGAACTAACTAAACCTAACTAACCTAAGGACATTATACACATCCATGCCCGAAGCGGGATTCGAACCTGCGACCGTAGCAGTCACGCGGTTCCGGACTGAAGCGCCTAGAACCGCACGGCCACACCGGTCTTTGATGTCATTTGAGGCCTGTATTATCATTAGAATGATTCCCTGTTCGTCTCTGTTCCTATCCCATAAAATTACTACAGGCTTGTATAAGGGGCAGTCAAATGAAAACGAGACACACAGAAAAAAAGGTGAACTGTTTATTATCTCAAAAGTAGCCACCTAACGACATATTCATACCACCATGAGACAACACGGTAAATGCCTTCATGAAAAAATGTTGGTGATTGCCTAAGGAACCATGAATGTATGAAGGAGAGCATGTCTTCGTTCGAAGCAGTTCGATGGCCAAGAATGTTTCTTGAGGCCTCCAAAATATGGATATCTCATGCAGAGAGATTGGGACTGAATGGGGGATGTGTACGTGTTTCATAGCGAATCTGCTGCAGCGTAGTTGAAACAAGCTTGGCAACATGTGGGTCCTTGCACATTCTCTATACAGTCCCGATCTCTTCCAATGCGATTTCCACATTTTTGGATGCCTGAAGAAAGACATTCGCGGTAGTTGATTTGCTTCGGCAATAGAGGTGCGTGCCTGGGTAGAGTCATGATTCCGTAGCATTCGCAAACTTGTTTCCGTGTTGGTATTGACAGTCTTGTCTCACACTGGGATAAAATGTGTTAGGTCTAACAACTATGGCGATTACTTTTGAAATAATAAATAGTTTACTTACTTTTTTCCATCTGTCTAGTTTTCATTTGAATGACTCATAAAGATGGAACAGATGAAATGTTGCATAGCAATTGATATGTATGATTATAATATCCAATGTTTTAACACAATTTTAGCCGGCCGCGGTGGTCTAGTGGTTCTAGGCGCGCAGTCCAGAACCGCGGGACTGCTACGGTCGCAGGTTCGAATCCTACCTCGGGCATGGATGTGTGTGATGTCCTTAGGTTAGTTAGGTTTAAGTAATTCTAAGTTCTAGGGGACTGATGACCTAAGATGTTAAGTCCCATAGTGCTCAGAGCCATTTGAACCATTTTTTTTAACACAATTTCAAATCTGTAAGTTCACCTAAGCATTATGGTGTTTAAGGAAAATAAAAACTACATTAAATATGTAATTTAAAAAAATCAAAAGTAATTTTAAAAATCTGTATGCTACCCTTTAGCCATTTGGCGCACAGATATACAGAGTGGGCCACTAACTATTGCCAACAAGAATAACTCCGAATTTATGATAGTAGCTAAAAGGTTTGTGGGACAAACGTTGCATGGGACAACGGGGGCTATAATATGACGTTGGTTTTTTGTTGCTAGGTGGGATGGCGTCAGAGATACGAAGGCCAGCTTTGTTTTTATTTAATGGGATGCTATAGTTTGGTACTTATTTTCTGATAGCGGCTATCGAGACGAATCCAATGATGTGTAACAGTAAGGTCTTTGAAGATCAACGGACGTCACATAGGTGGCTTGAACGTCCATTTACAGAAGATGTTCGAAGTGATGACCATTGGTATCAGTGCAGTGATGCAACCTTCTTATCATGAACTGAGTGGTATTCCTTATCGCTTCTGCACTTACCGAATCACATGCTCTGACAATTCTCTCTCGCATATCGTGCAATTAGTAAATATTCGCAGAATACAACGTATCCATCTAACGTGTCATTGACATTTACGCGTAAACACCACTCGACGATTTTTCAATACAGAACTAATAGGAACGGTAAGTTTAGTATGGCTCTGAGCGCTATGGGACTTAACATCTATGGTCATTAGTCCCCTAGAACTTAGAACTACTTAAACCTAACTAACCTAAGGACAGCACACAACACCCAGCCATCACGAGGCAGAGAAAATCCCTGACCCCGCCGGGAATCGAACCCGGGAACCCGGGCGTGTGAAGCGAGAACGCTACCGCACGACCACGAGATGCGGGCAGGTAAGTTTAGTATCGTCGAATCAAGCGAATGTGAATGATGCATTCCTTCGAATAACAAGTCGATATGCTTCTCATTTACGGAGACTTCCAACGAAATTCAGTGGGAACTAGACACTTATACGCTGAAAGATATCCAAAAGTACTCACCCTACATGTGGTAAATTTAAATATGTGCATGATAAATTGAGAACAACTGGATCTTTAACGCATCGGAAACATATCCGGCGAAGGAAAGTTACTAAGGAGGAAACGGAAAGTGACTTGTCACTGTGGTTCGAGATCGTTGTGTTAGTTCGCGTCAAATCGCTAGGGAATCTGTCATGAGCCAGAGTAGTGTTGTTCGTGTTCTGTACCGCCATAAATCTACATCTACATCTACATCCATACTCCGCAAGCCACCTGACGGTGTGTGGCTGAGGGTCCCTTGAGTACCTCTATCGGTTCTCCCATCATTTCCAGTCTCGTATTGTTCGTGGAAAGAAAGATTGTCGGTATGCCTTTGTGTGGGCTCTAATCTCTCTGATTATATTCTGATGGTCTCTTCCCGAGACATACGTAGGAGGGAGCAATATACTGCTTGACACCTCGGTGAAGGTATGTTCTCGAACCTTCAACAAAAGCCCGTACCGAGCTACTGAGCGTCTCTCTTGCAGAGTCTTCCACTGGAGTTTATCTACCATATCCGTAACGCTTTCGCGATTACTAAATGATCCTGTAACGAAGCGCGCTGCTTTCCGTTGGATCTTCTCTCTCTCTCTTCTATCAACCCTATCTGGTACGGATCACACACCGGTGAGCAGTATTCAAGCAGTGGGCGAACAAGGGTACTGTAACCTACTTCCTTTGTTTTCGGACTGCGCTTCCTTAGGATTCTTCCAATGAATCTCAGTCTGGCATCTGCTTTGCCGACGATTAATTTTATATGGTCATTCCAATTTAATTCACTCCTAATGCCTACTCCCAGATAGTTTATGGAATTAACTGCTTCCAGTTGCTGACCTACTATATTTCAGCTAAAAGATAAAGGATCTTTCTTTCTGTGTATTCGCAGCACATTACACTTGTCTACATTGAGATTTAATTGCCATTCCCTGCACCATGCGTCAATTCGTTGCAGATCCTCCTGAATTTCAGTACAATTTTCCATTGTTACAACCTCTAAATATACTACAGCATCATCTGCAAAAAGCCTCAGTGAACTTCCGATGCTATCCACAAGGTCATTTATATATACTATGAATAGCAACGGTCCTATGACACTCCCCTGCGGCACACCTGAAATCACTCTTACTTCGGAAGACTTCTCTCCATTGAGAATGACATGCTGCGTTGTGCTATCTAGGAACTCTTCAATCCAATCACACAATTGGTCTGATAGTCCATATTCTTTTACTTTGTTCACGACTGTGGAGAACTGTATCAAAGGCCTTGCGGTTCTCTGTTTAACTGCTCAAGGTAGTTTTCAGACTAATAAAAATTTCACTAGATTCTTTGTCCCTGCCACCCGTTATAAAAATTTGAGTCCCCCAGTCTATATCTGGTAAATTAAAATCTCCACCCAAAACTATAACGTGGTCGGGAAATCTACTCGAAATATTTCCAAATTTCACTTCAGGTGTTCTGTCACAACAGCCGCTGAGCCAGGGGGCCTATAGAGACATCCAATTACCATGTCTGAGCCTGCTTTAACCGTGACCTTCACCTAAATTATTTCATATTTCGGATTTCCGTCAATTTCCTTCGATACTATTGCACTGTTTATCGCTATAAACACGACTCCCTCTTCACTGTCCAGCCTGTCTCTGCGGAATACATTCCAATCTGAGTTTAGAATTTCATTACTGTTTACATCTGGTTTCAGCCATCTTTCCGTCCCTAGTACTGTGAGGGCATTATGACCGTTTATTAATGAGAGCAGTTATGGGACCTATCTATAGATGTTCCTGCAGTTTACTATTACCACATTAATATTGTCATTCCCTGTTGCGTTTTGCCTACTGCTACCTTGTCGCGTCTCAGGAGGCGTCTTGTCGGGCCTAGGGAGGGAATTCTCTAATCTAAAAAACCCACATGTGCACTCCACACGTACTCCGCTACCCTTGTAGCCGCTATCATCCTTACCTCATCAGTCTTCACCAAGAATTAACTGGTACGGATTGTACGCGTCACATCGAATTCAGCCGATGGGCTCAACTTCAGATTCAGAGATATGACACATTTATTAATTTGATTTTATTTACTCACGAGACTACATTTGCGGACTATGGAAATGTTAATTTGCGTAACATGCGTTATTGGGCAACTCAAAATCCATCTTGGCTGCGGCAACTTGCACACCAAAAACCGTGGACGGTGAATGTATGGTGTGTGATTCTGGAGGACAGAATTATAGGCACCTATTTCATCGAAGGAAATCTTAATGTTAGGAAGTACACCACATTCCTGCAAGAAACATTAGGTCTGTTATTGGAAGAAATACCTTTAGGAACGAGGAACAGAATGTATCAACACGATGGGTGTCCGGCACATTTTTCATTGATGGCTAGAAATGAGTTGCAGAGAGAATTCCCAAATCGTTGGATTGGACGGAGAGGAAATGTGTAGTGTCCGGCTCGTTCGCCAGTCTCGACGCCTCTGGATTTTTTCTGGTGGGGATTCATTAAAGACATTTTTTATAAAGACGTTCCAACTGCACCTGAAGATATGCGAGAGAGAATTTTCAGTGCATGTGCTTCGATAAGTGCCGATGTGATAAGGAATACCACTGAATCCATGATGAGAAGATTGCAGCACTGCATTGATACCAATGGTCATCACTTCGAACACCTTCTATAAATGGATGTTCATGCCACCTTTGTGACCTTCGTTGACCTTCAAAGACCTTAGTGTTACACATCATTGGATTCGTATCGATAGCTGCTATCAGAAAATAAGTAGCAAACTATAGCATCCCATTTAAAAAAACAAAGTTGACCTTCATATCTCTGACGCGATCCGACCTAGCAACAAAAAACCAACGTCATATTATAACCCCCGTTGTCCCGTGTAACATTTGTCCCACAAACTTTTCAGCTCCCATCATACTTTCGGAGTTATTCTTGGTGCCAATAGTTTACTGACTTACCCCGTATATTCAACCAGAATCCGTTACTGTACTATGTTACGTTGCTACATGACAAATTATGTAATTTGTAATTCTTGGCTACACTGCAGGGTGTAATGATAACTGTTAACAGCGTACCACATCTGTGTAGGGGAAGTCCAGGCGAACAATTTGATGTTAGACACTTGTGGTCTACGAAGTCAGTAAACGACTTCAAACTGAGCTGCAAAAATCACCTAACCTGTAGCGCGTTTTTACTATCCTCTTCCCTTTTTATGTCACCGGCTTTCGTTAATATTAGTAAGTTAACCTGTACTCTGACGTCAATGAGAGAATAAAAACTGATCATGTTATGAAAAAACTAATGAAGTTCCCAATCTGACCTAAACTTACCACTTAACAAGCACTGTAGTCCTGTAGCAAGGCGGCCAGAGAAGCAAATCGATTTGACTGTTAATTTTACGCTATTAAAACTAAAAAAATTGTGATGTGAAATTAACATAAACGTCAATTTTAGAAACCAGTGTCGTAAGAGAGCCAGAAACCCTGTATAGCGTATATATTCTATAGCTTAGGTAGGTTTTGTAGGCCAATTTGAAGCTGATTCCCGGCTTGACCAACCACAAGTATCTTGTATCAAACTGTTCTTCTCTACTTCCCATCCACAACTGTGGTACGTTGTAAACTGATATTGGTTATATGTTGTGCACTATAAAACTCTCCACTATGCTACATTGCACCCTGAGGTACAGTCAGGTTTCACAGGGGCTGTGCTGCCCTTTCACCCAAGTTGTAGAGATTGGAAGATAACTGTCATGGTCTCAGGAAATGTGTGGTAAATAGACATTGGACTCAGCCATTCAATTCACGGTTTGGAGAATATATATGTAGATGTAAAACATGCAACTAGAAGCCAGAGTCCAATGAGCAGATTTATTTTAAAAAATACCAACATGAAATGTCAGAGTTCTAAATTAGCTTTTGTAGATTCTGTCTGTCCTTTTAGCCTTCTGCTCTGCTGACTCAAATGCAATAAACTATATATCGGAATCTGTCAGGCATAATTTTAATACATGAGAGAACTTAATGAAAAATGCATGTGGCTGGTTACTTGACTATGAAAACCGATTTATTTACTGTATTTTCAGTAAGTCCAACAGTGACAAATATTTCATTGCACGCAAAAAAGAATGCTGAAATGTGTATAAATTAACTTATATGCAGATCTTCACTCACGTATATAATCACCTGTTTGCTTCATATTATTCACGATGGAATTTCTGTAGACTATTCTCAGTGACATGTCACGTTATGAAATAATGAAGATTAATTTATTGAAATCTAACCTCCTTTTGATTCAGTAATTTTTTCCATCATTTGTTCAAAATTTTAACTTTCTATATTTTTTGCCGCGTTTTTTTATCTTTGCTTGACACTTATTTCACATATGAAATAATTTATTACGTTGTAAACTGTTGCTTTCCCTTCCTTCTGATTGTGTTCGATGGCGTTTTATTCGAAGTGGTACGAAGGAATTCGAAGAACAGTGTACCCTGCATTCTTAGCCATTTCATCTACTGCGCATTCGTTGTCCGTTACTCTTTATTTTTAGTTCTTAGTAAATCATTCTTGAACATACAGTGCTTCGAAAGACAAAATTTTAGACTGTAGCCATTCTTTTAGATCTTGCTTTTTGAAATTCGCATTAAGAACGTTTTCTTTTCGACGATAATGGTATGACGCCTTATTAAGAACAATAACCGCATTTTCCAGAAGTCAGAAACACTTTGTGAAAGCTTCTGTCATGATTTTTCTGTTTTGGGAGACTTCAAAGAGTGTGTGGCATTGTTCTCACTTATCACACGGTGCACTGAAGAACGACGAACACCTGTAGATACTGCTTTTTCAAAATGATATCGGTCACTGACTTCTCTACGGGCAACAGCTCCCTTTTATACACATTAAAACCAAGTATTTCTCTGCAGATCTTTAGTATTTTAACTTTGATCGCTTCTTGGGTGGACTCAAAACTGACATATCGACCTCGCTCGCTGTGTCCCTAGAGCATGGCATAATGCGTTTCCTCGTACGTGATACAAATGGGAAAAACGTAATAGCTGTTGGGTGGGCACAGAAATAACGAATGCTAAATGCAGTTCCAAACACTGGCACTTCAGTTAATAATCAAACATTGGTTTCTTCGACGAGGTAAACTACGATCACATTCTAAGGTTACACACTAACGACTCATACTCGCTACGGACACGGCCACACTAAGCGAGCGCCCCGTCGCATTCTCCCCTCGACGACAGAGCTGTGATCACGAGCTTTGATGTGTTTACAGGCAGTCTCTCGTTTCGGTGAATGCAAATTACAGCAGGCCGGAGTGGCCGAGCGGTTCTAGCCGCTACAGTCTGGAGCCGCGCGACCGCTACGGTCGCAGGTTCGAATCCTGCCTCGGGCATGGATGTGTGTGATGTCCTTAGGTTAGTTAGGTTTAAGTAGTTCTAAGTTCTAGGGGACTGATGACCTCAGAAGTTAAGTCCCATAGTGCTCAGAGCCATTTGAACGATTTTTTTGCAAATTGCACGCGCTTTTTTTTCTTGAAGGCATCACTGAAAAATCTGGTTTTATTGATTTTTCCCAATGCCATCATTGCTGTTAGATCACAAGTTGACTGCTACGTAGTGTTGCCAGGCGTCCCGTATTTCCCGGGACGTCCCATATTTACGGCATCATTTAAAATATCCCGGCGGGACCGTCTCTGTCCCGTATTTCAACCTCGTTCGATAATTCTTACGAAATATGTCGCGCTACAGTTGGTAAGTAGGAGGCGTTTTCGGAAAGTAAGATCAGATTAGGTGCGAAATGGAAACCACTGTGAAAATCCGATGGAACTTGGATGCACAGATATGTTGGTCAGTGTCTTTAACTGTGCCTGTCGATCGCCTCACCTCATCCTTTTCAGTTCAGAGGGCAGAGTGATCACATAGAAATGTCTAAAACAACAGTGTCTCCCGCCTAGTATGTGGATCTGGTGAGAGATTTCGCCTGAAGATATGCATCATAACATAAATGTCATGCGTTTCTTTCTTCAAGACAATTTTCAGCCACATTTTGCAGGGGCAATGAAGCTCCTGCAGCGTTTTCGATGGGAAGTGTTTGAGCACCCACAATACAGCCCTTAATTGTCTCCCTCTGTTGTTCATCTCTGCTCGGATGAACCGCTGGCTACGAAGAAAACAGTTTGGCACTAACAACGAAAGGCAGACCTGTGTAGAGAAATGGCGGAAAGCACTGGCGGCTGCTTTCTGTGATGAGGATACTGGACAACACCTAGACAAATGTCTAAGTCAGAGCGGCGACTACTTAGCTGGGAAGTGTGGCTAACTGTTGCAAATAACAAATTTTTCATTTTCACTATGGTTTTTATTTCACGACCAATCGGACACTACTTTCCGAACAGCCCTTGTACCTATTATCTACGCACATACCGCATGAAGATATGACTTGTTCGGCTATCAGTCTATGATAAAGCTGAGTCGGGCCGGTATTCGCCGATTCCCATCCTCTCGGGCGGAGCCTCGCGTCTCTGTTTGCCTCTACCTGTTTCTCTCACATTCTTCTATTCGTCTGTTATCCATCTCACTTTCTTTCTACAATTTTGTGTTTAACATTTTCCTTCGTTTGCTAACTCGTTTAACTACTACGTCAAAGCGTATTAACAATACTGGAAGGACTTTTTAATTCCATTCTTGATAGTCAATGTAGTTTAAAACTTCGTAGATTGTTTTGCGAGAACAGCTGAGTGTTGAATATGTTGCACTTGTGAATTATTTCCAAAGCGACATACAAAATCCGGCCATTGTGACTGAGCGCTTCTAGGCGCTTCAGTCTGGACCCGTGCTGCTGCTACGGTCGCAGGTTCGAATCCTGCCTCCGGCATGAATGTGTGTGATGTCCTTAGGTTAGTTAGGTTTAAGTAGTTCTAAGTCTAGGGAACTGATGACCTCAGATGTTAGGTCCCATAGTGCTTAGAGCCATTTGAGCACACGTTAAACAAACGTAACAACATCGTGCCTAGCAACTACGCAGGCTGAATGTCACAAGCAATTGTCGGTGTGGCAACTTTTCAAAACAAGGTGTCTAGGTGTCTCGTAAATGACTCACACTAGAATACCGCAAGAAGTACCATTCACATTCTAGTTTACTGTACTTATAGCCATTTAAGAGACAATGATTTAGATAATTCGCCTAGAAGTGGTGGTATACTTTCTAATAAAGGTAAAAGGCATATTAAGTGTAATCTGAACTGGTAAAATAGCTATTCTGGTTAAGACGAGTAAGCGAAAACTTGTACGAGGCGTACTGTCCCCTGTGGGATAAAGATTTCTTGGATGATCATGGAGGTGTTGCTCATGTAAAACAAGATGAATCTACTAAATTTCACATGACTGTTGTTTGCAACAGAGCATCAAGTACCGCATCCAAATTTTTATCGAAGCCTCAACCATGTGCCTCGGAGACGTAAAAGGTTACTGATGGAGAACTCGCATCTGTTAAGCAGCCTCTTAGTTACAGTAGTATTGATTTTTCACACAAATTATTAGCATATATCTGCAGTGATACAAAAATCGCTCAAAGTTTTAGCTGCCGAAGAACATAAGCGGAAGCTAGTGTATGTGAAGTATTGACCAAAGCACCCATCAAAAATTTTTGAAAGAACATCCAAGAAAAAAATCTAAATTTCTGTATAGTGACAGATGCAATAAACAAAAAAATTGAAAAAGTATTCAAATTTGCTTACGATTCTTTAATCATGACTCTGTGGCTGTCAATCGGCTACTGGAATTTTTAGAACGTAACGATAAATGTGTGTATCAAGTTTCGAAGTTATTCATGGACACATTGGAGGAGAATGGATTGTTTTTAGTTAAAGCATTCGCCACTGAAAACACTATATAAGCTTCAACAGAAACCATTCCATTTATACACTTCTTTTAGCTGAAAATGATAAAATTGTCAAAGCTGGTTGCCCCGTCCATACTCTCCACAGTGCTGTAAAACACAGCACTGATAACTGGAAGTCGATGGAGAAAGTTAGATACCGAAAATTTGCTGTCACTTCAGTAGATCCGTGGAACGAAGAGCGTGCTAGTAATTCCAATTTGAAGCAAATTAAATGCTATGGAAACAAATAATAAAAAATGTTTCCACAAGATTTTTCTCTCTTGGTCCTGGTGTCGAAAGAGTATTAAAAATATAACTGCGCTAAAATCTCATTTTCTGCAATCCCATTTATTCGAGTTACGAATATGAACTACCATCAGCTGTATAATGGAATGACGACAGCAAAAATGTGTGCCGGACCGGAAATCGAATCAGAATTTCCCGCTTATCTGGAGCGGTCGCCTTACCATCTGGCTATCCGTGCACGACTCACGGACACACCCAGACTTCCATACATCATCAACCATGTGTCTACGACCTATACTCGTACGTCCATTGTGGGTATTTCCGTTTACTTGAACGTCGCTTGCCCGATGTCGACGGATAAATACACTACTGGACATTAAAATTGGTACACCAAGAAGAAATGCAGATGATAAACGGCTATTCATTGGAGAAATATATTATACTAGAACTGACATCTGATTACATTTTCACGCAATTGGGGTGCATAGATCTTGAGAAATCAGTACACAGCACAACCACCTCTGGCCGTAATAACGGCCTTGACACGCCTGGACATTGAGTCAAACAGAGCTTGGAAGGCGTGTACAGGTACAGCTGTCCATGCAGCTTCAACGCGATACCACAGTTCATCAAGACTAGTGACTGGAGTATTGTGACTAGCCAGTCGCTCGGCCACCATTGACCAGACGCTTTCAATTGGTGAGAGATCTGGAGAATGTGCTGGCCAGGGCAGCAGCCGAACATTTTCTGTATCCGGAAAGGCCCGTACAAGACCTCCAACATGCGGTCGTCCATTAACCTGCTGAAATGTAGGGTTTCGCAGAGATCGAATGAAGGGTAGACCCACGGGTCGTAACACATCTGAAATGTAACGTCCACTGTTCAAAGTGGCGTCAATGCGGAAAAGAGGTTCAAAATGGTTCAAATGGCTCTGAGCACTATGGGACTCAACTGCTGAGGTCATTAGTCCCCTAGAACTTAGAACTAGCTAAACCTAACTAACCTAAGGACATCACAAACATCCATGCCCGAGGCAGGATTCGAACCTGCGACCGTAGCGGTCTTGCGGTTCCAGACTGCAGCGCCTTTAACCGCACGGCCACTTCGGCCGGCAGGAAAAGAGGTGACCGAGACGTGTAACCAATGACATCCCATACCATCACGCCGGGTGATACGCCAGTATGGCGATGACGAATACACGCTTCCAATGTGCGTTCACCGCGATGTCGCCAAACACGGATGCGACCATCATGATGCTGTAAACAGAACCTGGATTCACCCGAAAAAATGACGTTTTGCCATTCGTGCACTCAGGTTCGTCGTTGAGTACACCATCGCAGGGACTCCTGTCTGTGGTGCAGCGTCAAGGGTAACCACAGCCACGGTCTCCGAGCTGATAGTCCATGCTGCTGCAAACTTCGTCGAACTGTTCGTGCAGATGGTTGTTGTCTTGCATACGTCCCATCTGTTGACTCAGGGATCGAGACGTGGCTGCACGATCCGTTACAGCCATCTGGATAAGATGCCTGTCATCTCGACTGCTAGTGATACGAGGCCTTTGGGATCCAGCACGGCTTTTCGTATTACCCTCCTGAATCCACCGATTCCATATTCTGCTAACAGTCTTTGGATCTCGACCAACGCGAGCAGCAATGTCGCGATACGATAAACGGCAATCGCGATAGGCTACAATCTGTCCTTTATCAAAGTCGAAAACGTGATGGTACGCATTTCTCCTCCTTACATGACGCATCACAACGACGTTTCACCAGGCAACGCCGGTCAACTGCTGTTTGTGTATGAGAAATCGGTTGGAAACTTTCCTAATGTCAGCAGGTTGTAGGTGTCGCCACCAGCGCCAACCTTGTGTGAATGCTCTGAAAAGCTAATCATTTGCATATCATAGCATCTTCTTCCTGTCTGTTACATTTCGCGTGTGTAGCACGTTATCTAAGTGGTACAGGAATTTTAGTGGCCAGTAGTGTACGATACTGCATTGCCTCTAATATTCCAAAAAACGACACAAAGTTCCTTCGGACATGCGTACATGTCCGAAGGAACATAGCATCGTATTTTGGAATAACACAGGCACTGCAAATCGTATCGTATGTCGGTAATGAATGTCCTCTTATATTACGAAAGTTATCGACATGTGAAGAACAAGCATAATAATGTTTTCTGTAGAAATAACAATGAGGAAGATTGAATCATATCTCTGTTAGTTGTTTAGATGCATGCTGAAGTGCATAGGATTTGCGGAAAGATTGAGCAGAGAATAAAAGACAAATATTTCCGAAGTAAGACAAGAGAAATAATGGCTGAATTAAGCATTAATTCAAAAGAATCTTTTCGGAACGATTGTCTACAGTTCTACACCAATTTTGTTGGATATTTGTTATCACGATGTTATTTATAACAAAACAACAACCTCTCAAAGATGCTGTTCTTAAATTTAAAATCATCAATAAATTACGGCCATTTTCAAAAAGCTACGAAATTTTAAGCATCGATCAACTGAAACGGACTCCAGATACGAAGAATCCCAAATAAATTTAAAAAAGACCTGGACATGGCACAGTCTTTTGATGACAAAAACAAGGGTGCGATTGAGAAATGGAAGAGAATCAGGGGAGGATTTCCCAGGAATGAAAACTCGTAACATTTTTCAGGTCTTAGCGTTCGTCTATAGTGTCCCTAGTTCCAACTGCTTCGTAGAAAGGTTTTTTTCACAGATGGCATTAAAATGGACTGATGCACGAAAAGAATGTACCTCGACTTTAATAAAAAGTGAATTAACAACTATTTCAGCTATGGTTATAGCTGCACTGACTTATGTAAAATGAAACAAAATCATGTTTAAACTTGCATATTCTTCCTTAAAATGTAATAAAGACCAATAAAAGTCAAACCATTTTTTTCCATTTGAACATTTGTCCCTTAGAGGGTAAAAAAGAATCTGGCACTACTGCATGACCGCTTTCCAATCCAGTTTAAGATTACAGCGCTGCTAACGCACGTCTCCCTTCATTATGGTCGCTAGTTACGCAGTACAACATCATGTCCGTCAAAGTTTCGTTCAAAAAATTTGTTTGTGCGTGGAATTCATATCTGCGCAGTTCTGAGTGACTATCACAGAAAATTCCCCGCTAGCACAGAAGGCTTTAAACTCCTGTACAGCTTAACGCATTGCGCGAAAACGGTGGTTGGTTGCAGGTGCCATAAACAATGGTTTATTCTGAAAAATATTTATTTTTTATAATCGTACGTCACAACGTAATATTCACCTCAATGGTGACAGACAAGGTTTTAAATATAAAACAATATCACAAAAACTGCTAGGCCATATGGATACGCACACATGTTACCTGAATCTTCCGTCGGTTCTTGGTAGAATAACGTTATAATAAATGAAAAGCAAGAGTTTGCTTTTGTTCTACGGATTAATTTTTATTGTGTCAACCGGTTTTCGTCTTACAAGGCCATCTTCAGAGATTTATTGAGTATTGTCACCAAAGAAGTTACAATTTTTGCAAACAACATTGGAAGAGAAGTAACACGTCTAGACTGAAGCAGAAACATACAGTAACATCTTTGACAGTGTGGTGGTAATGCAATGAAAAAGGAAAAATTGAACAGTAAATAAATAAGAATGGCGTAGACAGGAAAAACTTTAACACAAAATAGGAACAGCATGCCTACATAAGTTTCTATTAATAAACAAAACATTTATTTAATGCAAACTGTTACATAGCCACAGTTTTGAATATAATGTTAATGTTAAAATGCAGTACCACCACACTTTCAAAGATTGCATTTACTGTATGTTCCCTCAAACTCCTCCATTTTCCTGCATTTATTTATTTCTGTTCATCTTATTTATATTGCTTAAGTTCCTTGTGTATTCTGTAGCTACATTGATAATTGTTTCTTCTTTTAATAGGTTTTTGTATCTCTCTCCATGTTTTATACGTCCTGGTGTAGCCTTGTCAAGTAAAAATTTTATTTTATTTTATTAGTTTTGTTTATTAATAGAAACTGTTATGCAGTCATGCTGTTCCTATTTTGTGTTGAAGTTTTTCCTCTCAATTCAATTTGTATTTATTTACTGCTCAATCTTTTACTTTTTCTTTGCATTACCACCACATTGTCAAAGGTGTTACGTACTGTATGTTTCTGCTTCAGTCTAGACGTGTTACTTCTCTTCCAATGTATGCAAACATTGTAACTTCTTTGGTGACAATACTCAGTAAATGTCTGAAGATGGTCCTGTAAGCCGAAAACCGGTTAACAAAATAAAAATGGATACTGTAGAACAAAAGCAAACCGGTGCTTTTCATTTATGATATGCACACAGCTTATCGGAGAGAAAAATGCAAGTGCGACAAAAACGGAAGAGACGTTAATATTCACAGTAGAAGTGCGGAGATTGCACGACGTATTACAATCAACCAGAGTGCAGTTGTGGAACTATAGTGCGCGGTAAGTATAAAATAGCGTTCTCGATACCGGAAACAATTGCTCAAATTCATAGATAAATTGTGTCTGTTATTGGCGAAAATGATGAAGTTGGGCAAAAACGCAGACGATTTTTGAGTGATTAAATCTTAATATTCCGTCAACAAGGACATTTAAAATGGAACAGGATCTGCGACAGAACACGGATACCCGAGAGGATGTGACCGTGTCCTGCTGAAGGGAACCAACTCCTCGCTCGCTTAAAACGATTTAGGGAAGTACAGGAATTCTAAACCTGAACAGCGAAATGGACACTAAAACACCACCCCTCCCAAATGCCCATCCGACGTTTGAGAGGTTGAGGAACATGGTGTAGTTGCCGATGAAACAGTGGGAAAATTGCAGAAAAGATAAAAGTTCACAAAGTCTTTTAGCAGGAACTGGAGGAAATAAAGTAAAGTTTGTCACAGGCTGTTTTCTAGACAATATTTTCAAATTCACTCACTTATCGGAAACTTGTGAGCACATTGGCTGGCAAATGTGTTGGCCGAGGGTCACAAAAATGGTTCAAATGGCTCTGAGCACTATACGACTTAACTTCTGAGGTCATCAGTCACTTAGAACTAATTAAACCTAACTAACCTAAGGACATCACACACATCCATGCCCGAGGCAGGATTCGAACCTGCAACCGTAGCGGTCACGCGGTTCCAGACTGAAGCGCCTTTAACCGCACGGCCACACCGGCCGGCGAGGGTCACAAACAGTATCAACTGTGTGCATCGCAAACATATCTCATGGCTTCTGGAGAAATAAGGCGATTCTTTTTTCTCTACTGTCACAAGCAATAAAATTTCTGCAGCTGACCACACACACATGAGGATAGGCGACAAGTAAAATGTCCGATATTTCAATTTGTCGCCAGTGGTAAGCAGTTTTCGGAACAGGAAGCGATCACTTCTCGGCGAAAGTTCACCTCGAGGATGCGCTCTCAATTCTGAAGTCTGCGGTAAGGCGTTACAAACAACAGTGTCGAGCTATTCAAAATAAATGGCGGGGAACGATGGCGTGAGGAACCTGTTTACCGCTCGATAGCCATCGCCCACAAAGTGTGCGCGACGCACCGGGGAACTGCTGGCGTCCTGCGAGTGCGAAGTTTGACCGATCCATCGTGCCGTCCGGTGCTCGCGCCAAGTGACTTATTTGTTCCCAAAGTTAAAGGAATACCTGGGCAGGACGGCTTTCGAAGACCCCCCCCCCCCATGCTGTAACGAGAAGCGATGTTTGTGTGTTTGAGAGAGCTTTTACAATGTTGGAGACGCTCGTACACGGGGCCAAGAAACAGTTTTTCTCTCCTTTTGCTTTTCCTCTGGTGATCAGTCTTCTGGCTGGTATCATGCCACCCAGTATCTCTCCTTCGTAAACCTCTTAGACTAGCACCTACATCCAACGGCACTTATTTGGTAGGATGGACAGAGTGGTTATCATTAAACTTTCGTTACTTGATAGCGCCTCCATGAAAAACGAGAGATCGTAGGGCAAAGAAACTTTGTGGAATAGGACCAATGGTAAGACACGGATTTAGGGAAGCGGAAGATGTTGTTGTGGTCTTCAGTCCTGAGACTGGTTTGATGCAGCTCTCCATGCTACTCGATCCTCTGTAAGCTTCTTCATCTCCCAGTACTTACTGCAACCTACATCCTTCTGAATCTGCTTAGTGTATTCATCTCTTGAGCTCCCTCTACGATTTTTACCCTCCACGCTGCCCTCCAATGATAAATTTGTGATCCCTTGATGTCTCGGAACATGTCCTACCAACCGGTCCCTTCTTCTTGTCAAGTTGTGCCACAAATTCCTCTTCGCCCCAATTTTATTCAATACCTCCTCATTAGTTAGGTGATCTACCCGTCTAATCTTCAGCATTCTTCTGTAGCACCACATTTCGAAAGCTTCTGTTCTCTTCTTCTCCAAACTATTTATCGTCCAAGTTTCACTTCCATACACGGCTACACTCCATACAAATACTTTCAGAAACGAATTCCTGACACTTAAATCTATACTCGATGTTAACAAATTTCTCTTCTTCAGAAACGCTTTCCTTGCCATTGCCAGTCTACATATTATATCCTCTCTACTTCGACCATCATCAGTTATTTTGCTCCCCAAATAGCGAAACTCCTTTACTACTTTAAGTGTCTCATTTGCTAATCTAATTCCCTCAGTATCACACGACTTAATTCGACTGCATTCCATTATCCTCGTTTTGCTTTTGTTGATGTTCATCTTATATCCCCCTTTCAAGACACTGTCCATTCCGTTCAACTGCACTTCCAAGTCCTTTGCTGTCTCTGACAGAATTACAATGTCATCGGGGAAACTCAAAGTTTTTATTTCTTCTCCATGGATTTTAATACCTACTCCGAATTTTTCTTTTGTTTCCTTTACTGCTTGCTCAATATACAGATTGAATAACAGCGGGTAGAGGCTGCAACCCTGCCTCACCCCCGTCTCAATTCTTAGCAAAAAGATTAATTCCCGAAATATTGTCTACACAAGTCAATTCTCTTTTTAGTTTTGTGTAGAACACTAGTTAACAAATGTTACAGCTTCATACAATAAAAGCTTCATACAATAAAAACTTCATATGCTGTTAACTGACTCACTAGGCGTTTACAAATCACACTGAGCTGTGGGCGACTACGCTCTAAACAGACCAGTTTTGCAGTAAGGCAGAAAATTTACAAAGCGCTTCTTGCGTTTGGCTAGCTTGTATACCCATTTGAAGAACCCTATAAAATATACACTCAACATTTAAGTTAAACCAGATAATTAAAAGAAATTTACTTCTTAAGCACTGTCCACCCCTCTGACGGATCAGTTTCTCAAAATTTCAGCCAACGTTACTCTTTCTCTCTGACTTTACCGTAGGCAAGAGCCCTTCTTCCATGACAGATTCTACGATTACTGAATACAAGAGTAACCCCAAAAGTAATGTCTCCTATTTTTTATAAGTACATAGACCCGTTTATTTCTACAATGGTTTACATCAGTTTACAGCTTGAACATTTAGCTATTCTTCGATATTATCACCACTTCTGTCGATGCATTTTTGTAGACGCTTTGGCAGTTTTTGTATGTCCATGTCATACCAGATCGCCGCCATGCCTTTTCTTTCACCTCGTCATCAGAGCTGAATCGCTGGGACTACAATTAACGCTGACAGGTACTGTGAGACTCTGAAAAAAATAAAACTGGCAATTCAGAACCGGAGAAGAGGAATGTTGAGCAAGGGCGTGCACATTCTCCATGACAACGCTCGCCCACACATCGCTCGGCAAACCGCTGCTCTCCTGCAACAGTTTCAGTGGAACATAATAACCCACCCACCCTATAGTCCTGACTTGCCGCCTAGTGACTATTGTAAGTAGGCTGTTTAGGTTTTTTTATTGGTAACGCCACCTCTGTATGAAAATCACTGGCTGTGCTGTGTGCAGTCTGTGGCTGCTTTGCATTGTTGTAATACTCGCCATTGTAGTGTTAGGCAGCTGGCTGTGAACAGCGCGTAGCGTTGCGCAGTTGGAGGTGAGCCGCCAGCAGTGGTGGATGTGGGGAGAGAGATGGCGGAGTTTTGAAATTTGTCATGAACTGCTATATTTATATATGATGATATCAAGGTAAATACATTGTTTGTTCTGTATTAATATCTTTCATTTGCTAACTATCCCTATCAGTAGTTAGTGCCTTCCATAATTTGAATCTTTTATTTAGCTGGCAGTAGTGGCGCTCGCTGTATTGCAGTAGCTTGAGCAACGCAGATTTTTGTGAGGTAAGTGATTTGTGAAAGGTATAGTTTAATGTTAGTCAGGGCCATTCTTTTGTAGGGAATTTTGAAAGTCAGATTGCGTTGCGCTAGCAAAATATTGTGTGTCAGTTTAAGCACAGTCACGTATAATTGATCAAAGGGGAAGTTTCATATGTCGGCCCTTAGCCGAGGATACCTCACTGGAATCTTCTGATTTTTTTTTTCTTGTAGTTTGTGTAATTAGTGTAGCTTTTGTTTATTGCTAGCGCGTAATTGTAGAGAGAATCTCCTTTGTAGTTGCTGTCTTTCATTGTTGTACAGTAAAACAGTTGTGGCATGCATGTACATTTGCACCAAGTATTTCGCAGCTGCAATTAACTAGATATTATTTTCAGTGTTATGTTAATGTGTTCTCTTATTTTTGCTCTTCAAATTGTGCTTTTCTGTGTTATCGTGAAATATTGTGACAATAATGGCGTGTGAAAAACGTAATACTAGGCTCCAAAGTAAATTGAGAAATGACAGTGAAGACGAAAGCTGTGTGTTAGCGCCGCAGAGTAATGAATTAACTAATGTTCAAAGTAGTAATTTGGTAATTGTGCATTGGGAAATGGAGCGGGCGGCAAACAATGGTGTAGGCAGTGAAACAGTTAGTGAACAGGGAAGCATTATCGATCGATCGCTCGGCAACAGCTCGCCTCAGGAATCCGAAATGACAGGACACAATTTTGCAAATACTGTAGATTCAGGTTTTGCGTCCTCACCGTTTGCTCAAATAAGTCAAGACACATTATCTGCTTGTCAAAATGTGAATGTTGCCGGTGCAAATGCACTGCCGAAAAGCGTAGAGGAACAGATTCCAGACACTAATGCATTGTTATTACAATTAATACAACAAATGGGACAAACACAGCAAAAGCTTCAAAAGTTAGACACAATGGAACAAAATCTTAAAAAGTTAGACGCAATGGAACAAAATCTTCAAAAGTTAGACACCACACTTGAACAAACACGTGAAGATTTAACTACTGAGTTACATAACATTGAATCGAAATGTCAAAAAGTCTGTAATGACGTAAAAACAAAAATTTGTGAGCATTTTCAACCTATTTTTTCGCGGCATGAAAATGCGTTACAGAATCACGAAGCAGCCATAAAAGAACTGCAAGCCATTGTTCATGAAAATCATGAGACCTTGTGGGCTAAAATTGACTCAGTTGCATCTACCGATTCGGTTACGCAACTTGCAATAACTCAGGAAAACTTAAAGGACACAGTAGATTCGATTTCAACACAAACGGACACTCTGAAACTTGGTTCAGAAAAACACACTGAGGAAATGTGTTCACTATCGGAGAAAGTAGCCGAACTTTCGGATCAGGTCACTAACTTATCTACAAAGGTAGATGATGATCTGAATGACACAAGACCTGTAGTCTTCACTGACACAGAAGAGTATGAACAAATTAGAAAATTCAAACAGAATCAAAATCAAATCAATACACAGTACAAAAGAGAAATTCGGGAAGTACAAGATCAGCTGACACAGGTAATACAAGAATTACGTATTTCAGAGGATACTCGCGCCCCAATACGGGAAGAGGGACACAGAAATACGGAACAGCCACAAAATAATAACACAGGGCATTTCGGAAGTTATGAAAGAAATTGGCAATGTGCACCGAATTTTGAAATGGAACGGCCGACTCGACGTAACAATGACCGATATGCGACTCGCCGACATGATGATTTTGACTATAAGCTGTTCATTACTACACGTAAATTCAAAACATTTAAGAATTCTGGCAACGACATTCATCCACAAGCATGGTCCATCAATTCTCGCATTGTTTTCCTCCCAACTGGTCGTTAGAACACAGATTAGAATTTATGTGTGGCTACTTGGAGAATGAACCAGCTGTAAGAATGCGATCGGTAATTCACGATTGCCACAGTGAAGGAGAGTTTTACCATGCCTTCCTCTCAGCATATTGGTCTCAAGCCACACAAGACCGAGTAAAACATAGCATCATAATGATGAAACGTTTCGAACAATCTGAATTTTCCAGTCTTATGAAATATTTTGAAGACATGTTGCATAAGAATCAGTATCTTTCAAACCCATACAGCCCCTCAGAACTCATCCGCATTTGCTTAATCAAACTGCCTGAACATTTACGACATATTAGTTTGGCAGAACGTTGCAAAGACGACATTGAAGCATTTCAGGGACTTTCACAAGAATTAGAAATTGACACTGACAATCGCGGAACGCGAAACCAGGAACACAACAATTACAGGTCACATCCGTCGCAATTCCGCGATGAAAGAAGTAATAACTTGACACGACAAGGCTATTCTCACAACACAAATCGTGACCAAAACAGACACCACCCGTATGACAACCGTTGGCAGAGTAGTAATAACTACAGGGAAAGATCACCTCTCCGTGGTAATGACTATCACAGAGACAATAAGAGAAACAGACAATATGGGAACCAAAATAATTATTATCAAGGGAGACAGAATAACTTCAGATGCAACGGTCCAGCGCGCAGTTACGATTCAGGGAGAAATTCTCCACCACGTGACCGACAAGAAAGGAACTATGGAATCTACCGACATGACGACAGACGATATGATCGTAACGACAGACCTGAATTGCATCAGAACTGGCGGGATTCAAACAGAGCAGAGCCCTCTCGACAAAGTGAATTTGTAGAAGTTAGGTCTCCAAACCCCAATAACGACGCGCGCCAACAAAGACACAATAGGCAATGACTCATACCGCTGGCAGCCACAAAACGTACTTATGAAACTGACGACGCAGCTGCCGTAGCTAGTAATTACGTAAAAATGGAAGACATTAGGGACATCTTACTCCAGGAACACGACATAAAACATAACAACATTGCATATCCTGTGATTCACATTACAGTAAATGACGTAAAATTTACGGCAGTACTTGACTCTGGCAATCCCATTTCAGTAATTAGTGAAACAGCCTTTAGCAAATGCAACAAATCGAACGATTGTCCCACACTTCCGTTACGTAAGATTAAATTACAAGGTGCAATCTTTGGAAAAAGTGTAGATGTACGCCAACAAACCAACTTAGAATTCTTTTGTCAAAGCCACAGCTTCTCTATGAACTTTCTTATTGTTCCATTATTGTCGACGGAAATTATACTGGGAGTAGACTTTTTGAATGAATACAAAGCAATCTTAAACTTTCACGATGCTGAAATAACTTTAGAAAAAGAAGGTAAGTCAGTAGCTTTGAAATTTGAAGATTGGCTCTCAAACCATGACGAAGAAATTAATCGGCTTTACCTCCTGTTAGACAACAGTTCGGAATTTTCGACGGAACTTGACACTAACAATCACTCTGCAAGTACTGACAGGGATGATATCGACGGCATATTTGAAATTAATGAGTTAATTCAGAATAAAATTCAAACAATTGAGAATTGTAATGACACTGATAGGCAGGACCTTTTTGAGATTTTACAAGCACATTCCACAGTTTTTACTCATAAAACAGGAACAATCAAGGGATTTCAATACCAATTTCGTGTTCGTGAGCATACTAAATTTTGTGTTAGACCATATGTAATTCCAGCACATTATAGGGACCGTGTTAGAACAGAAATACAATCTATGCTTGACGAGGGCATTATTGAGCCTGCAGTAAGCTCATACAACAATCCATTACATGTTGTTGAGAAGAAAAATGGATCGATCAGGCTTGTCTTAGATTCGAGACAAATCAATACGATCATTATTCCTGAAACAGACAGGCCGCAAACGTTGGAAGAACTTCTTCAAAATTTTAATGGTGTAAAAGTGTTGTCTTCCATTGATCTCAGATCCAGCTTTTATCAGATCGAACTTCATCCAGAATGTAGAAAATACACAGCTTTCCTTTGTTTCGGCATTTGTTATCAGTTTCGGAAACTTCCCTTTGGTTTGAACATTTCTTCAGCAGCATTCATTCGCGGGCTAAATTTCATATTACCTGAGTTCTTAAAACGTCACATCACCTTATATGTGGACGATATTCTAATAGCAGAAGCTTCATGGGAACTACATAATCGCATCCTCAACAGTTTGTTACGTATTTTTGCAGAATCTGGAATTACAGTTAACTTGGAAAAGTCTGAATTCGGTAGGACAAAGGTGAAGTTTTTGGGACATATTATTTCTTCTGAAGGCATTCAGCCGGATCCTGAAAAGTTAGAAGCAATCAGAGCCATTCCAGTTCCATCCACAAAAAGACAAGTCCGCAGTTTTCTAGGTGTCGTAAATTTTTACCGTCGTTTTCTGAATATGCAAATTCTTGTTACACCAAAACTTTGTTCTCTCACTGGAAAAAATACTATTTGGAACTGGGACGAACAAGCACAATTGGAATTCAATTCTTTGAAAGAAGCGTTACTTCACGCGCCAATCTTAGCTCATCCAGGTCTGTCACAAGATTTCTGCCTTAGCACGGATTCTTCTAAAGTCGGTCTTGGTGCCCATTTATTTCAAGAAGCCATAGAAAATGACACTACCATTCAGAAAACCATTGCTTTTGCTAGCCGAGTGCTAACAAAATCTGAAAAAAATTATTCCGTTACTGAATTAGAAGCTTTAGCTATCGTTTGGGCATTTAACAAATTCCGTTTCTTTCTTTCTGGTAAGCACGTAAAAGTATACAGTGATCATCGTGCATTACAATTTCTTATGTCTTCAAAATTAAATCATGACAGGTTAAAACGTTGGGCATTGTTTCTTCAAGAATTCCGCTTCACAATAGTCTACATTCCCGGCAAGGAGAACATTGTTGCGGACGCACTGTCACGCGCACCGGCTGGGCTTGAGAAAAGTACCACAGAAGGCAACCTCGAGAAAAATTTCAGTATTCTTTACATTCAGAAAGTCGCCTTTGAAAACTTCATCACCACATCTTTAAAGGACATTGCTCATGAACAAGAAAAAGATCCGATTTGGAAAGACATCAAGAGCAAATGGCATGAAAAGACACACACACAGATTCGGCATCATTATCTGGTTAGAAACAACATACTGTTCAAACGCTGCACTGTTGATGACAAGCTATGGGTACTTTGCATTCCTGACGATTTTGTTAATAAGCTCATTTGGTACATTCATTTCAGCTACGCACATTTTGGTCCACGAAAATGTTATCATATTCTTCGAACGACTTGTTATTTTAACAATATGGAAAAAAGAATTCGAAGAGTCTTGTCTATTTGTAAACTTTGTCAAAAGGCCAAACCATCTACTGTCTCACATCGTGCACCGTTGTTTCCTATTCTTCTTCTTCAGTAGCTCTACAGCCCTTGGTGAGCCTTGGCTTCTTCAACAATCTTCCTCCACACTTCTCGGTTATTTGCTGCTCTTTTCCACCCCCGGACTCCCATATTGCTGATATCCATTATTACCTCATCGATCCATCTTCTTCTAGGTCTCCCTTTTCGCCTAACTGAATGGATCATACCTTTCATCATTTTCTTTGGCATTCTATCCTCTGCCATTCTCTCCAAGTGTCCTAGCCATCGTATTCGCTGTGATTTAACAAATTTTACTATGTCCCTGCCTTGTATTAACTCCTGTAATTCAGCATTGTAGCGTATTCTCCAGCCTTCTTCCTCCCTTATTGGCCCATAGATTTTGCGTAGTATTTTCCGCTCAACGCTTCTTAGAGCATTTTTATCGTGTTCTGTCAATGTCCATACCTCTGAGCCGTATGTGATAACTGGGCGGACTAGGGAATTATATATTAGCAATTTAGTTTTTCTTGTAACAAGGCTACTTTTGAAAAGCTGCATATTTGCAAAGTAAGCTCTGTTTCCTGCTTGTATTCTTTCCCTTATAGCCTTTCCAATACTGTTATCATTTGTTATTAGGGCTCCCAAATAGTTAAAAGAGGACACTCCATTGAAGCATTTCCCATTGATGTTTAGGTTTTTAGGGGTTCTTCTGGCCTCAGATTGTGACATTGCCATATATTTTGTTTTGTTTACATTTACTATGAGGCCAATTTTTAAGGCTTCTGTTTCCATTGCCCGGTATGTTTCTAGGAGTGTATTGGTATTTCTTCCTACTATAGCAATGTCATCAGCGTATGCACATATCTGGCTAGTTTTCATAAATATGGTGCCTCTTTTGTTGATTTTATTTACTGCACTATGCAGGGCAATGTTGAATAGGACAGTGGAGAGGCTATCCCCTTGCTTCACACCTTTATTAAAGTCAAAGCTCTCACTTGTTCTGCTAAGGACCTTTACTTTTGCTCTTGTCTCTGTCATTGTCATTCTGATTAGTCTTATTAATTTAGCACATATACCAACTTCTTTCAGTACTCTGTATAGTTCTTGCCGAATTATGCTGTCAAAGGCTTGTTTGAAATCGATGAATAAGAAATGCAGATCTATATCATATTCATAGAACTTTTCCATCATTTGCCTTATCACAAATATTTGATCAGTTGTTCCTCTGCCCGGTCGAAAGCCACACTGATATTCCCCTAGTATGCCTTCTGCACACTTCCGTATCCTTTCGTTTAATATACTTGTGAAGATCTTATAAGCTGTACTTAGGAGTGTTACACCTCTATAGTTTTCACATGCTGTTCTGTCCCCTTTCTTATAAATGGGGACTATTATTCCAATTTTCCAATTATCTGGCATAGTTTCTGTTTCCCATATATCTGATATTAATGTGTGCAGTTCCTTTATTACAGCCTCACCACCAGTTTTTATTAATTCAGCAATTATGCTGTCTTCCCCAGGGGCTCGATTGTTTTTTGACTTGTGCACAGCCTGGGAGACCTCTTGTAGTGTTGGTTTTCTTGCCTCATTGGTTTCACTGTCTACTTCCAGCTCCACTCTTCCCTCCTGTGCAGCTGTCTCTTCACCTTCTAGGCTGGTGCTTAGTGTATCTTTGAAATATTCTGCCCATCTTCCCACTATCTGTTCTTCCTCCCTTATCATTTTCCCATCTTTACTGGAACAGGCCATTGTTTTTGGTTGGAATCTATTCTTCATTTTGCCTATGGCATGATAGAACTTTCTTATTTCACTCTGTTCCTTTAGTTCTTCTAGTTCTTGAAATTTCTTCTTATTCCACTCTCTTTTCTTTCTCTTGCACAGTCTGTTAGCTCTTCTCCTTAATTCTCTATATTGTTCCACATTATTTCTGGTTTCTCTCTGTAGCATTTTTGTTCTTGCCCTGTTCTTTTCCTCTATTGCTGACCTGCAATCTTCATCAAACCACTCCTGGGTTCTTCTGTTCCTTCTTATGCCTATTATTTCCTCTGCAGCATCCTTAATGGCTTTTTCAAACCTGTTCCACCTTCCATCTACTCCTTCTGTGGTCTCTTCATTGCTCAACTTTCTGCTTAGTGTTGCTTGGTATTTTTTTACTTCATCGGGGATGTTCAGTTTGTCTGTATTCCATTTCATCATCTTTCCCATTCTGTTGCCATTTGTTAGTGACAGTTTCTCTCTCAAGACTGATTTTATCAGAAAGTGGTCTGAATCACAGTTTGGTCCTCTGCAGCTCCGTACATCCGTAACTGACGTGGAGTGGCGTGCAATCACTAAAATATGATCAATCTGATTGACTACTCCATTGGCTGCAGACTTCCAGGTTCCCAGATGGATCCTTTTATGTGGAAAGCAGGTACTTTTAATAATCATATTATTCCTTGCTGCGAATTGGCATAATAAGTCTCCATTCTCATTGTTTTCTTCATGTAGTGAATATTTTCCAGAAACTCCATACAGATGTTCATTCCTCCCTATTTTTGCATTAAAATCTCCTATTACTAGCATCAGGTCATATTTAGGTACTGCACCGTATACTTTTTCCAAGTCTTCGTAGAAATGTTCTTTAATTATATCCTCTTTTTCCTCTGTTGGTGCATGTGCATTAACTATTGATATATTCCTAAATTTACCTTTTAGTCTGAGTCTGCACATCCTTTCATTTATGGGTTCAAATTCTAGAAGGCTTTTCCTAACTTCCCTAGTTATTATAAACCCTGTTCCAAGTTGGCCCGTTCTTTCTTCTGGTCCACTATATACCAACGAGTACTCAGGTTTATCTATCTGCCCATTCCCCTGCCATCTTATTTCCTGTAGCCCTACAATATCATATTTGAATTTTAAAATTTCATTAGCTATTTCTTTCATCTTTCCAGGCTGAAGCATTGTCCTCACATTCCATGATGCTACTGTTAGATCCTTTATCCGTTTCCTTTGCCGGGGTCGTGATACATGTTGTTTCCTATTATTCCTTCTAAATTAAAAGAATTTGCTGTTGTTGATCTCTTGGGACCGCTTGTCAGAACATCCAATGCATTTTCGTACGTTCTAGTCGCTGTTGAACTTACTTCAAAATTTGTTTCTTTCACTCCGTGACGTAAAGCCACTGGACGATCTGTATCCAACGCCTTTGTTAAAAATTTCTTACGTGAAGTTGGACACGTTAGCAAAGTCATTTCAGATAACGGACCGCAATTTAGATCTGCTGTTTGGTCACGCACGCTTCGGAATCATAAAATCAAACCTGTTTTTATTTCATTGTACTCACCACATTGCAACCCGTCTGAACGGATTATGAAAGAAATCAATAAGCTTTGCAGACATTATTGTCACAGAAAGCATCAGCATTGGGACAGATATCTACAATTATTTCAAAATGTGCTGAATGAAATGCCTCATGATTCCACTGCTTTACCACCTACTCTTGTACTGAAGAATGAAGAACCACCGAACAGAATCAGAGAGCTTGTACCTTTCCCGAATACACGTAAACTTCGACACAAAGACGTAATTGATTTGGCTCTTAAAAATATAAAATCTGCAGCAGACAAAAGGAGAGAACTACACGGTAAAGCAAATGCAAAGAAATTATATATTGGTCAGAAAGTTCTCATTAAAGGTCATTCATTGTCACATAAGAAGAAACACTTGAGTCACAAATTCTTTCTAGTTTACAATGGACCTTACAGAATCCGACGTATACCACATGATAATTGCGTTGAAGTTGAAACTCTGCGTACTAGGAAGAGTAAAGGTTTACACCACATTTCACATGTAAAACCGTTTATTGAAAGATAATCTGCTTTTTAACTTTGTCATTGCCATAAAACTTTTCACTTTACATTACTAGTATGCTTGTCAGACTTAGAATCTGTTAACATACAACAATGTTTGAAGTTAAATATCCAGTCAAGAACCAAGAGAACTTATTGAAACAGAAATGACGAATGCATTGTTATAGTGAACAGACGTCACAGTGTTATTGTGTGTGTACATTCTTGCTTGTTAGTTGCACGATTATGGAATGACTATAAGGCTTACATACTTAGAACATTTACCAGTACTGCTAATGAGATTTTAATGCAACATTTTGGTTTACTTGAAAATATATTCTGGATTTAAAGTACTTTCAGTGAGATACCAGATGGCACAGTGGTTAGTTTATGTGACAGCTACACGATTTTATCACGACGCTACTAATGAGTGACAATTTACAATGTTGCTTTTGCAGTGTTTCTGTTTTATATCTGCACAGTTTTCTGTTTTATTCTGGAAAGTAAAACAGGTTTTAGTAGTAACTTTTGTGGTATAGCTACAATGAGACTGCCTTTTCTGTAGCACAACAATACGTTACAGCACAGTACTTTCCTCATCACGGCAATAAGCGTAATAACTAAGACATTTATACGCAAAGCATTTCACTTTTGTGTATTATGAGGTAAGTACATTGACTTCTGCAGAACCTTGCTTTTGGAGGACGACAACTACGACACTTCCACACAAATTATGTTGCAACAAGACGCACATTTAGCGCTACAGTACACGTATTTGAGTGATTAATTTTGTACTTAAAACATTTATTTTTAAAGATTTTTGAATTACAAAGAAAGTTTTCTGTGATACATTTCATTCCATTGCTGTAATCTGTAACACCTGAGGGTATAATTACATTAATCCTCAGGGGGGTACACGCCTACTTTGTGTACCATGTGTTTGGCAAGCACAAGGAGCCCTAGCTAATATGGTATTTGCTTATACAACTTTACACATCGGTATCATATTTCTCTAACATGTAAATTACACAGCTATCTGGTCATTTAACTGAGAGAGACAAACATTTATTTTACTATATCAGTGACAGATGTTTACGTAATTACACAGTTGGGTAACTTCACACTTACGAAATTGTATTTTGTCTGTACTTTGTGAACTGTCCATATATTTTCGGAACCATTGTGATACTATGAGAGCTTTGAATGATGTATTTGGTATGAGATCATGATTTTTAAAGTACGTTTGAGGCAGATGACACTATTGAAATGAGCAGAGAATATTTTTTATGGTTTGAAATTATTGCAGAAAGCTACGACCTTTTTGAGATTTGACTGAGGTGTTATGATGTTATTTTTATGACGACGATGTGTATTATGCTGTTGAGGTATGTTTATGTCAATAAGATGATGCTACCATATATGAGGAATGTGATTACGTGTTTATATGTATATGAATAATGAATAGAAGTTAGGGACTCTTGACTTGTGAAACAGGATGTTGGAAACCAAGAATCGTACTTTAAGAGTTATGAAATGTGTGTAAATGCGTGAATGTATCACAATGCCGGCGAAAATTTTTTTTGGACACTGTTATATTCATAGGATTTTGTTTCTACACATTTGCAACGCTAATTCTTGACCTGTGAAATATTTTTATATGAGACTGTCACTGTAGCGGAAACTGCTGTCGTAAATATTTCCGTAAGAAAGTTAAGTGACCACCTGCACGTGCGTCGTCGGCACACAGCTGTGTCAGACACCTGGAGAACAAGCCATTAGGGTGTGCCTTTCCGGAAGCACAGGTAGAAAAAAAAAGGGGAGGCCATTATCCTCGCTATTGACATTTTCTTGTTGAAAGCATACTGTGGAGCTCGTAATTTATGATATTTACTGAAATGCCTAATGAAATGACGAGAAATATTTTTACATCTGCACACCTGATTACGACAAGCGTCTTTCTACGAGAGTTGAGAGAATTTCTACTAACTTATGAAATGTCACATGACTATTGAATGATATTTTTATGCTTTGGTTTGCGTAATTGCTTATTTCATTTGATACCTGTTTTCCAGCTGTGTTACAGCATTAGTTTTATAAAATAAACTTAGATGCATTTGCTAATGTGAACACTTTCTGTCAACAGATCTATGAAATGATAATTTTGTAATCCACATTCTTTAAAAAAAAGGAGCACTTGGAAAGGAAAGAACAATAAGAAGGGACTAGTAACAGTAACTGGACACATAATTTTCTTTTCAAGTACATGGTAATATTTTTTTTACAATAAGTTGTTGTGGTGCACCACTTTAATTACTTAGACATTAAGATGTGATTATACATTTCCCTTATATGCATTGTTATGTTTAGTGTACTATTTTTTCTGCTTGAGCTATGTCATGTTTAGATATAAACTGCTGTTTGCCAGGCATAGTGTTACTGAACTTGACTTTGTGTTACTCTGCTAAGCCAGTTTTACTACTCATTTATTTTTCTTGTTGCTGCACATTGGCACATATTAGTTGTAATGTTGCATTGCTTGGTAATTTAGATTTACTGTAGCTTGCTTTGCGATTTTCCATTTTTTTTCATTGCTGTTTATATTAATTGTTTTATGTGCTGCTGCATTGCCTCGTCCCTTAGTTTAGCATCTGAGCTCAGTAGATTTAAGTTAGCTTAAGAGGGGGTAGACTATATAAGAAACTGACTATGGAGAATAGGTAAAGAATGCATTGCGAAGTTATATGAAAAAGATTTGGGCCCAAATGAGTATTGTACAATCAGAAACAATTATTTTGAAAGAAATATGAACAGAATACAGAAAGCAGGCTTAGATAGGACTTTTTGGGAATAATTATGAACAAAGGGAGATCTCCATGCAAAATACTGCAGTAAAACAAACCCTGTCCTTTCCCTTTTGTGTTATTCCGCTATATGTTTGTGTACCCTTGGGTATTTATGTTTTTCCTGTATTTATATGTTTATCTGATAAGACTTATATTGTAGAATTTCTCTAATACTAAGCTACATTCACTATGATGAGGAATACTGTTATCCTCAAATATAATTTGCATTAATAATATTTTATTTACCTTGTAAATATGCTTAGACATTATTTATTCTGTTTTGTTTTAATGCTCATATGTGAAGGTGATGTTTCAAAAGTTATTCTGATCTTTTATGTATTTACTTATGCCATAATTCCTGTAACACTGTTGTACATGTTATTTCGATTCTTTTGTAAGGCCTGTATTACTACAAATGTTATCTGTATTGTTATGTTCTTTAATGATGTATTTTGTACCTTTGTTATTGTATTCTTATGTTATAAAATTGTAATTGACACCAGTTCATCTTATTATTAACTTGTAAGTTACATTTCACTGCACACGTTTCTGTTGGTCATAGTATATGGACAATATGTGAGAAGTAGGGACTGTTAGTGTTTGCACGTGTGTTGATAATTCAGCAAGGGACTGGATAACAGCATTGCTCGTTCTAAGGACAATTCCAAAAAACTTTGTGAGTGGACAAGTGGTGGTGATGGACTTGCTATATTATCCGCAAGACTCTTCAATGGTGATTGTGCGCCTGCACAGTCACAACAGATGGCTGCTGGCTATCTCTACAAGGACTACAGTGGGTCTACATCTTTGATGATCCATCAATACCATTATTTCTACAAGGACTGCAGTGGGTCTGCATTTCTGGTGGCCCACCAATACCATACTCTCTACCAGGACTACAGTGGGTCTGCTCTGTGATGACCTACCTACCAATCTTCTTCAAAACGTCGAATGACTCTGCTGTGGGTTTCCTCTGTTGTGGCCCATTACCTGCCTGCACGTCGAGAGTCAGCACTCTCTTTCCGTTGGAAGAACAACACTACTTCTTCAAGACTGCATGGAAATCCATTACTTTTGTGTGCATTTCCTTTTACTGCTCAGACTTTGAGAAAAACACTGCAATTTTACTGTGACGAATGATGAGGACTGTCTTTATGGACTGTGAGAAAATTTTAGCTTTTGACCAACATTGTATCAATAAGTGTGTGCATTTGATTTCTTTGTTATTGTAATTATGAAAAATTTTTTTCAAATCTGTATTGGCCACTGCCCAATCCAATTTGTAAAATTTTTTGTGGGGAGCATGGGGGCTATGTAAGTAGGCTGTTTAGGTTTCTTTTATTGGTAACGCCACCTCTGTATGAAAATCACTGGCTGTGCTGTGTGCAGTCTGTGGCTGCTTTGCATTGTTGTAATACTCGCCATTGTAGTGTTAGGCAGCTGGCTGTGAACAGCGCGTAGCGTTGCGCAGTTGGAGGTGAGCCGCCAGCAGTGGTGGATGTGGGGAGAGAGATGGCGGAGTTTTGAAATTTGTCATGAACTGCTATATTTATATATGATGATATCAAGGTAAATACATTGTTTGTTCTCTATTAATATCTTTCATTTGCTAACTATCCCTATCAGTAGTTAGTGCCTTCCATAATTTGAATCTTTTATTTAGCTGGCAGTAGTGGCGCTCGCTGTATTGCAGTAGCTTCAGCAGCGAAGATTTTTGTGAGGTAAGTGATTTGTGAAAGGTATAGTTTAATGTTAGTCAGGGCCATTCTTTTGTAGGGAATTTTGAAAGTCAGATTGCGTTGCGCTAACAAAATATTGTGTGTCAGTTTAAGCACAGTCACGTATAATTGATCAAAGGGGAAGTTTCACTATCAAGAAGAACATTTCGCCGGAAAGCGATTCAGCTCCGACGACAAGGTGAAAGAAGAGGTTCATAACTTTCTGAGCAGCATGGCGGCGAGCTGGTATGACATAGGCATACAAAAACTGCCACAGCGTCTACAAAAATGCATCGACAGAAATGGTGATCATCGAAAAACAGCTAAGTGTTCAAGATGTAAACTGAGGTACACCGTTGTAGAAATAAACAGGTCTATGTACTTAAAGAAAAAATAGACCTTACTTTTGGGATTACCCCCTTAGAACTGTAACACACGTTAATTCTCTCCACGAGTACAGTCGCATGATAAAAACGTCGCTTCACTGGTTGTAATTGTACCGATTCCCCAGATTCAAGTACCGTCTGGCTTAGCACGTAGTCGAACATCAACTGCACGTTCTTCTGTCCTCGCTGATACCTTGCTAATCAACGCACCGTGATACATTATGGTCCAGCAGCAACTGACGGATACGGCTTCCTTCCCCGCGCTGTCCACCTCGCCACCAGCTGCGGAGTCCACGGATCTCCCCGTTGCGTGTGTCAGCCGCCAGCCGTACCGCACTGCTCTGCAGTTACTTGCAGACAGTCACGCCACGCTCGTTCTCTACGCTGTGCCTGCAACTCCGCTCTCCAACCCAGCTCCCTCTGCTCCTCCTCGCTTAGCTCGTGTCTCTGAAAAACAGCTGAAAATCTACGGCTTGACCCAGATTTAGCGAGGTCGATCCTCAGACGCGGCTCAGAAACGTCTGTAAGAACGTGAGGAAGAAAAATAACGAATAAACCATTGAAAGAAACACATTTTTCAGGTTACGAACGTTACCCTATGTGACGACCATCGTGATCCACGACAGCCTGGAACCGAAACAGAGATTGCTCTACTGCTGCCCGAAACATCTCGGGTGGGATGTTGGCTACCTTCCCCACTATGTTTATCTACAATCTCCAAAGTGTATCAGTGCCCCGTTGATAAACCCTGTCCTTCACGTAACCCACAGCCAAAAATTATACGTGTTTAAAGCTGGTGATCTCGGTGGCCGCGCAATTTGGAACGATCGGTGAATGATTCGGTTTCTTCCAAATGTGACCTCGCGCGTCCAGCATTGTGACCAGCATCGTCAGCCATGGCAACAGTAACTCGTTCAACTCTGATGGCAGAGTGCTTGTGGGGTGCACATGGAGTTTTTTAGGTCAGGCTGTAGTTTGAGGTACTCTGATGAACACTTACCAGTCGATACGCATATAGCGAAATCATTCTGCGTTATGAGTAAAGACACTTAGACTGTAAAATTTATCAGTAAATTGGCGAAGTATTCGTAACAAAGTTCCCGAATTTGCTTCCCTACAGGAAAATAACGCTTGGGAGCGAGAACTGTCTGAAACCCGACGTAGAAAGTTCTGAGATATGTAGCTAGTCATGGAAATCATGTCAGAAAGGCAGATTAGACGCCATATTAAGGGGAGTGTTCATTGCAGGAAATTTTGTCTCTACCTAAGTCGAAGTTGAGTACCACTGTCAAGTTATCTGGACGCGTGTAACAGGTCAAGGTCAAACCAAGTTAACTGTTCCTGATTCCGCTGTGACAGTACTACAGGTACTAAAGCCATTCAAATAAATTCCACGGTCAGAAGCTCGTGAAAAGCCATATCATGCAATATTACACTGGTGTCCAAAATTAAAGCAACGAACGGAAATTTTGCAAGGTTACGTTTATTTTGCCACAGGTGATAGTAAAGTAGAAACAATGTAAAGAATACAGAACGTCATCAGCAGCAACTTGTATAACGGTAGACAAAAATATTCTTTGTTTTTTTTTCAATTTACCGGATTTGTGCACACATTCTTTCAACTGGTTAATGTGCTCAGCATGGAATGTGACCACCTCTGGCGCCAATACAGGCTGAAAAGGACGGTACGTGCTTTGAATGATGTCCTCAATTTCATTTTGAGGCAATAACGCCCATTCATCCTGCAGAACTGCTCACATGTCTTGGAGAGGGGTTGGTAGATGCTGAAGTGATACAACCCGTCTCCCTAGGGCGTCCCAGACATGCTCTGAGATTCAAATCGGGAGAGCGAGCAGGCCACGCCATGCGTGAAATATCTTCCATTTCCAAAACAACATCAACCAACCGTGCTGTATGAGGTGCGCATTATCGTCCATCAATACGAAGTTCGGGTCTACAGCACCTCGCAATATCCGCGCATGAGATCCGAAGACCGCCTCACGGTACCTGACAGCGGTTAAATCTTGTTGATTAACCGGGACAATTTCATGAAGAGGTGTTCGAGTGGTCAACATAATCCCTGTCCACACCATTCGAATGTTAGTTGCACAAAGCACAACAAAAGCCAAAATGTCAAATTTCATGTTTAAGAAATCGTTGATGCAGGAGAATCGTAGCAATATACTGATGTTTGACCATCGAACAAACTCCCGTTTAGACGACATAGTAATAAGTATCCCTGGCGTAAAGAAACAGCTGAGAGAGTTGAAACAAACTAGTCTCCAGGTCCGAATGGAATCCCAATTCGGTTTTACAAAGAGTTCTCTACGGCGCTGGCTCCTTACCTAACTTGCGTTTATCGCGAATCTCTCGCCCAGTGCAAATTCCGAAGCGACTGGAAAAAAGCGCCGACGACTCCTGTACAAAGAAAGGGTCAACGAACGGACCTGCTAAATTACATACCAGTACCCCTAACATCGGTTTGCTGCAGACTACTTGAAGATATTCTCAGCTCGAATATAACAGCCGGCCGAAGTGGCCGTGCGGTTAAAGGCGCTGCAGTCTGGAACCGCAAGACCGCTACGGTCGTAGGTTCGAATCCTGCCTCGGGCATGGATGTTTGTGATGTCCTTAGGTTAGTTAGGTTTAACTAGTTCTAAGTTCTAGGGGACTAATGACCTCAGCAGTTGAGTCCCATAGTGCTCAGAGCCATTTTTTTCGAATATAACAAATTTCCTCGAGACCGACGCGGGTTAGAAAGCGTCGCCCATGCGAAAGCTTGGCCTTCTCCCACTACCTACTGTAGATGAAGGGCAACAGGCAGATTCCATATTTTTAGATTTACGAAAAACATTTGACGCGGTGGCCTACTGCAGACTGTTAACGAAGGTACGAGCATATGGGATAGGTTCCGATATACGTGAGTAGCTTGAAGACTTCTAAAGTAATAGAACCCAATATGTTCTCCTCGCCAGCGAGTGTTCGTCAGAGACAGGAGTATCATCAGGAGTGCCGCAGGGAAGTGTGATAGGACCGCAATTTTTTTCTATATACGTAAATGATCCGGCCGGCAGGGCGGCCAGTAACCTGCGGCTGCTTGCTGGTGATGCTGTGGTATACGAGAAGCTGCTGACGTTTAGCGATTGTAGAAGGATACAAGATGACTTAGATATTTGAATGACAACTTGCTCTAAATGTAGAAATATGTAAGTTAATGCGGATGAGTAGGAGAAACGCGCCCACAATTTTCGAATACAGCATTAGTAGCGTGCTACTTGACACAATCACGTCGATTAAATATCCTGGCGTAACGCTCCAGAGCTAAAAGAAATGGAACGAACATTTGATGATTGTGGTAGGAAGGCAATTAGTCGACTCCGGTTTATTGAGAGACGTTTGGGAAAATGTGGTTCAACTGCAAAGCAGACCGCATATAGGACATTGGTGCCACCTATTCTTGAATAATGCTCTAGTGTTTTGGATCCCCACCAGGATGGATTGAGGGAAGACGTTGAAGCAGTTCAGAAACGGGCTGCTACATTTGTTGTCGATAGGTTCGAACAACAAGCAAGTATGGCGGAGATGCTTCGGGAATTCAATTGGCAATCCTTGATGGGAAGGCGACGTTCTTTTCGAGGGACACTACTGAGAAAATTTAAACCAGAATTTGGAGCTGATTACAGAATGATTGTACTGCCGCTGTCATACATTGCACGAAAGGAGCACGAATATAAGATAGGGAAATTAGGGCTCATACAGAGGCATATAGGCAGTAGTTTTCTCCTTGTTCTATTTGCGAATGGAACAGGAAAGAAAATGATTAGTAGAGCTACAGGCTACCCTCCACCACGCACGCTTTGCCTAGAGTGTAAGTAGGCAAAGTATTTGTGGGACAATTAGCCATCGGCGTCTACCAGGAGCAATTCCCAAATCGCCTGTTAATTCGAACTTTCGAATCTTGTTCTTCAGCCCCAGTAAGCAAAGGAACACTCTCCGTATTCCCATACTGCGTCGATATTAGAGAAAATCAGAAGCATTATTGCAGTTGTTTTGATGAAATAGCTGTGCGAGTGAAGCTTAGCTCACCTTGTCCAGGCCCATGTTGAACCACGGTATCTGCAATGCAAACTAATGCTTGTGTTTCAACCACACGTCGCATCATCAGTATAGGCGTCCAACGGCAAGTCATGACGCTGACACCACTAACAACGCAAATCCTGCAAAGCACAGTCTGAATACCATTCCTGCCAAGTCTGGTGCCCGTACAGTAAATAGCTTTTCGCCTATACTGCCTTAAGTAGCGAAAGTTTAATTGTAACTACCCTATATTCCGATTTCATCTTCGCCTACAGTTTTTGGCGCCTAATGCTCCCTCTACTTTGATAGAAGTTATTCCCTGGTGCATTAATACTCTATGTGATCAAAAATATCCCACAAAAACATGCGTTTTTCATAGTAGGTGCACTGTGCTGCCACCTACTGCCAGGAACTCCGTATCAGCGACCTCAGTAGTCATTGGACATCGTGAGATAGCAGAATGGGGAACTCCGCGAAACTCACGGACATCGAACGTGGGCAGGTGACTGGGTGTGTGTCATACGTCTGTACGCGAGATTTCCACACTGCTAAACATCCCTAGGTCCACTGTTTCCGATGTGATAGTGAAGTGGAAACGTGAAGGGACACGTACAGCGCAAAAGCGTAGAGACTGACCTCGTCTGTTAACTGACAGAGACCGCCGACAGTTGAAGAGGGTCGTAATATGTAATAGGCAGACATCTATCCAGATCATCAGCAGGAATTCCAAGCTGCATCAGGATCCACTGCAAGTATTATGCCAGTTAGGCGGGAGGAATTTTGTAACACGTATTATGTTCGAGTATAATGACTTTTCTGGAGACTAGAAATCTACTCTGTAGGAATCAGCATGGGTTTCGAAAAAGACGATCAAGTGAAACCAAACTCGCGCTATTCGTCCACGAGACTCAGAGGGCCATAGACACGGGTTCCCAGGTAGATGCCGTGTTTCTTGACTTCCGCAAGGCGTTCGATACAGTTCCCCACAGTAGTTTAATGAACAAAGTAAGAGCATATGGACTATCAGACCAATTATGTGATTGGATTGAAGAGTTCCTAGGTAACAGAACGCAGCATGTCATTCTCAATGGAGAGAAGTCTTCCGAAGTAAGAGTGCTTTCAGGTGTGCCGCAGGGGAGTGTCGTAGGACCATTGCTATTCTCAATATACATAAATGAGACCTTGTGGATGACATCGGAAGTTCACTGAGGCTTTTTGCGGATGATGCTGTGGTATATCGAGAGGTCATAACAATGGAAAATTGTACTGACATGCAGGAGCATCTGCAGCGAATAGACGCATGGTGCAGGGAATGGCAATTGAATCTCAATGTAGACAAGTGTAATATGCTGCGAATACATAGAAAGACAGATCATTTAGCTACAATACAGCAGGTCAGCAACTGGAAGCAGTTAATTCCATAAATTATCTGGGAGTACGCATTAGGAGTGATTTAAAATGGAATGATCATATAAAGTTGATCGTCGGTAAAGCAGATGCCAGACTGAAATTCATTGGAAGAATCATAAGGAAATGCAATCCGAAAACAAAAGGAAGTAGGATACAGTACGCTTGTTCGCCCACTACGTGAATACTGCTCAGCAGTGTGGGATGCGTGCCAGATAGGGTTGATAGAAGAGGTAGAGAAGATCCAACGGAGAGCAGCGCGCTTCGTTACAGGATCATTTAGAAATCGCGAAAGCGTTACTGAGATGATAGATAAACTCCAGTGGAAGACTCTGCAGGAGAGACGCTCAGTAGCTCGGTACGGGCTTTTGTTGAAGTTTCGAGAACATACCTGCATCAAGGAGTCAAGCAGTATATTGCTCCCTCCTACGCATATCTCGCGAAGAGACCATGAGGATAAAATCAGAGAGATTAGAGCCCACACAGAGGCATACCGACAATCCTTCTTTCCACGAACAATACGAGACTGGAACAGAAGGGAGAACGGATAGAGGTACTCAAGGTACCCTCCGCCACACACCGTCAGGTGGCTTGCGGAATATGTATGTAGATGTAGATGTAGATAGAGGTGAGAAAACGTGGATTTCTTGGTCGAGCAGCTGCTCATAAGCCACACATCACGCCGGTAAATGCCCAACGACACCTTGTTTGGTGAAAGGAGCGTATACATCGCACGATTGACAAGTGGAAATCCGTTGTGTGAAGTGACGAATCACAGTACACAATGTGGCGATTCAATGGTAGGCTGTGGGTATGGCGAATGCCCAGTAAACGTCATCTGCCAGCGTCTGTATCCCAACAGTAAAGTTCAGACGCGATGGCGTTATGGTGCAGTCCTGTTTTTGATTGAGGAGCTTGCACCCCTTGTTGTTTTGCGTGGCACTATCACAGCACAGGCCTACGTTGATGTTTTAAGCACCTTCTCGCTTCCCATTGTTGAAGAGCAATTTGGGGATGGCGATTGTACCTTTCAACAAGATCGTGCAGATGTTTATAACGCACGGCCTGTGGCGGAGTGGTTACACGACAATAACATCTCTGTAATGTACTGACCTGCATAGAGTCCTGACCTGAATCTTGTAGAACACCTTCGGGATATTTTGGAACGCCGACTTCGTGCCAGGCCTCACTGACCGACATCAATACCTCTCCTCAGTGCAGCACTCCGTGAAGAATGGGCTGCCATTCCCCAAGAAACCTTCCAGCACCTGATTGAACGTATTCCTGAGAGAATGGAAGCTGTCACCAAGGCTGAAGGTAGGCCAACACCATATTGAATGCCAGCATTACCGATGGAGGGCGCCACGAACTTTTTCAGCAAGGTGTCCGCATACTTTTGATCACATAGTGTATGTGTCATATCGCCCTGTTGTAAGTTCACCGCCCTGTACTGCCGTCTCCGACGCGACGTACTGAGCGGTGTAGCGTAATAGTTAGCACACCGGAGCATTCCGGAGGACAGCAATTCAAACCCGCGTCCGGCCATACTGATTTAGGTTTTCCATGATTTCCCTAAATCTCTAAATGCCGGGATGGTTCCCTCCAAAGGGTGCGGCCGCTTTCTTCCTACGTCCTTCCCTAATCCGAGTGTGTGTCCCATTCTAATGATCTCGTTATCGACGGAATGTTAATCACTAATCTCCTCTCCTCCTACGTCGCGTCCTAGGTAGCACATCAGTCTGCCGTCTCGAGGCTGAAAAGCATATTGAATACTGGATGGTGTTTGCTCAACAAAGTACACAACATCAATATTTTGATTTCACTTTTCCGCACCTTTATTAGCCAGGCTTCTATATTTGGAGAGATGATCAGTTTCTCAACTTCATAAGATTAATAGCGCGTAAATCAGATCGGTACTCAGAAACAAACAAGAGTCCAGCGGGTGACGTCTTGGAATAAATTACAAAATCATTGAAGTACAAGTTAACAACACACTGTTCAAGACTTTGTGGTTAGTGTCACAAGTCACTAAACAAAGCAGTTAAGTGTACACTAAACATTACAGTTCACATACAGTATTGTCATAGATAGACACTTCAGTCCTCGGTGAAAGTCGCCTCTCTCAATAGTCCCTTCTTCTCATGACAATGATATTGCTAGCTTCCAACCTACCACAGTACAATTCAGTCAAAATATTCATTAACTTGCGTTACAGAAATCACTTGAAAGTTTTCAGACATCGGCATTAATGAGTTTTCGTGGATCCCAATACACGTACCTTTGCGAACAAATTTTGCATAGCCTATACGTGAACAAACACGGGGAACATACCCGACATAAGCATTCCACATTTATTATCTTGACTGGGAATAGGTACAGATTGCTGATTTTGACTGATTTCTATTTATTGACTGGGGTATGAACAAATCGTTATTTCGGGAACTGCACAATTATTTTAAAAAAGACCAGGTTAGATTTTTGGTGTTCGGGATGAAGTGTTGACGATAATTTGGTTTTTCAAGGATGTGGTAGTTTACAAGTTTAGAAAAGCTTATGGAATCATATTACGCATTCTCGTCTGACTTAAGAGTACAAATACCATATTGAAAATTTTGGTAAATTATCCAGAAATCTTAATTGATGACTTAATAAGTTAATGAAGTATGTCATATTATGCACACAATTTAGGTTAACGAAAATGGAATGGCGGAAACTAGAATTTGACAAGCGTAGAGGCGAAATCTATAATGGAAAATGTTGCTACTTCTGAAATTGAATATTAATTATCTCATGGATTAATTAGTTCCACAGAATTTGAAATTTGAACTGCCAGTCTTAATAACTGCTAGTGTTACTATGCCCAGACATACAGATTAGTTCAAAAGGTTTCCTTGTTACCTAATGACGTGAAATTTTCATTTATATATAACTTTTAATTAATCATTTCCCAGTAAAACTAAGAGCAGTATTAGGAACAGTTCTCAAAAATATAACCTTGAATATTGAATCTAAGTTCATGTTTTGTACTAGATTTGAGAAATAAGTGAACGGAAAGAGAAAAAACATTACTAACATAAACTGAAACATAACAGATGGAATAGTTCAAACTTGCTATGTCACACTGCCCTTCTTTTACTCAGTTCCTCTCCTTTCTAATTCTGCAGAGAACTTCATAATTTTTTTATCCTTTAGGACCACTTAACGGGACCTCGAAGTCATGAAGGGTGAAAAACCAGAAGTTTTGCTTATTTTTAATAAAATTCTGTGATTCTTCCTGATTCTAAAACTTTATACTTCATATCTATTACCTCATCATTTTCGTGTTTAAATCCCTTTTTGAAGCAGATGCGGTGCAAGCTATTTAAATGCCTAGCTGTCACACTACTGTCAGACAGAAACCTTAACTAAAATGTCCTCTTACTCAACTTCGGCGCTGATATTTCCATACTAACTCGCTTATGTCATGCCGTTGAAGAACATATCGAGTGCACTGCGCGCAGTGATTTATTGCAGTCAGTCTTTCTGTCGGTACAAGTTTCCGTTCTTGCATTTGGGAGCGATTGATCTGCTTTTGTTAGCATGTGAGTTTTTCACATTGGTGCAATGGATGCCATAATATGTTTTAATGATGGAGTAATGGGTAGTTTAACAACCATGAGCAGATTAGGCTTCAAAACTGGAAATAGCCTGAAAATACGAGTGGACAGGCAACGCGTTACTGAAGCTGAAAAAGCTGTTGAAAGCATGACAAAGGTGATCAGAATAACAAAGAAGACTAAAGAAAATGAAAAGGCCACACAGAATCAACAAGGTTCTGAAGCAGGAATATCTTGACATGTTATTATTGAGAAAAAAATAACATGCATATCCTTAGTTTCAAACTCGCTAATCAACTTTTCTGCATTCTTAGGTATTATAATCTCATGGAATATATAAGCACCAAAAACAAAATTATGCGTGAACAGTATACAGTGCTTGCCTACATGGTGAACCAGACTATTCAACAATGTATTAAATATAATAAGCTGGAGCATACCACTACTTCATAGCTTATTGAGATGAAAAATTGACATTTAAAAACTTTAATTTTTATATATATAAAACAAGAAATTGGCAAATATTCCTGTTTTATTCCTTTAACACGTTAATTATTAAAAGAAAAAAATTTGTTTTGACGTTCTATTTTGAATAGTGTGGACGTACAACGTACCTAAAATAAAAGTTATATGTAATTCTGAATGTAAGATAATAAATTTGCGTTCCATTATCAATTCCATATTATTTAAATGTTTGTCACATACAGGTCAGAATACACTAATTATTTGACTAAAGTTTTGATATCTTTTAAAGTTTTTGTGTTATTATATTTCAGAATATTATTAAGGAAGACGTACTATGACGTCCAGGTCCCCTTAGCTCCCAGCAACCTATTGTTCTGGATATGAGAGTTAAAATTTTTGCATATAGTGCACATCTGGTTGTTAAAACACCTATTCCCCTGTAATTATACGACCTCCTCTCTTAAAATGCAGTCGACGTATTTTTATTCGTAAAATACAGTATATACGAAAAACTTTTTAAAAAATTTCATTTCTATGTATCTGAAATGAAAAGTTTACAGTTAGTGTGTGTTACCTGTCAGACGTAAACTGTGGAAGACGTCAGTTTCTAATGACCAACCCAGTCGCAAACTGTAGGTTGGAGAGCTGCGTGTTGGGAAACAAATAAATATTCAGAAAGAGACTTAAGAGCAAGACATAATTTCTATTGTATCGAAAATGAAGGAGAGATTGATGGGACGGGCAGCCCGGCGAGTCGATTATACAAGGACCAAGCAAGGTATGAACTCTAAGAGATGTAATGACCAAGATGAAGACCTGATGGAAAGTGGGTGGGTAGACAGCATTAGAAATCTTGCATCAGCAGCGCAGTTGCGCGTCGTTGGAAACCGAAATTTATGGAGAATTATGGAGGAAGCCTTTCTGTCATCATGGATGTAAAATGGCTGATAATGATAATGATGACAATAAGGAATCCGATGCTTTGTTTTTGTACATCGTAACAAAAGCAACTCAGCTTCCGTGTCAATACTTGGAGTCGTACTTGTAAGAAGTATGAACCGCCATCTTCTAATTTCCTTACTCCTCTTTTATTCCACACTTTTGAGGACAAACTGGTCTCTTTTTCTAGTGTACTATCTCTACATTTGCCTTAGGAGTGTTTGTTCTTGTACACCAATCCACAGAAGTTTTTGCACACATGACTATAAACGTATCATTTTCAGCCAGTTTATTTGTATCTGCGTGGCACTGTATAAGAAGGAACCTCCATACGTAACATTTATGATTAATCTGTTAATTTAGAGACTAGATTTTTTAACTGATGTTGCTGTTAGAGCAGTCACAAATTCTTGTATTGAAAATTAGGGTAACAGAGGTTCACCGTTTCTCTCCATAACGCGGAGATCTACGAAATTCCCTGTATACTATGTGATGGAAGAGAATACGAACTTACGAGAGTCACAGACGTCATAAGAACGGTTTACCGGTCGGCGACAACTTGAACACGCACATAACATCGCGTGTCTTCGAAGTACTCGCGCCTGCACGATAAGCTTGCGCGAGCAGCTACGCTGGCCATATTACGTACTCGGTGAAGCTCCTCGTGCATTCGAGCCCCCCAGGATATCCGGTGAAGTTGGTCGATAGTGCGAAACTTGGCCCCCCCTTTCATTACGCCATTAGGTAATGCAACCTCGACGGCAAGCGTCCTGACACCGCCTCCCGACAACAACCACGTACTACTGCCCGCAAGTTCAGAGGTTAGCCTCACTGCTCTGCCCTCGCGTTCCCAGAAATAACAAAAACAGTGGAACATCAGTAGTTCGAAAAGTCTCGTCGATTGCCTGGTCTATCTCATTTCCTACCACGAATCAAAGCCTAGTACATAATTTCGAACATTGTTAAGTTCAAGAGACATAGAACAAATAAATCACAACCGGTTTAAATATGAGCTTAAATTGGTATGATTACGATTAATTTTTTAAAAAGGAAGTAACGTAGTGGGAAACTACGCTCTCTCTCTCTCTCTCTCTCTCTCTCTCTCTCTCTCTCTCTCGTTCCTCTATCGTTTTTGAAATAACGAATCAGTCACCTTTATAACAATAGCTATGTCCATAATAATATATATCGTATTACATGTTTTATCTCTGACAAGTCACGTCTTTACGCATCGAAGACTCGGTAAAAAAAATTTTTTAATGTTTTCTCATCGAGGACCAGCGACAAAAAGGTGCGAAAGACAGCACCGATTCAAATTGTCAGTTATCACTTTGGCCTGAATAAAACATTCTCGGGCTTCCTACTGCCTCAATTCCAGGAAAAGCTTCAAGGTTTCGACGACTGCATTACCGCATTCGTCAGGAGCAAATCACTGTCGTAGCGGCTGCTGTAGCGGCTTTTGAAACCGAAATGATTACGCTCGTAGGACAGGGGCGGCAGAACCAGCGTAGACATTAGCACCATACAATGAGGTGACGAACGTCATGGGATAGCGATATGCACGTAAACAGATGGCAGTATTACCATGCACACAGAGTATAAAAGGACTGCGCATGGGTGGAGCTGTCATTTGTACTCAGGTAAATCATGTGAAAAGGTTTCCGAGGGAATTCTGGCCACGCGACGGGAATTAACAGACCTTGAACGAGGAATGGTAGATGGAACTAGACGCTTGGGACATACCGTTTCGGATATTGTTAGCGAATTCAGTATTCCACAGTGTCAAGAGTGAGCTGACAAGGGAACCTCCCCATCGCACCCCCCTCAGATTTCGTTATAAGTTGGCACAGTGGATAGGCCTTGATAAACTGAACACAGATCAATTGAGAAAACAGGAAGAAGTTGTGTGGAACTGTGAAAAAATAAGCAAAATATACAAACTGAGTAGTCCACGGGCCACATAAGCAACATTATGGACAAAGTGTGCTTAGAAGAGCCGTGGTCCCGTGGTAGCGTGAGCAGCTGCTGTACGAGAGATCCTTGGTTCAAGTCTTCCCTCGACTGAAAATTTTACTTTCTTTATTTTTGCATAGTTATTATTTGTCCGTTCGTTCATTGACATCTCTGTTCGCTGTAATAAGTTTAGTGTCTGTGTTTTGCGACCGCACTGCAAAACTAGGCGATTAGTAGGCGAAAGGACGTGCCTCTCCAATGGGAACAGAAAACATTTGATCGTAAGGTCATAGGTCAACCGATTCCTCCACAGGAAAACACATCTGATATATTCTATACGACACTGGTGACGGCATGTGCGTCACATGACAGGAAAATGTTGTCGACCCACCTAACTTGTACACTTGGCGAATGGGTAAAAAGATTCTTCTACCTTGCCCGATTTAGGTTTTCTTGTGGATGTGATAATCACTCCCAAAAAAGTGATGAAAACATAAGAGTTTGTCACATAAACTGAAAATAAAAAATTAAAATTTACACTTGATGGAAGATTTGAACTTAGGACCTTTCGTTCCGCAGCTGTTCACGTTACCACGAGACCACGGCGCTCCTGCGTTCCTACCGTCCTTATTGTTGCTTATCTTTCCTTGAACTACTCAGTTTGTATATTTTGCTTATTTTTCACAGTTCTACACAACTTCTTCCTGTTTTCTCAATTGTTCTGTGTTCAGTTTTTCAAGGCCTATCCACTGTTCCAACTTATAACTAAATCTGAGGGGGTGCGATGGGGAGGTTCCCTTGTGAGCATACTAAATTTCAGGCATTATCTCACGCCAAGGACGATGTAGTGGCCTACGAACTTCACTTAAGGCCCAAGAGCAGCAGCAATTACCTTGTCAGTACTAACAAACAAGCAACATTGCGTGAGATAACCGCAGAAATCAATGTGGGACGTACGACGAAGGTACCCGTTAGGACAGCGCGACTAAATTTGTCGTTAATAGGCTATGGCAAGAGACCACCGACACGACTGCCTTTGCTAACAGCATTAAAACACCTGCAGCGCCTTTCCTGGGTTCATGACCGTATCAGTTAGAACGTATACGGCTGGGAAACATGGTCAGGTCGGATGAATCCCGATTTCAGTTGGTATGAGCTGATGGCAGAATTCAAGTATGGCGCAGACCACACGAAGCCATGGACTCCAGTTGTCAACAAGGCACTGTGCAAGCTGCTGGTGGCTCCATAATGGTGTGGGTTATGTTTAAATGTAATGGATTGGGACCTGTGGTCCAACTGAACCGATCGTTGACTGGAAATGGTTATTTTCGGCTGCTCACACCCATTCACGGACTTCATGTTCCAAACAACGATGGGATTTTTTCGGATGACAATGCGCCATGTCTCCGGACCACACCTGTTCGCAAATGGTTTGAACAACTTTCTGGACAGTTCTCGAGTGAATGAGTTGACCGCCCAAATCACCCATTGAACATTTGTGGGACATAATCGAGGAGTCAGTTTGTGCACAAAATCCTGCGCTGACATCCCAAATCGTGGGCGTCTATAGAGGCAGCATGCCTCAGTATCTCTGCTGGGGATTTCCAACGACTTGTTGAGTCCATGCCACATTGAGTTGCTGCACTACGACCGCCGAAAGGAAGTCCGACACTAGGTGCTTTCCCATGACTTTTTTCTCTCAGTGTATAAGGCAGCATGACGACGTGTGCTGATCAATCAGAAGCCTTCCATGAGCTATCCATGAGGAATTGTCAATATTGATGAATATAGAAGGAACGACCATTTGAACTGAAAACTTTATACGGACCCGTGCTTTTTGCTGACTTGCTTCGGAGACAGAATGCATTTAATGCATACTACTTTTTTCCTGTATTATACAGTATGTCGTCAGATTTATAGATGTACTCGTGTACAACCGTTAGCAAACATTAAAACACACTTTGTACAAATTAGTCGAAAGGTACGCGTTTTCAACATATTCGCCTATACGTATAACATTCACGCATCGATACATCTGTTATACAGTTGACAATAAAAGTTTGAATACCCCACCATCAGCTTCAATACATCTGTGCACTCTTCGTAGGCAGTGTTGTGTTGCTTGTCTGAGTGCCTCTGCACGTTCCCTAATGAGGGCAAGGGAACTGCATAATGTGGCCAAGTAGATCACACTTCAGAAGACATCCAACACCAAAACAAACTAATGGCTCAAGATTTGGTGATCTTGGTGGCCGCTTAATTCTACTACCACGACCAAGTCAGAGATTAGGGTAAGAAAAATGCGTGTACGCCACAAGCTCAAAAACCAATGCACACTAAATATGTTATATCCGGAAACAATTGGAAATAGTACATATGTCCAGGCTAAGTTTTTTGCTTCAAATGAGCGTTCTCGTCATATTCACGAATATTCACCATTCCTCCTCGGACAGCATGTATTAAGTTTCCCACAGCGGCATCTACACCAATCAGTTGCTACGGAAGAAGAGGGTGCTGCTAATCATCGAAAGCTTGAGGATTTTTTTCTCTGCTGTGTATGTGTCGCTCTTAGATGTCCGACCCGTCAGTTGGCAAGATTCAACGGACAGCAACGCTACTGAAGTCCAGCGCAGTTCTGGGACAGAGGAGTTTCGTGGATCACGACCTTCTGCCCCCAAAACGTTTACCAGCACCAATGTCATCCGTTCGTGAAAGTCTTCTCTCTGTCATCCTGTGGTTTTACTCCGACTTGATGCGCCAAGGTGTACGAGAATGTTTTCCTCAAGGTGTTGTTCCGTAAAACTTCGTTCTAATATGTTTGACCTAGTAAGCGTACGCGACATCATCAAAGAGTGTAGTTTTCCTCTAAGTAAACACCTTATATTAATATTATTCTTATTGTAACGTTACAGTATTACAGTTTTCAAAGAAATCCTCTGAAATCAAAGGGCATAAATAAAGTAAAATATTTGTCGGTTGTGCGTGAAATAATTGCATTTTTCATGGACAGACGTCGTTTCATTTGAGTCGGAAGCTTTGACAGCCAGCCCGCGTTATTCTCATTTGAGCCAGCCATTAAATTTATTTGAATAACGACATACATGATTTTTAGGACAGATACAACGTCTCCTGACACAAAAAAATGTAAGTGTTCAGGCAACAAATAGCTTATTAAGTTACTAGATATTTATTTGTTCTTCGAATGGGCTAAAAACTAAATTATTGGCCATTTAATATCTCAGTGTTTAGCTGTAGTAGTTATTTTTTTAATTACACTACTATTTACATTTCATTCACTGTTCCAAGGAAAAGGGTTGGCTATCTGAGGTTCAAATGGCTCTGAGCACTATGGGACTTAACATCTGTGGTCATCAGTCTCCTAGAACTTAGAACTAGTTAAACCTAACTAACCTAAGGACATCACAAACATCCATGCCCGAGGCAGGATTCGAACCTGCGACCGTAGCCTATCTGAGGTTCAGCCCGTTATAGAACCTCTGCCCTTTCAGTCAAATATCAAGACAAATGCTGGTGCGGCAGAGGAGGCTCCCATTGGGAAGTGGAATGGGATTACCAGCTCCATCATTTGGCCCACAACTAACAAAAAACCTCCCGAGAACGTTACTAGGAATTCGAACCATTTTTAATATTTATTTCTGGGGCAAAGATATCCTGTATGCAGTTTCCTTCGTAGAAGCTCCGAACTTTCCCAAAATGCTGAGATTTATTCAAAGTATTCATTCACTTTTCCACATCACTTCACTGTTTCGTTGTCTTGGCACTAGAATTTAAACAATGTGACCATCTACAAACAATTTCCACTGATCTTATAATCGTATAAAATGTAAAACAATAAATCACTGCATAAGTTATAGTGAATCTTTGGATTTAAACGAATAATAATCATTTAATTCACCAAGTAAATTCCGTCTGAGCATAAGCTGACTATAGTGCCATTAAAGCTACCTGATGTTGAAGGCTGTCACTTGACAGTACAGTGTTTTCACATCGGATACCGCGCAGATAAAGGCGACACGGGTACAGGGTGAGCCGCTTCACAATTGCTGGAATGCTATTCATGTAAAGTGGAGCAATATGTTGCAAGCTGCTGCCATACAGTGTGGTGCGAAAGCGAGATGCTCTGTCCACTGCTGTCTTTAAATGACTAATGACAAAGTATGGTAGACGACACGTTTTGTAGCTTTCAATTTACACTCGTGTCCTAATCTAACCAAAGCCTAACCGAGAAAACGGCGGTCAACAGCCTGCAGCAGAACCATTAACCACGCTCGCTTTGCTCTCGGCGATTAAAGCTGACATGTACGAGCCAACTCAAGACAGAGAAAATTCAGTTTCAGCAATAAAAGCGAACTGTAACTTCTCGTTATTGCTAGGCGACTTGGCGCGATACCGACCGATGAACAGTCCTGGTTGCAATTCATTTACGGGTTATAGGGGACACAGGCAAATTCCAGATGACAAACGAATGATAGGCAGAAAAATAGAGCAATTAAAATGTGAATACGATGATAGGGCAAAAGATTAAAAATAAAAGAATTGCAGTGAAATAATTGATTATTGATAATAATAATCACAGTCATTTTGATAAAATATGTTATCAACCGAGTGAGATTCAAAAGCTCGACCTTCTATGCCACAGACTGTAACTTCACCACTGCACTACAGAATACCTTCACGTTATGTCATGATATTTATTTGTCTGTAGAACCATTTCCAACAATCATTTACTGCCTTCAAAAATTTCGGTTTTGCGTCACGTCATATGAAATTTACTTACCACAGACCGATCCCTGTGGTGATAATAATTGAATATGTGAAGCCGAATCGCGTCTTATGCGAAACTATCCAGTAGTCTTTGGCTAGTGGTGCGCACGAAATGCCATCGTTTTGTATGTGTGTGTGTGTGTGTGTGTGTGTTGTGTTATGGACCCAGGATTCGGGATCCAAACACAATAAGAAAAAAAGAAAAAAGCAAACAGACAATGAATTTGAAGTGAACCGACCATTTGTTGTGGCAGTTTGGCAATGGCGAGCAGTTCGGGAGTGACGCTGAGCGCTCAGATTGGAAGAAGACAGCTCCAAAACTTAAAATGTCAACTATCAAGGAAATTTAATCAGACTATTGTTACATTCCCTACGATTTACGCCATCTGAGGGTGCAGTCCCAACGTTTTCAGGTCTTTCCGCACCGCCTAATCAGCGAGCGTCTAGAGCCTATTTTCATTTCTGTTATATTATGTTATGTTATATTGTCATTTGGTTTAGTTCACGGCGCATGAAATGCCCATACCAGCGTATGCGATTCTCCTAAAGGTTTTTAGTTATGCTTACCACCTTAAACAAGCCTCGGATGTGATCGTTTCTTACTCTTTCTTTTAGATCAATCCTCCATACGAGCATACTACCCTTCTCTGAAGCTGGAACTACCGTCGGCTGATCTGCGTATGACCCAGCATTATGAACCGTATGTTACTGTTGGTCTCGTCGCTCGTTATTATACAAGGCGAATCACCTAAAACTTTCACCTGAGATATTGATGAAATGGGAAGATCTATTGATGTGCCGTTTTCACAGAGTGGTAGTGAGGGGCTCGTATTTTTAACCAATCAATAGATTGTAATAATAGTTAGAAAGTTTATTTATGTGCAAACAGACACGTCTTGTAATGGAACAATGTCCATTAACATTAACAACCTAAAAGTACGATAAATTAGAATACCGGTGCTGTAAGTTGCAGGATTCTGGCAGCGAGTCGTTTACAAGATATCTATTGAGAAATTTTCACACTCCGATACTTGTAGAATACCTGTGGTAGCACTAAAGAACAGCACAAGTTCTTATGTCAGTTGCCGCTTGCGATTAGCCGAGCGGTCTCAGGCGCTGCAGTCATGGGCTGTGCGGCTGGTCCCGGCGGAGGTTCGAGTCCTCCCTCGGGCATGGGTGTGTGTGTGTTTGTCCTTAGGATAATTTAGGTTAAGTAGTGTGTAAGCTTAGGGACTTATGACCTTAGCAATTAAGTCCCATAAGATTTCACACACATTTGAACATTTTTTTCTTACGTCAGTTACGTGGATTCTGGCTCATAGCGAGACAACTGATCAGAGCACAGGTTGTGTTCAAAATGACCACCGGCAGCGGCAATAGGAGCTTCTAGTCTGGTATGGAACGACTGCTGCACACTTGCTAGGATTTCAGTGGAGATGTCAGAGCAGGCTGCAGTAATATGTCGTTGAATGTCATCGCGTGTTGTTGATATGTCCTTGTAGACAGCGTCTTTCAGTTTTCCCCGAAGATAAAACTCTACAGGCGTCAAATACGGGGACTGGGCAGGTTAATGCACAGGTCCTCTGCGTCCAATCCGACAATTTGGAAACAAAAAAAAATGGTTCAAATGGCTCTGAGCACTATGGGACTCAACTGCTGAGGTCATTAGTCCCCTAGAACTTAGAACTAGTTAAATCTAACTAACCTAAGGACATCACAAACATCCATGCCCGAGGCAGGATTCGAACCTGCGACCGTAGCGGTCTTGCGGTTCCAGACTGCAGCGCCTTTAACCGCACGGCCACTTCGGCCGGCTATTTGGAAACATTTTCTGAAGAGACACTGTAGTAATTCGTGCATTGTGGGCCGGACAGCCATCACGTTGGTACCCAAATTCTTTCTAGTCTGCAGAGGCGGATCTGCTGGGAGGTTGCGATACTTGTGCGTGTTCGGTGTTGAAAAACTGGCCTGTGAGATGATGGTTCACTAACTACACCACACGTTTACACTCTATGGACGCTGACGTTCCACCTAACGAAGTCAACGGTGATGGTAAAAAGATCAATAGCGCATGTTTCAGCGGTTTATCTGGCCATGATTGGTAAATGTGACTTCGTCACTAAACAGGATACGTGAGACATCTGGAGTGCCCCCTCTTAATGCACATGTGCAGAAGTTAAAACGATTATCACAATCGTTTCCATGCAGCTATTTACGGAGACAGATGTGATAGGGTTGGAACCCATTCCAATGGACAATGCGTGGGACACTTGCCTGACTTACGCCACTTCCTCGTGTGATTGCGCAGTATCTAACGTGCCGACCAGCACCAATAGCAGCAAGAACATTAATTCCCCTCTGTCGCCACTTCTTTCCTTCTGTTATGTTTTATAGATGCTACACTATCACTTTCACGTAACTGTTGAAGAGGTTGATAAAGAGTTGCCGAAATGTATGCGATTGCAATCTTTCTCGGCGTGTTCCACTGATGAATTCTTCTCGGGTTAACAGTCGAGTGGTGGCGTCGTCTTGTTGCAACGTTTCAATGAGTTTCATACCCATTATCTTCTTCGCCAGAAGATGATGGGTACGAAACTCATCGAAACGTTGCGACAAGACGACGCCACCACTCGACTGTTAACCCGAGAAGAATTCATCAGTTGCCGAAATGGTTTTCGTGTATTGGGATATCCTTTCGCAAACACCTTACAAGAACGAACTGGATTCTTCCTTCACTCTCCATACACCATGAATACGTTGGCTTTTTCTGCATTGGTAAATCCCGTCGTCCACTCACTACCTACTGCTTGGACTGTCACACATTGACTGACTAGCAAGTCGCATTACACACGATGAACGCACAAGCGCACTACAAGCAAACATAATATCTTATGTAGCAACTACGCAGGTTGAATGGTACGTCGGTGTGGACACTGTTCAAAGTACGATATCTCATAAACGATTTCCACTAGATTCCCGCGCCAAACATCACTGACATTCTTATTTTTCCGAATTGTAGTTTGTTATTGTCAATATGCATTATTCCATTTTTTAAAAGTGTTAATTGCACAAAAAATGCGCTTTCTTAGTATTATAGCAAACTGTTCATTGGATAACAGTAGGAGCCTCTGACTGCTAATCCATCATCTGAATAGCTCTTTACATTTCCGCAATATTTTCGGTGCAGATTTTAAATGATTCGTTCTGTATATTTCCTTTGACTTTCATAGTCCGTTATCTACTATTAATAAAACTTCTCTAGATTAATGATAAAAAAACCTACCGAGCAAATTGAACAATCTGGCCCCCACCCTCTCCTCCTCTCCCATCTCTCCGTACGAAGAAAGGAAAAGAATCTTCCGCAAGTCTTCAATATTCAGAGATTGTCAAAAACCATCAGAAATAGATAATCAGAATGTGACAGCCACGATCAATGCAGACGCGGAAGCAAGATCTCCGGCCCACTCTTTAAAATTTCAGCTGTAAGTTTAATAATGTATGGCGTCTGCTATTGTCCTGGACGGCAACGAATCCTTTATTCACTAATGACCTCAATGTCAACAGTGAATTAAACAATAACTAAATAAAAAAGCTTACTTCAGATTGGCGATTGCTGTGCTTTTCACGCATATTGACTGATTCTGTCTCGTTAAGTGTTATACTATTGAATCAGCCGTTGTATTTGACGGCAACGTTTGTGCATTGGAAAATAATACTATCGCCGGAAGGGTAGCGTAATATTTCTTGAGAGATATTCTATGTTTTATTCAGGGGGCCTTTCAGACCATGTAAATTTACAGTCATTGTAGTGTAGACATTTCGTTTCACCGCTTAGCCAACATCTGAGTCAAAAGCGGAATTACACTCATGCTTTTGCACAGTGAATTGTAGACGTACCCGTAAGGTTTACCGGGTATGTGCATTTTCCATCTGTTCCCTATACAGAGATAAGTATTACCTGGCATGGGACTTTTTGAGTTCTTAGTTCTCTCCAGCTCAGTATTTTTAGCGCAAAATATGGAAACCATCATAATTCGTTTTTCCCCATGAACCACGGACCTTGACGTTGGTGGGGAGGCTTTTGTGCCTCAGCGATACAGATAGCCATGCCGCAGGTGCAACCACAACGGAGGCCCAGACAAACGTGTCGTTCCTGAAGAGGGACAGCGGCGTTTTCATTAGCAGCAGGTGCAACAATCTGGGTCATTGACTGATCTGGCTTTATAACATCAACCAAAAAGGCCTTGCTGTGCTGGTAGGATGCCATCATTGTTAACCATACAGTTGAGCTGCATGCCCTCGGGAAAAATTACAGCTGTAGTTTCCCCTTGCCTACAGGAAAATTAAAGGCAGTAATCGATCGTCATTGTGCAGAGAGGACACTGAGATTTGTAAACACCGTAGTAAATATAACAGAAAAGGAGGAAGGCGTTAAATTATATAAAATTTGGATGTCAGCTTTGCAACATAAGAATGACGATCGATTACTTTCAATGGAGAATTTTGGCATTGTTGTTGTTGTTGTTGTTGTTGTTGTGGTCTGCAGTCCTGAAACTGGTTTGATGATGCTCTCCATGCTACTCTATCCTGCGCAAGCTTCTTCATCTCCCAGTACCTACTGCAACCTACATCCTTCTGAATCTGCTTAGGGTATTTATCTCTTGGTCTCCCTCTACGATTTTTACCCTCCACGCTGCCGTTGGCATTACCAGAGACAATCTCTCAGCCGAAGTCATGTGATGGACTATGGCACCATCTACACTGTCCATATATTCGGCGCTGCCTCGAGTTCTTGTTACAGTTGGCCATTTTACCTCTGAAAATGCCTCCCACATTCGGAAAGACACCGTTAGGAAAACGTTTTACACATCGACCACCGCCTATCAGCTCGTAAGTTTTAAGTGATGTCTCGCCACACTGATCTCGTTGTCTTTCTCGACGAGTTGAACCAACATAAAGATATCAGGTTTCCAGCCAAATGAGTTCGTCGAAATGTCACTCCCGTTATCTTACGGTGAACTCCATCTGGAAGTGATGATAGAGATACTCATCGAAACCTCTGGTTATCTGAACGAACTCAATCGGCTGGAAGCCTGAGAGCCTTATCTAAGACTAGCCAAATTGTAGCGCACAAATAAGATTGAGACACGCCGTACTGAGAAAGACATAGATGTGTACAGTTTTCGTCAACTCAGTAAACCAAAAGAAGTTATTACGAATCAAACGTTCATGAGTAATTTAATATACTACAACAAGAACATTATGAAACAGCTCAGAAACCCGGCAATGCAGAGATATTTATTTGTAACTGTGCCAGAGATTTCGTTAGAGTCGGATTTTTTTTTCTACTTATTAAGATTGTTTGTGTACACCGTTTGAGCGAAGATCTTATTTGCTTCACCAACACTGGACAGAGGTACGTAGATCTGGCTGTGTGAAAAGTAATTCACACTAAAGTCCAAGCCCCCAACACGCAGTGTCTGTCATTGTGCTTTAAGATCATGGCATAACGTAAATTCACTGGTATTAGTACACGTTTAAAGCAAAATGGAAAATTTTTAGGTGTAAGCAGGATTTGGGGTATAAAATCTCGCTCGCCTGCGCCACTTCGCGTCACAGTTTTCTTCATCTGCGATGTTACGTTGTAGAGAAGTAACTTTAAGCCCCTGTGAGTGAGGGGTTCTGAGCATGACGCTCTCGAACAGAATTACATAGTGCCTCACTTTCAGAAGAAGTTTCAGAGTAGCGAGTTAAAGTTCAAATGGTTCAAATGGCTCTGAGCACTATGGGACTTAACATCTGTGGTCATCAGTCTCCTAGAACTTAGAACTACTTAAACCTAACTAACCTAAGGACATCACAAACATCCGTGCCCGAGGCAGGATTCGAACTTGCGACCGTAGCAGTCGGGCGGTTCCGGACTGAGCGCCTAGAACCGCTAGACCAACGCGGCCGGCAGCGAGTTAAAGCCTCATGTTCTAAAAACCGCAGCAAGTGTCACCCCACGATTTTCATTGACTTCTTAAGACCACATTTTTTTCTTTCTTTTAGCCGTTCTGGTGTATTCAGAAATATTCGACCGTTTTCTAGGCATTTTTATTCCTGTTGTTGTTGTTGTGGTCTTCAGTCCAGAGACTGGTTTGATGCAGCTCTCCATGCTACTCTATACTGTGCAAGCTTTTTTTAGTATCACTTGCGACGTACATCCTTCTGAATATGTTTACTGTATTCATCTCCTGGTCTGCCTCTACGATTTTTACCCTCCACGCCGCCCTCCAATACTAAATTGGTGATCCCTTGATGCCTCAGAACATGTCCTAATAACCGATCCCTTCTTCTAGTCAAGTACCTCCTCATTAGTTACGTGATCTACCCACCTAATCTGCAGCATTCTTCTGTAGCACCACATTTCGAAAGCTTCTATTCTCTTCTTGTTTAAACTATTTATCGTCCATGTTTCACTTCCATATAGAGTTACACTCCACACACATACTTTCAGAAAAGACTTTCTGACAGTTAAATCTACACTCGATATTAACAAATTTCTCTTCTTCAGAAACGCTTTCCTTGGAATTGCCAGTTTACATTTTATATCCTCTCTATTTCGACCATCATCAGTTATTTTGCTCCCCAAATAGCAACACTCATCTACTACTTTAAGTGTTTCATTTCCTAATCTAATTCCCACAGCATCACCTGATTTAACTCGACTACATTCCATTATCCTCGTTTTGCTTTTGTTGATGTTCATCTTGTATCCTCCTTTCAAGATACTGCCCATTCCGTTCAACAGCTCTTCCAGTTCCTTTCATCTACATCTACATTTGTACTCCGCAAGCCACCCAACGGTGTGTGGCGGAGGGCACTTTACGTGCCACTGTCATTACCTCCCTTTTCTGTTCCAGTCGCGTATGGCTCGCCGGAAGAACGACTGTCTGAAAGCCTCCGTGCGCGCTCTAATCTCTCTAATTTTACATTCGTGATCTCCTCGGGAGGTATAAGTAGGGGGAAGCAATATATTCGATACCTCATCCAGAAACGCACTCTCTCGAAACCTGGCGAGCAAGCTACACCGCGATGCAGAGCGCCTCTCTTGCAGAGTCTGCCACTTGAGTTTGTTAAACATCTCGGTAACGCTATCACAGTTACCAAATAACCCTGTGACGAAACGCGCCGCTCTTCTTTGGATCTTCTCTATCTCCTCCGTCAACCCGATCTGGTACGGATCCCACACTGATGAGCAATACTCAAGTATAGGTTGAACGAGTGTTTTGTAAGCCACCTCCTTTGTAGATGGACTACATTTTCTAAGGACTCTCCCAATGAATCTCAACCTGGTACCCGTCTTACCAACAATTAATTTTATATGATCATTCCACTTCAAATCGATCCGCACGCATACTCCCAGATATTTTACAGAAGTAACTGCTACCAGTGTTTGTTCCGCTATCATATAATCATACAATAAAGGATCCTTCTTTCTATGTATTCGCAATACATAACATTTGTCTACGTTAAGGGTCAGTTGCCACTCCCTGCACCAAGTGCCTATCCGCTGCAGATCTTCCTGCATTTCGCTACAATTTTCTAATGCTGCAACTTCTCTGTATACTACAGCATCATCCGCGAAAAGCCGCATGGGACTTCCGACACTATCTACTAGGTCATTTATATATATTGTGAAAAGCAATGGTCCCATAACACTCCCCTGTGGCACGCCAGAGGTTACTTTAACGTCTGTAGACGTCTCTCCATTGAGAACAACATGCTGTGTTCTGTTTGCTAAAAACTCTTCCATCCAGCCACACAGCTGGTCTGATATTCCGTAGGCTCTTACTTTGTTTATCAGGCGACAGTGCGGAACTGTATCGAACGCCTTCCGGAAGTCAAGAAAAATAGCATCTACCTGGGAGCCTGTATCTAATATTTTTTGGGTCTCATGAACAAATAAAGCGAGTTGGGTCTCACACGATCGCTGTTTCCGGAATCCATGTTGATTCCTACATAGTAAATTCTGGGTTTCCAAAAACGACATGATACTCGAGCAAAAAACATGTTCTAAAATTCTACAACAGATCGACGTCAGAGATATAGGTCTATAGTTTTGCGCATCTGCTCGACGACCCTTCTTGAAGACTGGGACTACCTGTGCTCTTCTCCACTCATTTGGAACCTTCCGTTCCTCTAGAGACTTGCGGTACACGGCTGTTAGAAGGGGGCAAGTAGGGCAAGTCTGACAAAATTACAGTTTCATCGGAAAACCTCAAAGCTTCAGTTCGTCTCCGTGGATTTTTAATTCCTATTCCGAATTTTTCTTTTGTTTTCCTTTACTGCTTCCTTAATATACAGACTGAATAACATCGGGGACAGGCTACAACCCTGTCTCACTCCCTTACCACTCACGGCTTCCCTTTCATGCCCCTCGACTCTTATAACTGCCATCTGCTTTCTGTACAAATTGTAAATAGCCTTTCGCTCCCTGTATTTGACCCCTGCCACTTTCAGAATTTTAAAGAGAGTATTCCAGTCACCATTGTCAAAATCTTTGTCTAAGTCTACAAATGCAAGAATCATAGGTTTGCCTTTCCTTAATCCATCTTCTAAGATTAGTCGTAGGGTCAGTATTGCCTCTCGCGTTCCATCATTTCTACGGAATCCAAACTGATTTTCCCCGAGGTCGACTTCTACGTTTTCCCATTCATCTGTAAGGAATTCGTGTTAGTATTTTGCAGCCGTGACAACTAAACTGATAGTTCCGTAATTTTCACACCTGTAAACACCTGCTTCCTTTGGAATTGGAATTGTTGTACTCTTCTTGAAGTCTGAGGGTATTTCGCCTGTCTCATAAATCTTGCTCCCCAGATGGAAGAGTTTTGTCATGACTGACTCTCCCAATGCTATCAGTAGCTCTAAAGGAATGTTGTCTATTCCCTGTGCATTGTTTCGACTTCGGCCTTCAATACTCTGTGAAACTCTTCACGCAATATCATATCTCCTATTTCCTCTTCATCTACGTCCTCTTCCATTTCCATAATATTGCCCTCAAGTACATCGTCCTTGTGTAAACCCCTCTATATATTTCTTCAACCTTTCTTCTTTCTCTTCTTTGCTTCGAACTGATTTTCCATCTGAGCTCTTGATATTCATACAGATGGTTCTCTTTTCTCCAAAAGACTCTTCAATTTTCCTGCAGGCAGTATCTACCTTACCTCTAGTTACATATGCCTCTACATCCTTACATTTGTCCTCCAGTCATCCCCGCTTAGCCATTTTGCACTTCTTGTCGATCTCGTTTTTAAGGCGATTGTACTCCTTTTTGCCTGTTTCATTTAATGCATTTTTATATTTTCTCCTTTCATCAATTAAATTCAATATCTCTTCTGTTACCCAAGGACTTCTATTAGTCCTCACCTTTTTACCGACTTGATCCTCTGCTTCCTTCATGATTTCATCTCTCAAAGCTACCCAGTCTTCTTCTACTGTATTTCTTTCTTCCATATTTGTCAATTGTTCCCCAATGCTCTCTCTGAAATTCTCTACAACCTCTTGTTCTTTCAGTTTATGCAGGTCCCATCTCCTTAAATTTCCACCTTTTTGTCGTTTCTTCAGTTTTAATCTACAGATCATAACCAGCAGATTGTGGTCAGAGTCCTCATCTGCCCCTGGAAATGTCTTACAATTTAAAACCTGGTTTCTAAACCTGTGTCTTAGCATTATGTAATCTATCTGAAACCTTCCAGTGTCTCCAGGCCTCTTCCACGTATGTAACCTTCTTTCATGATTCTTAAACCAAGTGTTAGCTATGATTAAGTTATGCTCTGTGCAAAATTCTATCGGGAGGGTTCCTCTTTCATTCCTTACCCCATTCCATATTCACCCACTACTTTTCCTTCTCTCACTTTCGTACTATCGAATTCCAGTGCCCCCATAACTATTAAATTTTAGTCTCTCTTCAGTATCTGAATAATTTCTTTTATCTCATCGTACATTTCTTCAATTTCTTCGTCGTCTGCAGAGATAGTTGGCATATAAACTTGTACTACTGTGGTAGGCGTGGGCTCCGTGTATATCTTGGCTACACTAATGCGTTCACTATGCTGTTTGTAGTAGCTTACCCGCGTTCCTACTTTTTAATCATTATTAAACCCACTCCTGCATTACCCGTATTTGATTTTTTATTTATAATCCTGTATTCACCTGACCAGAAGTGCTGTTCCTCCTGCCACCGAACTTCAGTAATTGCATCTATGCTCCGATCCGTAGAACGCCAGTTTTCGTTCTCCTGATAACTACGTCCTCTTAAGTGTTACCCTCCCGGAGATCCGAATGGGGGACTACTTTACCTCCGGAATACTTTACCCAATAGGACGCCATCATCTTGTAACCTCACAGTAAAGCTGCATGCCCTCGGGATAAATTACGGCTGTAGTTTCCCCTTGCTTTCAGCCGTTCGCAGTACCATCACAGCAAGGCCGTTTTGGTTAATGTTACAAGGCCGGATCATCAATCATCCAGACTGTTGCCCCTGCAACTACTGAAAAGACTGCAGCCCCTCTTCAGGAACCACACGTTTGTCTGGCCTCTCAACAGATACCCCTCTGTTGTGGTTGCACCTGCGATACGGCTTTCTGTATCGCTGAGGCACGCAAGCCTCGCCATCAACGGCAAGGACCTTGGTTCATGGGGGTGTATTTTTTATTCGTAGATTAGATTAGATTATATCAGATTTACTTTCATTCCAATTGATCCGTAGCGAGGAGGTCCTCCAGGATGTGAAACATGTCAGAAAAACAACAATACATGACAAATATTTACAACTAAAACAAATAAGCTGATGAACCATTCCACAGGTCCCAAGTGGAATGATCGTCATTTTTTTAATGAAAAATGTATGAATGAGTCATTTTACAAATAGTAATGCACTGAATTTAAAATAAAAAAGTATTTTTTATTTATTTATAAGGTAATAAACATGTAATACAACTACTATAATACTTATTTACAATGAACACATTACTGCACTGAAATAGTGCAGAAGTTAGATTGTGCTTACACACACACACACACACACACACACACACACACACACACACACACACACACACACACACATTTACAATGAACACATTACTGCACTGAAATTGTGCAGAAGTTATATTGTACTTCTACACAAATCAGTTGGTTTTACTGAGAAATTCATCAATGGAGTAGAAGGAGTTGGCCACCAATAAATCCTTTAGGCTTCTTTTAAACTGAATTTTATTGGTTGTGAAGCTTTTTATGGCTGCTGGCAAGTTATTTAAAATGTGTGTTCCTGAATAATGCACACCTTTTTCTACAAGACTAAGTGACTTTAAATCCTTGTGAATATTATTCTAATTTCTAGTATTGATTCCATGAATTGAGCTGTTGGTTTGAAAAAGTGATATATTTTTAATGACAAATTTCATTAAGGAATAAATATATTTTGGGAAGCAGTAGTTAGTATCCCTAGTTCCCTATACAGGATTCTGCAGGATGTTCTTGAGTTCACACCACATATAACTCTTACTGCACGTTTTTGTGCCCAGAAAACTTTAGCTTTGCTTGATGAATTACCCCCCAAAAATAATCCCATATGACATTATGGAATGAAAGTAAGCATAGTATGCCAGCTTTTTTATTTTTATATCCCCTATGTCTGACAAAATTCGCGTTGCAAACAGGGATTTGTGAATACGCTTCAGCAGTTCTGTGGTGTGCTCCTCTCAGTTGAATTTATTATCAAGCTTAATCCCAAGCATTTAACACTATCGACTTCTTCTATCTTCTTGTCATCATATGTTACACATATACTTGTGGGACACCCCTTACAAGTTCTGAATTGCATGTAGTGTGTTTTTTCAAAGTTTAGTGACAAAGAATTGGCTAGGAACCAGTGATTGATGTCCATAAATACTTTATTAGCTGATCTTTCTAAGACTACACTTGATTTGCTATTTATTGCAATGTTTGTATCATCAGCAAACAAAACGAACTTGGCCTCTGGTAATGTTACTGATGAAAGGTCATCGATATACACAAGAAAAAGTAAGGGCCCCAAAATGGAACCTTGGGGGACCCCACATGTAATTAGTTCTCAGTTGGATGAAACCTTATAGCTTGATACATGTCTCTTTCCTAATAACACCCTTTGTTTCCGGCCAGAGATATAAGAGTTGAACCATTTTGCAGCATTTCCTGTTACACTATAATATTCTAATTTACTTACAAGGATATTGTGATTTACACAGTCAAATACCTTTGACAGATCACAAAATATACCATATGCCTGCAATTTTTTGTCTAATGAATTAAGCACATTTCTACTGTAAGTGTAGATAGCCTTCTCAATATCAGAACCTTTTAGAAATCCTAACTGTGACTTTGGCAGTATGTTATTTGAGATAAGATGGTTATAAAGCCGACAGTACATTACTTTTTCGAAAATTTTTGAGAATGCTGGCAACAGTGAAATTGGGTGGAAATTTGATGCTATTTGTTTATCTCCCTTCTTAAACAGTGGCTTAACTTCAGCATATTTCAGCCATTCAGGAAATATTCCACTGATATACGTCTGGTTACACATATAGCTTAATATGTTACTTAGCTCAGAATCACATTCTTTAATTAACTTTGTTGATATTTCATCATATCCACTAGTTGTTTTTGATTTTAAAGATTTTATGATGGACATTAAGCAAAACGAAATCAAAATGTGATGAGTAGGCACCAAATCCCAAAGGAAACTTAATAAATTCGTTTTTCCTAACAAAGACATAAAATAAAATAAAAGAAACTTGTCGAGAAAAGAAAAGCAATGTCATTAAGTCTTTAACTCAGAATGAGAAGTCGGTAAATCTACGTATCCTAGCCAAGTAAATTCAATGTTAGTGTGTATTCGTAAAGAAACAATTGAGACATTTTATTTTGTCATTCACATAAACTTCCGAAAATAATTCTGTATAGGACAGAAGTCAAGTACCATTTAAACGTGTTAAAAGGAGCAAATCAACTTCGTTAGGTTTTTAATACCCAAAGTTAAGTCAGTAAATCCGTGTATCCTAGCCAAGCAAATCTGCTATTAGTTTGTGTTCGTAAAGATAAGACCACGGCACCTAATTTTGTCGTTGACGTAAACCACCTAAAATGCATCTGTCACTGAGTTAAAAATAACATTAAATGAAGAATTAAATGTTCTTTGATGTACTGCGAAACTAAAAGGACGAAACATTAGTTCTTTGGTGTACTACAATATGATAATTAAATATCCTGACAACTAAGCTGAGCAGACGATTTTAGACAAAATTTTAAATTATTGTATTTGACCGTACTACCCTAAGTGAACTGTGAAAAACCCATGAAATATCGTCCAATAGTTTGTTCAAATAGACAAGCAGACTGACAAGAGAGTTTCATGGTAGCTTGCCATCCTTCTCAACAGTAATTTTTTATGTTGGGATGACATCGATGAACTGCTGCAGTGAATTTACGCCATGAAGGATGCCGCAGATAAATGGACTGAGGCTAGTCTTCCGTCCCGCCTCAAAGGTACGGGATGTGTCAACCGCTTTGAACACAACGTAGGTCTTAGAGTTGCTAAAGCGTACGGTGTTCCGTGAGAATGCAGTGGCATTTACAAAGGGCAAAGTATTTGCACTGATGCTGGGCGTTGTGCTGAGCACTCATGGCTTACTAAACAAAAGGAACTTGAGAAGTCAGTCGCGGCTAAACATTGTCTAGAAAACGAACATAAAACAATTTGAAAAGACGAGAGTCTAAGGTCATGCATCATCATATTGGGATTCTGTCATAAAGGTGGCAGCCCAAATTAGAATAAACAGCAACAATTTTAACAGAAACCAGGGACAGACATTTGATAAGGCATTGAGGACGGGCTTCGGACACCGAACGAAAGCAAAGACGGATGCTTGATCGTTGTAGGTAGGCGGAAGTGACAGTATAAGACGTGAAATCTATTCGCAGTTGCGAATACGAACAACCATCAGCCGTATATGGGAATGACTACAATGAAAATTCGTGCCAGACTGGGATTCGAACCCGGATTCACCACATGTGTCATGGTTACTAGTAAAATACGCTCATTTCTTTAAACTGTAACAAAGAGAATATGCAAGGAAAGTAATATTCTGCAGCAGTTTGCTTTTTAACCCGCAGCATAGGGAATTCAATTTCCTTTCCAAGTATCAGCTATAAATCACACTATTCCTGATACGCTATTGCAGTGCCTTTCCTGTTATGAAGGGCGATGCAATGTTTCTTCGGACTCGAATGAAAATCTACAGGAACATGCACTACAGCGTTATGAAATAAATGAAATGTATCCGCAGCTGAGAGGGGTAGCCGCGCGGTCAGGGGCGTCTTGTCACGACCCGCGCGGCTCCCCCTGTCGGAGGTTCGAGTTCTCCCTCGGACATGTAGCGTGTGTCGTCCTTAGCGTAAGGTAAAGTTACATTAAGTAGTGTGTAAGCTTAGGCACCGATGACCTCAGAGGTTTAGTCCCATAACACCTTACCACAAATTTCCACATTTTGTACCCGCAGTTGCGAATACGAACAACCATCAGCTGTACAAGAGGATGACAAAAACGGAACTTTGTGTTGGACCGGGACTCTAACCGGGATTTCTCGCTTTACGCGAACGGTACCCTTAACTATTTTGGCTATCCGTACGCGACCCACAGCAAGACCCAAGCTCCCACATGTCGTTGTTATGGCGCCACAACCTGTACACGTACACACATTCCCGTACAGGGGAGGATATTTCAATTGAAAATCGCTGCGTGCTATCGGCGGATAAATATGGAATTGCAGTACCTGTGTTGTTAAGAAGAACGGTGAAATGCTATTTAAGATAATATGACGTCACTCGATCCCGATTGGGGACCACGAGGAATACGGATCCCGAAACAAAATTGTGACGCCACACTAGTCGGCTTGTCCATCACACTACGCGGACGCTAGATTCCATGTAGGACGCACGGGAAATCGATATATAATTGGAAAGGTACCTTCTAACGGTCGTAGACTTTGTCGTGTGCTATGGAGGGCTTGCATGTATTTAAATTCGCAGTCAAGAATTATTAAACTCAGTTACTCACTCCCTGCCGGATACGGCTGATGGCACTCGTAAGACTAGCAGTGTCACGTGGTGTGACGTATGCGCCACGGTCTGTCTTTCACGTGGGCCTCGGTTCCGCTGCGGGCCTGAGCGTCTATAAGCTGCCCAGTTCACGTTCCGCATATGCGTCACTTCAGCTCTCTCTGGAAGGTTCCAGATGGCGCAATTGACCTTTCGTAAGTGGAACACCGTGCCAGCGCCGGGAGTCGGTGATTAAGTCCTGATGACGATGTCGGGGACAGTTATACAGGGTGAAAAGTATTTAAACCGACAAACTCTGGGAGGTTGTAGGAGACATCAAAACAAATGTTTTTCCCTGATGTCATTTTTTCCTATGAGGAGTATTTAAACCGGTAGAGGAAGATTTCCCTGGCGGCAAATTAATTAAACCAGCACATACTTTCCCATTTTTTATGACTAAAAGACAACACATTAACACACACCAATTTCAACTACAGTAGATTCTCAAAAATGCCTCCATTGACATGTAAACAAAGGTTACACCTTCGGATCATGTCCTGTCTGACACGGGCAAAAACCACAGGAATATCCGGAATTGTTCCTGCCGCTGCTACTATCCGGGCAACCAGATCCTCTTCTGATGCAACAGGAGTTGCGTAAACAAGGTTGCGCATCTCTCCCCACACAAAAACGTCCAGAGGGGACATATCTGGAGATCGAGCAGGCCATGGTACAGGACCACGTATGCCAATCCACGTTTCTGAGAACCGTCGGTCCAGGAATCGACGCACACGACGCCTGAAATGTGCCGGCGCCCCGTCATGTTGGAACCACGTCCGTTGTGTTGTAGGGAGCGGGACGTCTTCCAGGAATTCTGACAATGCTCTGGCGAGAAAATTGTAATAGTGCCTGCTATTTAATGGCCTAGGTAGCGGATACGGCCCAATTACACAGTCCCCAACAACATCAATCCAGACATTAGCGAAGACCCGCACTTGATGAGCGCTAGTAAATGTGGCATGTCGGTTATCCTCACTCCAAAATGCGAATTGTGCATGTTGAAGACTCCATCAAGCCCGAACGTTGCTTCATCGCTAAAGAACACAGACGAGGAAACGCAGGATGTATTTCACGCTGTTCCAGGTACCACTGCGAAAACTGTGCTCTGGGTGGATAACCAACTGGTTCCAGGTTGTGGACACGCTGTAAGTGAAATGGACGTAACAATTGCTCTCGAAGGACTGTTCTTACATTCGTCTGATTCGTCCCCATGTTACGTGCAATTGCACGAGTGCTGATTGAAGGATCCCGCTCCCCATGCTGCAAAACAGCTTCCTCAAATTGCAGCGTTCTTACCGTGTGACGGCGTCCCTGTCCAGGTAATCTGCTAAATGACCAGGTCTCACGCAGACTTTGGTACACAGCAGCAAAGGTCGTGTTTTGCTGGATACGGTGATTAGGATATTGTTGTTGATAAACCCGCCGTGCAGCTCTTCCGTTGTGGTGCTATACGTAGTGCGCACCAACCATATCAGTGTACTCACTCCAGGTGTATCGCTCCATTAGTAAACAGAGACAATGCACTACTACACTGGTGGACAGCAGTTGCCTACAACTGAAGAGCGTAATGCGCCCTCTAACAACTGAAGAGCGCAATACGGCCTCCATCGGTTTAAATAATCCTCATAGGAAAAATTGACGTTAGGGAAAAATATTTGCCCGCATCTCGTGGTCGTGCGGTAGCGTTCTCGCTTCCCACGCCCGGGTTCCCGGGTTCGATTCCCGGCGGGGTCAGGGATTTTCTCTGCCTCGTGATGGCTGGGTGTTGTGTGCTGTCCTTAGGTTAGTTAGGTTTAAGTAGTTCTAAGTTCTAGGGGACTGATGACCATAGATGTTAAGTCCCATAGTGCTCAGAGCCATTTGAACCATTTGAAAAATATTTGTTTTGATCTCCCCTACAACCTCTCAGAGTTTGTCGGTTTAAATACTTTTCACCCTGTAGAAAGCTCGCGTAATTTATTCGAAGTGGCGTGGCTTGAATATCGAGAAAATATTATTGAAATAACTGGCTTCCTATAAGCTGCCAATTTCATTATTTAGAAGAGATAAAATCCGTAGCCTGTTTATTTGTACGAGAGTCACTCCAAAAGAAATGCGTACTATTTTTGTAAAAATACAGTTTTCATTCTACATGTGTGAAAGTCTTACAGTATGTAGATACATCCTTCCTGCTTGTTTTCAAACTTAGTTCAACCTGTTCTCGCGAGTGGCACCGTCACAGCATGTCTTCAAGGTGGCTGCTACACTTGACGTTTGTCAGAAGCAACGTGCTATCATAGAATTCCTGTGCTGTGAAAACGAGACGGTGGGAAACATCCACAAGAGATTGAAAAAGGTGTACGGAGATGCTGCTGTCGATCGCACTACAGTTAGTTGGTGGGCAAGCAGGTTACGTGATGAAAGCAGGCACGGCAGTATTGAGGATTGTCCTCGCAGCGGCAGACCTCGTACTGCACACACTCCAGACAGTGTGCAGAGAGTTAACGAATTGGTGACTGCTGACAGACGCATCACAGTGAACGAATTGTCACGCTGCGTTGGGATAGAGGAAGGAAGTGTTTGCAGAATACTGAAAGTGTTGGTGTTAAAAAAGGATTGTGCCAGGTGGGTTCCCAGGATATTGACAGTGGCTCACAAAGAAAGAAGAAAAACTATATGCAGCAAACTTTTGGAACAGTAAGAGAATGGTGGAGATGAATTTCTTGGAAGAATTGTGACAGGTGATGAAACATGGCTCCATCATTTTTCACCAGAGACGAAGAGGCAATCAGTGGAGTGGCATCATGCAAATTCACCAAAAAGAAAATTCAAAACCACAACTTCTGCTGGAAAAGTGTTTCTCGATTCCGAAGGACTCTTGCTTGTGGACGTCATGCCAAGTGGAACCACCATAAATTCTGATGCACATGTGACGACACTGAAGAAACTTCAAGCTCGACTGAGTTGTGTTCGACCACATCGTCAAAAGCAAGATGTTTTGCTGTCACACGACAATGCACGGCCACATGTCAGTCAAAAAACCATGGAAGCGATCACAAAACTCGGATGGACAACACTGAAACAGTCGCCTTACAGTCCTGACCTGGCTCCATCATCTCTTTGGGAAACTGAAAGACTCTCTTCGTGGAACAAGGTTTGAAGATGATGACTCCCTTGTGCACGCTGTGAAACAGTGGCTCCAACAGGTTGGTCCAGAATTTTACCGTGTGGGTATACAGGCGCTGGTTCCAAGATAGCGTAAGGCACTTGGTTCAAATGGTTCTGAGCACTATGGGACTTAACAGCTATGGTCATCAGTCCCCTAGAACTTAGAACTACGTAAACCTAACTAACCTATGGACAGCACACAACACCCAGTCATCACGAGGCAGAGAAAATCCCTGACCCCGCCGGGAATCGAACCCGGGAACCCGGGCGTGGGAAGCGAGAACGCTACCGCACGACCACGAGCCGCGGACGTAAGGCACTTGATAGGGATGGAAATTATGTGGAGAAATGAAAATATTGTTCCTAAAGGATGTATCTACACACTGTAAGACTTTCAAATATGTAGAATAAAAGATAGATTTAAAAAAAAATAATGTGCGTTTCTTTTGAAAGGACCCTCGTAATTCCATAAAAGCCACTCATCAGAAACAACGGACTCAAGATCTACATGCCTCTGTACAGCGACAATGACATCGCATGAACATGCCAGGATGGTAGAACTATTAGAGCTTTATGTCTTAGACTGCTGTAGCAAGATGCAATTAGACCCTGTCAACGTTCTGCTACTCCAGTACAAGTGAGGCAGTAAAACGCTATCTGTGGTAACATAGAGAAGAGCGTAGCTCACTGATCGTCTGTTATTTTGTTTTCACCGTACGGTCGAACATGGGAAGTCATTATCCTGGTACAAAGCATGGTTCCGACTTAAGGCGACGCGCAGCTGTCGGAAGACGCTAGGCGGGGCAGCAAGCAGCAGGTGTGCAGGACTAATTACAGGCTGTCCCCCGGCGTGGGGGCGGGTCCTCTGGGAAGCTGAGCCGCACCGGTCCAATTCAATTTGGTGCCACCGGAGACGCCGGCATTATTAACAACACATTCAACTTCATTATTCGCCAGCTGGGGTGACTGTACACCTGCCTTACTTTCGATTACGTTTCTCCAGGGAGCTCCCAACTTTAAATTAGTTCCGGAATTTTAATTGCTCTTTACGTGCTGTAACAAGGTTATTAAGTGCCTCACGTTGCCGGCACGTCCTCTCCGCGCCAGATTCTCGTGTATATCAACAGTTCGTGCACCGTGTAACACCGCCACTTCAGACTCCTGCTCACAGTTTCATTTGCCAAAGTCCACTTACAGCTAGGGAAGTGTCGTGAGAGGAGAGACGGGCAGCAACTGCAGTATTTGTCTAAGTGTTCCGAAGCGCAATGATCTGCACTACTGGAAAACGAAACGCTGGGACACAGAAGCAGTTGTGGTCGTCAAAGGTATACTTTCTTTTGTCTATTACTCAAGGACACACACACGAGTACTGTTTACAAGAAATCCTCACAGGATGGAGGCCACACACAAACTGTAAGCTAACCAGGTCATTAACAATAGGATAAAGACAATTCGCAATCAGTCCAGGAAAAAAAACAGGCGGGAACGCGAAGTCGTCTAGAAGAATAACACGTTCCAAATTTCTGTCCACAGACGTGCGTAGGTCGGTTTACGTGGGCATCCAGACAAGCTCCCATTAACAACTGGTCTGGCGTCCTCATGATCTGAAATATCGGAACTCAAATGGAGTGAGGAGGGGGGGGGGCGATGGGGGGAATTAGGTCAGTCTGCCCTAGCGGTCAAAAGCAAATGCAGAAAGTCGAACATTCAGAGATGGCAGGTGATTTCTTCGATTAGCACCAAACATTGTCACAGGGCAGCTACTACAGCTGCGCATTTTGGGACTCCATTAGGACGCTTATAGGTGATTCAAGGAACTCATGTGTTTGAATAACACTAATTTATTGGATTCACAATTGAAAGAAAAATAGCCCTGAGCCACTATTTTTAACAAATTAACCTGGTTTCATCGCTGATAGGAGTGTCTTCCTCAGAATTTAAACCAAAGAATGGTCTATATTCTATAACATGGTCACAGAACTATGACTAAAAACGTGTGATAGTTTGTAAGTACGGAATCATCGTAAAAGACTAGCACTACTTATATGTCATTTATAAAATAATAAATATGCCAAAAGGAAAGGGCATCAGTCACAAAGATATTTCAGATAAAGAAAACTATGATGGCGAGCCACTAAGGGCTGCTCATTACTTGCGTTGTGAAGGTTGCAAAACGGACTGAGGTGCCCGCGTTAAGAAATGCGGCCAGGTGAACATAGCACTGCAACGAGAGCGCCATCTAGTAGCCGTAGACGCAATTAGGCTACTTCACATGGAAATATAGGCAGAAATGATTACAAATAAACAGTATTTGGTACATAATATTTATAATCATTTCTGCCTATATTTCAATGTGAAGTAGCCTAATTGTATCTACGGCTACTAGATGGCGCACTCGTTGCAGTGCCATGTTCACCTGGCCGCATTTCTTAACGCGGGCACCTCAGTCCGTTTTGCAACCTGCACAACGCAAGTAACGAGCAGCCCTTAGTGGCTCGCCATCATAGTTTTCTTTATCTTAAATATCTTTGTGACTGATGCCCTTTAGGCATATTTATTATTTTATAAATGACATATAAGTACTGCCAGTCTTTTACGATGATTCCGTACTTATACACTATCATACGTTGTAGTCATAATTCTCTGACTATGTTATAGAATATAGACCATTCTTTGATTTAAATTCTGAGGAAGACACTCCTAGCAGTGTTGAAACCAGGTTAATTTGTTAAAAATAGTGACCGAGGGCCATTTTTCTTTGAATTGTAACTATTCACGGTCTCTGAACGTGCAGCCATGTACAAAATTTTGTTATTGGATTCAGACTAAACTACCAAACTAAAGGCTATTGGTTCAAATGACTCTGAGCACTATGCGACTTAACTTCTGAGGTCATCAGTCGCCTAGAACTTAAAACTAATTAAACCTAACTAACCTAAGGACATCACACATATCCATGCCCGAAGCAGGATTCGATCCTGTGACCGTAGCGGTCGCTCGGCTTCAGACTGTAGCGCCTAGAACCGCACGGCCACTCCGGCAGGCCTAAAGGCCATTCCCAAACATAAAAAAGGAGGAAAGGATTAGACTGTTCTTACAACAGAAGTAAGCGTCTAAATCCAGTCGGTGACATCTGACAGAAATAGCAATCTTTAGCAGCATATTAATACGCAAATCTTTGATAGCAGCACTCGAAGTGAAAAAAACAAGACCTCATCCGAGGTTAGCATCGAGCGACACGTAGTTCGCGTCCAAAAATTCTGACTGAAGACTCTGATTACGGAAAACCAGGGTTTTAAAATGATTCTGTCGGCACAACACTTCCGTGGCTCCTTAATTCAGGAGCTCCTTCCGGTACTGTTTTTCTCACGTAGCCTGAATACATGTGTGTCTAGTTTTCTGTCTTGGAATGCTGTCGCTAGGCTTCAACAGCTTCTATCTTAACAAAAAATGAGTCATCAGTCCACAACAACGGATGTTCACGTAGTTGTCCATAATTCTCCGGCTATTTTTGGAGTTCACAAATGTGTATGTTTTTCCTCCTATTTTTTGTTGATTTTTTTGTGTACGTTGTTCTGGCATAACCACAAGCTCCGGAACGAAGATGAAGAACTCAAGAGAAGGCGGTGGAACGACGTCAGCCAATGGTACGCTGACTAGGACCGCACCACGACAGGAGCGGCCTCTACAAGAGGAGAATATAAGAGCCGCTCCTGCCACCCTCGGCCGCACAGTATTCGCTCAGTATTCGAACAGCATTCGCACAGTTGTAGACCGGCACTCGGAAGATAGTTATTAGTGATCCACATCCATTGCTTGTTTGGACATTGTCTATAGCGAAGAACATTACTGTTTGCATGCCGCCCATCGCTTGCGACACTTGTTGTAAGTACAAAGTTAAGTATTGTCAATCTTCTATATTTACAATAAAAACTATTAACATGAGTTCATTTGTATTGTTGTATAACATTCCGAGAACGCAACATCCTTTAGGCACCCTATACGAGAAGATCGTGCAGGACCCCACATACATCGGCTAAGCCAGCCGCGGTGGCCGAGCGGTTCTAGGCGCTACAGTCTGGAACTGCGCGACCGCTACGGTCGCAGGTTCGAGTCCTGCCTCCGGCATGGATGTGTGTGATGTCCTTAGGTTAGTTAAGTTTAAGTAGTTCTAAGTTCTAGGGGAGTGATGACCTCAGCAGTTAAGTCCCATAGTGCTCAGAGCCATTTGAACATCGGCTATGTTTGTCTTCTTGTTTATCCAGTTTGTCTCCAGTCAGTACCAGTAACCTGTTCTGCCCATCTTGTATGGACGCTACGCTAAATTTTTCGCCCTAATGTCGGAATTTTCGTGTTGTGCAATCACTGCATTTTCTCGTAGAAGATGCAGGCAGGTGATCTAAAATAGTCCGTTAAGGGGGGACAGCAGGGTGACGATCGAAAAATCCCGGACTTTTTTTATTACGTATTTCGAATGTACATACATTGAAGAATTATTCCCCAAAATATTATGCGCGAACTCCAAAAAGCAACGATTCTGTGAGCGTTTGAAGGTGAGCGAGCATGGCATGCCTCGGCATTAGAGAACCGGTTGCCACAGGTCGTTATCGGTGGCATCACCCCTACTTATACCGATTTGAGTAAACCTGATTTTCTGGGGCGTTGTTTGGGCGGTTTTACTCAAAATATGAACGGAAGTTTCAATAGTCTCATTTGGAGATACGCTCCAAAAATAACATCCAGCCGAAGCGAAATCGTCAACATTGTTTCAAATTTGGCCATATGTCTATTCAATGTTGGCCATACTGCATTAATGAACGTGGCATATTCCCTGCAAATCAAAATCGACGGTGAAGTGAAGACAGAGAAGCCAGTGGCGATGTCTTCAGTGACGAAAAGGACTTTGAGTACGAAGATGAGGGCTTACCAGGTCAAAGTAGCAGAAAGCGGCCTTCCACTAGCAGGGCGATAGTTATTGTGGACCAGGCATCGATAATATCCTGTAAGTTTCAAGCTTTGTCTCTTTTTTTACATGATAAATACTTGTCAAGCTTTAAACACATTCATCATTTTGATTTGCAGCTCCTTGTGTTGGCCGTGTTTGTAGTTAAGTAAAAACCAATATAGGCGCAAAAACATCGTGACAAACTAAATTACATTCTAAAAGATGGGTTAACCCGCAAAAAACTCTCTCATCAACATCGTTTGGTTGCAGATGACAGGCTACCTGTATAAACACAACTGATCCGGAAGATTCATGCACACCAAATGTAAAGGTATTTACAAAAAGAAACAATCTATTGTTTGAATTAAACATCCATATAATTTTATAATCATTTAACAAAAACGTTCACGTTACAGAATAAGTAAAAACGAAAATCCACTGATGATGGCACAGTGGTGCCGAATCATGTTTGGGTACTGAGAAAAAATGGTGTTTTGCATAACTGGCGGTCCTCACATCCAACAATTTTAACACATTTTTCGCAAAACCACGATTTCACAATAGTTGTCCCCGCCCACGCTACAATTTTCAACCGATTTTAATAATTTTTGGTCTTGCTTGAAGCAAACTGAATGCTCTTCAGTTCCCCATATGTATATGGTGAAATTATAGATATTTGAAAGTATATATATATATGAACTAAAATTACATCTGTAAGGATCATGTTAATTTCATGTTTAGATAACCTCAACCGGAATTACAGCGACAATCGTCGATCTACCTCCTTTCCGAGCTCCCTCGAAAAAGTCCAAATTACACAGTGAAGATATTAATACTTTTTAATAAAAGACACCAATACAAACTTCAATGTATGCTTTATTCATTGCAGCAAACGTCATTTGTGTATTATGTTGCAGTATGAAAAAAACCCTGAATTTGAGCTATATTTTCGTCCGTCATCCTGTCGTTCCTCCTTAAATATAGCACCTCGGGCATTTAATTCGGCTCAGCTGCCGGAAAAGTCCTCGGTAGGTGCAGAGCCAACGGCAGTGCTCAGTTCTGCACTCTTTGTAGCGTCTGTACGTGCGTTTCGGCAGCTTGACTCCAGACGATGGCAGCGTTTTCAAGAACCAGGCGGAGCAGCATACTGTACGTTATACGAAGCTGCGGCAGTAGCGTGGGAGATGGACACAGCAATGAGCTGAGCTGACCGTTCACTTCGTTCCTGACGTCTCGGATGTTCTGGCGCCACGTTAGGCTGCGGTCTAACCTGACCCCATCGTACTGCGTCGTGACAATCCACGGAAGAGGGCTGGCTGCGATGCTGATGGGTGCAGGAATGGCGTGGCTAGTAATTAGCAAGAACTGTATCTTGGCTGCACTGAACTTAAGGCGCTGCTCAACAGCCCAGTCGTGCAGACTGTCAGGACCAGGACAAGTGGCACTTCAGCACAGATGCGGAAAACTGTCGACAGTCCGGCTTCGGTTTGCACATGGAAGCCCCTGTTGCCAAGATTGTAGCTTATAAGACCGGCATTTGACACCGGCACCCGATGAACGAGTGGCCTCCACAGCAGACAATGCCGAACGCTCTGGGAAGGTCGAGGAGTACCGCGCAGAAGTACTCGTGGCACTCCAGATCGTCGAAGGCGTCCTCCATTAATCGCGGGATCTGAGTCTCTCTCCAATGACCCTCCCGAAGCCCGAACTGCACCTCGGGGTCCGCAGCTCGTGGTCGTGCGGTAGCGTTCTCGCTTCCCACGCCCGGGTTCCCGGGTTCGATTCCCGGCGGGGTCAGGGATTTTCTCTGCCTCTTGATGACTGGGTGTTGTGTGATGTCCTCAGGTTAGTTAGGTTTAAGTAGTTCTAAGTTCTAGGGGACTGATGACCATAGATGTTAAGTCCCATAGTGCTCAGAGCCATTTGAACCATTTTTTTGCACCTCGGGTAGTATCGCCTTGGATGTGGCGTGACGCTCTAGCCTCCATCGGGACCTGTTATTTGTTGAAGTTTTCCTGCTCACTTAAATCTGTCCACATCCATGGAACTAGTTGCGTTAGGCGACTGTATTACAGGATTTATAAAATAACACTATTCCGACATCAGTCGCGTTTATTTTCCAGCATTTATTGGCTTGAATTGTTTCGGCAGCTTGCTCCCATAGTCCGATGTCTAACTATCAGTTATGGGGAAAGCTGGGTAGTGTGACCACCGTAAGAAAAACGTTGTTTTTCCTCTGATATAATCTCAGGGATAAGGATATGAAATACATTTGTATTATGAGGTTACCCTCCATTAACTGTATAAATTTTGTAATTATAAAACTACTGTATTATTGTTCAGATCCTTATTTTGCAGTAGAAAAGTGAGCTTCAGTGAAAGTCTGCAACATGATAACCTTGCCAAACCAGTAGAGCTAAGTGGCTGGAGAAAAGGATGATAAAAATAAGATGACGTGGAATCTTGTTTCCCAAGGTTTATGTTTGGATGTCTTCTCCTAAACTCAAGCCTTCCCTGCCTTCTCTTTCTCTTTGGTGAATGGGTGTGGTAGATTATTCTGCACAGTAGGCTGAAATGCTAAATGTCGTATGTATATCAGTTACTGATATACCATTATTTCGTTCCACCTCAGAAATATGGTTGAGGAGTTCTTCCCCTTGCTCTTGGGTGAATACACATCTAAAGTTCACAAGAATCTTCTCTTCAATAGCATCACGGTCTTTCTTTTTTTAAAAAAAAAAAAACCGCATATATTGTCTGTTCTTGAGACACTATGTACTTTGGCTACTTTTCTTACAGAACCCAGGCCTCTTGGATAGCTTGGGAACCCCTTGAATGTTGTTGTGATTTTCTTAAATAATTTAAGACATTTTAACGTACACCTGTCGTAATAAGAGAATAGTTTTTCCCCAAGTTGTTAATACGGTAAAGCCTAGTGTCCTTATTTTATGAAGTGCCCTTCTCTTATTGACAGTTCCTTTGTCTTGAAACAAGGTACATACTATACAAAATATGTGTTTGGGCAAAGTGGACAGCCGAGTGGGTGTCAAACAATTGGTACTGTACCTACTGGACACCATTACGCGAAATTTTGGCTGAATGACAAATTGCATAATCTAGGCATTTCATAAATAAATGGTTTCTAAGGCTAGAATACGTATTTTAGCATTGTACCAATTAACTGTCACGATATATACTATAAGACAAAAAAGAGAAACACCACGAAGCAATTATCCGCATGGGAGGGAAATCGGTAGACGTGATGTACATATGTAGACAAACGAATTATTACAAGTTCAGAAAAATAGGATGATTTATTCAAGAAAAAGTGCTTCACAAACTGAACAACACAATAACGAGTTCGTGCACCTCTGGCCCTTATGCAAGCAGGTATTGACTGATTGAATTTCTGGATGTTCTCCTATGCGATATTGTGCCAAATTCTGTCGAATTGTCTCGTTCGGTCGTCAAAACCCCGAGCTGGTAGGTGGGCCTGTCCACAGTGTTTCAAACGTTCTCAATTGGAAAGAGAGCCGGCGCACTTGCTGTACAAGATGGGGTTTGAAAAGCACGAAGACAAATAGTAGAAACTTTCACCGTGTGCGAGTAGTCATTATCTAGCCGCACTGTAAGTCCAAGATGGTTTGCCATGAAGGCCAACAAAATGGGGCGCAGAATATCGTCGACGTACCGCTGTGATGTAAGGATGCCGCAGTTGACAATCAAAGAGGTCCTGCTATGAAATGAAATTCTAGACCATCAGTCCTTGTTGTGGGGCCTTCTGGCGGGCGAAACTCAGAATGGGATCCCACCAGCGTTCGGAGCGTCTCTAGACTCGTCTTCGTCATAGCATGTCATTGACTGGAGAAGAATTGTTTTCAGTAATGATTCCAGCTACAAACTGAGCCCCGATGATCAGCGTAGACGTGTCCGGAGACGCCCTGGGCAGTGGTGGGAAACTAACCACACTGTCGCCCACCATATGGTGCGGCAACCAGGAGTGATGGTCTGTGGTTTTATTTCATCGCAGTATATCTTTGGTTGTCATCCGCAGCACCTGTCCAGCACAGAGGTTCGTCGACGATCTTCTAAGCTCTGTTTTGTCGCACTTCATGGCAAGCCATCCAGGGTTTACATTTAAGCAAGACAACATCCTCCTCCCGCACATGGCAAAAGTTTCTGCTTCTTGTCTTCGTGCTTGCCAAGCCCTACTTTGGGCACCAAGGTCGCCGAGTCTCTCCCCAATTTAGAACGTTTGAAACACTATGGGCAGGCTCAGCCAACCAGCTCGGGATTTTGACTGTTTAACGAGCCAATTCGACAGAATTTGGCACAATATCCCCCAGGAGAACATCCAGAAACTATCAGTCAGTGCCTGCTTGCATAAGGGCCAGAGGTGCACGAACCTCGTTATTGTCTTGTTCAGTTTGTGAAGCTCTTTTCTTGAATAAATCATCCAATTTTTCTGAACTTGTAATAATTCGTTTGTCTATATATGTACACATCCGGATAATTCCTTCAGTGTGCGTCGTTTTTTTTTTTTTTTTGTTTTTTTTGTTTTTGTTTTTTGTCTTAGAATGTATATTGTGACAGTTAATTGGTACAATGCTAAAATACGTATCTTAGCCTTAGAAACCACTTATTGAAATGCCTAGATTTGCAATTCGTCATTCAGACAAAATTTCGCGTAATAGTGTCCAGTAGGTACAGTACCAATCGTTTGGCACCCACTCGGCTGCCCACTTTGCCCGCTCTCCCCAACTGAGAACGTTTGTAGAGTTAGGGGTAGGGCTCACCAGCCAACACGGGATTTTGACGATCTTATGCGCCAATTAGAATTGGGACGATTTCCCTCAGAAGGGTATCCAACAACTTTATCAATCAATGTCAAGCCCAATAACTGCTTGCATAAGGCTCAAAGGTGGACCAACGCCTTACTGACTTGATCAGTTTATGAAGCTCTTTCTCTTGAGCAAACTACTCACTTTTTCTGAAATTTTAATCATTTGTCTGTGTGTGCATCTACAGGACATCTACCATATGCGCACCGTTCAGACAGTTCCTTCACGGTGCGTCATTGTTTATTTTTTGTCTTAGAATGTTAATTCAGTAAAAAGGCCGATGATAATTTAATTGTATCTAACATCGCAGAGCGCGACAGATTTATGAAATATTCAGGGTGTACACTTTGCCATCTCTCTCTCTCTCTCTCTTTGCCATCTCTCTCTCTCTCTCTCTCTCTCTCTCTCTCTTCCCAGTTTGGCCCCTTGGCCTTTCCCGGTATCACAACTGCGTATTAATCGCCTTCGTTCACAGGCTTCCTTTGTCTGTGTAATCGCTTAGACGTATTTGCGATACTGGCAGGAAAAGCCAGTAAGGATATGCAATGAATCCGTTGTTATTTCCACTTCGCTTCGGTAGGTCTGACACGCTGTGGTTTCTCTCCATCAGTTCGCCTGCCAAACTGCTGCCTGAAGATAAATACCGACCGGAGCGAAAACAGTGGCGAGTTATTTGAAGACGTCAGCAACGGCCGTCACCCGTGGGCTGTTCATTCTATTGGAATTCATTGATTGATAGGCGCAGAGATCGTATTTCTCAACTGAGAGCGAATCTGATACTGCGGACACAATCCATTTTGCCGTCAGTTACAGTAAAGCTATCGCAGGAGAGATACGGCTGTATCGTTATGAAACTGTCCACTAGAGAGAGAAACCGATCTGTATAGAATGTGGCGTAGCCGTCATATTCACACGCTTCATTTGAAATGGTCTCCACCGCCGTTTTCACTCCACATTGATGTCCGCAGATGCGTCTGCATCGAGCAATAAAACTCCGCGGAAACGGCCGAAGGTAGTTTGATGCAAGAGTGATATCCATACAGTCCACTGTACAAAAATTTATTGTACCCATTGTGGATATCAATCATTCCAACAATAATATTTGTTGAAGAACAGTATATTTATTTTGACACTCTCAGTCACCACAACTTAACATCGCTGTCATTTTTAGTATGTACAGCAGTTTCTCGGCTGCTCCAGCAAAAACGTTTGTTTTGGACTTGCCAGCATCATCTTCTACACTTTGAGGGATTCGGTGTGTGATACATATTCCGACTTCGTGGGTGAGCCTCATTCAAAACACCTCTTTCCGGTATTTCAAGACATTTTTTAAGTGGTTCATATTTTATGGCTGGCAATCACCTCTCTGAGGTTATTTCCACGTACTCCTCCCATTTATCTCAAGAACTGAAGCTGTTCGACCATTAATGGCTTCGTCTTTTAGTTCTTTATTTATATCCCTGTTTTTCATTTTACCTAATTTTTTATATCATTCCACATTTCTTAAATGTCTCCGTACACTGCGCTAAAAGTATACTGGACTTATCTTCTAGATAATTTAACTAGTTTACAAGATAGAATTATTTACTTATTCTGTCTCGTCATTAGCGATAATTTTTGATCATGTATGTTCAACTCTTTTAAATGTCGTCACCAGTAGAGATCTTTATATTACATTGCCGGCATAGTGGGCTCAGTTCACCGACAGCGGTCTGCAGTTTATCTACATCATCGTATATATTACTTGTTTATCAAGGAATACGTAAGAATTCATTTGTGCTTTGTATGATACTTTCGAATTTAAATATTTATATTTTCCTAAGAAGCCGTCAATATTACACCAAAAGTGCGGGCGAGAGACTACCCCTTTGTCCAACCCCTTATCATTTGGATTTACCAGATATTTTTGAGGTAGTTTTGGTCCTCGTTGCTGCTGTATTACTGCATATGTCACAGTAGGGGTATGATATGCTCCAGGAGTCGTCATTCTTCATGCTCCAGAAAGACGTCTTCGTGCAGCCAATAGATGGTATGTGGATTTTCATTATTATACTTTCCTCTCTTCTTTATCAGTTGTCTTCCTAGAAAAACATTCTGTTCCAGTGAAATAAGTGCTTCATTTATAATTTGTATTTCCTTACAGATCACTTTGGCGCATATTTTACAAGGCATACCTGCCTGACTGATATCTCTTTAGTTTCCGAGTTCATTTATATTTCGTTTTTTGAAGAGAGATATAACAATAGCAGTCCTCCATTCATCTCTGTAACCAACGCATGTTATAGAAATACAGCATGCTAAGTTTCAGAAACATGCCACAGTATTTCACAAGCTTCGCATTAATTCCATCTTCTCCTGCTACTTTTCGGTTTTTTGTTTTGAAAAGCGCTTCGTCGAAATCGTGAGCTGTAAGAAAATCTCTGTAAAAGCTGTTTCTGTTATAACGATATCTTTCGCCTCTTTCTAAGCACTTACACAATGGCATAAATCTTTGGACTATGTTGCACGTTCCTTTACTATTATTATTAACTATGTTCTTCCTTTCAGTACCCTATATGCCACTTTTTGCATTTCATGAACGTCGTGTTCGATATTACATACTGAGCGCAAGATCTGATCGTCGCTTCCCTCGTTATGCTTTTAACAATATTTGTTTTGTGTTTATATATCGGTTCAAATGGCTCAAATGGCTATGAGCACTATGGGACTTAACATCTGACGTCATCAGTCCCCTAGAACTTAGAACTACTTAAACCTAACTAACATAAGGACATCACACACATCCATGCCCGAGGCAGGATTCGAACCTGCGATCGTAAAAGTCGCGCAGTTCTGGGCTGAAGTGCCTAGAACAGCTCGACCACAACGGCCGGCCGTTTATATATCGTCTTCTGGGGTTTGAAAAGAGATTTTGTGTGTTTTTTCCTCTCTTCTAAAGCTCTAGCAATTTCGTCATTCCAAATCTTAAGGCCTCTTATTTCTTATTTTGCGTCTTTTTGCCAAAATTTCCGAAAACAGCTTTATGGTACAACTTTTGATTCTTCATTCAGCTTCCACGTTTTCATTGTTTCCAATTGAGGCAGTTATTCAGTCTTCAGCAGAAGACATCTTTTACTCCCATGTAGTTCAGAAAACGTACTTTATAGATTTATGATTGTATCTTATTTTTCTTGGTACATTGTTCTTTTCTCCACCTTGCTAACAAACCTAGTTTTGAAACTTAGAGAAATGGCGAGAGTATATATCACTGCCACGAAAGACTCTCATATTTTTGATTACTTATTTTGTTATTTGTTAAAACATTATTATTGATATTCTTTCTGCAGCAGTTCATAGCAATTTCTGAATTTTATTTCTAAACACTGTTTTATCAACATATACTTCATTACTCATAGCAAAATTCCTTAAATTGTCTGCATTGCGATTAATATGTTATCATCATAAGCTCCCACTGCAGTTGCTGTTGGCTTTTTCCTATTCTTGAATTCGGATTACCGCATATGACTCAACTTTATCAACAGAGCTATACCGATTTTTTTTTTTTTTTTTTTTTTCTTTTCGGAGTTCCTTAACAAACTCTTGCGTTTCTTCGTGTTTTGCTTCTTGCGGAGAGTGAATTGCTACCACTGTCACATGGTCTCTGTCTATTTTAAATCGTACAGCTATAATTATTTCATTGGAACAGTGGTAAAAGTCCACTTTTGAGCTCCATTTCTATTTGTTGCCACAGCCACACAGCACAGGTTCTCCTTTCTCTTTCTGCTCTACTGCAAATCGTTGTGTATCCTTCCACATGATTTGAGCCATTAATTTTCTTTTTGGTTTCTTTTAATGTGGTGTTGTAACATTACTTCGGGGCCAGTCGATGTAGTTACTTTGACTTCTGTAAGTTGGCAACAGTCCACAAGGTGCCGCACATATAGCTGTGTGTAGGCGCTACCCCCAACTAACATTATCAGCCGTGCATACACATCACTATTACAGCTACTGAAACAACTGCAAATGCCTTTATTCAGTAGCATAAATATTCAATTTTCATGTGATCGTTCTTGAAATAACTCAATCCTGCACCAATGTCCCGTTCAGATACTAATGGCCGGCTTCTGTGACCGAGCGGTTCTAGGTGCTTCAGTCCGGAACCGCGTGACTGCTACGGTCGCAGGTTCGAATCGTGCCTCGGACATGGATGTGTGTTCTGTCCTTAGGTAAGTTAAGTTTAAGTAGTTCAAAGAAGGGATCGGTTGGTAGTACATGTTCTGAGGCATCAAGGGATCACCAATTTAGTATTGGAGGTCAGCGTGGAGGGTAAAAATCATAGAGGGAGACCAAGATATGAATACACTAAGCAGGTTCAGAAGGATGTAGGCGCCGGCCGGAGTGGCCGAGTGGTTCTAGGCGCTACAGTCTGGAGCTGCGCGACCGCTACGGTCGCAGGTTCGAATCCTGCCTCGGGCATGGATGTGTGTGATGTCTTAGGTTAGTTAGGCTTAAGTAGTTCTAAGTTCTAGGGGACTGATGACCTCAGAATTTAAGTCCCATAGTGCTCAGAGCCATTTGAACCATTTTTGAAGGATGTAGGCTGCAGTACGTACTGGGAGATGAAGCAGCTTGCACAGGATAGAGTAGCATGGAGAGCTGCATCAAACCAGTTTCAAGACAGAAGACCACAACAACAACAACAACAAGTTCTAGGGAACTGATGACCTCAGAAGTTAAGTCCCATAATGCTCAGAGCCATTTGAACCATTCGAGACGGCCGGGGTGGCCGAGCGGTTCTAGGCGCTTGATTCCGGAACCGCGCGACTGCTACGGTCGCAGGTTCGAATCCTGTCTCGGACATGGATGTGTGTGATGTCCTTAGCTTAGCTAGGTTTAAGTAGTTATAAGTTCTTGGGGAATTATGACCTCAGATGTTGAGTCCCATAGTGCTCAGAGCCATTTGAACCATTTGAGGAGACTAATGGAAAGTCCAAATAGGTGAAAACATCACCTTGTTTCAGCTTAGACACTGGTCAGTGGCGATGTCTTGCGTTGTCGCAGCGCTGCTGATTCCACGTCGGACTCGTCGGCAGCGCACCTGGTGATTACTTCGGCAGATAGGTCGATGACCGTCGGCAGGTGAACTGCGATGAACTGGAACTACAACTCCAAATGCAAGTGCCCGATAAACCCACTATTGCGACTCATACCCTGATTCGCACAATGATAAGAAACTGTGAGCTGTTTGTCTTACGTGATTGCTGACGTGCAACGTGGTTCGAAATGCAAGCGGACTCGTACCGCCTGAGTACTCTGTCGTCCTCTGCAACCAAAAGGGATGGTCGGCTTGCAGTGTACTTGCAACCATGCGATTCGTGATACAGTGAGGAGACATAAGTCGTGGGATACCTACCAATATCTTGCCGGACTTCCTTTTGTCCGGCGTAATACAGCATCTCGGCGAGGCTGAGACTCAACAAGTAACTGGAAGTCCGCTGCAAAAATATTGAGCCATGCTGCCTCTATATCCGACCATAAAAGTGTTGCTAATGAAGTATTTTGTGCACGAACTGACCTCTCGATTATGTCCAATAAATGTTCGAAGGGATCCATGTCGGGCGAGCTGGGTGGGCAAATCATCAGTTCGAACGGTACAGAATGTCCTTCAAACCAATCATAAACAACTGTGGCCCTGTGACATGGTACATTGATCCGGGTGCTTGAAGTCCATGAATGGCAGCAAATCGTGTCCAAGTAGCCGAACATAAACATTTCCATTCAATGACTGGTTCATTTGGGCCAGTGAACCCTGTCCATCCCATATAGACACAGCCTACACTGTTATCTCCCACCACCAGCTTGCACAGTGCCTTGTTGACAATCTGAGTTGCTGGCTTCGTGGGGTGTCCACACCCTCGAACCCTACCATCAGCTCTTGCGTACTGAAATCGGGACTCGTCTGACCAGGCCACGGAATCCAGTCGTCTAGTTCAAATGGTTCAAATGGTTCTGAGCACTATGGGACTTAACTTCTGAGGTCATCAGTCCCCTAGAACTTAGAACTACTTAAACCTAACTAACCTAAGGACATCACACACATCCATGACCGAGGCAGGATTCGAACCTGCGACGTAGCAGTCTCGCAGTTCCAGACTGTAGCGCCTAGAACCGCTTGGCCACTCCGGCCGGTCAGGCGTCTAGTGTCCAACCGCTATGGTCACGAACACAGGAGAGGCACTGTGTTGCGTACATAGTTACACGTAGTCAGCGCGTACACAACTTTCCCACTAGAGCGCGCCCCGCGAAGCACAAAAGGGCAGGCGCAGCACTCGTCCGTCTCCGCACTACGAGATGGCGCTGCCATAGAGACGGACCAAATTCTGCTTCCGCCGATCCGCTTATTAATACGTAACGCAGCCAATGAGATTGCTGCTAACGTAAAACCTTTTCTCCTCGCGGATCACACTCGTGCAGTGATACATGAATGCGTGGGGTATTATAACGAGTGTACAGACCTCCAATTAGTCAGTCTGCATTTGTCTGCATTAGTCTGTACTAGTCTGCATTAGTCTGTACCAGTCTATAGTCAGGTTTCAGTCTGCGCCTAATAACATTACCATATTCCTGTACGTAGCCATACTTTTGTCAAGTATCAGAGATATATGTGAGAATAAGACTAACGTACCAATACCAAAGGAACTTCAGATTGTCAATTGTAAATAGCATCCAGAACCAAGTTCAGTAATTTTTATGCTTGTTATTATTTAATAAATGTGTGTACAAATTAATCTAGTTCAGTTTAAAGTTGGTCACCGTCAATCTGCTACTCAAAGCGTGCAAGTGGCATTTCTATCATCTGACCTAACGGCAGAAGATAAACACGCCACGTTAAGACTACGAGACATATTGCTGACACTCACCTACTTCGTTAGAGCGACAAGTCAAATAATATGATGGTGTGTGTACTGAAGGTCTTACAGTATGCACACTACACACTGCAGGCGATGTCGTGCTGTTAGCAAAGGCAGTTGCGTCGGTTGCCCGCGGCCATAGCCCATTAACCCCAAATTTCGCAGCACTGTCCTAACGGATATGTTCGTCGTACGTTCCACATTGATTTCTGCGGCTATTTCAAGCAGTGTTGCTTGTCTGTAAGCACTGACAAGTCTTGGCAACCACCGCTGCTCTCGGTGGTTAAGTGAAGGTCCTTGGTGAGAGGTAATGCCTGAAATTTAGTATTCTCGGCACACTCTTGGCGCTGTGGGTCACGGAATATTGGATACCCTAACTATTTCCGAAATGTAGCTCCCGTACGTCTAGCTCCAGCTACCTTTGCGCGTTCAGGGCCTGTTACTTCTCGTCGTGCGGCCATTAGCATGTATCATCCGTATTCAAACGACAGCTCCGCCAATGTACAGTCCTTCTATAGCTTGTGTACCCAATACTATTGTCATCTGTAAATGTGCGTATTGCAAAAATATCTTCACAACAGTGGGAAAGTCTGTAATGCGACAATATAAAAAACTGTGTAATGCAATAATCTTCAAACATATACAGGGTGAACGTTAACAAAACCGACAAACTGTAGGTACGGATTCCTGACTGGAAATGAAGGAATTAGACGTACTATTAATGTGTGTCCGGAAATGCATTGTTGCAGCGGTACGTGGCTCTGACGAATGAATGTTCCTATGGCCAGGTGCCATGTGTTCTTTGTGTGTTGCAGGTTGTGTGATTCACGCAGAGCACTGCAAGCAGCAGAATGATCTGGTATTCATGACGATAAACTAGGGAGGTGGTGTTTGTGTATGGCGAGGCATTTGGAAACCGTTAAGCGCAGCACAGGTATACCAAACCAAGTACTCTCACAGAAATCAACCACATCACACAACATTTCAAGCCCGTTTTCGGCGTATGTTTGATTATGGGTTCTTTCAGACAGAAGAACGTGCAAGGAGGCGGTGGACAATGCGTACACCATATTTGGAAGACCGCGTCCTGCAGGATCACGAGACGAAGCCTAGCACAAGCTCCAGGCAAGTGGCCAGCCAACACGGTTTAAGCCCAACTTCGATTATGTTCATCCTACATGACAACCGCCGCTATGGAGACCACTTTCAACGTCTGCTGTAACGTGGATGCGATGCAGTTCTGTACTGTGTTCCGGGACGATCTGTTGTCGCTGCACGCACATATTCCATTTCTGGACACATGTTCGTAGGACCTTTTTTTCCTCTGTTTCCAGTCAGGAATCAGTCCCTGCAGTACGTCGGTTTTATTAAAATTCACCCTGTATAAATGTAATATAATGGACTCCGTCGATGGAGACAGCATAGCGTCATTGCGCAACTCCTCCATTCCATTCAGTGGACCCAGGCAAGAGGTGCATTTCGGCAACCACTCCATCAGTAAAACTGTCCGATCTGTTGTGTACTTTGCAGAAAAAAAGAAAAGACAAAACTGAGCAGTACTGAATACAATTTTGAGGTCGAAGAGTAAAGTGGGTTTTAGTATTGTGAACAAAAAGTTCATGAGTGAATGGAGCAAGTGTTTCCATATAATATATACAGTGAATACCTTCGACATTTGCAGCGTTATGCAAATATTTGCGGTGCAATACAGATATGCAATGTAATTTCTGGCTTTCATAAAACACGATCGAGATCTTCATATTATCTCCCTCGCTACGCGCAGACTATTCGCCCTACAGGAAAAAAAGCCATAAGGACCTTTTTGCAGGAAATTTAACTGGATAAATTTTGTACTGGTATATGTTTCCGCTTGGGGCCACAGTTTCGAGATATTCAACAAAAACGTAAAAAACTGATCTTCAGACGCACACAGACTCCACGGTCAGGATTTCTATTATGTTCGTCATTGCACAGCCTCCTATCATAGTATAAATATTTCCGACTGCACAAATGATTCCCCGCATTCGACCTATTTCGGTCTACGTTGACTGGCCTTATCACACCATCGGTTAAGTCAAGCACTAAGAAACTGTAAAATTTATGTTAGTGTTAATGAATCTTAACACCATAAAATAACCATTAAATCGTTGCATTCCAGGCGATCTGACGACGAAACTACTTTTCTTGTAAAAGTTAACTTGGGATCCAGTTGTCGACATAATTTGTTTTAGCGTAACATTTACAAAATTCGTTTTCTATAGTTCAAATGGCTCTGAGCACTATGGGACTTAACTTCTGAGATCATCAGTCCCCTAGAACTTAGCACTACTTAAACCTAACTAACCTAAAGACATCACACACATCCATGCCCGATGCAGGCTTCGAACCTGCGACCGTAGCGATCGCGCGGCTCCAGACTGTAGTGCCTAGAACCGCTCGGCCACCCCGGCCGGCTCGTTTTCTATCATTACCCTCAGAGGTAGATTCAGATTAATAATGTTGACGAAATAGTTTAATGTATTGGTGGTGTAATAGCCCAATTAATAGAGACCGAAAACTGTCTAATAGCGAGAGTAATTCGCTTAGTCGTAAATGTTTGTACAATGGTTGGATGGAGTGCCATACTAGAAATGCTGACTGGTGTGGGATGAATCTGGGGGTGGACATGCCTTTGAAGGTCACTTCCGTAAGTTATTCTTCAGTAACCTGAAAACCGTGACCTCCAGCGAAAATGTATCCCAGTACAAAACTTAACGACCTTATTAACTACTGGCCATTAAAATTGCTACACCAAGAAGAAATGCAGATGCTAAACGGGTATTCATTGGACAAATATATTATACTAGAACTGACATGTGATTACATTTTCACGCAATTTGGGTGCATAGATCCTGAGAAATCAGTACCCAGAACAACTACCTCTGGCCTTGATATGCCTGGGCATTGAGTCAAACAGAGCTTGGATCGGGTGTACAGGTACAGCTGCCTATGCATCTTCAACACGATACCACAGTTGATCAAGAGTAGTGACTGGCGTATTGTGACGAGCCAGTTTATGGGCCATCATTGACCAGACGTTTTCAATTGGTGAGAGATCTGGAGAATGTGCTGGCCAGGTCAGCAGTCGGACATTTTCTGTAACATGAATGCCCCGTTCAGGACCTGCAACATGCGGTAGTGCATTATCCTGCTGAAATGTAGGGTTTCGTAGGGATCGAATGAAGGATAGAGCCACGGGTCGTAACACATCTGAAATGTAACGTCCACTGTTCAAAGTGCCGTCAATGCGAACAAGAGGTGACCGAAACGTGTAACCAATGGCACCCCATAACATCACGCCGGGTGATACCCCAGTATGTCGATGAAGAATACATGCTTCCAATGTGCGTTCACCGCGATGTCGCCAAACACGGATGCGACCATCACGATGCTGTAAACAGAACCTGGACTCATCCGAAAAAATGACGTTTTGCCATTCGTGCACCCAGGTTCGTCGTTGACTACACCATCGCAGGTGCTCCTGTCTGTGATGCAGCGTCAAGGGTAACCGCAGCCATGGCCTCCGACCTGATAGTCCGTGCTGCTACAAACGTCGTCGAACTGTTCGTGCCGATGGTTGTTATCTTGCAAACGGCCCCATCTGCTGACTCAGGGATCAAGACGTGGCTGCACGATCCGTTACAGCCATGCGGATAAGATGCCTGTCATATAGACCGCTATACGAGGCCGTTGGGATCCAGCACGGCGTTCCGTATTACCCTCCTGAACCCACCGATTCCATGTTCTGCTAACAGTCATTGGATCTCGACCAACGCGAGTAGCAATGTCGCGATACGATAAACCGCAATCGTGATAGGCTACAAACCGACCTTTATCAAAGTCGGAAATGTGATGGTACGCATTTCTCCTCCTTACACGAGGCATCACAACAACGTTTCACCAGGCAACGCCGGGCAACTGTTGTTTGTGTATGAGAAATCAGTTGGAAACTTTCCTCATGTCAGCACGTTGTAGGTGACGCCACCGGCGCCAACCTTGTGTGAATACTCTGAAAAGCTAATCATTTGCATATCACAGCATCTTTTTCCTGCCTGTTAAATTTCGCGTCTGTAGCACGTCATCTTCGTGGTGTAGCAATTTTAATGGCCAGTAGTGTAGTATTGTGAACAAAAGTTCATGTGTGAATGGAGCAAGTGTTTCCATATAATATACACAGTGCATACCTTTGACATTTGCAGCGTTATGCAAATATTTGCAGTGCAATACAGATACGCTATGTTATATCCGGCCTTGATAAATCATGCTGGAAATTTTCATATTGTCTTACTCGCTACACGCAAACTATTCGTCCTACAGGGAAAAAAAAAGGCCAACAGGACCTTTTTGTAGGAAATTTAAGTGGATAAATTTTGTACTGGTATATGTTTCCGCTAGAGGCCACAGTTTCGAGATATTCAAGAAAAACGTAAAAAACTGATCTTCAGACGCACTCCGACTCCACGGTCAGGATTTCGATTATGTTCGTCATTGCACAGCCTCCTATCATAGTAAAAAACTTCCGACTGCACATATTATTCCCCGCATTCGAGCTTTTTGGGTCTACGTTGACTGGCCTTCTTACAGATATTACAGATATAAAGATATTAAGTCGAGCACTTACAAACTGTAAAATTTATGTTTGTGTTAGTGAATCTTAACACCATAAAATAATCATTTAATCGTTGGATTCCAGGCGTTCTGACAACGAAACTACTTTTCTTGTGAGAGTTTCTGTCATTATCCTCAGAGGCACATTCAGATTAACAATGTTGACTATACGGGTGGTGTAATAGCCCAATTAATAGAGACCGAAAATTGTCGAATTGCATGAGTAATTCGCATAGTCGTAAATGTTTGTACAATGGTTGGAGGGAGTGCCATACTAGAAATGGTGATTGGTGAGGGATGTGTGGTGTCACCGCCAGACACCACACTTGCTAGGTAGTAGCCTTTAAATCGGCCGCGGTCCATTAGTATACGTCGGACCCGCGTGTCGCCACTGTCAGTGATAGCAGACCGAGCGCCACCACACGGCTGGTCTAGAGAGACGTACTAGCACTCGCCCCAGTTGTACAGCCGACTTTGCAAGGAAAGGTTCACTGACAACTACGCTCTCATTTGCCGAGACGATAGTTAGCATAGCCTTCAGCTACGTCATTTGCTACGACCTAGCAAGGCGCCATAGCAGTTGATAATTAATATTATGAAGCATGTACCGTAACGAGAGATGTTCTACAATTGTGGATTAAAGTTAAGTATTACATCATCTACGTACTTTATTTGCAATTCTCAATATATTGTCTTGTTCCAGACCTCACGCCAGTTAGCGTGTAATTAAACGCGTGCATTTCGGCCTCCTCTAGAAACACAGTGTTGGCTCTTCTGCCAACACTACAAAAGGATGAGTGTGGGGGTGTATATGCCTTTGAAGGTCACATTCGTACGTTATTCTTCAGTAACCTGAAAAGCGTGACCTCCAGCGGAAATGCTCCCCAGTACAAAACTTAACTACCTTATATTTCCGACAAAAAAGTCCTGTTAACTTTTTTTCTCTAAGACTAATAGTTTATACGTAGCGAGCGAGAGAATACGAAAATCTCGCGTGTGGTTTATGAAGGCAAGATACAACATCGCGGGTTGCATAAAACATCGGTAGGAGCAGCTGAATCACCCTTTATTGCAAGGTCCGATAGGTTGAGAAATCAAAACAGTGAAAATTCGATTTAGCTTTGCGCAGAAGTTTTCTGTAGTGTCTCTAGTAAGCACGGCGATAGTGTCACGTCGCACTTTTCAATTCTGAGTACACACTGAGCATGTAAATATTGCCAGAACAGTAGAGTCTCCCTCCAAGTGCGTACTGTCTTTCGATTTCTCATACTGAAAGATTCCGCCTGTTTTCATGCAGGCCGCATAACGTCAGCTGCCATGCTAAACAGAAAAGTGTGCCAAAGGTATATGAACTCTGACGCAGGACATACAGACTATCGTGATGCAGCGGTCAGCGAAGGAAGAAAGTTTCAGCCGGTGATCTTGTTCAGTGAGTAGAACAGGCAATGCGAGAAAATCGTCTACGAATTGTTACTCAGAACAAACGAACAGGAATGTTGTCATCAGGAATGACAATGGTCGATCTCACAATGCAAGTGCAACAAACACACTACTGTCGTCTTTTGATTGGAAGCATTTAATGATCCAACACACAGCCCGGACTTGGCTCTCTCTTTGTTCAAATGGACCGCCGACTATGAAGATAACATATTGGCGCAGACAATGACCAGCATGCCAGAACAGCGAATTGGCGGAAAGCACACAGGCTGCTGCCCTCTGTGACGAGAGTGTTGGAAAGTTGGTACAACACCACGATAAGTGTCCAAGTTGGGGCGGCGACTACGTAGAAAAATACACTGACGTAAAAAAGATCACAGCGCAAAGGAGAAGTTGGACGACATGAATGAAAGTTGGCAGGTGGGTTTCTACAACTGAAAGATGTAGTCTATTAAAATTTCAGGGCAGTTGCTTAAGAGTGATGCTGGTACTGCCAGTATCAGGATATAAACTACGTTTGCTCTTATTTATTTAATCGTATGGCTAGGGCCCCCCGTCGGGCAGGCCATTCGCCGGGTGCTGGGCTTTCAATTTGACGCCACTTCGGCGACCTCTAGTCGATGAGGATGATACGATGATGATGATGACAGCACAACACCCCCTCCCTGGACCGAGAAAATTCCCCGACTTAGCCGGGAATCGAACCCGGGCCCAGAAGATTGACAATCTGTCACGCTGACCATTCAGCTACCGGGGGCGGAGTAGGTTTGCTTTGAGCAGATGATAGTCAACAATGCCTTTAAGATGACAATGACGCCATTATCAACACCTCACTGAGTTTGAACGAATGCGTGCAATAGCGCTACGAAACGATGGATGTTCCTCCAGCGATATTGCAGATAGACTTGGCAGGAATGTACTCACTGTACCTGACTTCTGGCAACGGTGGTCAAGAGAATGTACGGTCGCAAGACGACCAGGCTCTGGACGGCCACGTGGCATTACCAAGAAGGAAGAACATCGTCTTCGACGTACGCCTCTGACGCATAGTACTGCATCTACAGCAGCAGTTCAGCGATTCGAGCAGCAGTTGTCACCATAGTGACGCAACGAAATGTTACAAATCGGTTACTTCACGGAGTCAGACCCCTTGTAGCGTGCATTCCACTGACCCCAAATCACAGCCATTTGAGACCTGAGTGGTGTCAGGCGAGAGATCATTGAAGGTCAGCGTGGAGGGATGTTGTGTTTTCTGATGAAAGCCGGTTCTACCTCGGTCAGTGGGGGTTCAAATGGCTCTACGCACTATGGGACTTAACATCTGAGGTCATCAGTCCCCTAGACTTAGAACTACTTAAACCTAACTAACCTAAGGACACCACACACATCCATGCAGTAAGGGGTGCGTGTTGGTTAGGAGGAGGTCGTTTGAGACCCTGTAGCCAACTTGTCTGCGTGCTAGACACACTGGACCTACATCTGAAATTACGGTCTTGGGTGCTATTTCGTATGACAGCAGGAGCACTTTCGTGGTTATCCCTCGCACCCTGACTGCAAATTTGTACGTCAGTCTGTTGCGCTGCCATTCATGTACAGCATTCCAGGGGCTGTTTCCAACAGGATAACGCTCGCCCTCATACCACTGTTGTAACCCAACACGCTCTAGAGCTCCGACATGTTGCCTTGCCCTTGTCTATTATAACCAGATCGGTCTCCAGTCGAGCGCACAATGGAGATCGACAGACAACAACTCCAGCGTTATCCGCAAACGGCATTAACGATCCCTGTATTGACCTACCCAGTGCAACAGGCGTGGAATTTCTGCCACAAACTGACATTTAGCACCTGTACAATTCAATGCTTGCTCATTTGCATGCTTGCATGCAACATTCTGGTGGTTATAGCTGTTATTAACGTACTAGAATTTCACGTTTGTAGTGGTTTACGTCACTCTTACAGTAACCTATGACCTTGCAATGTAAATCACTTAAATACGTTACCTCGACAAATGTTTTCCCAAAATTTCATTACTCCACATTAATTACTTTTTGGTGTTGGGGTTTTTTTTCCGTGAGTGTAACTGGAAGACGTATCTACACTCCTGGAAATTGAAATAAGAACACCGTGAATTCATTGTCCCAGGAAGGGGAAACTTTATTGACACATTCCTGGGGTCAGATACATCACATGATCACAGACAGAACCACAGGCACATAGACACAGGCAACAGAGCATGCACAATGTCGGCACTAGTACAGTGTATATCCACCTTTCGTAGCAATGCAGGCTGCTATTCTCCCATGGAGACGATCGTAGAGATGCTGGATGTAGTCCTGTGGAACGGCTTGCCATGCCATTTCCACCTGGCGCCTCAGTTGGACCAGCGTTCGTGCTGGACGTGCAGACCGCGTGAGACGACGCTTCATCCAGTCCCAAACATGCTCAATGGGGGACAGATCCGGAGATCTTGCTGGCCAGGGTAGTTGACTTACACCTTCTAGAGCACGTTGGGTGGCACGGGATACTTGCGGACGTGCATTGTCCTGTTGGAACAGCAAGTTCCCTTGCCGGTCTAGGAATGGTAGAACGATGAGTTCGATGACGGTTTGGATGTACCGTGCACTATTCAGTGTCCCCTCGACGATCACCAGTGGTGTACGGCCAGTGTAGGAGATCGCTCCCCACACCATGATGCCGGGTGTTGGCCCTGTGTGCCTCGGTCGTATGCAGTCCTGATTGTGGCGCTCACCTGCACGGCGCCAAACACGCATACGACCATCATTGGCACCAAGGCAGAAGCGACTCTCATCGCTGAAGACGACACGTCTCCATTCGTCCCTCCATTCACGCCTGTCGCGACACCACTGGAGGCGGGCTGCACGATGTTGGGGCGTGAGCGGAAGACGGCCTAACGGTGTGCGGGACCGTAGCCCAGCTTCATGGACACGGTTGCGAATGGTCCTCGCCGATACCCCAGGAGCAACAGTGTCCCTAATTTGCTGGGAAGTGGCGGTGCGGTCCCCTACGGCACTGCGTGGGATCCTACGGTCTTGACGTGCATCCGTGCGTCGCTGCGGTCCGGTCCCAGGTCGACGGGCACGTGCACCTTCCGCCGACCACTGGCGACAACATCGATGTACTGTGGAGACCTCACGCCCCACGTGTTGAGCAATTCGGCGGTACGTCCACCCGGCCTCCCGCATGCCCACTATACGCCCTCGCTCAAAGTCCGTCAACTGCACATACGGTTCACGTCCACGCTGTCGCGGCATGCTACCAGTGTTAAAGACTGCGATGGAGCTCCGTATGCCACGGCAAACTGGCTGACACTGACGGCGGCGGTGCACAAATGCTGCGCAGCTAGCGCCATTCGACGGCCAACACCGAGGTTCCTGGTGTGTCCGCTGTGCCGTGCGTGTGATCATTGCTTGTACAGCCCTCTCGCAGTGTCCGGAGCAAGTATGGTGGGTCTGACACACCGGTGTCAATGTGTTCTTTTTTCCATTTCCAGGAGTGTAAATTTCGCAAGTAAAAGATTTTTGATTTTTACTGTGGTCTGCATTTTGCGACCGATCGGAACTTGAGAAAAATGCCCTAGTGTATTAGTTCTGTCTCTTTTGTCCTTCTGCCCATTACACTGTATGTAGCAAAAATAAGTTTATTTATGTACCAACCCTCTTGTCCTTAACGTGTTTTCGTCGTTGTCTTTGAAGTCCGGCCAGATCCATCTGTTTAAGATTTTAAGTTACTATTTTGTGTTTATATGTCAACACAGGAAATTATCCCGTATTTAAGTCATATGATGGGGTTGTCATTACTTAAGCCAAATTCCATGTTTCAGATTTATTCTCCTAATCACTGAGGGGGTCAACTTCACAAGGCAGTGAATTCTCTTCACCACAGAGTGGGAAAGGTGACTCTTCCACCAACTGCGTTGTATTTCCCACTGACTTATCGTTGAGGCCTTCTCTGTAACCGTGTGAAGTGACCCTTACAAGGAGATGCCAGTCGGATCAGCTGGACCAAGGTTTTTTTTTTTAAATATGATCCTGTCTTTATCAGTCTCCATGGCTTGTGACGGTCTCTGGCTTTCAATCCAGAAGCGCCAGGTTGGCGGGATTTTGATCGCAGTTATGATGCTGAAAAAAAAATGCAACGTCACGAAGAAATCATATGGGGAAAAAAGCTAATAGTGATTTAACTTAAATTACTTAATCTGCCTCCGCAGCCGAGGTCTTTCACGTACGGTAGTAACGGCGTACTCAACATGGAAGTAACCGTTGCAAGACTGGTACTTAAGAAAACATTCATCACTTGCATTTGGCCATTGCTGGAATGCACGCCAACTTCCTGGGCAAATTCACATTCTCATGAAGTGCACTCATGCAGCATTGTTAATGATGGTTCGTAAATCTAAGGGGGACATTAGGCACAGAGGTGCTGTTTGCACTATCCAAGTGGAGTAGGATAGCTGCCTGCACCAGTCTTCACCATTTGCCTGAGACAAAGACTCTCTTGATTGATGGTGTGTGCCATTTAATAGATTGTAGCCTGATGGGCTACGATACTTACCACTTTAGGAAATGTGTCAGCTTGTACATCTATCTTTCGTCTGTAAAAATAGATGAATGATTACACAAATTATAGAGTAATTGTACCTTTAGTTCTTTATGGGGCCATGACGCTACGGTGATCACAGTCAAGATGTCTAGGTACGGGGGAGTTATGGGGGGGGGGGGGGATAGTCAGTTTGACGGAAGTTCCTTTTAGAGAGTTAGGAATATAAAGACTCTCCAGGACCGCAATGGGACATAAGGTTTCAATACTTGCACGCCTACAGATATCCTTGTGCGGAGTTGTGCTGGCCATCCCAGTTCATGGGATAGGCAATGTGATATTCCCCAACTTTAACTCCATTAGCTCAGGACAACATTACGAGATAGCTAAAATAGCAATGAAACATGCAGTGAGCTGTCAGGACCAGCGAAAGAGAAGAAGCTATAGACTGACTCTTAAACAGAAGATTACAGCAAACAGCCACTTTTCACAATGCCACTTATTTATTTAAACAGCGCCGCTACCGGTTTCGAACCGACATGTTCATCTTCAGACGGCTAGTTCACGTTTTACATTACATTTCGTGTTTTGTATCCCCATCTGACGAGACTTTCTTGCGGGGGAAATGCCCTACAACCAAAACAGGATTTGAGACAACTTCTTTTTAGTTGTAATTATGCCTCACGACTATTTTAAGTGCTGTAAACACATTACTATTATTAAATAGATGTTTCGGTTACTTACAACTTACAACCGAAAAATTTAATAATAATAATTTGTTTACATTACTTAAAATAGTCGTGCAGCATAATTACAATTAAAAAGAGAATTAGTTGAAAACAGTCTTGCTTGCAATTTTAATTTTTTTTATTTATCAGTTATGCGTTTCACCTTATTTAGGCATCTTCAGGCTGATCTACATAGAAGACAGAGAACAAATACAGCTATTTAAGGATCGCGATCGCGTTATGCAGACATGAATAACCTAAAAGCGTGTATAAACAGACCAAATACTGTAAGAGCAAATACCTTAATTTGGTATTTCTTAGGACGATCCTTTAGACAGTGTAGCTAAAGGGCATCGTCGAGTACATCAGGCCAACATCGCCTTTGTTAACCTCAGTAAATACTAGAAATATAAAATAGTAAAAACGGATAAGAGCATTAACCAATGATCGGACACTCATAAATGCAATCTTATTGCCGAAGCCTTATGATAAGGCCTTACGTTTCGTAATAGTCCATCCTGCCCTCCAGTAAGTTCTTGCTTGACACCATTCAAGTCACAAATTTGGAGTCAGTGGAATAAATGCTACAAGGCGTCTGGCTCGGAGCTCTTCTTGAAGTAACCGATTTTTTAACAACTGTGTCGCTGTAGTGACAACTGCTTGTCAGATTGAAACTTCCTGGCCGATTAAAACTGTGTGCCGGACCGAGACTCGAACTCGGGACCTTTGCCTTTCGCGGGCAAGGTAGGAAGGTAGGAGACGAGGTACTGGCAGAAGTAAAGCTGTGAAGACGGGGCGAGAGTCGTGCTTGGTTAGCTCATTTGGTGGAGCATTTGCCCGCGAAAGGCAAAGGTCCCGAGTTCGAGTCTCGGTCCGGCACACAGTTTTAATCGGCCAGGAAGTTTCATATCAGCGCACACTCCGCTGTAGAGTGAAAATTTCATTCTAGAAACATCCCCCAGCCTGTGGCTAAGCCATGTCTCCGCAATATCCTTTCTTTCAGGAGTGCTAGTTCTGCAAGGTTCGCAGGAGAGCTTCTGTAAAGTTTGGAAGGTAGGAGACGAGGTACTGGCAGAAGTAAAGCTGTGAGAACGGGGCGTGAGTCGTGCTTGGGTAGCTCATTTGGTAGAGCACTTGCCCGCGAAAGGCAAAGGTCCCGAGTTCGAGTCTCGGTCCGGCACACAGTTTTAATCGGCCAGGAAGTTTCATATCAGCGCACACTCCGCTGTAGAGTGAAAATTTCATTCTGATTCTCAGATTGCTGCTGCAGATGCGTTACGATGCTCCAAAGCCATACGCCGAACTCGATGTTCTTCCCTCTTGGTAATGCCGCGTGGCCGACCGGAGACTGCTCTTCTTGTGACCACCGCTGCCAGCAATCATGTACAGTGATTACGTTCCTGCCCAGTCTTTCTGCAATATCGCAGAAGGAACATCCAGCTTCTCGTAGCTCTATCACGCGACTTCGTTCTAACTCAGTGAAGTGCTGATAATGGCGTCTTAGTCGACTAAAAGGCTATCTCGACTAAGATCAACTCACAGTGTCCAGTCTCAAAGGTAGCTAACACTCACGGCCGTTACGGCATTTATGTGAAGGAAACCTGATTTGCATCCTCATAATAGTGCCACTCTTACGCGACTGCCGCGAAATTTTAATAGACATTATCTTTCAGTTGTAGAAATACGCCTGCCAACTTTCGTTCATGTCGTGCAATTGCATCTTGGTGTTGCGATTTTTTTTTTCCGTCAGTGTATTTTCATGCACCGCTTGTCAGTTCAGAATAAAGTTAATAAATAACTTTATAGCCCCCGAGCTGAATAACAAAGGGTGTTGTTAGAGCAGGTTGCTAACGAAAACGAGAACGACAGCCCGCGGTACTTAGCTGTGGGCGGTGCCTCTTCCGCAATGCGCTGCTTGCGGTATATAAGGCTCCAGCCTGCTGGGAATGGAAGCAAAGTGCCGCGCAATTAAAAGCGCTCTAAAAGCTAAGCAGTCCTGCATCTTCTTCTGGCACCATGCCCCGTGAAGCAGGCGCAAGTTCTCTCCAAAGCCTGGGAAGGAACGCCGCAACTTTTATTAAAAGCAGCGTCAGGCCTCATAATAAGCCGGGAGACATGGGATGAATACTGATGAAACTGTTAAAACAGCGTTATGAATAATAATTACCCTCGGAATCGCAGTCTCCGTTTTCCATTATACGATTCGCTCAAGAAAAAGACAAAAAAAGTGCTTCCTCCTGCCATTTTCGCACTCTTCAGTTCTGCTTTTAGAAATAGAAAGACGCATAACTACACTACTGGGAAAGCAGTGGCCTGGTTTCAGCATCCGATTATGCTCCCTAACCCAAAAACTCTACCTGCTCGTCAATTTCCTCTCCCTCCTAACATACACTGAAGACGTATACGTGATATTGATGCCTTCAGGCAAAAGACGGGATTAATACTACAATCCATGTTTTGAAAGTCTCTTCGGGTTTGCTGCCGGATCCTAAAATCAACTTGCCTCGATATTTCGGCGATCCAGCTGGTCGCCATCTTCAGGAAAATGCTGCTTCTGCTGATGAGTCCCGCTGAGAACTGACGCCAGGCTGCAAATCGACTTCCTATATAGGCCGCCGTTCAGTACACGGCGCATGTGCCGCCCATCACGGTTGCCGCCTTTAGTGGAACACTGCTGGCAACGATATATCAACTCAGGGCCGCACCAAGGAACGTTCAGTTTTGATGCGAGACAATACAGGATTCCACGTCTTACTAAGAGGAAACCCATTGTCTCTGTTGATTAAATTATCCGCCAACCTAATTTCAATCGCCTCTTTATAGACACTGTTCCAAAAACCGGAAATGTTGGCAACTACCACAGTTTCATCAAATTTCAAACTGTGTCCTTCATTTAGGCAGTGTTCTGCTACTTCCGATTTTTCCGGCTGTTGTAGCCTCGTATGACGGCGATGTTCCACACGCCTGTCATGCACTGTGCGAATCGAACGGCCAATATAAGCTTTCCCACATTGACACGGAATTTTGTACACGCCTGGTTTCCTAATCGCCAAATCATCTTTCACAGAGCCGAGCAGAGCCCTAATGAGGGACACAGTATGAAATTTGATGAAACTGTGGTAGTTGCCAATATTTCCGGTTTTTGGAACAGCGTCTATAAAGAGGCGATTGAAATTAGGTTGGCGGATAATTTAATCAACAGAGACAATGGGTTTCCTCTTAGTAGGACATGGAATCCTTTATTGTCCCGCATCATACTGAACGTTCTTCGGTGCGGCCCTGAGTGCGATATATCGTTTCCAGCAGTGTTCCACTAAGGGTGGCGCCACCTCCCTGTCTCTGAAGGCAGCAACCGTGATGGGCGGCGCATGCGCCGTGTACTGAACGGTGGCCTATATAGGACGTCGATTTGAAACCTGGCGTCAATTCTCAGCGGGATTCATCAGCAGAAACAGCATTTTCCTGAAGATGGCGACCAGCTGGATCGCCAAAATATCGAGTTAAGTTGATTTTAGGATCCGGCAGCAAACCCGAAGAGACTTTCAAGACTTATTACGCCGGCAAAGCTTACGTAATCACATACAGTCCATGCTACTCTTTACTGTGCATGCCTTTTTATTTCTGCCTAACTACTGCAACCTAAATCGCTTGCTGTAATTCTCCAACTTCTTCCACTCCAGTTCCCTCGACACCATATTGACGATTACTTGATGCCACGAGATATTTTTGTAGAGTAGAGACTTTTCTCTAGCCTATCGCAAGGTGCCAGGCTGTCCAGCCTTTCTGACAGAGAGAGAGTGTCATAACAAAATGCATTTTACTTTTCTGACAGTAGATTCAAACTGTTCCCAAATTGACGAGTCATTTGATATATCACAAAGGTCAATCCGATCAAAATTCAGAAAGTCGGCGGAATTAGTAGTCAATTAAACCCTATCAGACTAATTTTACCGGCAGGCAAATACGAGGGTTGTTCGGAAAGTAAGGAACGATCAGTCGCGAAATGGAAACCACAGTGAAAATCCGATGAAGTTTTGCACAGGTGTGTTGGGCAGTGTCTCTAGTATGCCCGTCGATCGCATTTTGTCGTTATTTTTAGTTCTGAGCACACAGGGAGTACATAAAGATACGTAGAACGATAGTGTCTTCCGCGAAGTACGAGGACCTGGTGAGAAATTTCGCCTGAAGTTAAGCAGCCAACATCACATAACTGTCGTGCGTTTTCTTCTTCAAGATAATTCTCAACCGCATTCTGCAGGAGCAATAAAGATGCTCCTGCATCGTTTTTAATTGTTATATTACCCACAATACAGCCCGTAATTGTCTCCCTGTGAGTTTCATCTCTGCTCACATGAACCGCTGGCTTTGAAGACAACATTTTGGCACAGACCATGAGCTGTAGGCCGGCGTAGAAGTACTGGCGGCTGCCTTCCGTAACGAGAGTATTGGAAAGTTGGTACAACGCTACGACAAACGTTTAAGTCGGATCGGCGACTATGAAGGTAACTAGCTGGAAGTTGTAGCTAAATGTTGCATATAAAACAGTTTTGATTTTCACTGTGGTTTCCATTTCGCGACCTATCGTTCCTTACTTTCCAAATAGCCCTTGTATAACCTTGACCTTTCCTGACCAAACGACTGTTGTCTCGTCGGGTTGGAGTAATTTTCCGAGCCTCGATTTATTCCTAATAATTTGCAATGTGGCGAACTGCCACAAAGGCCTTTCGAGTTCTTGTTTAGAATCCCAGACCACGGCTGCTTCGTGGCGGAGGGACACCAGTCTGTCCCTCCCCTTTCGTCAAGTAGCCGCCACTCAGGGAGCCCAACTTCAGAATTGCGAGACCAGGCCTTGCGGGCCGGAACAAAACTTAACCATCCCTCTGGTTAGGTTGGCTACGGGCTTCTCTTTGTGCTGGCGGACGCTTACTGTGTTGCGATACTCTTGGTAACAAAACTGACGGGAGAGGCCCTCTGGTCCTCAGTTGCTTGCAGGGGTTAGTTGGGGCAGAAGCCATTTGTAGGTCTTTGTGCTTGCCTGCTGTTCTCAGTAGCAGCCGTGGACGTTACAACTATGGTCACAACTGTTTCGCATTAAAGGTAACGCAACCGCAATTATGTCGGTCGTGAGCCTTCACAAATGCATCTCTTTTCGTATCGATCGGTAGTCGCGAAAAAACTGATCATACTTGCTCCAAAAACTGACCGTACTTGCTCCATAGAATTCTATTTTACCCTTGCCTGGGCTTCATTTTATTCTTTCTCGTGGATAATAATTACTTCTTTTTTTAGCTCGGTGTATACTCTCTCTCTCTCTCTCTCTCTATCTCTATCTCTCTCTCTCTCTCTCTCTCTCTCTCTCTCTCTCTCTCTCTCTCTCTCTCTCTCTCTCTCTGACCAAGGGCAGAACGAGTTAACAGAACGCTCGTTTCTATTCCAAGTTGTTCCCCTTGTCTTCTTATGCAGAAAGACGTTGTCTGTATCTTCGCTATTGCTGCGTGTGTAGTATCTGATATTTTAATTTTAACAGTCTGCCTCGCAATTTCGTGTGTCTCTTTACCGAAATATATACCACATTTTATTTCTTGTGTCTCTTTACCGAAATAACCACATTTTAACAGATCTGTTCGACTTCTGCTCTGCAGAATTCCTATGTTACCTCCAGCAACCCTTTAATTAACAATCAGAACCTCTGCTAGAAGACATGGAGTACGATGCTAGCCATGGTCAAACCAGCAGAGGATTAGCAGGTAAGGTCAAATGTACCTGTTAACAGGGAATCGGAGGACTGTCAACCATTGTAATTTCTAACACCCCTATCGCTTCCTCCACTCGAGTTGTGACTTAACTGTCTCGTCATTTCGATTCAGTATCTCCGTATATCCTGATTGGTCATTCGAACTATTCACCTCATCTTCAGCCTGTTTCGGTGACGCCAAATTTCAAAGTTACTGTTCTCTTATCTGAACTGCGTATCGTCCACGTTTCACTTCCGTACAAAGAAACGCTATAGTCAAATGTCGTCCTAAAACACTTCCCAACATTTAAATTTATACTGGTCGTTAACAAATTTCTCTCTTTATAAATGCTTGTTAGCGCTCGACTGCATTTTATATCCTCTCTACTTCGACAATCGTCACAGTTCCAGACTATACTCCCATATACTTGACGGCTATAACTAGTTATTAAACTCATCGCTAATTTCGTACTCAAATAATATCGCATCATTTCGTCTGCTTACTCGCAAATATTTCGTGTATCTATGTTTAAAGTCAGCTTGCGTTATCTGTAGTACGTGCATATCATTTACAAGTCTCTGTGCATCTTGCAATAAGTTTTCATCTTCGATGGGACTCACGTAGAGCTATGTGGGTGTCCAAAGTATTCACCGAAATTATCCAGACTGTTCTTCAAATTAATCTGGAACAATTGTGTCCCGGTGACATAGCGAATTGTCATCCATTAAACTTCCACCGTTGTTTGGGAACATTACGTCCATAAATGGGTGCAAATGATCTCCAAGTTGCCGAACATTCAGAGGACCCACTCTATTTCGTGTTCAGCCAGCCCACGCCATTATGCGGCCACTACCAACTTGCACAGTGCCTTGTTGGCAACCTGGGTAAAGAAAGCCCTGTAACGTCAAATTTCGCCGCACTGTTGTAACGGATACGTTCGTCGTACGTCCGATGTTGATTTCTGCGGTTATTTCACGCAGCAGCAATGTTGCTTGTGTCTTACCACTGACAACTCTAAGCAAACGCCGCTGCCCTCGGTCGTTAAGTAAATGCCGTCGGACACTACGTTGTCTGTCGTGAGAGGTAATGTCTGAAATTTGGTATTCTCAGCACCCTCTTGTTCCTGTGGATCTCGGAATATTGGCTTCCCAAACGATTCGCGAAATGGAATGTCCCATGCGTCTACGTCCAACCACCAATCAGCGTTCAAGATCAGTTAATTGCCGTCTGGCGGCCACAATCACGTCGGAAACCTTTTCTCATGAATTAGCTGAGTACAGATGATAACTCTGCCGATTCATTGCCCCTATATACCTTGTGTACGCGATACTACCGCCATTTGTATGTGAGCATATCGCTAACCCATGATTTTTTTTTCACTTTAGTGTGTATTAATTACGGCACTATCTGATATTGCCTTAATCGTTACTATTATCTTACAAAGGCTCCTTTGCGGATCCAAGATTACTGGAATATTTCTGTTGTCGTACGCTTTCGTCCGTGTCAATTTCTGCTGTTAATTATGGAACCCCGTGTATATCGTGCACCATAACGGGACCATTACACAACGCCGAATGCTACATTCGCTTTTAACTGTTTGTTTACTAGGCGGTAGTGCTGCTCTGTCCTGAGTCGTTTCGTGTAAATTGGGACTGTCTGTATCCATTTCCCGTTGGGTGGGCCAGCAACGCACGCTCAGTAGAAGGGTGGGGGGGGGGGGGGGGGGGGGAGGGGGGAATTTCCTTCGCATATTAATTTTTCCCGAGGACATGCAGCTTTACTGTATGATTAAATGATGATGGCGTCATCTTGGGTAAAATATTCCGGAGGTAAAATAGTCCCCCATTCGGATCTCCGGGCGGGACTACTCATGAGGACGTCGTTATCAGGAGAAAGAAAACTGGCGTTCTACGGATCGGAGCGTGGAATGTCAGATCCCTTAATCGGGCAGGTAGGTTAGAAAATTTAAAAAGGGAAATGGATAGGTTAAAGTTAGATATAGTGGGAATTAGTGAAGTTCGGTGGCAGGAGGAACAAGGCTTTTGGTCTGGTGATTACAGGGTTATAAATACAAAATCAAATAGGGGTAATGCAGGAGCAGGTTTAATAATGAATAAAAAAATAGGAGTGCGGGTTAGCTACTACAAGCAGCATAGTGAACGGATTATTGTGGCCAAGATAGACACAAAGCCCATGCCTACTACAGTAGTACAAGTTTATATGCCAACTAGCTCTGCAGATGATGAAGAAATAGATGAAATGTATGACGAGATAAAAGAAATTATTCAGGTAGTGAAGGGAGACGAAAATTTGATAGTCATGGGTGACTGGAATTCGTCAGTAGGAAAAGGGAGAGAAGGAAACATAGTAGGTGAATATGGGTTGGGGGGAAGAAATGAAAGAGGAAGCCGCCTTGTAGAATTTTGCACAGAGCATAACTTAATCATAGCTAACACTTGGTTCAAGAATCATAAAAGAAGGTTGTATACCTGGAAGAATCTTGGAGATACTAAAAGGTATCAGATAGATTATATAACGGTAAGACAGAGATTTAGGAACCAGGTTTTAAATTGTAAGACATTTCTAGGGGCAGATGTGGATCCTGACCACAATCTATTGGTTATGAACTGCAGATTGAAACTGAAGAAACTGCAAAAAGGTGGGAATCTAAGGAGATGGGACCTGGATAAACTGAAAGAACCAGAGGTTGTAGAGAGTTTCAGGGAGAGCATAAGGGAGCAATTGACAGGAATGGGGGAAAGAAATACAGTAGAAGAAGAATGGGTAGCTCTGAGAGATGAAGTAGTGAAGGCAGCAGACGATCAAGTAGGTATAAAGGCGAGGGCTAAAAGAAATCCTTGGATAACAGAAGAAATATTGAATTTAATTGATGAAAGTAGAAAATATAAAAATGCAGTAAATGAAGCAGGCAAAAAGGAATACAATCGTCTCAAAAATGAGATCGAAAGGAAGATCAAAATGGCTAAGCAGGGATGGCTAGAGGACAAATGTAAGGATGTAGAGGCTTGTCTCACTAGGGGTAAGATAGATACTGCCTACAGGAAAATTAAAGAGACCTTTGGAGAGAAGAGAACCACTTGTATGAATATCAAGAGCTCAGATGGCAACCCAGTTCTAAGCAAAGAAGGGAAGGCAGAAAGGTGAAAGGAGTATATAGAGGGTTTATACAAGGGAGATGTACTTGAGGACAATATTATGGAAATGGAAGAGGATGTAGATGAAGACGAAATGGGAGATAAGATACTGCGTGAAGAGTTTGACAGAGCACTGAAAGACCCGAGTCGAAACAAGGCCCTGGGAGTAGACAACATTCCATTAGAACTACTGATGGCCTTGGGAGACCCAGTCATGACAGAACTCTACCATCTGGTGAGCAAGAGGTATGAGACAGGCGAAATACCTTCAGACTTCAAGAAGAATATAATAATTCCAATCCCAAAGAAAGCAGGTGTTGACAGATGTGAGAATTACCGAACTATCAGCTTAATAAGTCACAGCTGCAAAATACTAACGCGAATTCTTTACAGACGAATGGAAAAACTGGTAGAAGCGGACCTCGGGGAAGATCAGTTTGGATTCCGCAGAAATGTTGGAACACGTGAGGCAATACTAACCTTACGACTTATCTTAGAAGAAAGATTAAGAAAAGGCAAACCTACTTTTCTAGCATTTGTAGACTTAGAGAAAGCTTTTGACAATGTTAACTGGAATACTCTCTTTCAAATTCTGAAGGTGGCAGGTATGAAATACAGGGAGCGAAAGGCTATTTACAATTTGTACAGAAATCAGATGGCAGTTATAACAGTCGAGAGGCATGAAAGGGAAGCAGTGGTTGGGAAGGGAGTGAGACAAGGTTGTAGTCTCTCCCCGATGTTATTCAATCTGTATATTGAGCAAGCAGTAAAGGAAACAAAAGAAAAATTCGAAGTAGGTATTAAAATTCATGGAGAAGAAGTAAAAACTTTGAGGTTCGCCGATGACATCGTAATTCTGTCAGAGACAGCAAAGGACTCGGAAGAGCAGTTGAACGGAATGGACAGTGTCTTGAAAGGAGGATATAAGATGAACATCAACAAAAGCAAAACAAGAACAATGGAATGTAGTCAAATTAAATCGGGTGATGCTGAGGGAATTAGATTAGGAAATGAGACACTTAAAGTAGTAAAGGAGTTTTGCTATTTAGGGAGTAAAATAACTGATAATGGTCGAAGTAGAGAGGATATAAAATGTAGACTGGCAATGGCAAGGAAATCGTTTCTGAAGAAGAGAAATTTGTTAACATCGAGTATAGATTTAAGTGTCAGGAAGTCGTTTCTGAAAGTATTTGTATGGAGTGTAGCCATGTATGGAAGTGAAACATGGACGATAACTAGTTTGGACAAGAAGAGAATAGAAGCTTTCGAAATGTGGTGCTACAGAAGAATGCTGAAGATAAGGTGGGTAGATCACGTAACTAATGAGGAGGTATTGAATAGGATTGGGGAGAAGAGAAGTTTGTGGCACAACTTGACTAGAAGAAGGGATCGGTTGGTAGGACATGTTCTGAGGCATCAAGGGATCACCAATTTAGTATTGGAGGGCAGCGTGGAGGGTAAAAATCGTAGAGGGAGACCGAGAGATGAATACACTAAACAGATTCAGAAGCATGTAGGTTGCAGTAGGTACTGGGAGATGAAGAAGCTTGCACAGGATAGAGTAGCATGGAGAGCTGCATCAGACCAGTCTCTGGACTGAAGACCACAACAACAACAACAACAACATTCAATACACAATAAACTGATACTCCATCAAGTCCTGTGGCCTTCCCTGTTTCGAGCAATTGGAGAGGTTTTTCATTTCCCCCTGATTTATTCCTGGCTGCGTTGCGGTAAACTGAAAATAATTTGTTTCTTCTAATAGTAGCAGTATGAAAACACTCAACTCGTTGGATTACATCATCACGAACAACAGGTCAGGGCTTAGAAAAACTCGTCCCTTCCTTAAGATTCGGACCCTCTATTGAGGACTGCTCTTTTTAACTGCCAGAATCAGGAACTGTGGGAACAGCGCCCACGGGGACCAGTGTGGTCGGGGAGCCAACTAGCTGATCATTCAGCATCGGTATCTGTACTGTAGGCAACGTGATCGAATCTGTAACTCGTGGACAGTTCAGTACGCAGTTGGCCAAACCTACTCACTGTCGAGCCCATTCACTCTCAGACTCGCCAGGTTTACCCAGCTGCATCAAATTTAGCCGCAAGTTCTAAGCCTTGATGCCGAGTTCTTGATGGACAGACTTGGAACTGAATGGATTACTATTCGTGTTATTGTTTTTGCCCCACTACGTTTCGCGAGTAGTTTCAGGCAGTTTTATGGGTAACTGTTGTGCGGTCTGCCAAAAGGCACATTGTAGCCCTTGAAGTGAACCCGGAAGCTACGCTGACGGAAAAAAATCGCAACATCAAAAATCAGTGAATGAAGAGTAATGAAAATTCGGGAAGATATTAGTGTAGGTAACATATTTAAGTGATTAACATTGCAAGATCACAAGTTAATGTAAGCCCAAGATAAGCCATTGCAAATATGAAATGCTGGTACCTGTTTAACCGCCAGAATGTTGGCATGTGCCTGCATTGCGTCGTACAGCTGCCGGATGTCAGTTTGTGGAATGGAATTCCATGGCTGTTGCACTTAGTCTGTCAATAAAGGAGCAGATAATGCTCATAATGTTGATAATGCTGGTAAACGCAAAATAAATTATTATAAAATACTGGCTGGTCGCACCTTTTTCAGCCTTGCAACATATATTAATACTAAGTCCCAGTAACACGTCACGCAGAATACAACTCGCTGTGCTACACTCCTAGGCTTCTTGTTGGTGTGCCTGTACCCGTAAAAAGCCGTTTATCCCAGCAAGAGCCCCAGGTTCCAAAAAGTGTCACTCCACACAAGTGTACCAACCCAGATTGCCAGAGAGCGTACCATTTGTCCGTCTGGAGTTCCTGTTACGGAACTTGTGTGCGAACCAATGCGTGTCTCTGACTCAGTCACGTGACGCGATACCTGTTGCACCACATAACTCGAGCACATCAGACTATTCTCTCTCATTTGCTTATTTCATACACAAAAAAATGGCTCTGAGCACTATGGGACTCAACTGCTGAGGTCATTAGTCCCCTAGAACTTAGAACTAGTTAAACCTAACTAACCTAAGGACATCACAAACATTCATGCCCGAGGTAGGATTCGAACCTGCGACCGTAGCGGTCTTGCGATTCCAGACTGCAGCGCCTTTAACCGCACGGTCACTTCGGCCGGCTTTCATACACATTTATCGCTCCCAACCACCGCAGTTCAGGCCGCTACCGCCTGCGGAAGAAAGGATATTGCGGAGATACGACTTAACCACAGCCTGGGGGATGTTTCCAGAATGAAATTTTCCCTCTGCATCTGTCTATGACTCTACAACCAAGATAACATGCTGCGAGCTGCCTACCAATAAACCGTCAATCGAGACACACGTTATGTTCGATATACCATACAACCGTACTTAAGCACTGATGAGGTATCGACTTAAACGCTTTTCAAAAGTCAAGAAATACTGCATGTACGTGATTCCCTTGATCCGTGGTTTTTAGAATGTCACGTGAACAAAGTGGAAGTCGGGTTTCGCATGACCGATGTTTGAATAATCGAGCATCGAGGAGGATATCCTGTTCGAGATACATTATGCCTGAGATCAGAATATGTTCTACAGGGTTATTTATAAGTACCTTCGCTGTTACAGACGACAACTGCGCGAATACGACAAAATATACAGAAAGAAGAGAAATTTGTTAAAATCGAGTATAGATTTAAGTGTCAGCAAGTCGTTTCTGAAAGTATTTGTATGGAGTGTAGCCATGTATGGAAGTGAAACATGGATGATAAATAGTTTCGACAAGAAGACAATAGAAGCTTTCGAAATGTGGTGCTACAGAAGAATGCTGAAGTTAGATGGGTAGATCACATAAGTAGCGAGGAGGTATTGAATAGAATTGAGGAGAAGAGAAATTTGTGGCACAGCTTGACTAGAAGGAGGGGTCGGTTGGTAGGACATGTTCTGAAGCATCAATGGAGCACCAGTTTAGTATTAGAGGGAAGCGTGGAGGGTAAAAACCGTAGAGGGAGACCAAGAGATGAATACACTAAGCAGATTCAGAAGGACGTAGGTTGCAGTAGGTACTGGGAGATGAAGAAGCCTGCACAGGATAGAATAGCATGGAGAGCTGCATCAAACCAGTCCCTGGACTGAAGACCACAACAACAACAACAACAACAACATATAGAAAAACAGCATCAGTTCACCGAACATCTCTCCAAGTAATACTCACCGTGGAGTAGCTGCACTAGGATCCAGGTGTGTCAGAACATGCAGACAAATCATCTGTTCCGTTCTGTCGCATCGAATTTGTTCGCACTTGCAGGCCAACACAATGAGCAGACTTACTAAGAGCCCTGCACTCGTTGCGGCTTCAGTGCATAGTACACACGTCCTCTTCAGCCCGTATTGGCATCTGCCGCATCACAAGTCAAGAAATACTGAGAACTTATAATGTCATAATACAAGTTAAGAACAGAAAGAGATTTTTTGTCCACTCATTTGCATCTATTTTCTGTTCTGTCTTGTACCGTAGTTTTCACACAGTCGTCTTCTAAAACCCCAGAAACTTCTGAATAGCCCTATAGGATTCTGCAGCAGATAGGCGTCAATGACTTACGAAATTAGTTTTCTGTATCATTTCTGCTACCGTTCTTGTAGAGGGGTGTGACTAGCGCTTTTTTCCAGTCTCTGGGCACAGGTTTTTATGTAAGGGGCTTAAAATACACTACTGGCCATTAAAATTGCTACACCACGAAGATGACGTGCTACACACGCGAAATTTAACCGACAGGAAGAAGATGATGTGATATGCAAATGATTAGCTTTTCGGAGCATTCACACAAGGTTGGCGCCGGTGGCGACACCTACAACGTGCTGACATGAGGAAAGTTTCCAACCGATTTCTCATACACAAACAACAGTTGACCGGCGTTGCCTGGTGAAACGTTGTTGTGATGCCTCGTGTAAGGAGGAGAAATGCGTACCATCACATTTCCGACTTTGATAAAGGTCGGATTGTATCCTATCGCGATTGTGGTTTATCGTAGGGCGACATTGCTGCTCGCGTTGGTCAAGATCCAAGGACTGTTAGCAGAATATGGAATCGGTGGGGTCAAGAGGGTAATACGGAACACCGTGCTGAATCCCAACGGTCTCGTATCACTAGCAGTCGAGATGACAGGCATCTTATCCGCATGGCTGTAACGGATCGTGCTGTCACGTCTCGATCACTGAGTCAGCAGATGGGTACGTTTGCAAGACAACCACCATCTGCACGAACAGTTCGACGACATTTGCAGCAGCATGGACTATCAGCTCGGAGACCATGGCTGCGGTTACCCTTGACGCTGCATCACAGACAGGAGCGCCTGCGATGGTGTACACAACGACGAACCTGGGTGCCCGAATGGCAAAACGTCATTTTTTCGGATGACTCCAGGTTCTGTTTACAGCCTCATGATGGTCGCTCCCGTGTTTGTAGACATCGCGGTGAATGCACGTTAGAAGCGTGTATTCGTCATCGCTATACTAGCGTATCACCCGGTGTCATGGTATGGGGTGCCATTGGTTATGCGTCTTGGTCACGTCTTGTTCGCATTGACGCAACTTTGAACAGTCGACGTTACATTTCAGATGTGTTACGACCCGTGTCACTACCCTTCATTCGATCCCTGCGAAACCCTACATTTCAGCAGGACAGTGCACGACCGCATGTTGCAGGTCCTGCACGGGCCTTTCTGGATACAGAAAATGTTCGACTGCTGCCCTGGCCAGCACATTCTCCAGATATTTCACCAATTGATAACGTCCGGTCAATGGTGGCCGAGCAACTGGCTCGTCACAATACCCCAGTCACTACTCTTGATGAACTGTGGTATCGTGTTGAAGCTGCATGGGTAGCTGTACCTGTACACGCCATCCAAGGTCTGTTTGACTCAATGCCCAGGCGTATTAAGGCCGTTATTACGGCCAGAGGTGGTTGTTCTGGCTACTGATTTCTCAGGATCTATGCACCCAAATTGCGTAAAAATGTAATCACATGTCAGTGCTGGTATAATATATTTGTCCAATGAATACCCGTTTATCATCTGCATTTCTTCTTGGTGTAGCCGTTTTAATGGCTAGTAGTGTATATAATTGTTAAAATGGGAGCTAACAGCAAATTCTGTATATAGGGTGTCCGAGAAATGTCGTGACAAAGTTTAAGGGGCTGCATACAGTGTCCTGAGGAACAAATCGAGGATAGGCACTCGTGTCCAGAAACATCTTCCAACGACGCTACATAGCATCGAAGTTACAGGCGCTGGCGCCTGCCAATAGGCCACACCTTCGGCAGTAAATACGGCTTTGTACACTGATAGCGATCGCGACTGATTGCCACGATGGCCAGTGGAAAGATAGAGCTAGCTTCTGCGTAGACAGACTTGTCTCCTATGAATGCGATGCTCTGTTGGTAGATGTGAAAGGTTTCCATCTGCAGTTTGTTTTCATCCTGTCCACCGAAAAGAATTGGAGATTTTAGAGGGTTCCAAGAAAAAAATGAACTGCTGTGGAAACCCCTGTCCCCCGAGGCAACAGAGCATCGCTCTCACAGGTGACAAGGCCTTTCTACGCATCACCTGCCTCCACGTTTTTCATTGGTAATCTTGGCAATCAGGCACAAATAACAAACAACATTGCGAGACCTTCCGCCGACATACCTTCAGTGTACAATGTCACGTTTCCTGCCGAAAGGGTGGTCTAGTGGGAGACGTCAGCTCCTGTACCTTAGACGCTCTGTAGCATGGTTGGATGACGTCTCCGGATATGAACTCCTATCTTCGATGTGTTTCTCGAGGGACTCACTACAGTCCCTCTAAGTTTGTCGTAACATTTCTGGGACATCCTGTGTAACCTGACGGTTCGCAGTTGTTAGAGAACGTGTAATTGATTTAGGGTGGTTTGAGGATAGACCTACTCGTAGAGGTTAACATGCACTACGCTGACTTCCAAGACAAAGAGGCAACTCAGATTAAGCCCAGGTCGACATCAGGTGTAAGCATTATAGTCATGGCTTTGGCCTATCGTCGTGGCCGACTGTTGCGTATACGCAGTTTGAGTCACGTGTCTACTTGAGGTGCCTGTCTAGTTTCCCCTCTGCATCTAACAAACACAATACGCCAACAGACCATCATTATCAGCACAAACGATTTATCATTTCAAATAGTTTCACCCTTAAAAGTCCTGGACGTGTAATTTTTCTTTATTCCGTCTTTCAGACTCCAATTACCCGTTTTTTGGGCTTCTTTTGCAAACAAGCACTTTCCATTCTCTCAACTAATTCATGCGTTCTTTCCACGTGATCCTTTGCGTTCAATACGTCTAATTATAACACTAGGGGCTTTCAATAAGTAACGCAACACATTCTTTTTTCGGTCAGTTTCGGTTGAAAAAATACGGAATTTGTTGCGCGACATCGTTGAATATTCTATCTTCGTCTCCTATAGTTCATGAAGCCTTCAAAATGGCATCTGTTACGTAGGTGCGGTCCAGGCAGAGAGCTCTGGTTGAGTTTCTTTTGGAGGAAAACCAGAGCATCGCAGATATTATAGGCGCTTGCACAATGTCTACAGAGACATGGCAGTGAACAAAAACTCGGTGACTCGTTGGGCAAGGTGTCTGTCATCATCGCAACAAGGTCACAAAACCCTCCATCGCGCCGGCCAGCCCCGTACAGCTGTGAGTCCTGCAATGTTAGATTCAAGGTGATCGACGGACCACAAATACCTCGCAGCTCAGCTGGACGTCTCTGTTGGTAGTGCTGACACACTCGTCCACCAGTTGGGGTGGACGCGCTGAATACCTGGCCGTCTGACAGCAGACCTTAAGGAGCAACGAAGGACCATTCGTGCGGAATTTCTTGGGCCTTACGAGGCTGATTGTGACAATGTTTTATCAAACAGTCACAGGCGAGGGTTCATCACATCTAACGGGAAACAAAACGGGACTCTGTGCAGGGGCGCCACACCACTCCTCCTCCGAAGAAAAAGTTCAGAATCGGACAGTCAGCCGGTAAAGCCACGGTGACGGTCTCTGCGACTCTGAAAGAATTATTCTGTTTTATGTACTTCCTCATGGTGCAACGATCAACTCGGAAGTGTACTGTGCTACCCTCAGGAAATTGAAGAAACGACTTCAGCGTGCTCGTCACCACAAAAATGCAAACGAACTTCTTCTCCGTGACAACACAAGGCCTCACACAATACTGCGCATCCGAGGGAACTGTTCTTCTTTATCCACCCTACAGCCCGGATCTCGAACCTTCCGACTTACCTCTATTTGGCGCAATGAAAGGTACATTCCGCGAGAAGCAGTGCGTGGATGATGGGGAGGTTATTGATGCAAGACGTTGGCACCGACGTCGTCCAGTAGAGTTATATACCATGCGGGTATATACGTATAGGTGATGTAAGGCCGTCTAACTGAACGGAGGTTATGTTGAAAAATTGATTTTTGTAGGCTAAAAATTGTGGAATAAAGTGGTATATTAGAATCCTGATTAAATCCAACCTTCTTTCGGAAAAAAATATGTTGTGTTACATATTGAACGCTCCTCGTATGATACCTCCGGTTCTCTCCTTATACTGCCAAGCGGCTGTAAAATCTTGTCTCGTCACTCTCTATTATTTAGTCTGTTGGTCTATATTTTGCCAACATCCACATCCGTAAAGCAATTAATGCACTACAATTATGTTATAGAACTTAAGCATTGTCTCCCTCCTGCGTTTCGAAAGTCTCTCTCGATCGTGCCACTCACGTACAGAATGGCTGAAGATTTTCTCTTCTAATCTCATAATGATGTGTGCGACATGTCGTAATGTAAATATATGAACTGTTCAATTATTTATCGTTAATGACACTGGTGTAGATCTTTTAAAATTGTATTCGCGATGAGCGACTTCAGCATCCACTGAAGATGTAGGTAAAATGCCCTATTCATCTGCAGATAGCATCGTGTCGAGATTAACGTCGTTACGTTTATCATTAGTAGGTAATGTCTTTTGCTAATTATCGAAGATCTTGTCAACAAAGCTACTGCAAAGATTGCCTGTTCTTGGATAAGAGCCTGTATCATCTCCTCTCGCATAGTTCCATCTAGTTTTATGTTAAGAATTGTGTGGACTATACCTACTAAATGTTGCCGAGAACCCTCATTCAGCAAGACCTACAATATTTAAAATGCGAATTCACATAGAACAAAATATGCATGATTCATGGACACGTTACATCCATTACTGGTTTGCCTTAGAGTAACTAACAATTTCTGTGACAAATAGATCATCCAATGACGCAACTAACATGCCGGTCAATATGTAGACAATTGACTGCTACTTATCATCGTTCTGTGACAAGCTGAAATAACGCTGAAGACTAGGAAGCAATAATTTGAAGATGGTCGCAAACGGTACAGAACAAAGAAGGATGAGAAGTTCATAGCAGTGACATCCCCACAGAACGTATAGGTTTCAAAGAACAATAAGAACAACGGAAAAGAGGTAATAACGCTATCTGTTTTTCCCGTCATAGCCATAAGAATGTTCTGTCTGTTCCTTCACTTTAAGGGCACTTTTTGACTGAGATGCTTTACTTTCCACGAAATTTAAGAACGAAATAACGCCAGCTTTTCTCTTTAATGGAAAAACTTTTGAAGTACACGAGTGCAAATTAAGCTTTCTCGCCGTATTAAAAAACGGAAGATTGCCCAAATTTTAATAAAACCATTTACATTTCTTCCGTCCGGTCTTGCGCGAGCAAAACGTTTCAGCAGTTTGCTTACAAGACTACATTTTAAATGCAGAGAACCACCTCCGTTCGCACAATTGCGGATTGCTGGATCTACGAAGCTTCTTGCTCCGTCGTAATTCTTTTCAACACGAACTAATTTAACGTGTAAGCACAGAAATAAGCACGTCAAATCGAGTGTTAATTACCATTGTTCGAAACAATGGCCAGTATAAAGCCAAATACTCGCGCCATACACACAGACAATTACCCACTTCAGCTTAAGCTGCTTGTAAAACTCTGGGTAAATGGTCCCAGGAGAAATCTAAATGAGTCGCTGCTTTCATGGTACTTTAAATAAAACCACCGTCAGAACAATAAACCACCTCATGTAAGCTGATGTTTGCGGTGATCCTCGCACACGCAGATGGCTATGATGCGGGACGAAGTACGTCAATGCTTGCTGCTTGTTCCACGTTCGTTTGAGAATGATCAGTATTGTCCCTTGTATAGTTTCGTTTCACGTAATTATCGTCGAAGTCACAAAGGTTATGAAAGAAAATTATTAGGGTCAATTTTTCTGAAACGAATTTTCATGGAAATATGATTCCGTAATTCGACATTCAAAGCTATTCATATTCTTCTCATCTTATTTGCCGGTGCTCTGATGACTATTATCCATTGTCAGTACCCATAAACTGGTATCAGGTAATTTCCTTTGTCAAAAAACATATCTTCCATTTCATAAAAACGGCTATCAGAATGACATTTAATCAGTTCTTCAAAACATTATTCCATTATTTTGTAATTTTTTCATAGATGTAGTGTCATGTGATGAAGCTGTTCCGTCACGTATTTTTTTCTGCTTCAAAATAGAGCGTTATCTCGTGACCCAATGTTACCCAACGGCTTTAGGTTAAAAGTGATGGTAGAAGACTTCCATCTCTTTTTTCAGTCTTAACATTTTGATCTTATTGGACTCTTATCGACAAGATGCAATATCTCCTATTTTTCGCATTATTTCTAAAAATTAAAATTAGTTTCTGGTGCGGTTCAGATACAGTTCTGATATCGCGCTCGATAATGGAAACATACCATAAGAAAAATCTGGACACTTTGTAACGTACCTACAACAAATAACGACTATGTTCGTCTGTGAATAGGGACTGGACAAGCAACCTGAGCTCTCAGTAATAGGAATCTAACCTGCATAACACTGCGTGCGTGTTGTATGAATGTCAGTTTCATTGTCATTTAAGCCCACAACAGATCGTTGCATGAGAAACTTAAAACTAACACTTGGGTAAGCTATCCGACTGCGTATTTTGAATATGAAAAACTACAGGAAAAAATGAACCTGTAACAATGAATACCTAAGCCATCTGACTACGTATTTGAATAAGGATTTACAAGTGATGCAGAATCTGAATTGCGCAACGTAATTTACTGGATTAGAGTACATGACATGTTGTGGTGTGTCTGTGTCTCTGTTTTGGCCCTAAGTTTTGCACTCACCTCTTCAGATGATTGCCTATTTCCAAGTTGTTTACAGCAATACCCAGCAGCAGCAGCTAAAACTTATTTTTACTAAGAATGAATTTAATAAAAAGGAGTTTGTTTGGGTCCTGTTAAATACTGAATAAATTGTAAGAAGAGATTTCATAAATTAAGTCTATTTGAAAACTACAGAAATCGTCATTACCAATAACAGTCTGACAAGTATTGATAATGACGAAAGAATTATCAATAATGGCAAAGTGCAAGATTAACAAATTATTTCAATTTCAATATTACATTAACATTTAATAACCACAGCATATTTATGAATTAGAAGTGGAGAATAATTATTATTGTTTGGAGGATAAAGAGGCTTCATTAACTAGCACATAAAAAAATAGGATTTTTGCAAACTCGGACTAACAATCACGAGCGTAACCCTGCAATTGCGCTTTACGATATGCTTGCGAATTTTATCTTGAATTCCATCTTCAAGCGTAGTTAAACCATCTAAACGTCTACTGCCTATATAAAGGAAATCAGGCCCTGAGTGTGGTAAGAACTGCCATCACCGACATGAGGGCAGCGTGACACGTCTTCTGTGTCCGAGCTCTCGACCAACACTACTCAAATTTTACTCTCACGTGTTTCGCCCTCAGATGTTTCTATCGATATCGAGTGCTTATTTAGTTCCAGTCTTAAACAATGCAAAGAACAGCCTTAAATTGGATGTACTGATTTCGATACTCAATGTGTTGTGTACACAGTTCCGCGTAGTCAGCACGTACACAACTTTCCCAATACAGCACGCCCCGCTAAGCACAACAGCGCAGGCACAGCGCTCGTCCATCTCTGCACTACGAGATGGCGCTGCCTTAGAGACGGACCAAATTCTGCTTCTGCTGATCCGCGTATTAATATGTAACGCAGCCAAAGAGATTGCTACTAACGTAGAACCTTTTCTCCTCGCGGATCACACTCGTGCAGTGATACCTGAACGCTCGAGGTATTATAACGAGTGTACAGACCTCTGATTAGTCTGTCTGCATTAGTTTGTACTCAAGTTTCAGTCTGCGTCTAATAAGATTATCAAATTCCTGTACATAGCCACGAAGATAAATGAATAGACACTTTGTCAAGTATCAGAGATATGTGAGAATAAGATTAATGTACAAAGACCAAAGGAACTTCAGATTGTCAATTGTAAACAGCAGCCAGAATCAAGTTCAGTAATTTCTATGCTTTTTATTATTTTAATAAATGTGTGTGAAAATTAATCAAGTCCTGTTTAAAGTTGGTCACCGTCAATCTGCTACTCTAAGCGTGCAAGTGGCATTTCTATCGTCTGACCTAACGGCAGTAGATGAGCATGCCACAATAAGATCACGAGACATATTGCTGACACTCGCCTACTTCGTTAGAGCGACAAGTCAAATAATCTGATGGTGTGTGTACCAAAGGTCTTACAGTACGCACACCACACAATGTAATATTTAATCAATGTAATGAAGAGTTCTGACACACTCCTTACAATTTTCATAGGATTTGTCGTCCCAGGAAAATAGTTCGATAACGTAAAGTAGTGTAAGATGTTTGATATTCTTAGAGATATAGCTATCAACTGTAGCGAAACAAGGTTAACATAGAGTACAATATACAAAAAACAAAAGGTGTCAATATGAAAGGCAAACCTACAAAGAAGCGCTCGAGTAATAACTTTCGTATTATCAGGGATAACACTAGCTGGCAAAATTTGTAGGAGAAGAGAGAGATCTGAATACATACAACAGGTAAATAAGGACGTTAGGTGCCCCTCTGCGATGAAGAATTGGCTTAGGGGAGGAAAATCAGCATGCCGAATTCGCTAGAGTTGCTAGTGCTGTATAGCACAGCTATTGCGAAAGGGTTTAAGCTATCGTTTATAAAATTAGATTAGTAGTAACAGAAATATAGATATAGTGATAGCATGAGTTTCTATCAACATCTCCTAAAAATAATATGCTCTCCATAAGAATTTCTAAGATGCAAAAAAGTTCCTTCTTTTCTTATTCTCTTAATTTTCTAGTTTATTTAAAATATTTGCGCCGTCTGTCAGTTACCACAGTATCTATCAGAAAATTTCGATTTCCAGATGTCTTCCATTATCTTACGCAATCTACCACACTGGTATTGAAAATCAAGTAGTAGTTTACTTAATATGTTGGCCCTGTTTTTGATGGATGTATAACTCGTCTATTGTTCGTCGAATAATCAATTTCCCGAATGTCTCTATCGACGGTTCTACTGCTGCCAACGTTCCTTTCGCGTAAGCACCATGAAGATTAGATGTGAGAAGTTAGGGCTCTTACGGAGGCTTTTACACAGTCGTTTCCCACGCTATGCTTACGAGTGGAACAGGGAGGAAATGACGTAGTAGTAGTAGAAGTAGTAGTACAAGGTACCTTCTGCCATGCACTGTACGGAGGTTTCTGGAGTATGTGTGTAGATTCAGATATACACGGGTTTTATGGCAACATTTTCGTCGTTCTTCCTCTGCGATTCTAGTGAACCACGTAATGTATTTTGCTGGTCCTTTCCGACGCGAGCTGTTTTTACAATACAGACCTTGGTACGATTGCGCCAGTTGATCAGTTTTGCTGCCTCTTTAATAAAGACATTGACCAAGTTAGTAGTGATTCTAGGTTATATACTGTACAAGTACTGTCTCTGTATATTTTCATCATTTTCTTACGATATGGGAGGCACATCTTTCGGCTAGTCAACAACCCCCTATATTTCGAAAGGAGCACACCATCTCATTTTCAAGGCAAAACTGCAACAAGTAAGCGCTGTGCAAGGGAATTTTAAACTTCAATTTGCAGAGAAATTGTAGAACGATAAAAAAAAAAACACACACACACACACACACACACACACACACACATTCTAGAAACACTAGCGCCATCACACAACCAAAGATGTCCGCTATCAAATTTTGACATGTGCTAATAGACATTTCGCCTTCTTACACGAACCATGACACGGTTTCCCTGCAAACAAACAACATTAACATGCGATTTCTGAAAGAGAAAAGTGTTTTGCCGGCCGGAGTGGTCGAGCGGTTCTAGGCGCTGCAGTCTGGAACCGCGCGACCGCTACGGTCGCAGGTTCGAATCCTGCCTTGGGCATGGATATGTGTGCTGTCCTTAGGTTGGTTAGGTTTACGTAGTTCTAAGTTCTAGGGGACTGATAACCTCAGCAGTTAAGTCCCATAGTGCTCAGATCCATTTGAACCAGCCAAGTCTGTTGTGTAAGCTTTCCCTACTCACTCGGTGTAGATAGCATTACTCCTAACTACTTTGTGAGGGTGTGCTAAAATGCCAATCATTTCCACATTGAAGCATTAGCTATACTTCTCCCCACTTCGATGTTTGTTAAATGGCGCCTTAATGGTATTTCAATTTTTTACTAATGTGTTTCCTCGCGGAACTGAAAAACGATCGTAATATCGCTAGGCAAACTGCATTGAAGTAAGAAAACTGGAAAGAGTCGTCATAACATGTGTGTCATAATAAAAGTTTCTTCAGTGCAGTGACACACGTTGTCTCCAATCCTACCGCATAACAGACCTACAGTTTATAAGAAAGTAACTAATGTCGCAGACAATATAACGCTCTCACCAAGATAATACCGAAATATTTGGGTTACGCAAAAAACTGTCATATACAGAGATGTATGACACACTTCTTAAGCAACGATGCTTGCCTTAGTATCATAAACTCAAAAACGCTTTAGAAACCACCACCTTCATGGAGTTGGTAACAAAAGAGTTGAACAGGGTGAGGCAAATGAAAGTGGCCCGGAGAACAGAGTTCCAGGGTACAAAGAAACACAGCAGAGGAAAGGAAATTCAGACCAATCTGACTATAGATCTCTTGACTCTTTTGGGTCCTGATCAGCAAGTTGCAGAAGGTAGATCGAAGCTGGACAGTCTCATCCGAAATGTTCTGCTGCACCTGTAGAAAACTGAGTCTTGTACTAATACTCCTTAGACTTGAGAGCTCCCCACACAGTCGCATACTGACAGATCAGGTTACGTGGGTGGCCAGCGAAGGCCGCAGTCAGACTGACCTCTGCTAACAACTTTGTCGGGCGCGAAGGTTATGTGCTCCTGGGTTTGGCTGGCTGTATGGTCAGTTGCTCCATCCTGTTGGAAGTAACTGTAGGTCTTTTCCTCCTCCGTTAACGCTGCCACAAATGGTTTCAAGATACACTCCTGGAAATGAAAAAAAGAACACATTGACACCGGTGTCTCAGACCCACCATACTTGCTCCGGACACTGCGAGAGGGCTGTACAAGCAATGATCACACGCACGGTACAGCGGACACACCAGGAACCGCGGTGTTGGCCGTCGAATGGCGCTAGCTGCGCAGCATTTGTGCACCGCCGCCGTCAGTGTCAGCCAGTTTGCCGTGGCATACGGAGCTCCATCGCAGTCTTTAACACTGGTAGCATGCCGCGACAGCGTGGATGTGAACCGTATGTGCAGTTGACGGACTTTGAGCGAGGGCGTATAGTGGGCATGCGGGAGGCCGGGTGGACGTACCGCCGAATTGCTCAACACGTGGGGCGTGAGGTCTCCACAGTACATCGATGTTGTCGCCAGTGGTCGGCGGAAGGTGCACGTGCCCGTCGACCTGGGACCGGACCGCAGCGACGCACGGATGCACGCCAAGACCGTAGGGGCCGTAGGGGACCGCACCGCCACTTCCCAGCAAATTAGGGACACTGTTGCTCCTGGGGTATCGGCGAGGACCATTCGCAACCGTCTCCATGAAGCTGGGCTACGGTCCCGCACACCGTTAGGCCGTCTTCCGCTCACGCCCCAACATCGTGCAGCCCGCCTCCAGTGGTGTCGCGACAGGCGTGAATGGAGGGACGAATGGAGATGTGTCGTCTTCAGCGATGAGAGTCGCTTCTGCCTTGGTGCCAATGATGGTCGTATGCGTGTTTGGCGCCGTGCAGGTGAGCGCCACAATCAGGACTGCATACGACCGAGGCACACAGGGCCAACACCCGGCATCATGGTGTGGGGAGCGATCTCCTACACTGGCCGTACACCACTGGTGATCGTCGAGGGGACACTGAATAGTGCACGGTACATCCAAACCGTCATCGAACCCATCGTTCTACCATTCCTAGACCGGCAAGGGAACTTGCTGTTCCAACAGGACAATGCACGTCCGCATGTATCCCGTGCCACCCAACGTGCTCTAGAAGGTGTAAGTCAACTACCCTGGCCAGCAAGATCTCCGGATCTGTCCCCCATTGAGCATGTTTGGGACTGGATGAAGCGTCGTCTCACGCGGTCTGCACGTCCAGCACGAACGCTGGTCCAACTGAGGCGCCAGGTGGAAATGGCATGGCAAGCCGTTCCACAGGACTACATCCAGCATCTCTACGATCGTCTCCATGGGAGAATAGCAGCCTGCATTGCTGCGAAAGGTGGATTACACTGTACTAGTGCCGACATTGTGCATGCTCTGTTGCCTGTGTCTATGTGCCTGTGGTTCTGTCAGTGTGATCATGTGATGTATCTGACCCCAGGAATGTGTCAATAAAGTTTCCCCTTCCTGGGACAATGAATTCACGGTGTTCTTATTTCAATTTCCAGGAGTGTACATTGTGAATATTGTTACTCGTAAATTTACGGTTGAAGAGTCACTAGTTTTACACTAAAGCGCCAAAAAAACGGGTGTAAGCATGCGGATTCAAATAAGAGATATGTAAGCAGACAGAATACGTAGCTGCGGTCAGCAACACCTATATAAGACAAACGTCTGGCGCAGTTGTTAGATCTGTTACTGCTGCTTCAATGACAGGTTATCAAAATTTAAGTGAGTCTGAACGTTGTGTTATATTCGGGGCAAGAGCGATGGGACACATCATCTCCGAGGTAGAGATGAAGTGGGGATTTTCCCGTACGACCATTTCACGAGTGTACCGTGAATATCAGGAATCCGGTAAAAAAGAATCAAGCCTCCGACATCGCTGCGACCGGGAAAAGATCCTTCAAGAACGGGACCAACGACAGCTGAAGAGAATCGTTCAACTTGACAGAAGTGCAACCCTTTCGCAGATTGCTGCATATTTCAGTGCTGGACCATCAACAAGCATCAGCGTGCGAACCGTTCAACGAAACATCATCCATATGTGTTTTCGGAGCCGAAGGCCAACTCGTGTACCCTTTACGACTGCACGACACAAAGCTTTACGCCTTGCCTAGGCCCGTCAATACCGACATTGGCTTGTTGATGACCGGTCGGACGACACTCGTTTCAGTGGACGTGTAGGGGTATGGAGTCAACTTAATGAACCCATGGACCCTGAATGTCAGCAGGGGACTGTTCAAGCTGGTGGAGGCTCTGTAATGGTGTGGGACGTGCGCACTTGGAGTGATGCTCTCGCGTGGGCCCCACACGATGTTAGCCAGGTGTACCTGTTTTTTTGGCTCTTCAGTGTATATTAGCAGTAACTCCCTCAACACCGATACTTTAAAGAATCGAATTCAAAAGTATAAAAGAGCTTCAAACGTCTAATTTACGCTCTCTGTTTTCCTTTAATAATTTCGTGGGGCTGTAAGCGAGAAAAAGTTTATAAAATATTTAAAATTCTGCTTAAAGTTTGTTGTAAGTCGCTATGTTCTCTCATTATCAAAATATTAGGGCTATATTCTGTGTAATTTTCGATCCGTTTTAAGTAAAGCTTGTTTTTCTCGCATATAAATGCTTATGACGTCATATCTCCGATCTATGTGTCGTATAATGATATAATTTTGCAGCTACATTCAATGGTATATGTGGATACTGTCTGCGAAATGTGTTGCTAATAGTGCTAGTAGTAAAGTAATAAATTTAAACGTCGCGCCTGATGAAGTTTTACTGCATGCACACCGAAAATGTAGTAATAGATAAAATTTATTTCTTAGGAGGGAGAGCTATCAGCAACAAAAAGCTTCGAAAAGGTTTTAAATTATATATGGAATTTGTTGGAAGTAGCAAAATGCACTCATTCTCAAATACTGGATGAATATTAACTAAGTTATTGTGTTAAACCTTTACATAACATTATATCTCTTACTGAGTAGTTTATGACAGCACTTCAAGTTTTTAAATTTGGTCAATAATTTTATGAAATAGCGAAAATAACATTTTTTTTTTGCCCTTGGAAGTCATTAGCTAACCAGCAACTATGACTAGGTTATCGTTCTAGCCTATATTTCCAACTGTCGCCTTCAGATGCAACAATCACAGCGCATGTATGTTCACATAGTACGCTCCTGTTCGGGCCTATTCAGCTGACTAGTTACTACGTAACGTATTCACGTACTATGGTTGTGTATAAAACTTAGTTTGGTTTGTAGTTTAGTTTCGAAGTATTTCACAATCCCCTTTTTCTTTTCTATTAAACAGATCGTCTGATAATTACTTTGTAGTAAGTCAAAACCGGTAATGGTTCCACTTTTGTGGCCTAAGACTGAAATACAGGGTGACAATTATTGAACGATATGAAATAAAATCGTCATAATTTCTCAACGGTTTGCGTTAGGACGTTCAAACTGCACAGTTGGCCGCGGCCCATGATGTCAGTTATTATGCGCATGAATAGCTTGATTTATCGACGAAGCTCGCTTTCATTTGTATCGGTTCGTCAGTAAGCAATCCTGGTACATTTGGGGGACTGAGGACCCGCACTTCGAGATCGAGAAATCTCTTCACCCTCAAGGAGTGAGTATTGTGTGCAACAGTCCAGTGACGAAATAACCCGTGTGGTATTCCTTGATGCCACGGTGACTACCGGAGGGTCCGTGAATGTTTTGGAAGATGATTTCATCCCCATTATCCAAAGTGACCCCGATTTCGACAAGATGTGGTTCATGCAAGACAAAGCTGGTCCCCCATCTAAGCAGGACAGTGATGCCCTGGAGGAGTACTTTGGCGACCACATTCTGGCTCTAGGGTACTCAGAGGCCACTTACACGGGCCTCGATTGGCCGCCATATTCTCCGGATCTGAACACATGCGACTCCTTCTTGTGGGTCTATGTCAAAGACAAGGTGTACAGCAATAACCCGAAACCATTGCTGAGCTGAAAACAGTATTTCAGGAGGTCATCGATATAGTCGATGTTCCGATACTTCAGCGGGTCGTGCAGAATTTCGCTATTCGTCTGCGTCACAATTCCAATGATGACAGGCATATCGAACATGTCATAACCTAAATCCGAATATCTGTAGTGACGTTTATATGTTGAATAAAGTGTGTGCGCGCCACAGGTTTGTAACTGATGTACGGTTTTTTTCATGTAGTTAAATAATTGTCACCCTATATATGGTTTCTTTCATGTAGTTAAATAATTGTCACCCTGTATATAATTCGAAACATTTAAGACGATCGCTGTATTTACCTGAGACAGTATTTTAGTCTGTGTACACAGATAAATTCCGCAACTGACATCACTGGAAGATCTTATTGCGCTGCATAGAAACTACAGAAACTGAAGCACTTAAGTCGTAGAGACCTGGTCGAGCTTCTCGACGATAAAGTAGTCTGCTCAGTAAAACTTGGAGAGGTGGTGTAGTGTCGTGTGAAGGGAGATTTATGACCCTTGAACTTGTCGTTGAAATGAACACTTCGAACAGCACAGTGAATTACACCCCTTTCGCTTGCCAGAAAATACTGTGCCTCTCTGGGCAAGTTATAATGCAGTCGCTGCGATTTATTTCAAACACTCGTCGCGCACAACAATGGTTGCTTATTACAATTCGTAAGTTCCATGTTACGTTCTGAAAAAACACGTTACCTATAAAATTAAGTCCGGCATGTGCCCTAAATTGGAAAATGCCCTGTCGCATTTTTGTGTTTAGACACACGAATCAAACTGGTAGTGCTGTCTGACTGCAAAAGGTGTAGAAAATGATCTAGGCGGGGAAGGCTTACTGAGCATGGTGATTTACTATAGGCACAGCAAAGAACAACTAAATTTACATGATCCTGAATAGTCGCATCAAATATGTGACGTTTTATGAAAAGTGTATAAGCTGCAGGGATTCTAGCGCTTTAATGTGTCATGGGCGTGTGGACGCAAACTATTATTACAGCACTCCAATGTAAGACATCAAATGATCACATTTTATCAAACTAAGAAACTGCGATTCTGCCTCCTGCATCAAACTATAACTCATACCTTTTATGTTGAAAAGTCATGTATAGAAACGCAAGTACAGCCTTCACAGTGATTGCCACTAGTTTTGAGATTAATCGTAGTAATAATTCCCGAAATTTGATACCATTAAAGAAGGGAAGTCGTACACTCGGCATTGGGTGATCGTGTACTAACTGCTAAGTGCAAGTAAGCACAGGGTTATTACAAATGATTGAAGCGATTTCACAGCTCTACAATAACTTTATTATTTGAGATATTTTCACAATACTTTGCACACACATACAAAAACTGAAAAAGCTTTTTAGGCATTCACAAATGTTCGCTATGTGCCCCTTTAGTGATTCGGCAGACATCAAGCCGATAATCAAGTTCCTCTCACACTCGGCGCAGCATGTCCCCGTCAATGAGTTCGAAAGCGTCGTTGATGCGAGCTCGCAGTTCTGGCACGTTTCTTGGTAGAGGAGGTTTAAACACTGAATCTTTCACATAACCCCACAGAAAGAAATCGCATGGGGTTAAGTCGGGAGAGCGTGGAGCCCATGACATGAATTGCTGATCATGATCTTCACCACGACCGATCCATCGGTTTTCCAATCTCCTGTTTAAGAAATGCCGCACATCATGATGGAAGTGCGGTGGAGCACCATCCTGTTGAAAGATGAAGTCGGCGCTGTCGGTCTCCAGTTGTGGCATGAGCCAATTTTCCAGCATGTCCAGATACACGTGTCCTGTAACGTTTTCTTCGCAGAAGAAAAAGGGGCCGTAAACTTTAAACCGTGAGATTGCACAAAACATGTTAACTTTTGGTGAATTGCGAATTTGCTGCACGAATGCGTGAGGATTCTCTACCGCCCAGATTCGCACATTGTGTCTGTTCACTTCACCATTAAGAAAAAATGTTGCTTCATCAATGAAAACAAGTTTCGCACTAAACGCATCCTCTTCCATGAGCTGTTGCAACCGCGCCGAAAATTCAAAGCGTTTGACTTTGTCATCGGGTGTCAGGGCTTGTAGCAATTGTAAACGGTAAGGCTTCTGCTTTAGCCTTTTCCGTAAGATTTTCCAAACCGTCGGCTGTGGTACGTTTAGCTCCCTGCTTGCTTTATTCGTCGACTTCCGCGGGCTACGCGTGAAACTTGCCCGCACGCGTTCAACCGTTTCTTCGCTCACTGCAGGCCGACCCGTTGATTTCCCCTTACACAGGCATCCAGAAGCTTTAAATTGCGCATACCATCGCCGAATGGAGTTAGCAGTTGGTGGATCTTCGTTGTACTTCGTCTTGAAGTGTCGTTGCACTGTTATGACTGACTGATGTGAGTGCATTTCAAGCACGACATACGCTTTCTCGGCTGCTGTCGACATTTTGTCTCACTGCGCTCTCGAGCGCTCTGGCAGCAGAAGCATGAAGTGCGGCTTCAGCCGAACAAAACTTTATGAGTTTTTCTACGTATCTGTAATGTGTCGTGAGCATATGTCAATGAATGGAGCTACAGTGAATTTATGAAATCGCTTCAATAATTTGTAATAGCCCTCTATACATTCGATTAAATAGGAAACAGGTGAAAAGAAAAGTAATAAAGGAGTGGAAAAGTCACGTTGGAGACTAGCGACCATTCTAGTATATTGCATAGATCTATCGCTAAGCTGCCTATGCAGGATAAGTGATTTAAAAGATATTTGAATATAAAGTAATATGACTGTCTCCAAAATTATTTAAGCCACGGCATAACGTGCAACATTAGTGTTCAGAAACGAGTGGCACACAAAGTTCTGAACACACGGAAGAAGTGGAAGAAAGTAAGGTCTGTATCTAGTGGGGAATATTGGACAAATCTCATTTGTAGAAAGTGTGGGGAATTTAAAAGTCGTACCGTGCGGATGGATTAATTGTAAATAGATTCTGTACATTGCATTGAAATCTGCTAGCCTCACCAAGGCACAAAGACCAGATCTTGTCATGACGTGCTTTCAAATCACGAAAATTTAAGTGAAATCCTCTACCTTAAACTTCGTGTTTCGGACCAAGAAAATAATCACGCGTGAACTACGCGACCTCTGTGATTAATAACCTCGTATTGTAAACGTGCTCTTCTAGCATACACCCAGATTGCATCTTATTACACCGTAGTGCTGCAAACTGCCAACCAGAGCTACAAGACGTGTCTTCAAAACCCCTACCCATAGTTCGCTGGGAGGCGGGTTTGGATATAAATGGTCCGCTAAAACGGATCTCAGAGAGAACGCCATATAGGCATTTCTATAGACAAACTATATTGGTAGCAATCGATAAATGGGTGAAGAATTGTATCTTTGCTGTAAATCTGAGATAAATAATACACGAAACAACTGAGTAATGGAAGTTCCAAAGCTTAACAACCAAGCTTAAACTTTCTCGCTGAAAGTAAACTACTGATAATCAAGAAAGGGGGAAACGTAATAGATGTTCTGAAAGTGTCCATCGGTGTGTGATTTTTATTTCCTGTCAAAATATTTTATGGAAATTAATACAGTTTACTATAATTACCAGAATATGGGACTGAGTTTAGAATTACTCCTATCGTTTATAAACTTTTCATCATGATGGAACACGGGAACGCAGTCGTACGATTTGTTGAGATTAGCAATAAATATGCCTCCGACTGCAGAAAATCATTGTTGCAGTAACAGGCAAATTTATTCCTGATCTCATTACTCGTCTCTCTTTTGGGGGCTCCTGCAACAGTCGCAACATCAATTAAGTCTCCCAAAAATTCTGTAATCGTCCTAATACGTGAAACATCTGTACAGTCGACGTATTATCATATCCAATGACGATCAAACAACTGGTAGCTGTTGTGTTGTCAGATGTAATTGACAGTGACAAATTAAACGTTTCTGTCTGACAATAAGTGTGACAGAACACCAACATGTTTGAATTGTCCCACTCATTCACCGGCACTCACTAACGAATTGTTGCACATAGGGCAGAGCCAATAACCTTTCAAAAATAATAATTCAAATGCCTCATCTTGATCTGTACTCCAAAAGCTACCTTTTGGTTTTCAGCGGAAGGTATTTCTGATGGTGTGATTTTCCCATTTCCTGCCAGTAAGCCTCCACATTTATTCTCTGATTTTCCCCATCATGGTCATTTCGTGAGATGTACCTGGCAAGAAGTAATACGTTACCTGGCTGCTCCTGGAATCTATCCTTCCAAAATTTCAACAGCAAAAATCCCCGTGATGCCCATCAACTCTCTTGTAGCGCCTACCAGACGAGTTAGTCACTCTCGCTTTTAATAAACTAACCCACGACTAAACGCAATGTTTCTTCGATATCCTCCATCCCCTTCATTCGTTACACCTTCTACGCATCCCAAACTACCTGCAATCAGGATTCGGCCCACGATCGTTTTCGTATGCTGCCTCCCTTATGAGAGAATTATACACTGTAAGACAAAAAAAAATGAACCACGAGGGAATTATCGGAATGGGACGATAATCGGCAGATGTAATGTACATGTACAGACAAACAAATGATTACAATTTCAGAAAAAATCGATGATTTATTCAGGAGGCAGAGCTTCACAAATTGAGCAGTCAATACCGTGTTGGCCCACCTCGGCCATTATGCAAAGGGTTATTTGGTTCGGCGTTGATTCACAGAATTGTTGGACGTCCTCCTGAGGGATATCGTGCCGAATTCTGTCCAACTGGTGCGTTAGATCTCCAAAATCCCAACACGGTTGCAGGTTCTGCCCATAATACCCTAAACTTTCTCGATTGGAGAGAGATTCGGCGACCATGCTGGCCAAGGTAAAGTTTACCGAGCGCAAGGCAAGCAGTAGTAACCCTTGGAGGGTGCGGGTTGGAATTATCTTGCTGAAATATAAGCCCAGGATAGCTTGCCGTAAAGGATAACAAACGGGGCTTAGAATATCGTCGTCATACCGTTGTACTGTAAGGGGTGCCGTGGATGACAAAGGGGTCCAGCACCCCAGACCGCTACCCCTGGTCGTTGGGCCGTATGGCGGATCACAGTCAGGCTGGCATCGCATCGCTCTCTGGGGTGCCTCCACTGTTCACCGGGGATCAGTTCTGCTCCACTCAGTGATATTCCAGCCATTTAACAAAACACACTATTTCAGGCAGTCACTGTCAGCATCTGTGGCGGCCCCCACACTTGAATGCATACTGCTGAGTACGCTAGTTTGAGTGCAGTGTTCGTCTTACTGTAAAAGTAAGATAATTGGCAAATCCGAGAATTAACCGGTGAAACCTAAGATTTACCATCGCGATGTGGCAAAAGTCCACAATTTCTCGTTATATGCATAGATTTCGAACTCGTACCAAGAGACATTAGTAAATCTTAGGATTATCCAATGCAAACTGGTAAAAGCTGGATTGAAGACTCCCCGCTCCGTCGTCCAAGTTCAGACAAGTTTCATTGTTGCCAATTTTGTGTTCAGAGAAGTTCCTTTGTTGGCAATTATGAGCTTTCATTCCGCTCACCGCTTCGTAGTTTGTCAGTGTGGAGCATTGTGCGTAGGACCATATTTGCGACTCGTTTTAGTGGTGTTTCTTCTGCAGCTTTGCATCAGAATTGATGTTATGCGTACAGATTTTACGAACTTTTAAGTGAATCACTGAATAAGAAGAAGGGCAACAGTTTTATGTACCTGCTGAGCAGTATAATATTCTGTTAAGTGAAGTGAAAAATGCAAAAATCGTTTCCAATTAAAAATCTGTTCACTACAGACGTTTGAAGCGATATGATGTTCTCAACATCGGATATGAAGAGAGACTCTTAGCACCGGTGTCTGCTGGAAAAGAAGAAATTCGTATTTACGTTCGCAGTTTGACGTACTACGTGAGAGCCACATTGCTATAGACCATGGCGGCCAAACACGGATGATTGTGGAACCGAATCGTAAGTACAAGAATGTGCCTGCTGGATCAATCGTTACTTCTTTGAGGTTATGTGAACCATGTCATAAAAAGGAGAAACATTGAGAAGGAGCGTTGTCGTGAAACCTATCATACACAGTGAAATGAATTCACGATGCCCAACTGACTTAATCGACATGCAGACAAACCGAGACAATAAGTCGAAGTTCATACTTGTATACCAAGATCATTTGACAAAATTTGTTATCTTCTGCGCATTAACTTCGAAAAGTGCTGATGAAGTATCATATTATCATCTTTTGGACATTTTTACCACCTTTTGTGCCCTAAGTATCCTTCATTCTGATAATGGTAGAGAGTTTTGTGACCAAGTCATCCAAAGTTTATGTGGGTTGCGGAGTGATATAAAGATAGTTCACGGGAAACCGAGGCACAGTCAGTCTCAGGGATCAGTCGAAAGAGCAAATCAAGGTATCGAAAAGTCTTCAATTGCAGGCAATGAAAGTGAAAGCAGCCTTATGTAAAAAAATTCCAAAACCTTCAGTTCGATAGAAATTGAGAATTAAAGTACCGGATGCAGACAGAGCAAAAATTTATGCAAAATCTATAATAGCAGTAGTGATAAATATTCAGGATGACTTGGTACCAAAGATGGTCAACTGAAGTCATTGTACACTAGCAACCAGTTTACATTGGCAAGGAAAATTTATCAACGTCAAAGAAGCAGCAAAAGAAGAAATTTGTCAATGGGAAGAGGTTGCCAAACAATCTTTTGTTGGAGGACAAGAGTTCAAAAAGTGCAATTGCTTAAAAAAGTGTTCAACTAAAAAATGATTATGTACATCGTCTTCCGTATCATGTGATTCGAACTGACACAATAGTCACCCTTGTTGTAAAAACAATTAACGTTCACAAAGTGAAATTTTTTTACAACATTTTTCACTAATATGGAATATTGCTCATATGATCACATTGGAATACAAGAATGTTTAACATACGTAAAGCTAACTTTTTTAATGAATACGTCTTTACCAGTTGGTATGGATACATCCGCAGATTTACCAACGTCTCTTGGTAAAAGTTCGAAATGTATGCATATAATAAGAAATTTCGGACTTTTACCACAACGTGATGGTAATCTTAGGTTTCACCAGTAATTGTAGGATTTACCAATCATCTTACTTTTACAGTAACACATATAGTTAGAAGGTTTGGTTTGGTTGGTTGGGGGGAAGAGATCAAACAGCGAGGTCATCGGTCTCATCGGATTAGGGAAGGATGAGAAAGGAAGTCGGCCGTGCCCTTTCAAAGGAACCATCCCGGTATTTTCCTGGAGCGATTTAGGGAAATCACGGAAAACCTAAATCAGGATGGCCGGACGCGGGATTGAACCGTCATCCTCCCGAATGCGAGTTCAGTGTGCTAACCACTGCGCCACCTCGCTCTGTTATAGTTAGAAATTTCGGACTTTTACCACACCGTGACGGTAAGCCTTCGGTTTCACCGCTTAATTCTAGGATTTAGCAATGATCTTACTTTTACAGTAACATTTGGACCATTTACTCTTTGTACGCGAAAACGCACAACCGTTTATGCAATACTTTGTGGAAGGTTTTTGACGCTCTTTAAAGTTTTCGAACCACCTCATTATACTTGAATTTTCCAGTGGTTCCCTCCCATACTGGTGTCGATAATTCCATTGTACATTTCTCACAGACTTGGATTCTGAATACCAGAGGATACATGGCATCTTTTACTGGTCCGTCGCCATTTTGATGCACTCCGCTCAAATCTGCAACAAAGGACAAACGAAAAAACTTCGAAAGCTGCTAGACGTTTTACAACAAAAGAAAATTCTGTATCCTCCAAGTCATGATTTTTTTTAGATGAAATCTATGGACACACTACATTATACAATAGAACCTTTATCAGTACACATGAAAGGCTGAAATTCGAAATAACTTGATGTTTATTCACAAAAATAGCAACAGATAGTTAAAGACAGAGCATACACGGCTTCAACATAGCTCACAGTGACTCGTAACGATATTTTTGATTGGGCAAAAAATTAATATGTTGACAAGTTTCTAGACGGGCCGAAGATACTCTTAAGAAATCGTACACTACGCTATAAAATCAATCGTGAGAATTAATGTAGATCATCAGATAAATAAAGTAAACTGAAGAAGATTCCGTTAGATCGTGTACGGAACCATTGAGTGAGTGGTGTTTGTCTCACCCAGACTGTGACTAGTTCTTTCTTCTGTAAATCATAAAAATAACTTGATGCAGCTAAAGATTCCTCCACAGTTTGTGGAGTGTCTTAGAAACAAGTATTATATACAGTCATATTGTAAATAATAGCAAAAAAGAAAAGACAACATGAATAACAATGAGACAAAATATCATCAGTGGAGGCATCAAAACTAGGAAAATCAAAGGAAAGCGTTTGGAGAAGAATAACTGTTTACGATAGCGCGTTCCTTGGCGCAGTGTATGCTGTGTATTTTTTACGACACACTCTTTAAATGTACATTATACTTAAAGCCACATCGATCTTTATGATTCACATACTGAACAAGCTTGAAAATACATTCTATTTCGAACAGGCATCATCAATAAAACCATTATTCAGTTTTTCATTTGTTTTACTCACTGACATCAGGTTTCTAATAGGCACGTGGCCAACATCCGTTTTAATGGTGATGACGTTACGTCACTTTGGATTAACAGATGTCTACACACATCTAGTAATACTCCTGGATATTTATAAATTTGAAAAATGAATAAATCACGGAATAATGTAGATAGAGAGGTACAAATTGACACACATGCTTGGAATGACATGGGGTTGTATTAGAACAAAAAAAGTACATAAGTTCAAAAAATGTCCGACAGATGGCGCTTCATCTGATCAGAATAGCAATAATTAGCATAACAAAGTAAGACAAAGCAAAGATGATGTTCTTTACAGGAAATGCTCAATATGTCCACCATCATTCCTCAACAATAGCTGTAGTCGAGGAATAATGTTGTGAACAGCACTGTAAAGCATGCCCGGAGTTATGGTGAGGCATTGGCGTCGGATGTTGTCTTTCAGCATCCCTAGAGATGTCGGTCGATCACGATACACTTGCGACTTCAGTTAACCCCAAAGCCAATAATCCCACGGACTGAGGTCTGGGGACCTGGGAGGCCAAGCATGACGATAGTCGCGGCTGAGCACACGATCATCACCAAACGAGGCGCGCAAGAGATCTTTCACGCGTCTACCAATACTTTGGTCTTTTTTTTTGTTACAATAAAACCCCATGTGATTCCAAGCATGTGTGTCAATTTTTACCTCTCTATCCACATTATTCAGTGGTTTATTAAGTTTTCAAATTTATACTGACTTCGTGATCACCCAGAACTTTGCATATACTAATGGAAGGTGTTTACGTTTTAGATTCCAAATTAATCTACCTTCAAAAATCTTTCGAGATACAGGAAGTTTTGTGTACTTCCTATTAAATTCAGTCCTTACGTCGTATATTCCTTCAGATTCATTAAATCAGTTATTTAAGAAACGGCAATTTTAGAATCTTGCTCTCTTGGGTAACTTTCTAGAAATGCCCGTTAAGATCACGGAGAGCTGGCACTCGTTTTTATGTCTGTGTATGCCCATCTTTTCGGAGATGGTTTCGGGGCTCGGTTGTTCGCTGCGGAATGTCAAATCAAAACACCTTTCAGAGTCTAATTTCCAAACTGTTATTTTATTTGAAGGCTTGAGCAGTAAATCACCGAAACTGGTAGCCAAACAAAATAACAGTTTGGAAATTAGACTACTGTAAGGTGTTTGACTTGACAGCCTCGTCTTTATGCTCGTCTGTCGTTTTTGCCATGTTCCCATTTGTTGTCGTTGGTTCAGGACACTGGTGTCCTGGTGGAGCTGCAGTTGGCCCTCCTATGGTGTAACATGGTTGCGACGTTACCAAATAACAAATCTCTCTCGTGCTTTATGGTACGAACCACATGTCAAAATGTTTTCTGCTTTCCGTCCTCCGCGAACAAACAGTACAGACGAAGCCTTGTCTACTACAAGATTCCCAGAGAAAGACAGTCTGCACCTTGGCTGATTTTTCACACAATAAAGGGGCGCCAATTCCAAGAATACTCTGTTGCAACTGGTGACATTGGCGTTCCTTGTCTTCCTTGGCTTTTAAATGAGTGGTATAATCTTCGTTGGGATCTGAGGGGCTGAATTGTAAACAATATTTTTCGTCTTGACGAAGATAATACAAATATAGAATAAGTTATAATTTAAGAAATGGTGAACAGGAAAAATTTTTATTTCGAGAGAACTGTTAAAGGTTTGAGGGGTTGGTTCAGAATATAGGGGTAGATATTGCACACCTCTATCATCTAAATATATCACTTTCACCTACCGAATTTGGCTGTCTTTCTCTGTGAACATTGCTGTAATTATTGCAGGGAAAGTACCAGCTGAGTATCTGGCATTGCCCTGGTACGTACTCCAGACTTCTATTAGTCCAGTCTTCTTCCTCCCCCGCCTATACCCATCTCTCTCCGTCCATCATCTCCTACACCTTTGTCCGTCCGTTCCTCTCCTCTCCATCCATCCATCTGTTCCTTCCCTCCTCTTTCCATTTGTTCCTTTGTCCATCACCTCCTCCCCTCTGTCTCAGTCGATTTCCTCCTCCACCCATGTGGCAGCTCATCATCTCCTCCCTCTGCTGCTGTCCATCCCCCCCTCCGCTTTCCTTTCTCTGCCCATCTCCCCATCTCCTCCCCTTTCATCTCACTGTCCATCTGTTCCTCTTCGCTTTCTTTGTCCAAATCCTCTCTCTCTCTCTCTCTCTCTCTCTCTCTCTCTCTCTCTCTCTCTCTCTCTGTCCATCTCCTCCTCTCTTTGCCCATCTCTCCCACCCTCTTGTCCGTCCATCTCCCGTCCTTTCTCCGTCGATTTCCTCCACTCTCTTCTCTCTGCCCATCTCGTCCTCCACCCTTTCTTTCCACATTATCACTCCAATCCAATAGAAGGCTGGTTGTTCGTAACCCCCAGTATTTCTTTCCTAAGCGTAATTAATATGTGAACCAAGTTCGATTGAAATCGTTACAGGGGTTTAGTGTTGGGAATTCAGGAGGACGGCGTAGGTTATCTTCAATCAGAAAGGCTCCAAACAATTAGTAATAAAATGATATGTATTAAATATGAAGAAATATTCAACTCAAATTATGCTTCTTCAGCACAATTACACTTTTGAAATTTTACAAGTCCTCTAAAATTTTGAAGTCCTGTCACTGTGCCTCTGAGTGATGCCAACTTGGAGTCCAGAGTTGGCCTACTATGCCTTCGAAGCCTGTCTCAGAGACAACGGACGATTCAGTGGTAACTGGAGACTGTACACGACTCGGCCCAGTGAAGGGAACTGTCCGCCGTAGATCAGTGCTCCGGTATTTAGCGAGGCATCCACCAAACGATATCCACGCACGTGATACCTATTGGTGTCAGTTGCGGCCCCTGATGGACCACGATATGGTTCGTACTGCCAACTCATACAGCTGCTGTGCTACGAGTGTTTCGAGCATGGCTTATTGACTGTAGTCCGGTACACTCTGGAGTCGTGAGTACCATCACCACATAGAATGAGCCTTTCACCTAAGGCTTTGCCTGCCTACACACGTGCCTAATACATTTAACTTATTTCGCATGTATTTTTACACTTATTTCACCAGTATTTCTAGCAAATTTCGTCCTGCAGTTTCATTTTAACGCAGCTTAATGTTTATGACTTAGAACCATATTCCGTCGTCCAGTATTAGAATCAGAATTTAAAAGAGGTCTGAACACTTAAGATCGAATAATGTAAGACGAATAGACATATTCCTTTAGAATTTCTAAAATCATAGGGGGATGTGGAAACAAAGCGACTGTACACATTGGTGACTAGAATGTATGAGTCTGGCGATATACCACCTGACTATCGAAAAAACATCATCCATACAATCCCCCGTATTACAAAAGCCAGCAAGTGCGAAAGAATTATCGCACAATCACTTTAACAGCTCATGCATTCAAGTTGATGACAAGAATAGTACGCATAAGAATGGAAAAGAAAACTGAGGACCTGTTAGATGATGATGAGTTCGGCTTTAGGACTGGTAAAGGTACCAGAGAGGCCGTTCTGACGTTGTGAATGATAATCGAAGGAAGACTAAGGAAAAATCAAGAGAAGTTCATACGGTTTGTTGATCTGTAAAAAGCGTACGACAATATCAAATGGCGCAAGATGATCGAAACCCCGAGAAAAATATGAGTAAGGTATAGGGAAAGACGGGCAATATGTACAAGAGCCAAAAGGGAACAATAACAATGGAAGACCAAGAACGGATAAACAAGTGTGTAAGACAAGGATGTAGTCTTTCGCCCCTACTGTTCAATCTCCACATCGAAGAAGCAAAGACGGAAATAAAAGAAATGTTCAAGAGTGGAATTAAAATTCAAGATGAAAGGATATCAACGATAAGATTGCTCGTGACATTGCTATCCTGATTGAAAATGAAAAAGAGTTACAAGACCAGCTGAATGGAATGGACAGTGTAGTGAGAACAGAATATGGATTGAGAGGAAATCGAAGAAAGACGAAAATAATGAGAAGTAGCAGAAATGAGAATACTAAGAAACTTAACATCAGGATTGGTGCTCACGAAGTAGATGAAGTTAAAGAATTCTGTTACCTAGGCAGCAAAATAACTCAAGATGGACGGAGCAAGGAGGACATAAGAAGCAGGCTAGCACTGGCCACGAGAAATCTGCTAGAATGAAACATACGCCTTAATTTGTGCAAAAAAATTCTGAGAATATAGGTTGGGAGCATAGCATTGCGTAGTAATGAAACATGGACTTTGAGAAAACCTGAAGAGAATCGATGTATTTGAGATGTGATGCTACAGAAGAATGTTGAAAAGTAGGTGGACTGATAACATAAGGAATGAAGAAGTTCTCCAGAGAATCGGCAAGGAAAGGAGTGTATGGAAAACACTGGCAAAAGGAAGGTACAGGGTGGCAGGACACTTTTAAGACATCACAGAATAACTTCCATTGTACTAGGGAAAGTTATAGAAGGTAAAAACTATAGAAGAACGCAGAGGTTGGAATATATCCACCAAATACTTCAAGAGATTGGGATAGAAGAGGAATTCGTGGCGGGTCTTACCAAACCAGTCTGATGACTCAAAAAAAAAGTATTGTACACTGATATAATTTTGTTGGTACACTCAGAGGTATACGTAATAGACTTGCTGCCTGTGCCTTCTGGATTCCGGATGGACAGATGTCTATGCGCCAGATGGCCAAATGGTAGCACGTAGTTATTAGTTTTCTTTTATGTAGATATTCTATGTAGATTTTTGCCCTCTTAGGCAGCATAATGCATAGGTATTACTTACAAATTTGAAATTGTGTTAAAATATTATGTGTTATACTCATGCCAATCTCAAGTGCAACATTTGGTCTGTTCTTTTATACAGATATCAGACTAAAAGAAAATAACAAATGAAAATAAAGAAATAGTGGTATATGTGGACATTGTGTGCAAAATGTGTCGCCAATACAAGTAGTAGTAAGGATGTAATAAAACTTCATGCTTCATGCGGCAGTTTTACTGAATGGGCAGAGAAAATGTCGTTAGAGATAAACTTTCTTCCTTTCATCATTTTGTGGAGGTTTTCAACAACAAAAACTTTCATTAAGATTTTAAATTATGTGTAAGGTTTGTTACTAGTCACTGAGTGTTCTCACTCTCAAATATTAGATGAACAATTCGCGAGTCGTGAGCTACTGTGCTGCTTCACTCCCACCCCCCATCTCTTTGATACATAGATAGTTCTTAACCCCACTGCGATTCTTTTTAGACAGCAGGTGTAGGATCGACTGGCAATAGAATTCTCGAACCCCGTCATAGAGGGCAGGCCACGCCACTAGCAAAGATGCCTGTTTGCGAAAGGTAGTCACATTCCCTAGAAACTGTTTTGTTGCTGTGGAACAGATTTTTCGGTCTTTTTATCTATCTAGCAATATGTGTCATTGATTTGAGAACGTTTCAAATTCCTCGTTTATTACACTGTTGTATGCCAAATGTCTTGTGAATAAGCTTTGTCATAAGTCAGAATCTTTACATCTCATTAAGAAAATCGCTGTCCTCATTATGCCTTCCTTTCCGACCCCAACTTTGGACAGTCCTTCATCGCTGTGGTATAACGTGCGATTCTCTCTCTCTCTCTCTCTCTCTCTCTCTCTCTCTCTCTCTTTCCATCCCTCCCTCCGGCTCTCTCTCTCCCTCCCTCGTCTGTGCGCATGTTTGTAGGATAGCCACCTGCAGTCGAACCCTGTACACACGAACCTAATAATGGGCCCTTGTGGTCCTTAACAAGATTCCGTGACTTCTGGCGCTATGATGACGTAAGAGACCATGACCACAATAGGATTAACCGGAAATATCGATTGACCCCCGTAAACTCTGTCGTCTATCATCATAACGTGCGCAAACCTACAGAGAGAGAGAGAGAGAGAGAGAGAGAGAGAGAGAGAGCAAGCAGGCAGTCTCATCCTCTCTGGTGACACTGACTGCCAGTACTGTTCACAGTGTGTTTTGCATACCGGTCTCTCTGCCATTACTACGTGCTTTTCAAACCAGATCTGCTATTTGAAGATCTTAAGTAACTAAATAAAATAAAGCATGAGTCGGTGTCTAATAAATAATGACACAAGCTGGTACTGAAGTGATACAAACTAGGACGAATACACATTCCAAAGGAATCTGGAATGAAATCAGTGTCGTATTAACGAAGATTAAAAATATGTGTTTCTTAGAGTCTAACCCATACTTTATTATAGCAGCAGACGAAAAAGGAGAATGGAGGATAACGAAACAAGCAAATAATCCTACTAAACATTTGTCTGAAAACCAATGGTTTCCCCGACAACGTATACCCAAGGGCAGTCATGCCAGTGATACAACACTGCTAATGTCTAAGGCTACGTTTATTTTGAAACATCGCAAGGGATGCATAAATTACAAAATGGTAAACTGCGCTATTTTGATTTAATTACCATTCCAGATACCTAATTGCTGGCAGACAGCAATATCATGACCTGCCAGGTCTCATAGTTTGAACTCGTTGTTTATGTATATACAGTTCCCGTCCTGTTGACACTATCGATGAAATAGAAACTAATTCGGAGCACACCTGGGATGCTGGAATGTGAATGGACGCCGGTGAAGAAGATGATGATGTTAGGTTTGTGGGGCGCTCAACTGCGTGGTCATCAGCGACCGTAGAAAGTTACAGTTTTTACACAGCCTAATTTTTTACTCAGTACAATCTAGCCACTGCCACGAATGATGATGATGAAATTATGAGGACAACACAAACACCCGTTCCCCGGGCAGAGAAAATCCCCAACGCGGCCGAGAATCGAACACGGGACCCCGTGATTCCGAGGCAGCAACACTAGCCACTAGACCACGAGCTGCGGACGACACCGGTGAGGACACAAGCTTTTGAAACCTGCCTTCACATGAAGGTTAGTCAAATGTAACACTTCGTGCAATTTGTTTGCCCTGAAGTGCATATCTGCAGGTTGGATTGACGAGGACTCTTGCAAAGTGTTCACGTACTCAGTCGTAATACTTCGCGTCGGTGAAGCCAATGGTTTACAGATCACAAATGGTAATTTGATCTTTAGTAAAGAAATAACTCCATAGAAGTTAAGGGAATAGATGATCGATGTTCAACATCAAATAAGATTTATATGAAAACAAAATAAGGTGTTTAGGGTTATGAAAAGAACAAGGTACAGTACACAGATTCTTTTAAAGTCAGCAGCCCTGTCACCAAAACTTCGGCTTAAACCAGTTAATAACTAAATTAGTATATGAAATATCCACGGGAGAGCAAATGCGACCTTCCACTCTTTTCTCCGCCATGATGAATCTCGAGCTGTGACGTCTCCTGGCAGCTACTGCAGTTTGTTTACAACGGTGTCGCTCAGTATTTCAATCGAAGGCGTGCATGTAAGTTCGTATTACACGTTAGTTTGTGTGTAATTCTTGTCCTGCCGAGTGTTCAGTTGGAAAGGAATTGTTCCGTGAGTCTTGTAGCTTCGTTCTTGGAATTATGTGCCGGCCGCGGTGGTCTAGTGGTTCTAGGCGCGCAGTTCGGAACCGCGGGGCTGCTACGGTCGCAGGTTCGAATCCTGCCTCGAGCATGGATGTGTGTGATGTCCTTAGGTTAGTTAGGTTTAAGTAGTTCTAAGTTCTGGGGGACTGATGACCACAGAAGTTAAGTCCCATAGTGCTCAGAGCCATTTGAACCATTTTTGGAATTATGTCTACAAATACGTCGTATTGTGCAGTTGCTGAATGTAGTAATAGTGGACGTAAGATTGAAGGCGTAATTTATCATCGTTTTCCAAAAAATGTTGAACTCTAGAGTAAATGGATTGCTCGTTGTAAACGAGAGGACAAAATTAATGTTAATAATGGAAGAGTTTGATCTGAACATTTTTGTGAAAGCGATTACAAACGAGACTTGCAGAATGAATTGTTAGGTCTACCTACACGGAAACTGCTACAGGATAATGCTGTTCCGTCTCTAAAAATACCAAACTGGCACGGAAATATATTCGAAGTTCCAGGTCCCAGCACCGCGAATGTTACCGGTAGTGTTCTAACAGAGAGAGAACGTCGCTGTGACACAAAAAAAGCTCCCTTATCAAAACTTTATCTCCAAAGAAAAGTAAGCTGGACAAATCCAGCAACACAGGCGTTTTTACTGATCCGCTAATTTCACTTAAAGACCATTAAATTCAAGCACTGAAGAAAGAAATGGTTAGTTTGAAGATTAAAAATGTTCGACTGGATCAAAGAATTAAGTCCATGAAAGAAGTTATAAAGCAAGCTACATCTATAAAATGTGATGTGTCTCACACTAAGAAGCACAAATGTGTATGCTCGGAGGTGAGAAGTACACTTTCTCAGTGTTTCACACCGGGACAAATTCGTTGCCTGTTAAAGAAGAGGAAGCAAGCAAAGTGGTGCTCAGAGGACATTGCAAATGCTCTCACATTGAGAGCTTTGTTTCCTAAAGCATATGCCTATCTGAGGAGGAAGAATTATCCTTTTCCCTATAGGTCAACACTCCAGACATGGACGAAAGAGTTCAAGTGCCGACCAGGTATTTTGAAACCAGTTTTGGAGTTAATTAAAGGTAGGTCAGCAATGTTCACACCATTAGAGGCGATTGGTGTCCTAAGCTTCGACGAGATGAGCATTGACGGTCGTGTGACTTACGATTCGTCCGACGATGTAGTGCTCGGACCACACAACAATGTCCAAATCGTCATGGTTCGCAGCTTGTTTTCAAAGTGGAAGCAGCCAGTGTATTATGACTTTGATGTTGCAATGTCTAGCGATTTGTTGCAGAATGTCATAAAAGAAGATGAAACAACAGGATTCCGTATCGTAGCTGTTACGTGTGACATGAGACCAAAAAATACACTCCTGGAAATGGAAAAAAGAACACATTGACACCGGTGTGTCAGACCCACCATACTTGCTCCGGACACTGCGAGAGGGCTGTACAAGCAATGATCACACGCACGGCACAGCGGACACACCAGGAACCGCGGTGTTGGCCGTCGAATGGCGCTAGCTGCGCAGCATTTGTGCACCGCCGCCGTCAGTGTCAGCCAGTTTGCCGTGGCATACGGAGCTCCATCGCAGTCTTTAACACTGGTAGCATGCCGCGACAGCGTGGACGTGAACCGTATGTGCAGTTGACGGACTTTGAGCGAGGGCGTATAGTGGGCATGCGGGAGGCCGGGTGGACGTACCGCCGAATTACTCAACACGTGGGGCGTGAGGTCTCCACAGTACATCGATGTTGTCGCCAGTGGTCGGCGGAAGGTGCACGTGCCCGTCGACCTGGGACCGGACCGCAGCAACGCACGGATGCACGCCAAGACCGTAGGATCCTACGCAGTGCCGTAGGGGACCGCACCGCCACTTCCCAGCAAATTAGGGACACTGTTGCTCCTGGGGTATCGGCGAGGACCATTCGCAACCTTCTCCATGAAGCTGGGCTACGGTCCCGCACACCGTTAGGCCGTCTTCCGCTCACGCCCCAACATCGTGCAGCCCGCCTCCAGTGGTGTCGCGACAGGCGTGAATGGAGGGACGAATGGAGATGTGTCGTCTTCAGCGATGAGAGTCGCTTCTGCCTTGGTGCCAATGATGGTCGTATGCGTGTTTGGCGCCGTGCAGGTGAGCGCCACAATCAGGACTGCATACGACCGAGGCACACAGGGCCAACACCCGGCATCATGGTGTGGGGAGCGATCTCCTACACTGGCCGTACACCACTGGTGATCGTCGAGGGGACACTGAATAGTGCACGGTACATCCAAACCGTCATCGAACCCATCGTTCTACCATTCCTAGACCGGCAAGGGAACTTGCTGTTCCAACAGGACAATGCACGTCCGCATGTATCCCGTGCCACCCAACGTGCTCTAGAAGGTGTAAGTCAACTACCCTGGCCAGCAAGATCTCCGGATCTGTCCCCCATTGAGCATGTTTGGGACTGGATGAAGCGTCGTCTCACGCGGTCTGCACGTCCAGCACGAACGCTGGTCCAACTGAGGCGCCAGGTGGAAATGGCATGGCAAGCCGTTCCACAGGACTACATCCAGCATCTCTACGATCGTCTCCATGGGAGAATAGCAGCCTGCATTGCTGCGAAAGGTGGATTACACTGTACTAGTGCCGACATTGTGCATGCTCTGTTGCCTGTGTCTATGTGCCTGTGGTTCTGTCAGTGTGATCAAGTGATGTATCTGACCCCAGGAATGTGTCAATAAAGTTTCCCCTTCCTGGGACAATGAATTCACGGTGTTCTTATTTCAATTTCCAGGAGTGTATTCTACAAACGGAGACTGCTGCCGTCTGGCTGCCGGGTGACGTAACAAGTCGCTGACCAATGAGAGCGCACTAATCCAATCTGGCATACCTTTTTTATTCTATATTCCTTGGAAATATCTATCACTAAAATCACGAAAATATTTCATTATTATATATTTAGTGTTAATTATAAAACAAAACAGTGATTAAGACGGCTTATTTGTTACGAAATTAGGACTCAAAAGATTAAAATCCACAAAAATAAGTCTCTTCCATTAAAAAAAGTTTCTTATCGTTGGCGTGTATAATCCAAGTCCGCTTCCTTGGATGCAGAGCCACTTCCCAGTACCTCGGCATGCGAGGGTCCAGCGACTACGCGTGTGTATTTCATGCGCAAATATGCTCGTCTTCATTAAGGCAATGACACGGCTAATAACTGTACACCCCTCGGAGTAACTCCGACGCTGAAAAGCTTTCTTGGTGGCCTCCATACATCAAATTCACAGTTAGCGGACCTCTGCTACATATTCTCATGAAGCTCAATCGAACTAAATATCAAATTCTACCAGTATCGTGGAAGCTCTGCTGAGTGCATTAATGTATTTAAACATAGAACCACCATCGAAAACTGTAGCCGCCATTCGTCAAAAGAACTGCAGTTCATACATCCATAAATATGAAGCGTCACAACGACTTTTTCTTTCTTAGCCAGTATAACTTACGTTGAATAGATTTTTATTAAACAGGAAATAGTACTCTTGTGACGAGAAATGAACTCCATAGTGTTTGCACCCGAATCCTAATAAACAATCTAATTTTTATCTACATGACTAAAAGATAGAATTTCTCTCTTTTTTTGTCACTTTTTCCATTTCCTTCTTGTCAGCTGATCCTTCGGTCTCCTCTTTGTTCGTATCTGTACGGACAAGTTGTCCATATAAGTAAGTCTTCGTCACTAATAATTAACGATAATTGAAATTCATTGTATTGTGCTCCTTCATTGTAACATCAACATTACATTCTACACTCAACCGCCAAAAAAACTAGTATAGTCATGCCCATTCAAATACAGAGATACAAATCAGGCAGAATACGGCGCTGCGGTCGGCAACGCCTATATAAGACAACAAGTGACTGGCGTAGTTGTTAGATCGGTAGCTCTCGAGACATTCCCCTACAGCGATCGCTTCTCCCTCCAACCGACTCCGCTGTGCCGTCACAGCCCCGACGCAGCCACGTTGGCCAGTTGCAGCAAAGACTGTCACCCAGTGTGCTTCGTGAGACCCACCTAGACCCTATACATAAACGTCACAAGACTACTAAAACTCTACGTGTTACTTATTTGTCTCACATTCTTGTACGTACATTAATGATCTCATTAATGTACATATGTTAAATATATGTATGTACATATGTTAAATATTTACGTTATATGATGAACGGATCATTTTGTACACTACAGACTTCTTCTTGAAGATCACTTCAAAAAAATAGTGGTTCATGATGTATAATACAATGAAAAGTTATAGAATTTCTTTTGCATATCCGCTAAAGCGTCATGAGAGTAACGTGTGTTTGTTCCTTCAGTGATTGAAGAAAGATGTCGAGCAAGATTACTACCTTCTTTTCGACTGACAAATTTTGTATACATTAAACATTCGGATTATTCTTCGGAATTGTATATACAAAGAAGTACTTACTCTCCTAGCCCGCATCTCGTGGTCGTGCGGTAGCGTTCTCGCTTCCCACGCCCGGGTTCCCGGGTTCGATTCCCGGCGGGGTCAGGGATTTTCTCTGCCTCGTGATGGCTGGGTGTTGTGTGCTGTCCTTAGGTTAGTTAGGTTTAAGTAGTTCTAAGTTCTAGGGGACTTATGACCACAGCAGTTGAGTCCCATAGTGCTCAGAGCCATTTGAACCATTTTTACTTACTCTCCCACTCCTCACTGATAACACGCTTTTCAGTATTCTTTCGTTTCGACATTCTTTAGAACTGTAATAGCAAACAGTCAAAGTAATAATTAGAATCAAACCCAAAATAACAACCAGACAATAACCAAAATGACAACCTGAACGATAGCGCAATATTAATGAGAGTAAATCTGGACAACACACCGAGAGCAAGTGGCCTAACGAAACATCGATGCCTCTTTGCAGTCGGACAGCCAAGGAAGGTGTGAGAGCCTATGCTTTCAGAAATCGGTGTAAGAGAGACTTCTCAACTCGATTGATGATAGACAATCGAATCGTAGGCTGCTGCGAGATCGTGACGTCACCGCAGCAATCACTTCAGGGGGAATAGCTCGTGAGCCACGTTTTGCCAGGCTCGATTTTAAATATATATTACAGCTGTTGAGGTAAGCCGTTACTGTCCCATCTCGATCTTTGGTAAAACCAATCAAATACTTGCTAAGGTGGAGTGATAGGTAAAAATAATTATTTAAATAAGAAATTTAACACAACGTTTTTAAATCGGACTAAGTAGTATAAAATAATTTACCCAAGCCCCATAAAGATTCCTAACTCCCATACAATTAATTCTCGAAAATTTGTTGCTGTTAATTTTTAATAACTGTCAAAATACTTGTAGGATTTATAACGAAAAACGTGCTGCTCATGCAATAGACAATAGTTAGGAGGTGAACTATTCATGTATTAGTTATACAGGGTGGTCAAAAACAGTCTGAAAATCTTGTAAGGTTTTTGCAGGATAGGTTGTGCTGAGTAATAGTTGTTAAGAGAAATATTCCATACTTTTGCCTTTTGAGGGTTAATTGCTATTGAAGTTAGCCAATCAAGCCAAGCCATTGTATGCGCAGATTCAAGCGGCTCGCCAGATACAATTTTGTCAGTTGTTCTCATAGAGTAGATGATATCACACGAGACTACTCAGCCTTTGACTCGGATTCGATCCTTACTACCGCCCCATGTCCAATTTTTTTATAGCCCTCTTGTTCGCCCCCTGGCGACTCCATATCTAACAAGCCGCGTGAATTTGTGCACGCAGCAGTCTGACTGCCTAACTTCAATGTTGATTTTTTCGGAAACGGCGTAATGTACCGAATTTTTTTTTTCTTAATAGTTATTTTTCAGCGCAGTCTGCACTGTAACACCCATACAAGCTTTTGACACTGATTCTGACCCCCTATATGTTACATGTGCCCCACGTTTTTCGTTATACATCATACAGGTACTTTTACAGGAATTAAAAAATTCACAATCACACATTTTCAGAACTGTCTGTGTGGGTTAGGAATCCACACGAGCCTTGCGGAAATTATTTTATACTTCATACTCTAACCAAGTTATGCAACAAATTGCAGATAACAGTCAAATTTGTCATATTAATTTCCTATATTACTTGATGACTAGTTTCGATCCTGAGATTATCAAATAAACCTAAAAAACAGAAACCAAATAGTACGCACATTGCACATTCCAAAACAGTCTCGCAGTAGAAACATAACTAATGACAATTGGTACATACTAATAAGCTACACAATAAAACACATTCAGACAGCCACATGAATGTTCATTGTAGTTCAACACGTCTGTAGTATAAAAGCGTACAGTGCTTAACTTAACTGAGACATCGCAGTGTGGACGATATTGGGAAGACTAGGATAGGGGGCGCTTATCACATCTGTGGCGTCTCGGAACAGCTTTATTTTACATATATTTTTTATCTGTTTACAGTTTCTAATAAAGTAGTTGCCCGCGCATGCGGTAACAAGCATTACAGAATACATATTAGAAATAGAAGCAAAATTCTTTAGAAAAATATATTAAGTTACAATTTGCAATGGAAGTAAGGATGCGTCTACACTTCATCATCCCAGCACCATACTCGGCTGATCGATGAAACAAACTTCGAAAGCATTGACTAAGTAACACAAAAACAAATTTTCTTGCACCGACAAATAGGATCATATACAAACTTAAAACACGACTTTGTACGACAAACCAAAATAGGAAAGTCCAACATGATTAAAATCACACAGTCGGGTATAATCTACATCTGCATCCATACTCCGCAAGCCACCTGACGGTGTGTGGCGGAGGGTACTTTGAGTACCTCTATCGGTTCTCCCTTCTATTCCAGTCTCGTATTGTTCGTGGAAAGAAGGATTGTCGGTATGCTTCTGTGTGGGCTCATTTTATCCTCATGGTCTCTTCGGTGAAGGTATGTTCTCGAAACTTTAACAAAAGCCCGTACCGAGCTACTGAGCGTCTCTCCTGCTGAGTTTTCCACTGGAGTTTATCTATCATCTCCGTAACGCTTTCGCGATTACTAAATGATCCTGTAACGAAGCGCGCGCGCTGCTCTCCGTTGGATCTTCTCTATCTCTTCTATCAACCCAATCTGGTACGGATCCCACACTGCTGAGCAGTATTCAAGCAGTGGGCGAACAAGCGTACTGTAACCTACTTCCTTTGTTTTCGGATTGCATTTCCTTAGGATTCTTCCAATGAATCTCAGTCTGGCATCTGCTTTACCGACGATCAACTTTATATGATCATTCCATTTTAAGTCACTCCTAATGCGTACTCCCAGATAATTTATGGAATTAACTGCTTCCGGTTGCTGACCTGCTATTTTGTAGCTAAATGATAGGGGATCTATCTTTCTATGTATTCGCAGCACATTACACTTTTCTACATTGAGATTGAATTGCCATTCCCTGCACCATGCGTCAATTCGTTGCAGATCCTCCTGCATTTCAGTACAATTTTCCATTGTTACAACCTCTCGATACACCACAGCATCACCTGCAAAAAGCCTCAGAGAACTTCCGTCGTCATCTACAAGGGCCGGCCGCGGTGGCCGTGCGGTTCTAGGCACTTCAGTCCGGAACCGCGTGACTGCTACGGTCGCAGGTTCGAATCCTGCCTCGGGTATGGATGTGTGTGAGATCCTTCGGTTAGTTAGGTTTAAGTAGTTCTAAGTTCTAGGGGACTGATGACCTCAGATGTTGAGTCCCATAGTGCTCAGAGCCATTTGAACCATTCATCCACAAGGTCATTTATGTATATTGTGAATAGCAACGGTCCTATGACACTCCCCTGCGGCACACCTGAAATCACTCTTACTTCGGAAGACTTCTCACCATTGAGAATGACATGCTGCGTTCTTTTATCCAGGAACTCTTCAATCCAATCACACAATTTGTCTGATAGTCCATATGCTCTTACGTTGTTCATTAAACGACTGTGGGGAACTGTATCGGTCACCGCTTAGTAGAAGAAAAAAACATGTGTAAAATAAAGTTGCTGCTAGACGGAGCAGTTCCGTGAAGCGCCCCCTATCCTAGTCTTCCTAATATCGTTCACACTGCGCTATCTCAGTTACGTGAATGTAGTTCAGTCCTGTACTGCTTTATATTAAATATGTGTCGAACTACAATGAACATTCATAGGGCTGTCGTAATATACATCGTTGCGTAGCTTACTGGGATTATCAATGATCTCAATTATCTTTGTATTGTGGCACAGTTTTGTAACGTACAAAGAGCTTATCATTTGGTTTCTGTTTTTTAGGAGGATTTGATAATGAACGTATGCTCGAAACTAGTCCTTAAGCAATAAAGGATTTATATTGCAGCTCTGACGGTTCTCTGCAAATTATTGCGTAATTTGGTTAATCAGAATAGTTGCTGATGTTATGCTTTCCAGAAGCAGGAAATTAGTAAACTTTTTGTCTGATTCAGTAAAGTCTTATAATAAAACTTATTTTTATTTAAATAATGGTTTTCTGCCTTTTAGTCTTGCGTGTGTGAAATTTCTCAATATATCTTGAACACTTTGATGGGATTATAAGAGAGACGTGTTAAATTTCAGATTAATTTCAATATATTTTCACTTGATCATATCTGAAATAGAAAAGTGTTATATGTATCTACTAATATCAATGTGTTTGTTATTTTCCTAAAAAATAACATAAAGAAGCAAGCAACATTAATTTGATATGACTTTTAAATTTTTTTATTTTCAATACTAATGTTGTAGCTACAGCTTTGCCACTGTGTGTGTATATCACATATATTGCACATATATCCCCCTGCCCACCCCCTCTCTCTGTTCATCTCCTTCCCCACCCTCTCTCTACCCGTCTCCGCTTCCCATCTCTCTCTGTCCATTTCCTCTTCCCACTCTCTCTGTCCATTTCATACTCACCCTCTCTATCCATTTCCTCCTCTTCTGCCTCCTCTCTGTCCATCTCCTCCGTCCACCATCATCTGTCTCCTCCTTCCCAATACCTGTTTCCATCTCATCTTCCGTCTGTCTATCTCATCCTCCAACTTCTCACTTCTCCATCCCCCCCTCTCTGCTCAGCTGTACCCATCCACTCTTATTCCTCAAGAAACGCATTCTGATACTACCTACACAACAAATTGGCCGTGCACGTCAGCCTACATATTAAGTGTTACCAAACATTTTCACCCCCCCCCCCACCCCCGCCCCCTTAATGAACAGACAGAGTGTCATCCAGTTTTGAGCTGCACCTAAAATTTCAAGTGTCCAGGTCATCAGGAAGTTAGTTTAAAATCAGTTACAAAATTTGTACTGGACGGACAGGTATAAATTACCTAATAACAATGTGTTAATAGGTGCTCACCATCTTGTCTTTCCCATATCAGTTATGCAGAGCGCTGTGCTGTTAACTTTTCATCAAATAAGTAAAATTTTAAGACGTCGCATACACTGTAAAAGCTTGTAGCTTTCCTTCGTTGGCAAAGAGAAATACCTAATCCTGTATGGGCAAGTTCCCACCACATAAGAGTATTGCAGTATCGTGAGACTGACACTAGAAAAACAGAATAATTACGCTCGCTTCAAAAACTAAGTTTAACTTCCCGATGAAAAATCGCGTTCCTTTTCAGCAAAAGTTTTTTTGCTCTTTTGTGGAAACCCCTATTAATTATGCTAATTACTCTCGTTGTCCCAGTAACTCCAATTAATTGGAGTTAGGTAATTACTGCTCCACTGTAATCACTTCAGGTGAGATACTTGCCCTCGAGAGATTTGGACGACGACAGATACGCTCGCTAAAACCCGAGGAGACCTTTGCGTTAGTCCTTTGAGAGAGCCCGTTTACACTGGCGCCGTCTGAAGTCGAATTTCGAGCAGAATAAACAGCCTACACGGCGCCGTGCCGTGCTGTGTTGAGCTGCAAACAGAGCTGACGACAAATATTGGTTCTCTCCTCCTGGAGGAGAGAGCGTTGCTTTAGGTAAAGCTCTTTTATCTGCGGGCAGCAATACGGAGCAACTTCCTTTATGCAGACGATCTGGATAATGTTTCCGTTCCAAAGTTTAATAACTGTCTCCTATGCCGGTTTCAGAACGGTCTGCTAATCGAAAGGCGCCGCTGTGTGGTGTAACAATGGAGAACTTAATTCGCAGACTCAGTTGTTTTTTTTTTTCGATTTACCGAAGAGGACATTATAAGATATTGATATAGGTTACAGAAAAGGAACAAATGTATTAATTATTGATAATGTAATGTTGAAGACTGGTACAAGTAATACCGTCACATGACGTCTATAATATTTCTGCATAATTTTCTCGTCTATGACTTGAGGTTTACAGCTAAAGTCATTATAACAGCACAAATAGTTGTATACTAACGCTGTATTCGGCTGATCTCTTGTCTTCATTTACGAGAATGTATCTGCATTTTTATGTTATTTAAAATGTAACTGCTAACTGAAATAACATAAACCATTAGGAAGTACAGAATCATTAATGTATTCACTGCACGATACCAGTACCGATGTGGACCACTCAATTCGGTATCGAATCTGTATGTCTCATATTATAAGGAAACAGAAATTTGTAAGACCTTAATCTTCTAAATGAAAGGGACACATCGACCTGTATAATTTATTACGACTTTAATGGTCTTTATTATAATAAAATAACTAGATATGTATAACCAGATATGTATAACCAGATATATAACTAGATGATAACCGGTTTCGGCTTACTAGCAACCATCCTCAGAGCATCTTTACATCAATACACGGTACCTAAACACAGTGTTAACTACAACAGCGTTACTAGGCTCATTAAAAGATTGACCAAACCACGACAGCGTATAAAACCAGTAGAAGACTTGCCAACGGACATCAAGCACCTGACAGACGTCATACCAAAAGTATTTACGACGAAAAGTGCAGTAGTAGATGTGGAACAAGTGTATAGTGATTTCGCTAAGGCTCATGGCCTAACGGTTTTTGACTGGACACAATCCTCTACTAGATACTATTTATTGGACGATCATCATGACCCAAGGGCATCAAAACCTCATTACAGTAGCGCAAGCAAATGTAATGCGAAGATAAGCGGTTATGGCTGAAATCCATAAGCTAAGTGAGAAAATACATCCAACTAGATATCTCTTGTGTACAAGACACGTGTCTCAAAAAAGAAACTGCCCCTCATTTCCCGTTAGGAATCACTGTGAGAACACGTGATGAAAAAATGCAAGCAACAATTGCAATACTTGGCTACCAATATACAGTTACCACAATTAGCCGTCTGTGTGATGAGCTTGCCATCACTGCAGAACTGTGGACTCGTGAAGGGGTTATCATTCTAAGACATACCGGTACCTGCAGTTTTCACATGTGTTGTAACTGCGACCAGGACGGTCGCGGGGTAGCAATGACGGAAAGCGCGGCGCAACCCGCGGAGAGGCCCGCGAACAACAGCACAACGAGAGAGGACGGACACGACCAACGAAGGACAGGACGAATACAAGACTGAACAACAGAGTCACAAGGAAACAGACGCGTCCACTCACACACGAACCAGGAAGTAAGCAGTCTAGCGCAAAGCGAGGTGTAAACCGACGTAAGCGAGATTAGACTGACTGGCTGAGTTACTTTTTTTTTTCCTTTATTGAATTTCGATTCCCCCCAAGGGGGGCGGGCTGGCAGCAGCTTAGTATGCCGCTCTTCAGCCTAAAGACTTTGTTTTAATAAGATGAAGAAAATAATTAACTGGCTGTTTTTTTTGTTTTTTGGGTGGTGGTGCTGAAGTCTGATCAACTTCGTTGATTTTTACTTCTATAGGGAATGGAAAGGGTAAAAATTTTCTCTTTATTTATTTATTCTTCTTTCAGCTTTAGGTTGGGCACACAGAAGGGTCCTTTAACTCGCTGCTTTTGGTGTGTGTTTAAACATGTGTGTAGAAGTGCTAAAGGACTATATGTTCTTAAATTATGGAGAATTACGTAGGGATATCATTTACGGAGGCTCAAATACTATCGCCTTCGGTGCTTTATATTTGTGGTTGCGTAAGGGTTCTACCGTACCTACTGGGGTGAGTTGTGGTGTACTGTCACGTATCATGTCCAACTTCCGAAATAAGGTTCGTGCCTTCTCCTTGACCTTGTCTGAGAGGTAAGATTCGCTTAAGGCTCGATGAATGTCATGATTCCGGATCCACCATTGGGCTCCAGTGATCCATCGTAGGCATCTGCTTTGTACAACCTTGAGGCCAGACGTCTTCTTCTCCATAATGTGATGACTGTACAACAGTTTGGCGTCCAGATGCACTCCCAGGAATTTTACAGTTGTTGCCCAGGGGAGTGGCTGGTCTGATATCCGTAGGCGTTCATTGACGATGGGTCTCCGACGTGTGAAGACAATAACTTTGGTTTTCTCTGCATTGACCGTTATTTTGTTCCTGTGGGTCCAGTGGTCCACTAAATCTAGTTGGCGCTGCATCCGCGTGACGAGGTGGTCCATTCTGGTGCCTGCAGTCAGGAGCGCTGTGTCGTCGGCATACAAACTGGCAGTAACATGTGGCACCGTCGGGAGGTCGTTAATGTATAAATTAAACAGCAGTGGAGATATGACCGATCCTTGTGGAAGTCCTTCAAGGACAGGCCGTGTTGTCGAATTCTTGTCATCAATGCGAACATATAATCTGCGATCCTGAAGAAAATTGTCGAGAAGTTTTAAATAGCAGTCTGGTAGGGGAGTGGTACGTCGGAGCTTGACGATCAAGCTGCGTCGCCATACTTTATCGTAAGCCTTCTCTATATCGAGAAAGACTCCAATAGTGTGTCTTTTCTTGTTGAAATTGTCTTGGATAGATTCCGTGATGCGCAGTAGTTGTAACTAAGCCGATAGCTTCACCTGGAAGCCAAACTGCTCCGGTCGGATGATGTTGTGTGCCACAAGGATGTCCAGCATGCGCTTCAGTAGGACACGTTCCAGTACCTTTCCCAGCGTCGGCAGTAAACTTATGGGTCTGTAGCTGTCAGGGTGTGAGAGATCCTTGCCCGGTTTTGGTATTGGCACTATTCTGGCAATCTTCCATGCCTCTGGAAAGTATCCAGTCCTGAGGCAGCTGTTCACTATCCGGGTGAGAAGCACAACAGGCTTTCTCGGTAGGTGTTTCAGTTCCGCAATGCTGATTCTCTGTTCCAGGTGAGATGTGTTTGCCATACTTGATAATCCTCCGAATTTCCTCCGGCGTTGTCAGCCGGGGCATAGTGTTAGTCGGGGCGTCCCGAATAGCTTCCCATTCCTCCTCTGCACGGTGGAGTGCACCATCTCCATCCTCCGTGGGGGGCGTAGTCATCTGTTGTTGGTATGTATCCGCATACAGCTCCGCCTGCGCCAGTGAGTCGTACAAGAGGCCATGGGGTCCTCGAATTGCCCTTTTGGGGGGCTGTTGCTGTCTGAGACTTTTAACTATTCGCCATTCATCTTTAGTGCGTAATAGAAAGTTGTCCATTTTGAGTTCCCACGTGTGTTGCTTCCAGTCCTGAACCTTCCGCCGGAGTTCTCGGGTTAGTCTGTGAGTCTCCCGTCTATCATCCGGATGGCGGTAACGGACGCATCGTTTCCGAAATCGATTGCGCCTTGTCTTAAGTTCCTGCAGTGGTGGTGGAAACTCGTCATAATTGACTTCTGGTTGCAGGTGCTCCGTGAGTGCTCGTTGTTTCGCACTGTTAATCTTCTTCGTGAGTACTGCGACTGCCACATCAATCGCTTCTCTGGTATTATTAACCTGGGTTGGTCGCACATTGTTGTTGAGGTAATTTTGGAACTGCTGCCAGTCGTAAGTTCTTGTCGTCGGCAGTGGAAGTTGCAAAGTAGCCCTCTCTATGAGTCCTAACACCGGTCTGTGGTCCGACGAAAGATCATCCAGCGTCCGCAGATGGAGATTCTGGTTGATTTTCTTGATTATGGCGATGTCTAGAACATCAGGGTCTTGTGTCTGGACGTAAGGTATCCTCGTCGGTTCCCGTGGTCCATGGACGGAAACATGTAAATTCTCAGCCAGTGCAAACAACATATGTCCTTTTGGGTTAGTCTTACGGGAATTCCAGACAACTTGTTTACTATTAAGATCCCCTCCAAGGAGGATCTTGTCGTAACCCTCTGTAACGGCGTAAAGATCTTCTGGGTGGAGAGGCTTCTTTGGGCTAAGGTAAGCCGCAATACAGGTAATGTTTCCGAGCGTCGTGTGGATTGTTACTGCCGTGACCTCTAAAGTCTAGAGTTGGGGTAAACGTTCTTGGTGGTGACGAATACATTTTTTGATCAGAACTGCGGTCCCTCCACCCCGTTGGTCCCGTCTGTCCGTCCGGTAGATTTGCATGTTCCTCAAGCGGAGGTCGGTTGACTCGCGGAGATGTGTTTCGGAGACAAATGCTACGTCTATCTTGTGGCGATGTAAGAATTAACTGGCTGAGTGAGAGGCCGGCGCTTAAGTACTCTATCGGAGGCGCCGCTATTGGCCGCTGCAACCACGTGTTCCCCTGTGGCGCCCTCACTCTAAATGCGGACCAGGAGGCGCGCGCCGCCACAGCTTACGGCGCGATGGTGCAGAGACCTCTAGGGGTCTTCTACGTCCATGACGTCTGGCGCGGATTCAAATTTCGCGGCGCGCGGTACCAGAACATGAAATACAGACATCATAATCACTGACACGAATGCCAAGACGGTTCTCTGGCCGTAAGTTCAAAATACACTACTCCATTCAATCATTAGGTCTCGAAGTACCGGATCGTGAATGACAGCCAAGTACTTATCACAACATGATAGGGACAAAAACTAACATGGATGTTATTCAGTCAAACAGCCTAGGTGCACAAAAAATAAAACCTTCGGCTGTATTTAATAGCATAACGGCAAGTGACCAAAATTTAATTACTTTTGAGATGAAGAATAAAGACGTTGAAGCTTGTGTGGACAACGTACGGCTTGTAAAGATGATGACAGACATCAAGCGTGCAAAATGAAATAAGCTCCGCTCTCAAATTCAGCTACCAGCGCCTCCGAAATGGGGATGAAAGTAGATGAAATGGCAGAGGTCGTAGTTAAAAACTCCGCCCGAAAAGACCATGAAAGCCCAACGGTACCGACCGGCCGCATTGTCATCGTCAACCTACAGGCGTCACTGGATGCGGATATGGAGCGACATCTGGTCAGCACACCGCCCTCTCGGCCGTATGTCAGTTTACGAGACAGGAGGTCGTAGTTAACAATATTCGAAACGCGCAAAAAACAGTCACTCCTACGAAATATGTCGGCCAGCTGCCTAAAACCGCAGGAGTGCTGAGCTGGAAGAACTCAAAACAACAGAAAGACGACTGTGAAGGCACTGCAAGAATTCTGTTGGCCCACTGGAACGAAAGAGGTGACTACATGAATACAACGGTATAAGAACAAAATCTGAACGCTGGGATCGGTAGGTACAAAACCAATTACAATTAAACCTACGGAGCCTTTCCTACAGAATTGTAAGTTAAATAGTTAAATCACCTCTGATGTTATCAACCGTTAAGAAAGGTCATAACTTCGTGACAGTTAATTGGGAGGATTCTACCGAATATCTCCTTGAGATGCTATACCCAGAAGATATACCAGACTAGGTAGATGAACTCAAGACAAAATTAAGGGCACTGAAGTACACACCCTACGCTCGAGAGCGAATATTCACTTATTTTGTGCAAGAAGAGGTGGCTGCAACAACATATCAGCTAGAGAAAGCCAAGACATCCGACCCTGACAACAATTATGCTGATGACTTACACCAAATAAAATCTCAGATAGTGGCATATTTTACATTATCAAATGAATGTCTCTTGTGCGGACGAAAATCTACGAGTAACATTTGGAAATGTTCTCGTGTTGTAAGAATTAAAAAGAGTTCCTACCGTTAATCCGCTACTGCAGAAGTCATATTGATAAAATTGCTGAGCACTTTAGGAGAAGCTCAAGAAAAACTGCTGTATGGACTTAGTGACTGATAGGTAATTTGATTTTTACAAAGGTAAGACCATAAACTACACGATTCATTATGCCATGACTTTTATTGACAGCAAAGAAGTAAAATAAATCATTCATTACATATAGTAGCAGAATCCGATAATTTATGGTGGTCTACGAACAACTTTCTGGGAGAGGCCAACCACGGCTCAGAGACATTATGATCAACAATAATAATAATAATGCTCAATAACCGTTCAAATAATCATAAAAATTACAACAATTGAAAAGTCAAGAATGATGAAGTGTTTCCAACAGTCTCACAGCTGAATGAAGATACTTTATTTGCAACTACCGGTTTCACGTCAGCAAAGAGGCATCTTCATTTTTATCTGTCAAAACTACAAATCACTGTGTGAAATTTTTTGAAATGGTAGAAACACAGAACCATAGCGTTGACACCCAACAAGAAACAATGACGAGTACTCACAGCGGTTATATTTCCGTAATGTAGATGGACAATTACGGAGTCCCAGTTTTCGGTAAGTTATCCACGTCAAAAGTAAAGTACACCCAAAAGATGCTTACAAAAATTTACAAAGCATGACTGCTGAATGAGCCAGGCATAGGATAAAAGGGGGGGGGGGGGGGAGGGGGAGGGAACTAATAATAAATGAGACATTGCTGTGAACGGGAATAAAATATCTAAAAATAACCGTCTAGGGAAAGTACTATGAAGTATATGGGAAATATTACCCCAAAGAAACAATTCAATACGGAATCAAATCGTCGAGAGTGGAAGAAATGTGAAAAATAGCTTACCGGATGAGACAAGGTCGGATAGATTATAAGATACGGTTGAAACCAACTGGTTTTATACAGCAAGCGTGAACATTAGTACTTACCTTGAAACCTGCCTTATTCCCCTTGGAAGCCCCTGTTTTTTTGGACCTCTGAAAAGTGAAGACGATGGCTCATCCAAATCCCGCTGGAGGCAGCTCCGGTCCCCTGCGCGCGGCCTATCTCGATATTCCTCAACAGTGGCACCCCAGGTGCGTGCCTTCAGCCTCCCACCGCTTGCAACATCACGCCATATTCACACCTTTTGTGCCAGGAGTCCTTTTATAAGCACTCGACGAAGACAATATCGCTTCCGTCCACCTGCTCGCATCGCATACGAGAGTTTACTATCTGCTAAGTGACTATTGAAACGGATACGTTTGTGACAGGAAGCGACCTGCGCTGTCGATTCCTCTACCGTGCGAACAGTGGAGCTAGCGGAATCGTTTGAATATGCAAGAATCCTAATTGCTTAAGGGGTCACAAATGTTCGCAGATACTGAGTTGAAGTAGAGAGCTGCCTCTTTTTAACACGTAGCTAGGAATAGGAGTAGTAGTAGTAGTAGTAGTTTCATTCATTCGTGGACCACTTTTGGGAAGACATAGCACATGTCGTGGTACTGACACAAGGAGATCTCTTATATCGACGAACACCCGCTTGGTATTGGTCTGCATCTCATCCATTCTTTGTTTTGTGCGCCATGTGTTATTTTGCATCAAAGGCAGCAGGAATCTCCAAATCTGCTACTACATGTTCTACAAATTTTTGTGGTGATTTAATCGCTAATCTCATTTCTGTTACTCCTTATTCCTTTCGCCTTTCTTTGGTTTACTGTTAACCCATATACTATCCGTTCCATTAAACAACTCCTGTATTTCTCTCTCCAGTTCACAGAGCATAACAGTGGCATAAGAGAATCTATAATAGATATTCTTTCAAACTGAATTTCAGTCCTACAGCTGAAGTTGTCTTTTACTCTACTCTATGTCCTCCAATTTTATTGTTCCTCTCGATTATCTTATGACGTCCTGATCCAGAGCAACAGCCATTGCAATCGACTTGTACTCGAATTGTTCGGAGATGAATTTACGAAATGAAGCTGAAAGCCGTCCTAATGTTCTCCTCAGTAAGAGGATATTATGACATAGTTTCAAAACAAGGGGTGAAAGCCGCAATGTGTAATCTCTCAGTACAAGCCTTGAGAGCTCCCAAACTTACGACTCAACCGGGGAAGTTTTTGGCTTGTTTTCTTCGGTTCCGCAGGGTATCTTAAAGCAACTGTGAACTAAAAGCATTATGATATTTTCCTGATGCTGGCACTTTATTTGACATATCAGATTTACCTGCAGCGCATCTTCTTACTTGAATTACGAACTCACCAACTTCTCAAGCAATCAACTTCAGCACGTATTGCCAGCCGTTGTTGCCGAGCGGTTCTAAGCCCTTCAGTCTGGAACCGCGCCACCGCTACGGTCGCAGGTTCGAATCCTGCCTCGGGCAAGGATGTGTGTGATGTCCTTAGGTTAGTTAGGTTTAAGTAGTTCTAAGGGGGACTAATGACCTCAGACGTTAAGTCCCATAGTACTCAGAGCCATTTCACTGTGTATTTCTGTCTATGATCGAATTTGGTGAGTAGAATATTATCGCACAATATTTCCTGTAATCCCAAGATAACATTAACCTTTTCTTGCCCAAACTATGAAAAACTATACCAAACGATTTAATGTTTGGAGAGATTATTACCAGAGGAAAATATATTTGTTTTAATTTATATACAAAACACAAGCGGGTGTTCTGAGGATATATAATGCCCTTCCATGTCAGCTGGGCCTATGAACTCTTATGGCGAAATGAGCAACACAAAGATACGACAGTCTCTCGTATTTTTCTGTCCGCTATTGGCAAAGATATTGAACTAACGCAGCCAAGATTTTTCTGTGCTGCAGCAGAGGCACACAGACGTCCCGATTGAATGTTAGTGTATGAATTCAACATCATAACGTTTTATGACTTTAGAAAGTGGACGGGACTTTTAAGTTCCAACGCGCAGAAAAGGGTTAACACTAGCGTAACACTTCAATACTATCGAATACATGAGAATTCGTGTGTATCAATGATTTTCCAGTACCTTCCTTGTGTAACAATACAGATATTTTCAGGTGACGATCTGTGCTGTTTCTTTTCCAGTACCGATGTGTTACCAATAAATATGGAAAGCATACTACATTTTGACAACTCGTTACTGAAGCTACCAATTCTGCATTCAGTGAATATTCGATTAAACCTACATGAGAGATGCAGAAATGTGTGTTTTATAGCTGATATTTGCAAAGAAATCTGAATTCTCTGTGCTGCGGCTTAAAGAATCCAGCTGAAAAGAATATTATTTGTCTTGCATATTCTACTTCTTACAGTCTTAAGAAATCATCGTATTTGACTCCTAAACACTACACATTTGGGCCAAATATATCAGTTGTTGACAGTTGATCAAGAAAAAGAATGTACAAAACTATACATGTATCACAAGCAAGTGAAAGCTAGAAAATTATGCGTTACGATCCTGTTTAGGGTAGAATGGACGCAATGCGAGTGATATTACAAGAGGCACCACAGGATCTTCTGGGACACCCATCCCGAGAAGACGATTTTGCAGATACTATTATTTTTCTCTCCAATATGACGCCAACACGCTAAGTCGGAGACACGATTTTTTTTAGACTTCTGTAATATATGTGGCACATGTAATGTTCTCTCATAGCGACTATGTTTTTTTGTCTTCTCCTTCATACTTCACTTCCTCTTAGTGCGCGAATACTAACGTCCTCTTAAAATTTTCCGAGTAATATTGCAGGGGTATACCTATCGTTCCTTTCCCAGTAATTTGTTTGTAAAGATGTTTATAAGGAAGTAGTTGTGTCATACATCAAGGTCTATCACTTTTCCTTCGCCCCTTATCTTTGAGTAGAAGTATTCTTTAAACTTGAAAGCCTATCACAACTTACAAAACTTGAGTCTCAAACGAAGTTATGAAGAAGTTTCACTCTGATTTTTACACCAAATTTTCAAATAGGAAATCCCGTAAGACGTAATCTGACTACGAAAATGTTACTGGCGTGGTAGAAACTTCGCAAGCGTAACATGGATTTTTGTACATCACTTCTAACTAGATCAGACTGAACATAAGGTATACACACTGTCTACGTGTAATGAAATTTACCTACTCGCGCAGTTCATGCAGGTTAAATGCGCTTGCCATCACTTATAGTCAACACATCAAAAAATTGTGTTGGATCTGAAATCAATGTCCTTAGGTTAGTTAGGTTTAAGTAGTTCTAAGTCTAGGGGATTGATGACCTCAGTGTTAAGTCCCGTAATACTTAGAGCCATTTGAGCACACGGTAAACAAACGTAATAACAACGTGCCTAGCAACTACTCAGGCTGAATGTCACAAGCAATTGTCGGTGTGGCAGCTTTTCAAAACAAGGTGTCTCGTAAATGGCTCACACTAGAATACCACAATAAATACCATTCACATTGTAGTTTACCGTACTTATAGTTTGTTAACGTCAATAGGCATTGTTCAATTTAAAAAAAGGGTATGTTCGCACAAAAAATACACTTTGCAAGTATTATTACAATCTGTTTATTGGCTAACAATGCGAGACCCTGACTACTAATCCATTCTTTGAAAAGTGCACATCAATAGCGCTTTTCATTTCCGCAATATTTTCTGTGCGTGCAAGTTGTAGGTGATTAACCCTGTATGCAGGGTGGTTCAAAAATGGTTCAAATGGCTCTGAGCACTATGGGACTTAACATCTGAGGTCATCAGCCCCCTAGACTAAGGACTACTTAAACCTAACTAACTTAAGGACATCACACACATCCATGCACGAGGCAGAATTCGAAGCTGCGACCGTAGCAGCAGCGCGGTTCCGGACTGAAGCGCCTAGAACCGCTCGGCCACCGCGGCCGGATAGGGTGGTTCACTTAAACATTTCAAAGCAACTATCTCTGGAACAACAATGGGTTTGAAAAACGACTTTGATGGGTATGAATGTAAGGCAGGGTCTCATGAAAGTAAACACTGCGAGACATTCTAAAACGTAAACAAATATTATTTTCAACGCAGTCTTGAGATTTTTTTTAGCTGGATACCCCGTATTATTTCTCACGCAATCATTAACATGAAAAACCGCAAAAAGAATGGCGTTGTTGCATCGTAATACATCAATTACATCCCGAGAAACTGCAAAGTGAAGTTGACTCTCGAAATAAACTAAACGCGCCGCTATTGCACTTCGCGAGATGCATGCGTGGATCCCACGTGTCTCGTAACTGCGATGTGATTGACATACTACGATGCAGCAAACGCTGTACTTACTGCTGGTTACACTGTTATTAAGTGCACTGGAAACAATACAGATGACCAGTTACACACAATCAAAAATTCTCCTTTTGACTGGCGCAATGCAGCAACTCAACGTGTTGGAAGCCCCGGCAGAAATATGGAGCCATGCTGCTTGTATAGACCTCCATAACTGCGAAAGTGTTGCCGGTGCAGGATTTTGCATACGAACTGACCTCTCGATTATATCACGTAAATGTTCGATGAGATTCATGTCGGGTGATCTGGGTGGCCAAATTATTCGTTGGGATTGTCCAGAATGTTCTTCAAACCAATCGCGAGCAACTGTGGGCTGGTTACATGGCGCATTGTCATCTATAAAATCTTATCGTTCTTTGGGAAAATGACGTCCATGAATGGCTATAAATTGTCTCCAAGAAGCCGAACACAGTCATTTCTTGTCAACGATTGGATCAGTCCGACCATGCAAACACAGCCCACACCACTATGGAGCCACCACTAGCTTGCACATTGCCTTGCTGAAAGCTTGAGTTCATGACATCATGGGGTCTCCACCACATTCGATTCGTACCATCAGCTCTTAGCAACAGAAATCGGGACCCATCTAACCAGGCCACAGTTTTCCAATAGCCTAGGGTCCATTCTATATAGTGACGAGCCCAGGAGAGGCGCTGGAGGCGATGTCGTGCTGTTAGCAGAGGCATTCGCGTCGGTTGTTTGCTGCCATAGTCCAGTAACGCCCAATTTCCCCGCACAATCCTAACGGATACTTTCGTCGTACGTTCCATATTGAATTGTGCTGTTATTTCACACAGTGTTGCTTGTCTTTTCGCACTGACGACTCTGCACAAACGATCGTAAAGTGAAGGCCGCCGGCCATTGTATTGTTAGTGATGAGCGGTAATGCCTAAAATTTCTGTGTATCGCGGAATACTGAATTTCCTAACGGTTTCCGAAATGGAATATCCCATGTGCCTAACCCTTCCACTTTCAGAGTCTTATTTCCCGTCATGTGGCCATAATCACGTCGAAATCCTTTTCACATGAATCACCTGAGTACAAATGATAGCTCCACCAATGCACTGCCCTTGCATACAATGGCCATATATCCCCTGACCTCAGTGTATATCACCGTTGCTTTCCATCGTGTTTCGCATATTCTCTGCACACTTAAGTCATTTTTTTTTCTCTTTTTCTTCTTTCTCTCTTGTAGTTTATCAGCTCTGAGATTCATACATTCCAGTTTCGAATTTTCACTGCACTCTTCAAGCGTTTGCAACAAGGATGTCTCTGGATAACGACCTCCGAGGCCTTGTTTCCATGTGTCGGATCTGGTGTTGCGACGGCAACCACCGCAAATCATACATTTATTTTGTCTGTCCTCCAACACAGCTGTTATTTTGGAAGATTATGCATGGAGTGGTACCCCGTTACCTTTTTCATTTATTACTAAAGGAGAAACCTGGCGCTGCCAAGGTATTCATTCATAGCTGTGCGTTCATACCCGTACCGCGCATCATCTGACCTTGTGCTTAATGTTTATGACGTCATACTTCCTTAATAATGTGTCGTACAATGATATAATTTTGTAGGTACATTCAGCGGCAGATGTGTATTGTGTCTGCAAAACGTGTTGCGAGTGGCGGCAGTAGCAACGAAGTAATAAATTTAAACGTAAAGCCGGATGTGGGACTTTCTCACGCATCTCACTGTTTATGACGTCATATCTACTGAATACTGTAGTACAATGATATAATATTGTAGGTACATTCAGCGAGCGGAATATGTGAAATTTATTTCAAATAGATTTTGCAGTAAAGAAGTAATAAATTTAAACGTCCTGCATGACGCGGCCGTTTTTAACGCATATCAATGTTTATGACATCCTATCTCCTGAACTGTGGAGTGTACAATGATATAATTTTGCATTTACATTTAATGCTATATGTGCATCCGGTCTGTAACCTGTGTCGCAAATACAGTTAGTGGTACAGAAGTAATAAATTATAACGTTATTCCTCGTACGGTACTTTTACTGCATGAACAGCGGAAAAGTAGTAAGGGATAAACATTGTTCCTTTCTTCATTTAGCAGTTGTCAGTGAGAAAAAATTTCGTGAATGTTTCAAATTATGTGCAAAGTTTGTTGTAAGTCACTAAGTGCTCTCATTCTCAAGTGATAGATGAATAGAGACCGAGAATTCAGGCGTCGTGGGCTACGCTTCTCACCCCAACCCTTCTGATAGGTAGGTGGTTCTTACTATTACAGCGATTGTCGCCTGACAGTAAGTTATGTGCACCAGGATTGCTTCAAATCGATCCATTGGTTTAGGAAGAGATGTGGACACCCCCCCCCCCCCCCACTGCGCGCACACACACACACACACACACACACACACACATACATAGATACATACATTTTTATAATATGTATGAATGCCTCCACTAACGTGGGGACGAGGCACTGTGTGCCACCGCCTTTAACATGGGGAACAGACAGTGCCGGAGCGAACGAAAGTTTTGACCGGAAGTTTTGACCCGTTACCTATCGGAGAAACCCGGCGTTGCCCAGGTATTCATTCGTAGCTCTGCGTCCATACCCGTACCTCGCAGCACTTAACCTTGTACTTAATATTTATGACGTCATATTTCCTTAATAATGTGTCGTAGAATGATATAATTTTGTAGGTACATTCAGCAGCAGATGTGTATTGTGTCTGCAAAATGTGTTGCGAGTGGCCACCGCCTGTAACATGGGGAACAGACAGTGCCGGAGCGAAAGTTTTGACCTGTCTTATTTCTACAGTACTACACCTACCTGGTAGGCGTTGCCCTATTTTTCGCCTGGGAAGAATCCTGGTGGAGGAATGGCAACATTAAAAAGGCACATCGTACTTAAAATCTGAACATTCGATGTATCTTTATTAACAAATATTTAGAAAGAAAAGATATCCAAGATATCCCATTCGGAGATGCGACATTTATGTAAGTAGTCAATTCAGAATAACAGCTTGAACAATAACCTATTTTATTTGTAGCATTACGATGAGTATAGCTCGAATCAAGTCATTTATTGGCACTTAAAATAGAATTCCGTACTTTTTATAAACACTTGGTGAATATATTAAGATAAATAATTTGGTGGCTACAGCAGTTTCAACATGAGCACACCCTGATTATCAGCATTCTTGACCGTATCCTTAAGACACCCTGCGCTATTACATGTTAACATGTATATGGGAAGGTTACAGGAGGATGATAATCTATCACTGCTTTTGCATGCGACACGTCTCCCGGAAGACCAAACCGAACTTGGGAAACAGTTTTTTTCGCTGTCGTGTTCACATGTTAAGATCTGAAACGGATTTGCTAGCTCATTCAAATATGGCGTATGGAAAACAGCTGTTTCAAATTCAGACACAATCAGCACAATACCTGTTTCTCTTCATGTAAATACTAGAGATGTAGGCAGCTTCATGTTCAGTCTAATATTTCTACTTCCCCTTCACTGTACAAAAAGACACTTCGTCCATATTACCCGAAAATTTTTGAAAACAAGGTGTAACCTGACAACCTCAGCACGTATCAAAAAATGGTTCAAATGGCTCTGAGCACTATGGGACGTAACATCTTAGGTCATCAGTCCCCTAGAACTCAGAACTACTTAAACCTAACTAACCTAAGGACATCACACACATCCATGCCCGAGGCAGGATTCGAACCTGCGACCGTAGCAGTCCCGCGGTTCCGGACTGCAACGCCTTGAACCGCACGGCCACCGCGGCCGGCAGCACGTATCAAAAACAGTTATGTTTTTACATGGGAGAGAAAATCGACTGTGGAAGTAGAAAACCGGCGGCTGGAACCGGATTTCCAGCATCGGTTTTGGAGTGTTTACATGACCAACCAGAAGCGTAATTGGGAAATCGGATTACTAAATCCGGTTCTGGAAACTCCATGTAAACATAGTACAAGATTATCTGATACTTTCGATTATCTTTAACAATCATCAGGGGTACTACTGTACATCATTGCTCTCGACGCCATATTCCCTACGACCGTCACCACCTGATAATTTCTGGTGGTTGGCGTTCTCTTAGTCTACACTAAACTCACAGATGATCCTCACTGACGACATGTCAGAGACTGCTGTTATCACTACATCTTCAGGGACGGCCTTGAAGGTGATAATAAGAGAGAAGAAGACTGGAAACCGATGCCCTTATTTGTAGCCCAGTCTGGATGCAAAATTGGTTCTACTATGTCGCCCCGAGAAAATCGTCTTTGGAACACTGACTTAATTTTCCCGCAGTTCCAGTACTTTTGCATGTCGTAGTTGACTTTGTATGTCTGCAGTTTATTTTTAGTGCAATGCCCGAATCAACAGACTACCATCAAATCAAATGCCATTATTATGGAATCAGTGTTATTAACAGTATCAGTTCCCGCTTCTTCAATCCTGCTGCAGGGATTTGCCTTCTCTCGTTCTCCTAGCCCTCAATCCAATACTTAGAAGCTCTAATGATACCTCCATCTCAACCAGTTTAATTCCGGCAAACAATTCTAAAATCCAGGCAATAATTATAGCAAGAACCATCTGCAGTTTCTGTCTCCGTAACTTTAGCCTAACCATTTATGAGCGTCTTGTCCAAACTGACACACTTTAATATTTATTTATTCGTATGTCCCAAATGCAGCGCAAAAATATAGGTATATAACATTAGTATATGCATATCAAATGGCTCTGAGCACTATGGGACTTAACGTCTGGAGTCATCAGTCCCCTAGAACTTAGAACTACTTAAACCTAACCAAACTAAGGACATCACACACATCCATGCCCGAGGCAGGATTCGAACCTGCGACCGTAGCGGTCGCGCGATTCCAGACTGTAGCGCCTAGAACCGCTCGGCCACTCCGTCCGGCTATGCATAGCACAAGAACGCAGAAAGACAGTGCTACATATGAAACTAATTAAATTTCAGTATCTAAGTTCCTAACCCATGTAAGACCTGTATCGTCAGCTTTCATGACGTCGCTCCAACTCCCCTGATAGGCACGCAAGGGGCATTCATCTCTAATGTGCTTGACTGTTCGCTTAGGAGCCTCACAGTCACAAACCTGAGATTCTGCAGCGCCTCATTTATAAAATGAGTCTACTCGTCGACTACGTCCAGTGCGTACTCTATTCAATTTGACCCATAGTTTCCTGTCGAGTAGAATCACAGTTATATTTTCGGAACCACCTACGCTCTTCAGGATTTTCAATAAGTTGATATTTCTGATCCCACAGGTCTCTAACCTAGATACTACTGGCATCTAGCTGTTCTGCTCACTGTAAAGTTGGGTTTCTTGAACGGAGTCTATTTCGTCGAAGACTTGGTATGTCTCCTTGTATGGATAATTTCAGGTTCCCCTGTAGCTTGCGATATCTCCTGAGCAAGCCCTTGCTTCTACGGATTGTGGGTGGATAGATGTTGCTCAGCAGAGGAAGCCAATAAATTATTAACCATATAGTGTGGTTCATCTGGACGTCGATAAATTTGGTGTGGTAGTTGTTTATCCACACCGAAGCAGAATACTCAGCTGCTGAGAGGACCATCGCAATAGATGCTGTGCGCAAGGTATCTGCTGAAGCTCCCTATGTCATTCCACACAATTTTTGAATAATGTTGTTACTTGTTTTTATCTTCACAGCGCCGGCCGAAGTGGCCGTGCGGTTAAAGGCGCTGCAGTCTGGAACCGCAAGACCGCTACGGTCGCAGGTTCGAATCCTGCCTCGGGCATGGATGTTTGTGATGTCCTTAGGTTAGTTAGGTTTAACTAGTTCTAAGTTCTAGGGGACTAATAACCTCAGCAGTTGAGTCCCATAGTGCTCAGAGCCATTTGAACCATTTTTTTATCTTCACAGCAAAATTTCACGATGTTTTTTTTATGGAAGGGTGCTGTTAAGGGTGACACCAAAGTACTTATGGTATGTTATGCCATAGAGTGTTTCCGTTAAGTTTCAGTGTGAGTTCCGTGTTAGCTTGCTTGTTGTTTAGATGTAATGTACATACTTCAGTTTTACTTGTACTGGGTTTAATTCGCCACTTTTTAAAATGGGAGCTAATAACGGCTAGATCTCCTGTGAGAACTGTCTCCGCTTGTCCAAGATCTTTGCTTCTACAAGCAAGAGCAATATCGTCCGTGTAGCATACCTCAGACTAGATCCCAGCTGTAAACTAACCATCCAAGAAAAACCTAACAACAGACTAGAACTATTAACCAGCTGAACATGGGAACTGCAGCGCTCCATCATATTCCACACAAACAAATTCGTCATCTGATCGATCCACTCCTATGGTAATGTCACCTAAATATCCCTTCCACCCAGTTACAAACAGTCCTTCCAAACTTGAGCGCCATGCTCTCTGTCTTGTTTACTGCATCTGCTTACCCTACCCCGTTCGAATGTTTCACCATTTCATAAGACTTCTTTCCTTTCTACTTCACACTGAACGTATCCATAAGTCATTCACATCCTGCAATCCTGACTCCAACAACATTATGCTTTTCTTCTTAGTTACCATTTTGGAATGTTTTCAGATCAATACCAACACATTCTACCGACCCTACATCTATACACCCTCCATATCCTCGTCTGTCGCATTTAATAAGGCGTTCATTTACCACACAACGAAATCCCATATCTAATTTATAATTGCTACCTCATCTAACTCAGTTCTTCCCAGGCTTTCTCGCACTTGGATTCCCTCCATCGTCCCCACGACATTTTTTTTTCTTCTACAAAACCGTGGCCTGACTTCCATGCTAGTAATGGTAGTAATGACTTTCGTCATGCAATTTCGCACATTACACATCCCCCTAAACCAAACCATCAACTCAGTCTCCGCTCCCAAATCGTGACACCACGACTTAACCCTTCTACTCCCAATTCATTCTTTCTCTGTGAAGGTCCTATAGTTTAGTACAGTGTAGTAAAGTGTTTCATTCTTATTACAGAGAGTACCGTCAATACTTGTTTTTAATTAACTGCAAAATCCTCAATATGTAATTAAAATTTTAATAATTAAAAATGTATAAATTTAATATTTTAAATCTACTTTCGTACATTTTTAATGAACGCTCTTGAACGAAAAGTAGCAATATAGTGCTGCACCAAATTACCGCTTTCAAACGAGCGACAGAATAAAATAACAAAACAGAAAAACAAGACTGATTAAACGTTTTCATGTCCAGTACGTGGTTCCAAATTCGTCCACAGCACGACGCTATTAATCATTGCCTTTGCAGACTTTTGTAAATGTACCATGCAAGCATAGTGTTACTGCGAGACGTATTTAGACGTGTTCTTTTTTCGCTTTCCACTAGCTTCGCCATATTACTAGTGGAGAATTGAAAAATGTTGCACGTCAATCACTTAAATAACCGTTAAAGCTTAATTTCAAATCGAAGACGAAGTCACTAGAGGCGCAAAGCGAGATCAGCTGAATAGGGAAGGAAGTCTAATGTGGAGTTTGTGATACAAACATTCCAGCTATAATATAGACAGAAAAACAGGGTTCATTTTAAAACTGTTGACAGGATTCGTCTGGTTAGTCAGAATGCTAAAAGTTATAAACTGCAGACGCTGCATTAACATCTCGGGCTAGCCTTTGCTGTCCAAATGGGGCCATTCGGCGAAATACAATAAAGTCACAAGCTCTTAATTAACTCTCTTGTAAACGAAATGATCTGTTAACTACCCAAAAACAGTTTTCAAATGAAAGACACAATGGGTTGAACTACTCGCGCATACGAAGAGTGAAAAAAGAAAAAGTTTTTGGGGCGTGGACGGAGGTACATTGCGCGAAATGTCTGTCGATTAACAGATTATGTGTAGGCTGACGACAAATCAAGTCAGAAAAATATTTCAAATGAATGATATCGGACGAATTCTGGAGTCAGTATTTTATAAACAATTTTTAAATCTCCTCAAGCACTGTACATTGATTCTGGCCATTTGAGATGGATGATTACCCAGCTTAAAACGCTATTGCTAGTGAAGAAGACATCAGACATTATGAAAAGTAAGCATTCAACAACGATACCTCTGCGGAATACAGGTTTAATGATGATTCTGATAAGGAGGACGGGTGTCCTACAGCACAGTACTACGACAACGACCTACGTACGTAACAAATGCGTGAATCAGGAAGACGGTAGAAGGTGGTATCAGGAAGTGTGAATCCAAGTAAAATCTTCTATCTTCTTCTCCCTTTCATGTTTCTTCATGAAACCTCCGTTTCAGCCCGACCGGTGATACTTTCCTCGGATCTTCAGTTGATAGTAAACTGCCAATTTAACGCATGAGCAAGTCGTTCTGTAAAAACGAGATTCCCGCTGTTCTAAATGAAATGGAAGTCAAAATGGAAACCATTACGTGTTATTCGGTAGTCTCTCATTGGTCAGACATCATTATGGATTGTCCTGGCAGCCAATACTGAACATAGCGACTTTGTGATAGTACACTACTGGCCATTAATATTGCTACACCAAGAACAAATGCAGATGATAAACGGGTATTCATTGGACAAATATATTATACTAGAACTGACATGTGATTACATTTTCACGCAATTTGGGTGCATAGATCCTGCGAAATCAGTAGCCAGAACAACCACCTCTGGCCGTAATAACGGCCTTGATACGCCTGGGAATTGAATCAAACAGAGCTTGGATGGCGTATACAGGTACAGCTACCCATGCAGCTTCAACACGATACCAAAGTTCATCAAGAGTAGTGACTGCCGTATTGTGACGAACCAGTTGCTCAGCCACCATTGACCAGATGTTTTCAATTGGTGAGAAATCTGGAGAATGCGCTGGCCAGGGCAGCAGTCGAACATTTTCTGCCTCCAGAAAGGCCCGTACAGGACCTGCAACATGCGGTCGTGCATTATCCTGCTGAAATGTAGGGTTTCGCAGGGATCGGATGAAGGGTAGAGCCATGGGTCGTAACACATCTGAAATGTAACGTCCACTGCTCAAAGTGCCGTCAATGCGAACAAAAGATGACCGAGACGTGTAACCAATGGCACTCCATACCATCACGCCGGGTGATACGCCATTATGACGATGACGAATACACGCTTCCAACGTGCGTTCACTGCGATGTCGCCAAACACGGATGCGATGTAAACAAAACCTGGATTCATCCGAAAAATGACGTTTTGCCATTCGTGCACCCAGGTTCGTCGTTGAGTACACCATCGCAGGCGCTCCTGTCTGTTATGCAGCGTCAAGGGTAACCGCAGCCATGGTCTCCGAGCTGATAGTCCATGCTGCTGCAAACGTCGTCGAACTGTTCGTGCAGATGGTTGTTGTTTTGCGAACGTCCCCAGCTGTTGACTCAGGGATCGAGACGTGGCTGCACGATACGTTACGGCCATGAGGATAAGATGCCTGTCATCTCGACTGCTAGTGATACGAGTCCGTTGGGATCCAGCACGGCGTTCCGTATTACCCTCCTGAACCCACCGATTCCATATTCTGTTAACAGTCATTGGATCTCGACCAACGCGAGCAGCAATGTCGCAATACGATAAACCGCAATCACGGTAGGCTACAATCCGACATTTATCAAAGTCGGAAATGTGGTGTTACGTATTTCTCCTCCCTAGACGAGGCATCACAACAACGTTTCACCAGGCAAGCCGGTCAACTGCTGTTTTTGTATGAGGAATCGGTTGGAAACTTTCCTCATGTAAGCACGTTGTAGGTGTCGCCTCCGGCGCCAACCTTGTGTGAATGCTCTGTAAAGCTAATCATTTGCACATCACAGCATCTTCTTCCTGTCGGTTAAATTTCGCGTCTGTAGCACGTCATTTTCGTGGTGTAGCAATTTTAATGACCAGTAGTGTAATTTGCGTTTAACTACCACTGCTGCTTTGCTCACTGAAACTAATTTGAAAGTGATAGATTTAATATTGACCCGCTGTGAGGTTTCAGTAATTTGAATGATTAGATTGCTAGCTAGATAAACATCCGTGAATGGGGCATGCTAACTGATTTTCTACGTACTGTAGGTTCTGCAAGCGCCTTTAACGCCGACGGCGCAGCACTTACCGTAATAATTTCATCCAAGAGCAGGTCCCCTTCTCCACCTTTACTAATACGTGCTGTAATTACTCATTCTAGACTGTAATAAAGAGATGATCAGGGAAGGAGGTGGTTAGCCACTAAATAATGTTGCCGATATTACGTATATGATGGTGTTTACTAACGAGGTACGCAATCCTCTTATCAGCAATACAAGTGCAAAACAGTTTAGTAAACACACACATAATGGCCACCAGATTGCCAGGACGCACGAACGACGTTGAGCTCTGGCATGCGCTCTGCCAATCGTGCTTTTATGAGATAGACGTCAATAATGCTTGCAGAAGATCGTGCGCTTCATGCTCACAGTGGTATAAAGATTAATCGTTAGCTGAAATATAACTAAAAAACTATTACCTAACTAAAATTATTACTTTTAAATTAAAACTGATACTGAACAAAATAACTGAAATCACCAAATACGACTTTAGGCTATTCCTACAAAACAGAACAATTTTTTCACCACAAGCTTGACTATCTTATAAGGAAAATGAATTTCTTCACGCGACCAATAGGTTATCACTCAACGTGTGAGAAAGTAAGGCGTCAAAATCGTTTGTCCATCTCGATTCAGCTGCTTCATGACTAATGAAGGTGAACTAGCATCGTTCTGAATAACTTCGCCTCAAAATTAAATTTATTCGTAGACAAATATCATTGCCTGAGAGACAAGTAAACTGACGTGTAGATCTATACCCTGCCGCTAATCAAAACTAGTTCAGGAAATCCAGCATAGTGCCCGAACTCTATAAGAAGTTAGAGTTCGTTACTAACGCCGAGGCTAGTAAGTTACGGAGCGACAATTCATGCGCCTGTACTCTACGGCAGTCATCGAATCTCTGTGCTCTTCTCGCCAAACGCGTCAGCAGCTGTCTCTTCTTGTGCGCGTATACCTCCGCCATCCTCCATATACGTGTCAACATTAAATTAATAAACTGGTGATACTTCATCACCTAAGTATGTGCAGTTGATCTAGGTTCCTATTCAATGGTCTGAAGATGACCACAGTAGTGGTCGAAACCAGTCACCTTGATAAATAAATCGTGATCAAGACTGTTTTTAATAGTAAATACTTAACTTTGTGCCCCGTCTTTATAGGTACCCTATGTGGTCTGAGTGCCCAAGGGTCATGGGAAAGCACTGGATATGATGTTAATAGCGGGTCAGTCCCCCCGCAAACCCTCAAAACTGCGATAACACTTTCGGGAATGGAACCGTTCTGAAGAGATATTGATCGACGTATCTAGAAGTGCGACACAGAACTGTTCTTGTGTAATGGGTGTTAGATTCATCGAGCATACGTGGCCGTCGACAGCATCCCATAAATGCTGAAATGGGTGACCAGGAAGGATAAGTCGTGACAGTGAATTCACTGAAGGTCAACGAGCGACTGTAGTAGTAATCTAAGACACGCTGACAGCTGCGAACCACTTGCATCCTTTCCCCGAAGGCGATGACGTCTTTTAGCTGTATAACTGCCCGTGTCTCGGAGCCTGAACCGAGCTATAGTGGTTTGAGGAGCATTACATTGAGCTCACGTTGATGTCTCGGCGACCAAATTCGCCTGATGTAATCTGAGTCGCTGTCGCATTCCATCACCGAGTACGCGAATCAGCGGCTTGTTGTTTATTCGAATTACATGACCTGTGCGTAGCTATCTAACGCCACATACCTCACAAACCTACCAACAAACTGTCGGATCCCTGATACGCAAAATCTGTGGTGTATTTCGTTCCAAAGACGGACAAACTAGCTATTAAGCTGGTGGTCATAATGTTTAAACTCATCAGTGTAGTTGCAATATTTGGGTGTCGTACACCACACATCCTGGAATAGGAGAACCCTTTCAGCGACTTTCGGCAACTCAGTTTACACACTCATATATTTTCACATCCGTTGATGGACACCTGTCTTTTCCAAGATCAGTGTAGCTACGATTTCAGTCGGTTATATTGTTCCTGAAAGCCTGAAAGATAAGTCAACCACTATTGCTTGATTCTGGGATGAATGGTTTAGCGATCTGTCGTCCTAGCAGCTGTTCGTGTTGTAGATTTCGTGCACACTCTCTGAGTATAACCTAGAATTTTGGAAGTCAACATACATAACAAAAAGAGAACGTCCTCACTCTGTAAACTGAAAATAATTCGAGGGTGGATGCTACTTATGAAATCATGGAAGCTGTGTAACTGTTTTCCGCCCATAATGGCGCGTAACAGAAGCTTCATCACTGTAGTGGAAGACAGTTGTAACTCGACACTGTTCACAGCCAGCTGTCCAAATTGCTCCACAACATCAGTCAGTACTGTTGGTAGCAAAGGTGCTCAGAAATGTTTCTGGCTTCACCATTACTTGCGCTTTGCTATCAGATATCCGTCTGTACACCCCTGGTCTAATTTCTGCAGGAACCACACAAAACACACACACAAACACACACACACACACACACACACACACACGCACACAAACACACACACACACACACACACACACACACACACAGTAGGTGGTCGTCGTTCCTTACTGCTCCGTATTAACTTTAATCGGATTTAAATTCGTTGGTGTTTGACAGCGAGAGGGCTAGAGTATTCCCGCCAGCAGTACACCTACGGGAGCTGTACTTGCAATGTCGGCTCCCGCATTATTGCCGGTTTAGTGAGCAAAGCACTGTGCCTGTCAGCTCGCAAATACGAAATTTTTCCAGTTGAGAAAATTTTACTTAATTCAAGAAACAAAAATTGAGCGCTAATTTAAATTAAGAACCGGTTTTTGACATGCTTGGAGGCATTACAGAGATTTACACCACATCGCACATGCTCCAGTCCGTCAATGGCTTACGCTACTTTCGATGGCTCCTGCAGCTTGCTATGGTAGTGTGGTGTGTGAATTTCAAAATGTAGCCGACGACTGAGCATAAGTTTCAACGTCATATCCTTAAATCCACGTTTCGTTGCCTGTACTGTCACGTTACAGTACTTCCCCGTCGTTGTTGACTTTGTCTAGATAATTCCATTCATTGTTGTTTTTTTCGAAATTCAACTGTTTTGGAACAAGATTTGCTGCCACACACTTCACACCCAAAGTATCCTAACAAATTTTGTGGCCGGAGCCAATATCATCTGGACTTCTCTGATTGTGATTCGGCTGTAGTTCATAATTGTTTATTTCACTGTTTTTTAGTATTTCGTGCTTTGATGATGTGCTGGAGGGTCCAGGACGCTCGTGATGTTCAACATCTTCACGGCCTTTGTCGAAACGCTTATACCAAGTCCTTGTTTCACTCATAGCAGACTCACATTTCGTTGGTCTTTTTCGTTTGCCTCTCGCTACGGTGTCCCAGAAAGCATTGTCAATGCTCAGAGCTGTGATTGGACGATCATTTGAAGCAAGAAAGTCTACTAAACATAACTCTAAAATACATACCTTAAAAGCTATGAAAACTTCTTTGTCTTCGACACTGTGAAACAAACATCTCCGACTGCAAGCTCTTTGCTTTCCATGCTTGCTTCGGAAGGAATAGTATTTACCATAACTGGAAAAAAAGTCTAGTAAACAAGGGCACCACAATGCGTATCGTAAGAACTTCTTCAGTACTTGTTCAGAAGAATAGATGTGTTTCACAATAGCGAAGAAGAACAAGTGTTCATAGGTCTTAAGGTATTCATTTTAGAGCCCATGTTTATTGGACATTTTCTTCTTATTATGACCCATACTACCACCACACAAAATATGAAAAGCAAAGAGCTTCAACTAGAAGAGATTTGTTTCACAGTATCGAAGATGAACAAGTGCTCATACGTCTTAAGGTAAGCGTTATAGAGTCACGATTACTAGACTTTTTTTGCTTCAGCTGATCGTTCCATTCATATACCTGAATATTGATCATTCCACCTATACTGTATACCGGTTTTGGCAGTGAGTGATATTTGGAGGCTCTTTCAGATACCACCTCCATATCCGAAGACGCCATTAGGTTGAGGATGACGCGGCGGTCGGTCAGTACTGTTGAGTCTTCCGAAGCCTGTTTATACGACATGTAATGTCTAACAAAATTTTATTTCACGAATTTAAGTCTACAAAATGCAGTTCATTTTCTTTTTCGTCCCATTATGTGACCAATATGCACTACTATTCGGAAAACGTGAAACACCAAGACGGAGAGATGTGATCACAATGAAATTTATTCTATCGATTTGAGACACGACACTACACAAATGATTATCTTTATAGACCTATACATGCACTGTGACTGCCACCATGTGCTGAAATGACAGCTGCTAGGCCTCGTGGTATGGAATCAAAGAGTGCCTGAACATGCAGCTGGGGAATACTCTGCCATGCCGTTTGTAGGCGTCAAAAAAGCGTCAACTTTCGCGGTAGGAGGCGTGAACGAACATGGTGTCAACCGACCATATCCCAGACACGAGCGATTGGTGACATGTCACATGGATGGGCAGGCCAAGGAAGCAGTGGTACCCGTCGTTCTTCAAAGAAAGTTTGCACATTCCTCGCCACAAGCGGCTGGGAGTTGGCCTGTTGAAATATGGCATCCGGAACGGCCTGCAGGAGAGTCAGTGTTTCGGGCTGTAAAACATCACTGATGTAGTGGTAGCTATCCAGATTGCCCTCACCACTTAGGAGGCGAGATCGCGTATTATAGGCATTGGTGGTCCCAAACTATCACACTTGGCGTTTGTCCACTATGCTGCTAAACAATACAGTCGGCTGAACATGTTGGCATCGAATAAGGATGCGGCCTTCACTATTGGACAACTTGAAGGAGGACTCGTCCGAAAACACTACTTTTTTCCAACAGCACGCCATTTTCGACGTTCACGATCCCATTGCAGTGAGCGGCGTTTGTTAGTTCTGGTCCATGGAAACCGACGCAATGGCATGCTTTGCCGCCAGTTCAGTCCGCAGAAGACGGCGTCGAACCGTCGACGCTGACATGTCCATACCCGCTGCAGTGCTCCAAAGTCGCGCCAACACTGTGTATGAAGCTGTTCTGTCCCTTATGACCACGCGCACACGACGACGATCATCTCGCGTTGTGGTCACCATGTGTCATGCAATATGCTTTCGGCGTTGTTTACGGCCCTCCTCTCTACATTGGTTCAACATACACTATGTGATCAAAAGTATCCGGACACCCCAAAAACATACGTTTTTCATATTAGGTGCGGTGTGCTGCCACCTACTACTAGGTACTACATATCAGCGACCTCAGTAGTAATTAGCGTGAGAGAGCAGAATGGGGCGATCCGCGGAACTCACGGACTTCGAACGTGGTCAGGTGATTGGGTGTCACTTGTATCATACGTCTGTAAGCGATATTTTCACACTCCGAAATATCCATACGTCCACTGTTTCCGATATGATAGTGAAGTGGAAACGTGAAGCAACACGTACAGCACAAAAGCGTACAGGCCGACCTCGTCTGTTGACTGACAGAGACCCCCAACAGTTGAAGAGGGTGGTAATGTGTAATAGGCAGACATCAATATAGACCATCACACAGGAATTCCAAACTGCATCAGGATCCACTGCAAGTACTATGACAGTTAGGTGGGAGGAAAGGAAACTTGGATTTCATGGTCGACCGGCTGCTCATAAGTCACAGATCACGCCGGTAAATGGCAAACGACGCCTCGCTTGGTGTAAGGAGCGTAAACATTGGACGATTGAAGAGTGGAAAAACGTTTGCGGAGTGGTGAATCACGGTACGCAAAGTAGCGATCCGATGCCAGGGTGTGGGTATGGCGAATGCCCGGTACCTTCATCTGCCATCGTGTGTAATGCCAACAGCAAAATTCGGAGGCGGTAGTGTTATGGTGTGGTCGTGTTTTTCATGGAGGGGGCTTGCACCCCTAGTTCTTTTGCGTGACACATCACAGCACAGGTCTACATTGATGTTTTAAGCACCTTCTCGCTTCCCACTGCTGAAGAGCAATTCGAGAATGGCGATTGCATCTTTCACCACGAACGAGCACCTGTTCATAATGTACGGTCTATGGCGAAGTGGTTACCCGACAATAACATCCCTGTATTGGACTGGCGTGCACAGACTCCTGAACTGAATCCTATAGAACACCTTTGGGGTTGTTCTGGAACACCGACTTCGTGCCAGGTCTCACCGACCGCCGCCGATACCTCTCCTCAGTGAAGCACTCTGTGAAGGATGGGCTGCCATTCCCCAAGAAACCTTCCAGCACGTGATTGAACGTATGCCTGCGAGAGTGGAAGCTGTCATCAAGGCTAAGGGTGAGCTAACACCGTATTGAATTCCAGCATTACCGGTGGAGGGCGCCACGAACGTGTAAGTCATTTTCAGCCAGGTGTCCGGTTACTTTTGATCACATAGTGTACCTGTGTATGCTTGTTGGGCGACGGACAGATCGATTTTGCTTTTCGGAAGGTAGGCTGTCCCTTGCTACCTAACAGCCCACTTCCCACGGTGTCAGCCATCAAAGTAAACCGCGAAAGGCGCTGTTGGTCCTGCCGCCCGACGTAAGTTCGCCTTCTGTCATAGCGCACCATAATAATGTCGGATTTTCCTAGGAGCAAAAATTGTGCGCGCGTAATACGTAATGCGCCAGGCATTGTGGGTCATCCTCTCAACAGGAACCACATAGTGAAGGTGTTTTCCAACAGAGTGGAATGCGTTGTGTGCTAGCGCCTAATGTCAGGTGCGCCAGGCCGGGGCCCACGAGAAATACGGGCCCCTAACGAACTTGTGATGTCACATTAGTTGCCTGTCCTCTATACTTCGCAAACACGCGACTCCCTGCAGTGCCCATGCGAAATTAATGTCAGTGACAAGGTAAGCACTAAATGTCTTAACTGTGTCGTGTGCTATCGAGAGCTTGCATCCATTTAATCGCGCAGTTGAGAATTACTAAATCCAACTGAAGTAGGTACTCGCTCATCGCCAGAGACGGCTTCTTCCACGCGAAAGGCGTGGCCTGTCTTTTCGTGGTCCTCGTGACAGGCCAACTGGCTGTGGACGAGGCTAACACGTTATACACTGTGTTTTAGAGAATGAGTGCCAAAGACGGTGAAAGAGTATCCGTGATCACTACAGAAGACAGAGAGAAGAAGAAATAGCTATCACAGGGTTTGCTGCTAGACAGAAGAGAAACTGAGATTTCCAAAATGTGTGTAAGATGAAAGGGCCACTCTTCCCAATGTTTAACCCCACTCTGAAAATTTGGAAAACTGCCCCAGTGAGTCGACGGACCCCAATAACGGCCTCTGCAGCCAACGCTGCCGATAAATTTCCAGAAGAACGGTACCTCTTATAGCCATATGCCAACGTCTTCAGACCGAAAAGAAGAAGAGGTGCGCATCCCATACATTTAAATGAGAAGAAAGAACACAGATTCCACTGTAGAAACAGTCTGGAAGAGCTGTCGAAACCACTACGACAAGAGGATGAAATAGACATATTCTTCAAAAACATGACTGCTCGACCTCATTACGCAGACCAAGACTATACCGAGCGAGGTGGCGCAGTGGTTAGCACACTGGACTCGCATTCGGGAGGACGACGGTTCAATCCCGTCTCCAGCCATCCTGATTTAGGTTTTCCGTGATTTCCCTAAACCGTTTCAGGCAAATGCCGGGATGGTTCCTTTGAAAGGGCACGGCCGATTTCCTTCCCAATCCTTCCCTAACCCGAGCTTGCGCTCCGTCTCTAATGACCTCGTTGTCGACGGGACGTTAAACACTAACCACCACCACCACCACCACCACCACCAAGACTATAGTTTTCCAAATAGTCAAACAGACGAAAGTTTTAAACCATCAGCTCAACGCGGTTCTAGTTCACCAGCTGTGGATTAAAATGGAAGTTATTCGTCATCGCAGCACTCGTCAGCATCGTTCTCTAGGTACATTACTGACATGCCTGCAACACCTCTTCGTGAAGTGGCTGAGACAGGTGACAATGCCCCTCAGGCGCTCGGTTTTTCACTAAATAACCTTACTAATGATCTCTACTAGAACAAGAAACAACACCATGCATTGTATAAGTTTCCATTCTTTATTGCCTATACACATCAAAAAAGTTTTGCTTCATCCCAGTTCTCGAACTCCTGAAGATAGGGGTTGACTGTGGATACTATATCACAGACACTGTCCCTTTGACTGTTCAGAGATGTCACTAAACACGCCCAAAGATCAACCATGCATGAGCAGTGCCTATTAGACGGAGGGGGTCCGACAGCCGACCAGTTCCAGTCATTGCATCAGGAAGGAGGTACACGGCTGATGTTGTCTGTAGTTTAAATATGCCTTGACGGCCAATACCGTAGTTCGATCGCGACCGCATTGTTACTTTTTGCCAGGATGGGCTCTCAACAAGGGAAGTGTCCAGGCGTCTCAGAGTGAACCAAAGCGATGTTGTTCGGACATGGAGGAGATACATAGAGACAGGAACTGTTGATAACGTGCCACGCTCAGGCCGCCCAAGGGTTACTACTGCTGTGGATGACCGCTACCTACGGATTATAACTCGGAAGAACCCTGACAGCAACGCCACCATGTTGAATAATACTTTTAGTGCAGCCACAGGACGTCGTGTTGCCACTCAAACTGTGCGCAATATAGGCTGCATGATGCACAACTCAATTCCCGACGTCCATGGCGAGGTCCATCTTCACAACCACAATACCATGCAGCGCGGTGCAGATGCGCCCAACAGCATGCCGAATGGACTGCTCTGGATTGGCATCATGTTCTCTTCACCGATGAGTATCGCATATGCCTTAAACCAGACAATCGTCGGAGACGTGTTTCGAGGCAACGCCTTAGACACACTGTCCAGCGAGCGCAGCAAGGTGGAGGTTCCCTGATGTTTTGGGGTGGCATTATGTGGAGCCGACGTGCGCCGCTGGTGGTCATGGAAGGCGCCGTAACGGCTGTATGATACGTGAATACCATCACCCGGCCGATAGTACAAACATATCGGCAGCATACTGACGAGGCATTCGTCTTCACGGACGACAATTCGCGCCCCCATCGTGCACATCTTGTGAATGATGTCCTTCGGGATAACGACATCGTTCGACTAGAGTGGCCAGCATGTTCTCCAGACATGAACTCTGTCGAACATGCCTGGGATAGATTTAGATTGAAAAGGCTTGTTTATGGACGACGTGACCCAGCAACCACTCTGACGGACCTACGCCGAATCGCCGTTGAGGAGTGGGACAATCTGGACCAACAGTGCCTTGATGAACTTGTGGATAGTATGCCACGACGAACACAGGCATGCATCAATATAAGAGGACGTGCTACTGGCTATTAGAGGTACCAATATGACGGACCTACGCCGAATCGCCGTTGAGGAGTGGGACAATCTGGACCAACAGTGCCTTGATGAACTTGTGGATAGTATGCCACGACGAACACAGGCATGCATCAATGTAAGAGGACGTGCTACTGGCTATTAGAGGTACCAATATGTACAGCAATCTGGACGACCAACTCTGAAGGTCTCGCTGTATGGTGGTAAAACATGCAATGTGTGGTTTTCATGAGCAATAAAAAGGGCAGAAACGATGTTTATGTTGATCTCTATTCCAATTTTCTGTACAGGAACCGAGGTGATGCAAAACGTTTTTTGATGTGTGTGTATGAAACACAGTGGAGTGCGTGATAAATTGTTTTGGTGTTGTATGTAGCTGACGTTTCCTGGTTTGTTACAGCTTTGTAAAACGTTTACTTTTCCAAAGAATATCTCACGAAAAAAAAATTATTAATAATAACCATAAAAAACTTGTACTTCAAAGCCAGCACGTGTGGAGTGAATAGTTAATGTGCTTGTGATTTCATTTTCTGGGAAAACACAAATGCGCGACGTGTTTAAGTTTTGCGGCCCTGCCGACGCAAAACGCCCTGTCCTGCTCAAGCGGCGAACATTCCTGTTAATAGGAAAACCAGATTCAAATGCTGTTCAAATGTGGATAACACGACAGAGCGCAATGAGGACGAAACTATGATAATAGACTTTCTTGAGGTATTTGAAGACTGCCAGTGTTTGTGGGGCACGTCGTGCGGGCTCGTGTGAAATTGAACTGTCGACTAATCATAAAATCTGTGGCGAGTGCCACAACTGCTGGTTTGATGAAATCGCAAAAAAATTACAGAAAGCATTCCTTTTTGATATCCTTATTTTTCTGTAGCCTAAACTAATGAAGACAGTTAATCTACAAACATTTTTAGAGTAAAGGTACTATAAAACATTTAACAACAACAACAACAACAACAAAATTGTTGATGGAACAAAACAAGAACAGGGCTATGTGCCAACCTCTCTAACATAAAAACCGGGCTAAGTCTAACATTTATATCTGTAAATAAAGGAATGTGGGAAGGATAATAATAATATTTACTTTTAACCTAAACATAATTTAGCGCAACTGTGGGCTGTTTTTCATTCGAGACAATTTCATACCGTTGCTGTTGTCGCTGCCATGATGAAAATAATAATAATTTTACAATTATAAAAATTTGGAAACTGCTGTTTCTATAATAACTGCATTATTATGAAAAGTCAGTTAGGCCTACAGAAGTGCTGTGTGAGCAAAAAAACTAGTTAAAGAGCAAAGACAACATTTATATCTGTAAATAAAGGAATGTGGGAAGGATAATAATAATATTTACTTTTAACCTAAACATAATTTAGCGCAACTGTGGGCTGTTTTTCATTCGAGACAATTTCATACCGTTGCTGTTGTCGCTGCCATGATGAAAATAATAATAATTTTACAATTATAAAAATTTGGAAACTGCTGTTTCTATAATAACTACATTATTATGAAAAGTCAGTTAGGCCTACAGAAGTGCTGTGTGAGCAAAAAAACTAGTTAAAGAGCAAAGACAAAATCAAGCACGTTACAGTGTTCTTACAAGTTTTATTTCAAAATAATTGCCTTTTACAAAGTTTAAAAAGTTACATTTTGTATTTATTAACCACTATTTTATAAACAAAACATTACAATGCTACAGTCTATAAACAGCTGTTATGTTTACTCAATCAGATTTTGGTAAATCAGTTTGTTTTCTTGTTTGAGATAAGGTATCATCTTTTTTAAGACCTCCTCCTTCTCAGTTTTCAATCTTGCTGTTAGGTCAAACTGGGGTAGATCTAAGCCTTTCATGGTTTCCATCTTCACATCTTTTCTGAATACATTCGTTTGCTTCCACGTTTCAACTTCATTGAATGTTTTTCTTTTGTAAACACTTTTCCTGAGTTGGTTTTGGAAACTTTAGCCAAATGGCCCTAGAAATTTCTTTTTTGTGATGTGTTCTTTAGCTACTTTGGAGAAGTCATAAAACCTCTTCTTTTTTCAATTAGAACGAAGTCTCGGTCACAGATGAAGTATGAGTGTCCAAAGACGACGTACTTGTGGCGAACTTCGTCAAAGAAATCATTACAGACCAAGTATATCCATAGGAACAATACCATTTGATTTTTTTTTTTTTTTTTTGCCGCAGCTGTTGTCAGATCACACTATTTACTTTTTTCTGGGTAATTTTACTTTTAATCCCCCTTAAAACACAGCTCACTATTTCGTTGCCTCCTCTGCCACTCATGCCCTGGTGCCAAAGAAACATCAAACCTTTATAATTATCTGCCCTATGCAATCCCAAATTGTAACAAGAAAGTTGACGTAAATAATACATTTGGCAGTGTGACAATGTTGGCAAAGAGAAAACCTGTTGTAAATCTATGGATACTGTTGCAGTTGGGGTGATTTGGGGGAGGGGACCAAACTGAGAGGTCATCGATCTCATCAGATTAGGGAAGGATGGGGAAGGAAGTCGGCGGTGCCCTTTCAAAAGAACCATCCCAGCATTCGCCTGAAGCGATTTAGGGAAATTACGGAAAACCTAAATCAGGATGGCTGGACGCGGGATTGAACCGTCGTCCTCCCGAATGCGAGTCCAGTGTGCTGACCACAGCGCCACCTCGCTCGGTATATGAATACTGTGCATGTACCAAAAACCCAATAAAACTAAACTAAAAGAAAAATAATCAATACCAAAATAATATCTAAGTATATTTAAACTTGTACGAGTGGTAGAATAAACATGATCACACTTCATCTCTTCTCTAGATTTTTCAGCGCGTCTATGATGAAATTCTAGTGAAGTACGATGTACAGCTCTATTGGGTGAGTCATTCAACATTTTACTTTTAAGCAGATCACATGTGTTACAGGTATCTTTCCTTGGGCAGTGAAATCTCAGTTTGGGAAAGTGTTCTTTCACTTTTTTAGTACAAATATCTAATGTTTGTGTTTGGATAAAGCGCAACAAAAGCCTCATACATTCTGCAGTAATTTAAATCTTGGCTTAAAAATAGAAAAGAGCTTTTAGCCCTTGTGTAATGACTTTCTTCCTTGGGGAAACTTTTGATGTGTTCAACAATGCATTTTGCATCAGCAGCTGTATATATATCCTTTCTTTGTTTTTATTTCCCCTACGTTCAATCACTCTTTTTTGGTTTTACCAAGGTTTCCACTATTTTGTGTATTTCCACAAAGGTTTCTTTGCAAATTTGAAAATGTTCGCCTTCGTTCAAAAATGGTTCAAATGGCTCTGAGCAGTATGGGACTCAACTGCTGTGGTCATAAGTCCCCTAGAACTTAGAACTACTTAAACCTAACTAACCTAAGGACATCACACACATCCATGCCCGAGGCAGGATTCGAACCTGCGACCGTAGTGGTCGTGCGGTTCCAGACTGTAGCGCCTTTAGCCGCTCGGCCACTTCGTCTTCAGGAAATGTATAAAAAACACAAGCCTGTCTGCGATTCTCCTCGTGTTCTTCATAAGAACCATGACGCCTTCTTCTAACATTGCATACACTTAAGTTTCTCATCAAATAAGTGTTTTGCTTAACATTATCACCTAGTTGGTAGAACTGAGTGAATATGTTTAATTTGTGTTCCAGTGCAATGTCTCTACATTGATAGCTGCACCAGCATGAAACCTACAACAAACAAACATGGGAATTAGAGGCATTAAATAATTTGTGACTGCCACGAATAACCTCTTTGTTTGCTACTCTGCACAGTTAGTAGGACTGCTGTAGTCCAGGAACCAAGTCAAACATAACCTAACGTGATCTGCATGATCTAAACATAGGTTAGCTTAAAATACCACAGAAATACCATAATCCTGAGGCGTTAAAATTATCATATACACTTACCTCATCAGGTGGAGGTAGTTTTTGAGGTACAGTAACTTTTTTATTGTTCTCATATGGTTTTCTCTCGGTTCTTAGCTTCTTCGGGAAACACTACCTTCACCCCTTTTCCGACGTTTCTTGTTTCATCCATCACATAAGCCACAATAGTAAACGCAACAGACAGGACTAATCACTGCAACTTGAACACAATCGAACCTCAAACTAAAAACAACAGCACGGGCACATAGCCCGGATTTTGTTTCAAAGAAGGTGGCACCTAGCACCTAGCGCATTCTGGTGCCTATGTTTTCAACCATTTCCACACTGATTAATAGATAGCCCGGTCTTTTCTGACGAAGGTAAGGCACATAACCCATATTTTGACAATAAAATGATTTTTTTTTACTTTTGGCACTTAGGCCGGATTTTATAATTAGTCGACAATGGTTGGAAGAGTTAAAAAAAATCCAGCCGTAAGCTATCTGCTGTGACGAGCCATATGAAGGATTGACTTTTTTTTAGTTCCAACACATGCTAAATGTTCATCTCTTGTATATCTGTTGCAGTATTTATTACATGAGGTGTATTTATTACATGAGGTGTGCCACAAATTTATTTTGTTTTGATTTGATATGACGTATTTCCTCAGGCACCAATAAATGACGTTGCACTTTTTAGGAGTCCTCCTACATAGAAACTGCGGCGATATATCTGAACTGAAGCTAAGAACCCCGCCGTACAATTTACAGCTTCTCTCATCAGATTGTTCTCTTTAATGAAATGTGTTCTGACGAGGTTTATCAGTTCTGAAAACCATTTCTCGTCAATTATCAAGTATTTTCGAAAATCGGCGGATTTCCACTCCATCAGTAATAAAGCGTGGGTTTATTTCTTCCTTCGAAAAAGTAATTCCTCTGCCCACAACTTTCTCACATTTCTCTGGCCGTGTCAGTTATAAAACAGAGAAGACAAATCTAAGATTTTGCGTCTTTGTTATACCAACGGTAATGAAAACACCGATATGGACAGGGTGGCGCTGTGATCGACCCTTTGGTCAGGCTGTGTAAGCACTGCAACGATGGTGGTCGGTCGGCCGATAAATCGATGCGAAGTAAGGAACTTTAAGTTCCTCCATGATGAAATCGATATATGAACAGAGTGTATCAAAAAGAATCACCCGATTTAAAAAAAAAACATAACTATTATGTTATTTGACATATGTGCGTGAACAACGTACTGTTGGAAAGAGCAAACTCTCGAGTTTTACATGGTTCCCGCTAGATAGCAGCAGAGTGCGCCCACTTCCGCTCTAGTAAAAATGGTGTCAGGACAACAGAAAGCGCTTTGTGTTCTACGTTTTGCGCAGTGCGGGTCAGAAATAACTGTTCAGCATGACTTTCCTACTAGGTACGGTGGTGATCCTCCTACAACACAGAGCATTAGACGATGGCATGAAAAATTCCGAGAAACAGGATGTTTTTGTAAAGTCAAATCGCCGAGCCGTCCCCGAGTGTCTGACACAGACGTCTATCGCATCCGCCGTAGTTTGACAAGGAGTCCGCAGAAATCCGTTTGCCGTGTAGTTCGACAGCTCAACATGCCCCCTAAGTCCGTCTGGCGTTTGTTGTGTCGATGTTAACACACAAAACCATACAAAATTCAGCTACTGCAAGCTTTTCTTGAAGGTGACAAACAACAACGCCAGGGGTTCTTTTATTTCGTTCTTGGCAAGATGCAGGGTGATAGGTTTCTTCCACGCTTAGTGTTAAGCGACGAGGCAAGATTCTATTTAAATGGACAGGTGAATGTGAGAATACCGGCTACGGAACGACCACATGAAGTTGTACAACATGAGAAGGACTCTCCAAAATTTAATTTATTTTCTGCAGTTTGAAGGGAAAAGGTTTTCTCACTGTTACAGGAAGCACATATCTCAATATGCTTGAGAACTTTCTTTCCCTGGAGTTGGAGACTGATTCGAACGATTTCATTTACCAGCGGGATGGGGCGCCGCCACACTAGCATATGGACGTGCGGGAATTTTTAATTCAAAGGATTACTGAACGATGGATCGGCCGCACTGGACCAAATGATTCAACCAATGTGATCTCCAAGGTAACCGGAACTGACTGTATGCGATTATTTCTGGTGGCGGGTTATAAAAGACTGTTTATGTGCCTCCGTTATCAACAATAATGAATGAACGGAGACATCGCATAACAGCAACTGTGGAAGCTGTAATTCAAAGACATACTCGCTGCAGCGTGGGAACAGTGTGAATACCATATTGACAAATTCCGTGCATCTCAAGGGGGCCGTATTGAACACCTATGAAAAGGTATGAAAAACAACTCCTTGAGTTTCCCGTTCATCAAAAACAAAATTCATTGCATATATTTACTAGTTTCAGAAATATACATGTGCCAAATTGGATGATTCTTATTGATACACCCTGTATTTTGGATCACTATCTACTTGTTTACTATCAGAAACAGTCTTGATCACAATTTATTTATTACGGTGACCGGTTTCGACCACTACTGTGGTCATCTTCAGACCAATGAGTAAGAACGCCCTTCTGCTGGAGAATCAATAGTAGTGATTCTCCAGCAGAAGGAAGTTCTCACTAGTAGTGATTCTCCAGCAGAAGGAGGTTCTTACTCATTGGTCTGAAGATGACCACATTAGTGGTCGAAACCGGTCACCGTAATAAATAAATTGTGATCAAGACTGTTTCTGATAGCAAACATTTGTAACAAATTGGTCACTGTCACTCCCATAATGTATTCAAAAGCAACTATCTACCTGTGCCTTGTATACATAGAAAGTGACCAGGGTGTTCTTTCTCATGTTTTCACTAAATCGGAAAAGTAAGGGGACCAATTTTTCCGTGTTTTTACCATCGGTCAAAGTACCTGCAAGCACAACTGACAGTTTCCCTCCATTGCAAGAGATGACTTGTACAAATGGATTATAAATAGATGCATATCGTATTGAAAACTAAAATGCGTCTTATTATAAACTAAAAAAATGGTTGGAAAAAATTTAGCAACACACTACAAATGATTCCGACACACAGTAAAACGTCGTGAAACAATGGTTGGGATAGCCTGTTCTACGTTGTGCTTAGGTATGGAAGCTGTAACCTAATACTACGACACTTGACGGTATAGAATGAGCGCACTGGTGTTTCTGAATGAGTTAAACATTCAAGCATGTGTACAAACTTTACAGTATGGTAGACAAACATACTGTAAGGCACACTGTGGCAGAACTCAAAATTAGTGAAAGGGCCATAAATCAAGGTGAAGATTAACGCTAACCTTAACTGAAACGGATAGCTACCAACTTGGAGAGTACTCCAGTTGTCATACTTAGCTCCGTGGTTTGTTACGTGGGTATACAAAAAACCGACTTTTAGGTGTGCTTTATTAGGAATACGAAGCAAACAATACCCGCCAACAATATTTCTGTAAGTTTGTGATTGGAGCAGACCAGAATGGAGCAGAACAAGTAAACCACCTCTACTGTAAACCTGTAATGGGTAAAATGTGGTTCGCTAAGTAGAATTACGATGAAAGTAACCCACAAGCTTTCGAAAATACCATAATACTACTATTTCTAGTGCTTCAAAATTACTGCACAACACGCGCAAATAATATCAAGCAGTACTATTATTTTAAGTTTAAAACTGGCAAGGGTGGCCTTACAATGGGGGCCTGTAACATGTAGTACATGGATAAACCGCCTATGACCGACATAAGTTCTACTCATAGTGCTGTGTACGTAGTGTTGCCGTAGCCAGCTCGTCGGGACACTTTGAGACAGGAGTGTAGAACTGAAGTAAAAAAGTGTTTACTAATAATATAATTACTTTTTATTTAGAACACAATTACATGGAACTTGTTGCGGCAGAATTAGTTGGTAAATCATATTTTTTCGGAAGATTTCACCTTTTTCAGCAAGTCTTTTTTTCCTAATACGTATTTATAAAACTCCATTCAATTCAGTTTATAGTTAATCTGGCACTGCAAGACTGATTCCACATTCCCTGGCAGCAGTCGATTTCTTTCATCGATCCACTGGACGGACATCAGCGAATATACTCTTTCTACAGCGGCGTTGTGTGCGGGAACCAAAGACCTTATAAATAAATAAAAAACTTTTTTATTTTTAATTCAGTGCAATAGTATTTGTAAAATGACTCTTAGTGTTCATTAAAAAATGACGATCATTCCACTTGGGACCTGTGGAATGGTACATTAGCTTATTTGTTTTAGTTTAAATATTTGTCATGTATTGTTGTTTTTCTGACATGTTCCACATCCTGGAGGACCTCCTCACTACGGATCAATTGGAATGAAAGTAAATCTAATCTAATCTAATCTAAAAAAAAAATAACTAGACTCACTGATGGCGCTGCAGTCGCGGGATAATTTGAACCTTCGGCTGGACGCCATTATAGTGGTGGTAGTCTGATGTGCTGTGTAGTACTGTTGTTTATGAAGACCCTGATTTAACGTTGTATATTTGTTGGGGCGTACATACAGGATTTGTTACTCGTAATTCTACTGTCTGTACGTCAGGACGCTGTCAGCAGGCAAGATTTCCGACCGACAGAATACCATTTTATATGTTCCGATCATTTTGAAGAAAGTTGTTTCCTTGAAAATTACGTAAATCGCAGAAAGCTGAAAGATGATGCTGTTCCATCCATCTTTCGTTTTCCAGACCATATACAGCAGAAGATAAATTTTTCTTTGTGAACCACATTTTATTTTAACTATAAAAGTTGAGTTGCAAGCAACACGAAATTTGAGTTAGCAGGTTTTTTATCGTTATAAAATGCAACTGAATGTGTGTAATTGTAATCTGATTTCACAACTTCTCTCGATGGAACAGTTGTTGAGTTTTATTTATTATATGAAAAAACCACACATATAAACTGAAGTGTACATCTTCGAAAGTAAATATTGTGACTAATGCGATACTGGATGCCTGCCTGAAGTCTTGTTTGTTGTAGCTGGCTGATCGGTAGTGCTTTCATGGTCGTGAGTTGCCAAAGCACTACGCCATATATAACGCACTTTTCATCATAAAATCTAAAGCAAGGTAGAGGCAGAAAATATCTATTACCATAGTGGGCAAATCTTCGAGTATTTTGATGCATTTTGCGTACATCTATCGTAAATGAACTACGAAAAATGCTTGGGGTCCAGTGCATAACTTTTAGCTACGGCAGATTCCATGTGCTACGTAACATAAATTCATAAACAGTGACTAGTTGCTGTGTGTTCATAAATTAAAAACTATGTTGTAGTAACGTATTTAAATGAGGCATTATGTTTGTGACCTAACTCTAGGGAAGGCATTTTATAACCAAAAGCGATGTATAAACATTCGAAATCCGCGCGTCAGTTTACCACTCTAATGGCCGCCAGCCACCTATTCAATTTGTCTGCTCTTCACAGTCGACCACTCGTGCGGTTGTGGGGGCCTGGCGGGAACAGAAAACAAATACTCGCATAATTTCAACAGTTGGCATTTCCGTTAAGAATTTTTTGGTTTCCTTAAGAAAGTAAATCCACCTTTCTTTCACGGAGTGTTTAGCTTCCTCTCTTCCGAGCCACGCTTAGTTTCTAAGAAGCTCTTCTGATACATACAGCATAGTCATTAAAACAATTGTCTCCTGAAATTTTCACACCATTTTTTTGTCGGATATATAACAGTGTTTTCAATCATCGCCCAATCTGGGGTTTCAGGTTCAGATAGTGTCGTCTAATCAAATACTTGATATTTATTAAAAGAAATAGCCCATTTTTCTAAGTAATAAAAAGCTATGGTGTAGAAAGCCGATGTCACTTCCTCAAATTTCGAAAAAAAAAATGGTTCAAATGGTTCTAACGGCTCGGAGCACTATGAGACTTAACATATGAGGTCATCAGTCCCCTAGAACTAAGAACTACTTAAACCTAACTAACCTAAGGATATCACACACACATCCATGCCCGAGGCAGGATTCGAACCTGAGACCGTAGAGGTCGCGCGGTTCCAGACTGAAGCGCCTAGAACCCAGACTGAAGCGCCTAGAACCGCTTGGCCACACAGGCCGGCTCAAATTTCGAAATCAAATTAATTATTTCTTGGTTGTGGTTCTCATTCTTTAATTTGTTCAAATTCGTCTTTGTTTTCATGCAAATATAATTGGCAGTTTTCCTTTCATTCAGACACTTTTTAGGGTCGATTAATATATTTTTATTTCAATTATCGAGACTTCATTCTTCTCCCCGCTTCTAATTTTTTTTTTTTTTTTTTTTTTCCGTATTTCTTGGTTGTGGTTCTCATTCTTTAATTTGTTCAAATTCGTCTTTGTTTTCATGCAAATATAATTGGTAGTTTTCCTTTCATTCAGACACTTTTTAGGGTCGATTAATATATTTTTATTTCAATTATCGAGACTTCATTCTTCTCCCCGCTTCTAATTTTTTTTTTTTTTTTTTTTTTTTTTTTTTTCCGAACAGAGCCAAGTTTGACTGCAGAAACACGAAGTACATCTCACTAATAGGACTACTGAAAATATCTTAAATTATTTTAAGTGTCATGTCTTCGGCGTCAAAAACTTGTGTTAATGGAATTCTCTCAGCTATGGGCATTAACGGCAACCATCTTTTTTTCGCGTAAGATAGAAGGGTCTGGTAAATGACATGAACGTATAAGCAGAAGTTTTTCGACTCCTCTGACCTTACCGTGTATATTGAAAAATAATTAAATACTTCCATGACGATTATTTCAAGCCGGCCGGTGTGGCCGAGCGGTTCTAGGCGCTTCAGTCTAGAACCACGCGACCGCTACGGTCGCAGGTTCGAATCCTGTCTCGGGCATGGATGTGTTTGATGTCCTTAGGTTAGTTAGGTTTAAGTAGTTCTAAGTTCTAGGGGACTGATGACCTCAGTAGTTAAGTCCCATAGTGCTCAGAGCCATTTGAACCATTTCTACGCAGAGCTATTAATTTATCTAATGGAATCTGCTGTTTTCTTAAAGAGTCTAGACAAACCAGTTGTGTCCGATGCTTCGTTATTCAGCGAAACAAACTTCAGCATCTTATTTGGATTCCGTCAGTTTAGTCAAGTATTTAACAACTAAAGAAAACATATTTTCAGCCTCATGGTTCGATGCGCCGTAAAATGAAACTTCTTGCAGTTCCCTTATGCAAGCGAACACGGGGTATGGCTCGAGAATATTTTTAACAATCGCTGTGGCTTTAGTCCTAGCTGCAGTGGCCGGTACATATGGAGAGCGCTCTCCCCCCCCCCCCCCCCCCCCATTCCCCCTCATTTCGGAGCCGCCGCACACCTATCCGCGCGTCCTCCTGACACTGATTGTCCTATTGACGATGTAATTAACCAATTTGCCAGGAAGAACAGGCGCATAGAATTCACAATTTAAGGAAGAGAACCACAATAAATTGCAACTTTTTATATCATAAGATGGTGTTGTTTGTATATGTGTATAATCAGTTTAAATAAAACTTTGCATGTGACTTGATTATTTTCTATTACGATAAAAGTAAAGCTAGCTCAAGATACCTTTAGCATCCCGTCCTTCAGGTTTTTCATATCCGCCACTGCCTGGCAGTAGACTGCTTTGCGGCAACTTGGGAGTCGGAATAGGAGTACATTACGGCATTCAGTTTTACATTACAATCAACAGAACTGAAGGACTGATGATGCTTGACAACTTTATAAGCTGTTGTCAGTTCTGCAGAAGCATGAGTAATAATTCTTCAAATGGCTCTGAGCACTATGGGACTCAACTGCTGTGGTCATAAGTCCCCTAGAACTTATAACTACTTAAACCCAACTAACCTAAGGACATCACACACATCCATGCCCGAGGCAGGATTCGAACCTGCGACCGAAGCGGTCAGGAGGTTCCAGACTGTAGCGCCTAGAACCGCTCGGCCAATCTGGCCGACAATAATTCTTCCTGGGTATCTTCTTTAGTAATGAATCTAGAAATAGGCTTTGATGTCAATGCTACCGCGAATTGCATGATACTTCTTAGAAAGGTAATGCGTCACGTCTGTCTTATCTCCATGTTAATGAGATGAAACAGCTACAAATGTCACACAACGCTTCCTGATCCGTACATCTTTTCTTGACAAAAGACCACTCTTTTGTATAATCATCCGAAAAGTGACACTCTCTTTATATCCTTCGGCATTTTCGTAACCTGTTATAAGTTAATTAGACGGTGGGAAGTCGGTAACAACACTTTAGTCACCGAAATACACGTCGCTATACACTTCACGCCCTATATACCTGTAATAAACAGTTCAAACATCAGTAACATGCATTCCATATTCAGTAGTAAACAGTTCAAACATTAGTAACATGCATTCCATATTCATAGCCGGCCGGAGTGGTCCAGCGGTTCTGGGCGCTACAGTCTGGATCCGCGCGACCGCTACGGTCGCAGGTTCGAATCCTGCCTCGGGAATGGATGCGTGTGATGCCCTTAGGTTAGTTAGGTTTCAGTAGTTCTAAGTTCTAGGGGACTGATGACCTCAGAAGTTAAGTCCCATAGTGCTCAGAGCCATTTGAACCAGCCATTCCATGTTCATCTCACTTTTAGAAAGAATCGTCGTATCAGATGGCTGTTCAAAGGGGAACTGTCCGATGCTTCCTCGTGGCGCTGCTTCATTAGATCCAGCCCCATACTACTGGAGAAGTCTAGTATTTTCTCGGATGATGGCGCAAGATCTAGAATGTGCTCACATCGTCTATACAAGATACGCAACATGCAACGCCATCTGTGAGACTATCTTGTCAACATACACTTGTTGACATAAATAAACTGAGGCTGCATTTAAATGTTGCACCAACAGTTAGCGTTACTTTAGTACTTCAGCCAAGGTCGTAACAGTAATCCGCAAAATCGAGTCAAGAAGGTCCATAACGGTGACGGTTCCGATATATCGAGAGGGATGGCAACCTTTTGTATACGTCCTGAGTAAGCGGGCAGAAATTTCCATGGAAAAATACTCCTTGAGGTGTGAAAAATTCAAAGCAAACATTATACCTACACCTCGAGCAGAAAGAGATCATTAACATTTGTACAACTGGTAACGAATGTTCAGCGGCTGGCTTGGCTTAGTCCTCGTTAGCCTCCAGACGATTGCACGCTGTGTACTCGAACTCAAAAAGCATCTTTGTTTCGGTTTGTGCAGGTGGAGGGGTTCTCTACGAGATAGATGAAGGCAACGAAGACGGCGTCTTCGAAATTGATCCTGAGACTGGTGACGTCACAGTGGCTGGTCAGCTGGACTTCGAGACGCGCCCTTCTGTGAGTATTTATTTTCCAGGATATTTCTTAACATCATCTAAGCGATTATTACAGCTGAACAGGCAGTGAACTGAAATGCAGAATACAGCGCCACTGTCCTTTTTCAGTTTGCAAAGATTGCAAGAGCGTCTTGTTATACCACCTAGTTAATTAAAATGTTGTTTTGTAGATATTTCGTTCGTTTTCTTGGACATTGCATCTACAGTTGTATACTCACTTTATTACTTCAGACATTATTTCTTCACTTTTTATTTAGCTATGGCAAATGAGACTCGCTAGAAGTCAGAAGCCTTCAAACTGTTCAGTGCATCGTATTACGTCAGCCTTTCAGGGCACATAATGTGGTGATGCAGAAGCAACCTTAAGCGCCCCCTAGACAGTCAGTTCCACTGAACAATAATATTGTGCAATATTATTCAAGAACTTCTCACGCTGCTCAATAATTTTGTCAATAATATTGTGCTTCGGAATGTTGACGATAAAGACGCTGCTGCTGTGATGATTGGTCTGTTTGTTTTGCAAGCAGAAAACAGGTGGACAAAAGATTGGTTCAACGAGCGTCCAACATCACTCATGAAAATTTGTGAGAATTGAGGTTGAACGAAAAAAAAAGATTATCTTAACTTTTTATTTGCTGATGGCCCAACATCTGATACGTTACTGGAAATGGTTGTCCCCACACATGGGCGTTCCCATAGATAAGCACTGGCCCCCCACTCCCCCCGCCCACCCCATGGAGTTTTTATTAATTACTAAATTTTCATACATTTACAGAAGTGAATTCCCGTGACTCCGCTAAACCCCTCGTTTAGCCAAATGCAATACATGGCTGACTGCAGTGAGACAATACCATGTCTTTAGCAAATGCTGTATAATTGTTGATTTGAAGTATCAATGTAATGTACCTGTAACAGATATTAGCCGAATAACCATAAATTCTCTGGGATATAAAAAGTATTTTGTTGCATTTACGTATGAAGTTTAATTCTTCTGACGTGGAAATCTTAAAATTGACTAATTCGTTGACTTAACAATGACGATTTTAAAGTTTTGCGCCTCCCCACCCCCCCCCCCTCCCCCCCGTCCTCCTCCTCCAGGATAAATTTCTGTGGACGCCCATATCCCCATGATCAAAATACAAAATACTACAATGAGGATCGCAGTTCCACCAAGTCAGCACTTGTCGAACACTCTACGATACCCTGCCACTGGCACTTCTTTCGAAGCCTAAAAATTTCCGAGTGCAGTTTCACCTGAAAGTATTTGAAACATAGTTACGGAAACGTCTCACGCAGTACGTGCACTTCAGTATTATATTCGGGTATGTAATGGATATACAAAAATACACAATATACACAATACACACAGTATATATAATATATATATATATATATATATATATATACTTTTGTACATAATTCTGCGTTAATTAATTTTTTTTTAAACATCGGCCATCATGGCTGTCCCCTGTGTTTACTGAGCAACAATTCATACGATTACATTTAACACTTCGGTTTTTGCACTCATCTGCCCTCACATTAATAATAACGTTCTTTCATCTTGTTTTGAACTCGTTTTTAACACGACAACGTACAGGCAATACAAACGTATCAAGAGCCTGTAGTATGTGAGAGACTGCCCACAGACAGAACACCATTTGCAGACAGAGTCGTTTATTTAAAAAGTTTTTGATTTGCTCAGTATTTTAACCCAACCTCTTAGACTCACATCTAAGCATTCAGTATTATTGTGCATCCAGGAATATTGCGAAATAATATTGACCGTCTAGGAGCCGCTTTAATGCCGTTATTGTTGAATGTTTTATGCCGTTTCATAGAGTTGTTTTTGAATATACTGAGGGAAAATGTGTTTCAGTTTATATGAATTTTTTTTTTCATTTTCTCTGCAGACCAGTTTCAGACCAACAATTGCTTTGAATGAAAAACGAAAGACCGCCACGATTTCTTAGGTTGGTAGCATTTCGTACGGGGGAGGATGGGATGCTTGCTTTACCTACTGTTCTCTCCTCCCCGACGCATTTCGTGGGTAGGATGGAAAATCCCTCCACTATCCGTAATCATTTCTTTGGATTAGTTTCATAAGCACAGCTGGTTTTATACCTTTTATGACTTTCTTTCCGAGCACTGTAGTTACTCTTTAAATATGCTTGGTATGTTGGATGTTCTTGCAAGGAGGAAGATTATGGTGCAGTGAACATGCAAACCACCAAAGAGAAAGCTCGCTGTATATGACTTTTAGACCAACTTAGCATACCTTACTGTGCACCCGTTTTACTCAAAAGACTACCAAACAGATGCGGGGGAAGCCAAACTCTGACCTTTATTAAACAAACCATCCTGACGTTTAATCAAAGTGAATGAGACAAAACATGAAAACTCTGTTTCCGATTTGTTAGAGAGCACTTTAACAGACAAGTTTGTAACATCATTTCATCCCCATCGATGCGCAAGTCGCCGAAGTGGCGTCAAATCGAAAGACTTGCACCCGGCGACCGGTCTACCTGACGGGAGGCCCTAGTCTAGGGTGACCAAGCGTCCCGGAAAACCGGGATTCTCCCGGTTTCCATCCCTGTGTTCCGTTGTCCAGAAAATTTGTTTCGGGACACTCAAAAGTCCCGGAATTCAGTTTTTAAATACATTTCGTGAAACTTTCTCAAATTTTTGGGATTTCGCTATATTAAAGGAAATACAACACAAGAAATTAATATATTGTAGCTTATTTGTCTAAAACCTCCATTGTCCCATGCTAGTAATCACAGTATCAGTATTGATACACTCAGGCAATAATTTACTTTGAGCGGTACTTTGGCCAACAAGTAGTAAGTTGTATTATTGTAACAGAGCTATGAAACCGTCCGATTGTCGCGCCACTTACTCGCACACTCATTGTCAGAACAGTGTAGTAGTTGATGATTTGTCAGACAAACTGCAATAGTTTTTTCTCATATTAGTGGTATTATTGCTGCAGTGCTGTGAAACGCAATGCCGAAACGTGCCTGCAAGTTCAGTGACTGTTATTCCCAGGAATGGAATTTCATTAAGAAAGGTCGTTTTGATTACGAAGCAGAGTGTTCCGTATGTAACTGTTTTATTAGTATACGTCATGGTGGACTTTCCGACATAGTTGATCACATCAGGTCAAAGAAACACATTAACAGATACAATGGACCGAGCTGCAGTAAAACTCTACAAAATTATTTTGTGGAACATCAGTCAAGTGAAGAGACGAAAGTTCGAGCAGCCGAGCTTACACTAGCCTACCACACGGTAAATCATCACCAAACTTATAGCTCTAGTGATTGTACTAATAAGCTTAACAGCATTATGTTTGATGATTCTTCCATTGTAAAAAAGTTTAGTTCAGCAAGAACTAAAGTGTCAGCCTTAGTGAAAGGAGTTATTGCTCCCCAGAGTGTAAAGGAAAGCCTTGAATACATCAAAAAGTCTTCTTTCTACGGGATATCCACTGATGCCAGCAATCATAAGGCCACTAAAATATTCCCGTTTGTTGTTCAGTTTTTCGATATTAATCAGGGAATTCAGACCAAACTTTTGAAGGTGAGTTCCCTACCTAATGAAATATCTGACGAAACTTCAAGATTTTGTATGAATACTATCGAAATATTTTATCTTGAGAAAAAATAAATGTGTGGCATTTTGTGGAGACAACACCAACACAAACTTTGGTGGTTTAAAACGACAAGGCAAATGCCACGTATTTACCAAATTAAAAGCAACATTGTATGAAAATATTGAAGGCATAGGGTGCCCTGCACATGTTTTACACAATAGCGTGCAGACATCTGCTGACTGTTTAAGCTGTGATGTTGAAACTATCGCCATGAAGGTATACTCACACTTTGACATATATACTGTTAGAACAGAGAGGCTTAAGGAGTTCTGTGATTATGTGGGAACTGAATATATGAGTGTAATGTGTCACTCGAAAACTCGCTGGTTATCACTGTTTCCAGCAGTTGAAAGAGTAATCAGCCTGTTTGAACCGTTAAAAGATTTTTTCCTAAATGAAAACAAAGCCCCCAAAATATTGGTTCAGTTTTTCAGTAACCCTTTAAGTGAAGCCTACTTATGGTTCATTCACAGTCAGCTTAGCACTTTGCAGCATGGGATAAAGGAAATTGAGGGAAGCACGAAAAGTGTAATAGATGTAAATGATGTTTTGAAAAATACTCTGGAAACTGTTACTTCTTTTAATGTTAAATCTGTCCTTAAAAGAGCAGAAGTATCAGAAGCTGCGGAAAGGAGTTTTAGAGAAGAAGTTAACAAGTTTTATGACACTTGTGTAGAATATCTCAGCAAATGGAGCGCCTCGTACTTACCCTCATCGCCGGTGTTTGATTGGATGTTACTGAAGAGAGTGCCAAAATGGGACAGCTTCTTATTTGAAGAGTAAAGAGATTGAAATCGATGATTCCATTCTCTTTGATGAGTTCGGCATACTGACAAATTTTGATGAAGAAAGTCTTCACAAATGGAATGATGAAAATAAAACACCATTGGAATGTCATGAGAAGTGTGCGAGTTTTTTAAAAAGCTGTGACTGTCTTCAGCCTTACTCTGAGTTGGTAATAATTGCAAGGTATTTATTTGCAATCCCAGCCCATAATGCCAATGTGGAAAGAATATTTTCGTTCTTGAATATCCAGTGGACTGATGAAAGAAACAGAATGGAGGTGGACTCTCTTGAAGCAATCCTGTAGATCCTGTACAACTACAAAATGGATTGTGCCGAGTTTTATCACTGTGTCTCAAAGAACAAAGACGTGATCAAGAAGGCTGGAGGCATCGAAAAATACCATTTTCTCCAAGGACAGTCAATTCCATCTACAAGTGTTCAGTAAAGTAAAGTGATTAAAAGTTGAATGGCTGTAAAATTTTGTAAAATCGTAATACATTTTTTTATTACTGTATACGTTTATTAAATGTCATTAATTATACAGATAATCTAGATTATATCAATCTTTTGTATCCTCTTATTAGTTATAATAATCGGGTTTACAAAATGTATCAACAAAACATTAATATTTAAAATTAAGAAACCTGGGTAGATGTGGAATGAGGTGTCCATTGGCACCCGGGTGAAAGTGTCCCGGTTTTCACCGAAAATAATTTGGTCACCCTACCCTAGCCACACGACATTTACATTTCGAGAAAAACCGAATGTGAACATAATCGCTGCAGTAATAGTAGCGCCATCTGTTGACTGCGCTTATAACTTGTCTCTGTACGTATTAATGAACTTTAAAGAAACGTGAATATCATGTATAGTCGAGTCGTTCAAATCATTTGTTGTTTAACTGGGCACAGTGCGCCACATGTGTAAACCTCTGTCACACATGTTCGTTTAAGGGGCTCCGGAACGCCCTATACTTGCAATGTTAAAATAATGCTTATAAATTACATCTTTCCTCACAAAGTATTTGAGGTAAGAAGTTGAACTTTTTACAGATTATTTATTGGAATATGGGCTACAACTTAACACAGGGATTTTACAAAATTTTAGTTCACTTATTAAAGATGATTTTTTTTTCAATTGTAATGAAAATTCACAACATTTTTTTGCAATTTTTTATTTATATATTCAAAAATATACAGTTTTTTGGAAAAAGGCTGTGTTAAATTATGCAGAAGGTACTGTGTAACATTTACTGAAAGTTTGAAACAAATATGTTTGGAAGATCCTTAGAAAACATGTAATTAGTGTGAGAAAATAAAAGTTTTGGGAATCGAGCGACAAAGATTGGATTAACTTTTTAGTGCATTCCAGGTCCATAGGATGGATTATCTTCATCCTCTGCAAACTCCTCCTCCAGCTTCCTCTTGTTCCTCCTCCTGTTTACTCTTGCTTGTATTTCTAGACTCTTTACAGCCCTGTCTGCAGCCCGAAGGCATTCCTTGTCTAAAGCAAGCATCGCTCGTTGTTGTGTTCGTAGATTTTGCTACCATTTTCTTCAGTTGCAGTTACTGCAACACTGTTCCAAAAGGTGGTCATGTATGAACACTTATCACATTTCAGTTGTATTTCACTAGCAAGTCCTACGTGCTTTATTATGGAGAGTTCCAGACCAACTTCACTACAATGAATACATCTTACACAGTTTGAAAAAATTCCTTTGAGAACCGACATATCAAGTATTTCATTCACACCCGATTCGCCCATAAAACATTCATAGTTTTCACTCATTGAACCAAGCTTCTTCTGTGAAGTATTTTCTTTCCCACTTTGACTGCTATGGGCAGGTGTACTTGAGAGGTTAGGTTCACTCACTTGGTTATCGTCTTTATTGTTTACAGTAATAACACATACCTTTGGCTTTCCAACATTTCTCCTTTTCTTAAAAGCCTTCAGAGGATTTCTAATAACTTTACTTTTACTCATTATTATACTTCAACAAAACAGAGTCTCAAGAAACAGAATTAATTACGAATATTTTCGAGATAACGACAGAGTAAATAAACATGAAACAATCGACAATCACACCAGCGATATATATTGAACCGTCACAGGTTAGCCACAACACATACTTCATCTCACATCACTAAAATGTACCTGATGAACACGGACGTTAATAATAACACCATTTGACAGCAGTTTAACAGCGCCACAGTGGGTCACGCCCATGTAGAACACATTTCAAAAAAAATTTAAAAATAGTTGTAGTCTTCGGAATTGAATAAATTATATATCTATTAAAAGGTAATAGTCTGCAGATTCAGAAAACGCAAAAAAGTAAAAATTGAACTTTCATGATTTTGAGCCTTTCCGGAGCCCCTTAAATCGAGTTGTCAGATAGGTATTGTCATTGCATCCGCGCACCGTTGTTTGAGTGGTCAAAGCGAGTACTAGCGCGCAAGACACTGCACAGCAAGAACAGGCTATTGTGAATAACAGTCGATTAACTGGGCTGTTCGACAACTTAAATAAAACGTCTAACAATACCGATTAGTTGTATTATAATAATCGATTATTCGACGGTACATATTTGTTTTAAAGTCTATAATGTATTCCCCTAAAAATTATTTCTTATGATAAAAATATTCCTTCTGAAAAAATAAAGTGATGCTATCAAACTTTTATGTCCGCCTCCGTATCTGAGCGGTCAGTGGAGCTGACCGCGAAGTGGGGGACCCGGGTTCCATTCCCATCACTGCGAGGGATTTTTTCCTTGGTAGGACGACTGGTAGGGAGTCAGCCTTGTGAGGCAAGCTGAGGAGCCATTCGACCGATTAATTATTAGCTGTTCCAAGGCCAAGAAATCTGATAAAGGTCGGGAGGCCTACGTACTGACCACATGCCTCCAACACCACATGCGATAGGTGGAGGATGACACGGCGGTCGGTCGGACCAGAATGGTTCGTCCGAGGCCAGAACCAGTAGCTTAACGTTCTTGTAACACACTGTATTTGTCTTTTGAAATAAACATTAAATGTTCAGTTTTACGAAACACACAGTACTAGTTATTTAGTTAAATGTGTTTCTCACAGTTAAGATTTTTTTATTTTTAGCAGAAATGTTTATTTATCTATTTGACATTTATTAGTAAACCTAATTAACATGGTTGTTTTTGACACCGATATTGTAGTAAATATGCTTACATGCACCAACATTTTTCAGGAAGTAAACTGAGGAACACTCACGGGTTCGCGCATCTCGTTACAACCAGCAGCTATAGTCTAAATTATAACAAGGTTCGGACGTCATAGGACGTTCATGTTTAAACACATTTGTTACGTTATTTATTTCTGTAGTGACACACACAACACAAGGCTTAGCCACCCTACTTAAAGGCCGGTCCACACGCAACTATCTATCTACGTATCTGCTCATGTCTGTGCATGCAATAAATCGCTACTAATTTCGTGCGTCGACGCGACGCACTATCAGTTTGCTGCTAACGAGCGAGGTGGCGCAGTGGTTAACACACTGGACGACGATTCAAATTCTCGTCCGGCCATGAGGCGCTTTGTCACGGTTCGCGCGGCTGCCCCCGTCGGAGGCTCGAGTCCTCCCTAGGGCACGGATGTGTGTGTTGTCCTTAGTGTAAGTTAGTTAAAGTTAGATTAAATAGTGTGTAAGCCTAGAGACCAATGACCTTAGCAGTTTGGTCCCATAGTCCTTACCACAAATTTCCAAATTTTTTTTCGTCCGGCCATCCGGGTTACATTTTTCGTGATTTTCTTAAATCGCTTAAGATGAATGGTTCCCTTGAAAGGGCCCGGCCTCCTTTCTTCCCCGTCCCTCCCTCATCCGCACTTGTGCTCGGCCTCTAATGACCTCGTTGTCGACGGGAAGTTGAGCCTTTAAAAACTTTCAGTGGCAAGAGGCTACGTTATCACAAAGGATATTTCTTAGGATCACTTGACGTTGGTGGATAATACGCGTCATTGCTTTTGGGCGTTCATTGCTGAATCTATTGAAATATATAGGAGTCACACACGTTTGTGGAAAGTTGAGATCAATGATTACCCCGAAAAGTAGCAGCCTATAATTCTTTAATAGAGGAGGGCAGTTACCTCACGGCAAGCAGGAAGACGGTAATTAAAAAAAGATAGTTGCAGCCTTTACCAAAATTATTAGTTCTGCATGCTTTGCGCTTATACGTCTCTCTCATTGCGTTGACCTGCATACACGATTGCTAGCATACTATTACTTACTAGTCTCCTATGCCATAATCTTTCGTGGCAGTTTAGATAAACTAAAAAGTATTTATCCTACGGAAGAGTGCATTCAGAATATTTTGTGAAGATGATAAATTAACATCTTGCAGCAGTGCCTTCAGAGACCTAGGGTGTCTAATATTTGTGTGTCAGTACTGTGGTTCATAACAAGACTGAAACTGTACAATTCACTACCACAATATTAAAATTAAAACTTTTCATACAGATTATGAATCCTATATAGAGTTTAGAATGTGTCTTTATATTCCCCTGCAGATGCTTATAATAGGTTGCTGCTTGACTTCAGCGAGGGAATTGAAAACTCCCCATATGCTCAGAAACAAAGTAAAAGAGACGTTATTGGCCCTTCCTATAATTTATTAGAATATACGGACTTCAAAACACGTCTAAAAGTGTAAAAATATTATCTGAAACTTGTCACAATTAATATGCCACATGACTGAGATATCTTACTTGTCTTCTTGAAATCCTTCTTTAATATAATCTATATGAATCAACAAATGTCAAGTATTGTTTCACCTGCTGCTTCTTTGGACTTTGCTGCCGGAAATTCTAAATCCTTGTAACCTTTATCTGTTGCCATAAATCGCAACGTCCCGATCAGCCTCTCATGCGTTGAAGTTACTCTCCTCATACAAGTATTTCACCGTGTTGTATTGGTAGTTACGAGCGTCAGTGAATGTTTACATGTCTTCATATCCATTCACAAATAATTTCTCCTGATTCAGGTTTTCCGTTGTTCTACTAAATCGCTTCAGGCGAGTGCCGGGATGGTTCCTTTGAACGTCCACGGCCGACTACCTTCCCCAACCTTCCCTAATTCGATGGGGCCGATGAAGTCGCTGTTTGGTCCCTCCCCCCAAATCAACCACAAATAATTTCGCCTCTCTTCCAGTTCACCGTGTAACTCGGGAAGAAAATTAATACCTTACGGGAAACTGTGGTCGCTTACAGAAGCTACCGTCTTGAACATTTAGATCGTTATTTCCGATCTGACACATTGGCAACATTTTTAAGGCTAGTTGCAAACACAGACCTCAGCAAACTTTCCTTCATTATGAGTTGTTGTCCTGAAAAGAAATATCCTTTGCGAGAGCGTAGCCGCTTGCCGCTGAAATTTCTTTCCTAGATCTACAGATGGCGTGTCGTGTTGACACACAATTTCATGTACAGACGTCTGCGCAGACAGCCCATTCTGCGTGGACCGGGCTTACGAGCCACTACCGTTAGACCGCCGATGTTTACAGCGGTCGTAAACAGAAATGTTCCGACTTACTCGATGAGTACTAACGGATAGTCGGATTTCCTTTCTTAGTCAAGCTATAGACAGCAAGTCAATACTCAACAGGCTTTAAAACGAAGGAAAAATTGAAATAATTAATCTGAAGAATAGTCGATTATGTAAAATTCATTGGTGTGCAAGAAATATTGGTGTACCTGTAATCGATTCCCAGAATAATTATGATGAATCGATTAACTAAAATTAACTGCTCATCCCTACTGAGAACCACGGTCCTCACCCATATTTGAAAACTGAAATTACCATGAAATCCTGACCATTAGATGCTTACAGGCGTTGATAAATATCGACGGGGACAGTTGAAAATGTGTGCCCTGACCGGGGCTCGAACCCGCGATCACCTGCTTACATAGCTTACGCTCTATCCGACCTTCCTTTTTTTTTTAGGATAGCGGACCGGTGGGGGCTCGGGGGGCAAAGTGGGCAGGGGTCGAAACCCGAGGCCTGGCCACAGTGTCCCCATCACCACCACCGAGCGTGTGGAGCATAGGGAAGTGCGAGATACAGGAATCAACAGAAGTGGAAGGCGTTGTTGTTTATTTATTTGCATTTTGTTTTTGTAATAGTCACTATTATTATGAAATTATGTGGAACATACAACAGCGATAGAGAAAAAATATATAATGCTGGGTAAAGAAAAGAAGAGAAGAAAAAGAAATAAAATCTGCACAATCTACGACGCGCTCTCCCATCCGCGATCCAGGCACCCCCCCCCCCCCCCAACCCCCCCAACCACCCAACTTAGTGGAGGTCTAAGAAATACCCCTTGAAGATAGTTAGCAAATAATGTTTGGTAACGTGGCGTATTTTCGAGAGCAGCATGGGCTGTCGTAAAACGGTCCAGAAGTCGAGGCGGGATTTGGGTCCTTTATGAAAGAGATAAGCGACCACCCATACTTTGACCCACGTAATTTCATGACATTTGTCGGTGGGAAAATGTTTGTCCTCCGGGTATTGAAACATTCGAGTTTCGATTGAGTCTGGTGGCACTCGGATATAGCAGCCAAAGATTTGCTGCACCAAGCACCAGACATCTTGCGAAGAGGCGCATGTCAGACAGTGGTCATCAGTGTCTAGTTGCTGGTATAAGAGACAAGAGGGAAATCTGACAAGCCAATGTTGTGCAGTCGCTGTTTCGTGGAAAATTTCCTATTGACTATGTAATACCACAGTGCCCAGACGTCCGTATGGAGGAAGGGCTGGTGGACGGTTGTCCACACTATGGGCCAATGGATGGAGGGATGTTTGGTCTTCATCACATTCCGGGGAACACGGCGCAATAGTAGGCTGTAAAAATCTTTTGCCCTGGGTGGGTGCGTATCTGGGAGACTGGTATGCGTGTAGCTGTAGCCGACGAAAAAGGTCGAAATGTGAGACAAATAAGGGACGATGTGGCGGACAGACACTGGTGATGAGGTGGAAGCAGGCAGGAGGACCTCAAGCAAGCTACTTGTTAGAGATGTGCCACGTCCGGTACTCATATACAAGGCCGCAGCTCGCATACAGACGTTGACGAGCCAGAGGCAACCATCCCGTGGGGGCAGGGTAAGTGTCGCATAACGGACTTTAAACATGGAACTGGCCGTGAGATAATAGCCAAAGGCCGCCTGAAGGATGCACCCAATCGCCGTCGGCAGAGGGAGAACTTGCACGATGTGGACCAATTTTGATGCTACAAAAACTCAACGTTGAAGTGTGTCCTGGCGGCGCAGGAGGTTCTGACGGACGTAGTTGCGGATGACGTGTAACAGGCAAGGGACATTCGTCGCCGCTGTGCTTGAGACTGTGGGGGTAAAGATGATGCCCAGGTACCGGAAAGTCCTCAAAAGCTAATGAGGAGGAGGAGGTCATCAGCATACGCCCGACAGCGAAAAGTGCGTTGGCGAAGGGTGAGGCAGGAGAGCTTAGTTGTCAAGCCGCAAATGAGGGGCTCAAGGGCAACGGCATACAGGAGAGTAGAGAGGGGGCTCCCTTGCCGAAGGGAATGGCAGATGGGTACAGGCCCTGCTAAACGTCCATTTACTTGGACAGGAACTGGCACTGTTGTAAAGTCACGGGAGGACGTCGAGGAACGGAGGGGGGACGCCCATTCGGGCCGTCACTGCAAGCTGGAAACGATGGCGCACTTTATCGAAGGCGCTGTCGAAGTCTATAGCGACGACCGCTGCACGGAGTCTGCAGGCCGCCGCCATCGCAATTAAATCGCGGCATTCCCCTGTGTTGACCTGTCTACCAGGCGTCGTTTGCTCTGGGGATAGGATATGGGGGCGTATTGTTCGAAGACGCATTGCCAGTAAGCGAGCGAAAATCTTGTAATCGGCAGTGAATATGGGAGGCGGTCTGTAAATCGTGACCGTCGAACCACGGGCTGGTTTGTGGACCGGAATAATGATGCCCTCAACAAAGGCAGGTGGAATTCCTTGGTCAGATGTCAGCAGTTTTTGATACATAGTCGTCCTCCGCGGTGCCATAATGTCCTGGAAGGCACGGTAAAACTCAATCGTTAAGCCGTCAATGCCGGGCGATCTGTTGACTGCACCCTAGCCGATTGCGTTGTCGACTTTGTCTCGTGTGACCGCCACTGTCAAAGCATCCGCCTCCGTGTGGGGGAAGGTGCGCGTGACGTAATGCAAAATGGAGTCGTCTGCTTAAGTATCAGCATCTTCTTCACTATAAGAACGACGGTAATGTTCGACGAATGCGTGGACGATGTCATTCTGATTGGTCACCTGCATGCCATGAGGAGTGGTCAGAGGTTTGACGATCTGTCGACGACGCCGTCGTTCGTCAGACACTATATGATGCATGAATGGAATGATAGTGGCGCCGCGTCCGTATCACCGAACCTTGCAATTTCCGGCGTGCCAGCGCAATTATCTTCGTCTTAGTTCTTTGCCGTTCCAACTGGTTGTCTGGGGTTGTCGGCTGAGAGTCCAGATCCCGGAGACTCGCATAACAGAAGTCAACAGTGTTGCGATTCCAGTCGGCCAAGTCTTTCCTGCATCTCATCAGTGTCCTCCGGATCGCTGGTTTGGCGCAATCCATCCACCATGTCAACGTCGAGCGGTAGTGGGGAAGGCGTCGTTCGCCGGCTGTCCACGTCTCAGTGACTTGTTGGCGACAAGTCAGGTTATGCAGATGAGAAGTACTTAGTTTACATGGCGCACGACTGCGCCATAAAGATTGCGGTGGAAGGAGGACCGTACAAATGTAAGCGCAATGGTCGGAAAAGGCCAGTGGCCAGCGTTCGGCGCCTGGTATTGCAGATCTAAGAGTTTGTCAGACATGTATCCTGTCTAGACGCCTTGCGCTATGACAGGTAAGAAAGGGCTGGCCAGAACGGTCGTCATGCCGAACTTCCCAGGTATCGTGAAGCAGGAGGTCTCGCACCACTGCACGTAGTTCCTGGCGTGTAGTATAGTGCGGAATATGACTTTGGGGTGCAGAACGCAGTGGTCATATCGCCGTAAAAACAGGGGGCGATTCCCTCTGAATAAAACTGTGTGTCATTGGTCAGTGTCTTGAAGGAGCGTAGACATTAATGATGCGTGTCCCATGGCAGTGAGTGCCACGCCCCGATCTGATGGAACGAAGACGACATCGGTGACAGAAATCCCGTGGCGGACGTAGATGGCCACTCCACGGCCCATAGGATCACTCGTGGAGGCGTGGGCGGTATAGCCATTGATATCCGGGAGATTGGCCAAGTGAACGTCCTGCAGAAGGACGAAATCAATATCAGAAGCCCACAACATCTCCTGCATAAGGGGGATTTTCACCCTGGGAAGGATGTTGTTGGTGGCTATCCGGTAGGCCTGGTGGTGAACTGCTGGAAGCTGGTCCGCTCTGACCTCAGTGCAAGGGCGTGGGCGTCGCAGAGGAACGTTATCCTGTTCGCCTGCAGGGGATTCTGGGGAGAGTATGATTAGTGGTTCGGCCCCGACGGCGCAGGGTCTTGCTGCTCGACCTCCTCCTCGTACCACGCAGTGGAGGCGGGCACCGGTGTATCGACCAATTTGTCTGCAGAAGATGATGTAATGGTTAGTGATGTAGTGTCGGCTGTGATATGTCCATGAATTAGTTCAGCGTCCGCATGAGGCGTCGGGGAGACGGGCGCAGGCACACCGGTGCATTTATCCGCACTCATAACGTCTTCGTCCGAAGTAGCGGATTCGGCGATGTCGTGTTCTACACCTACATCCATACTCCGCAAGCCCCCTGACGGTGTGTGGCGGAGGGTACCCTGAGTACCTCTATCGGTTCTCCCTTCTATTCCAGTCTCGTATTGTTCGTGGAAAGAAGGATTGTCGGTATGCTTCTGTGTGGGCTCTAATTTCTCTGATTTTATCCTCATGGTCTCTTCGAGAGATATACGTAGGGGGGAGCAATATACTGCTTGACTCCTCGGTGAAGGTATGTTCTCGAAACTTCAACAAAAGCCCGTACCGAGCTACTGAGCGTCTCTCCTGCAGAGTCTTCCACTCGAGCTTATCTATCATCTCCGTAACGCTTTCGCGATTACTAAATGGTCCTGTAACGAAGCGCGCTGCTCTCCGTTGGATCTTCTCTATCTCTTCTATCAACCCTTTCTGGTACGGATCCCACACTGCTGAGCAATATTCAAGCAGTGGGCGAACAAGCGTACTGTAACCTACTTCCTATGTTTACGGATTGCATTTCCTTAGGATTCTTCTAATGAGTCTCAGTCTGGCATCTACTTTACCGACGATCAACTTTATATGATCATTCCATTTTAAATCACTCCTAATGCGTACTCCCAGATAATTAATGGAATTAACTGCTTCCAGTTGCTGACCTGCTATTTTGTAGCTAAATGATAAGGGATCTATCTTTCTGTGTATTCGCAGCACATTACACTTGTCTACATTGAGATTCAATTGCCATTCCCTGCACCATGCGCCAATTCGCTGCAGATCCTCCTGCATTTCAGTACAATTTTCCATTGTTACAACCTCTCGATACACCACAGCATCATCTGCAAAAAGCCTCAGTGAACTTCCGATGTTATCCATTTATGTATATTGTGAATAGCAACGGTCCTATGACACTCCCCTGCGGCACACCTGAAATCACTCTTACTTCGGAAGACTTCCCTCTATTGAGAATGACATACTTTGTTCTGTTATCTAGGAACTCTTCAATCCAATCACACAATTGGTCTGATAGTCCATATGCTCTTACTTTGTTCATTAAACGACTGTAGGGAACTGTATCGAACGCCTTGCGGAAGTCAAGAAACACGGCATCTACCTGTGAACCCGTGTCTATGGCCCTCTGAGTCTCGTGGACGAATAGCGCGAGCTGGGTTTCACATGACCGTCTTTTTCGAAACCCATGCTGATTCCTACAGAGTAGATTTCTAGTCTCCTGAAAAGTCATTATACTCGAACATAATACGTGTTCCAAAATTCTACAACTGATCGACGTTAGAGATATAGGTTTATAGTTAAGCACATCTGTTCGACGTCCCTTCTTGAAAACGGGGATGGCCTGTGCCAATTTCCAATACTTTGGAACGCTACGCTCTTCTAGAGACCTACGGTACACCGCTGCAAGAAGAGGGGCAAGTTCCTTCGCGTACTCTGTGTAAAATCGAACTGGTATCCCATCAGGTCCAGCGGCCTTTCCTATTTTGAGCGATTTTAATTGTTTCTCTATGCCTTTGTCGTCTATTTCGATATCTACCATTTTGTCAGGAAGTCATTTCTGAAAGTATATGTATGGAGTGTAGCCATGTATGGAAGTGAAACATGGACGATAAACAGTTTGGACAAGAACAGAATAGAAGCTTTCGAAATGTGGTGCTACAGAAGAATGCTGAAGATTAGATGGGTAGATCACATAACTAATGAGGAAGTATTGAATAGAATTGGGGAGAATAGAAGTTTGTGGCACAACTTGATCAGAAGAAGGAATCGGTTGGTAGGACATGTTCTGAGGCATCAAGGGATCACCAATTTAGTATTGTAGGGTAGCGTGGAGGGTAAAAATCGTAGAGGGAGACCAAGAGATGAATACACTAAGCAGATTCAGAAGGATGTAGGTTGCAGTAGGTACTGGGAGATGAAGCAGCTTGCACAGGATAGAGTAGCATGGAGAGCTGCATCGAACCAGTCTCAGGACTGAAGATCACAACAACAACAACCATTTTGTCATCTGTAAGACAATCTAGAGAAGGAACTACAGTGCAGTCTTCCTCTGTGAAACAGCTTTGGAAAAAGACATTTGGTATTTAGGCCTTTAGTCTGTCATACTCTGTTTCAGTACCACTTTGGTCACAGAGTGTCTGGACATTTTGTTTTGATCCACCTACCGCTTTGACATAAGACCAAAATTTCTTAGGATTTTCTGCAAAGTCAGTAGATAGAACTTTACTTTCGAATTCATTGAACGCCTCTCGCATAGCCTTCCTCACACTACATTTCGCTTCGCGTGTTGGCCGACCATTGAGTCATCCTCGACTTGCAACGTCTCCTCTTGGCCGGAAACGGTGAGGCGCATTCCCTTGCGACGTTTCCGAGAACGTTGTTTCCTTATACGACCATCCGTGTCCGACGACGGAAGGGAGTCACGTCGATCCGGCAGAAAGGCCGCCGTTGGGACGATGGGCGAGTCGATCGGCATCGCGTTGCTGAGGGCAGGGTCAGCGGCTGGTCGCGGCGACATCGTCGGAACTGCGTCGATGACCGGCCGAGGCGGCGGGCCGTCTGAGTCACTCTCCGTCGGGGTCTGGTCGGGCTCGTTTGTGGTGTCGTTTGTGGCGTCAGGGCGGCGTTGCGAAGCGAGAGGAGAAGCTAGAGCAGCGGCGTAGGTCACATTTAGCGTCGTAGGTTGCGACGTGGGTGGTCCTTCTTGTAGGCATTCTGATCTAAGGTGGCCTTCTTTGCCGCACCCGGAACAGGGCCGGCCGGAGTGGCCATGCGGTTCTAAGCGCTACAGTCTGGAGCCGAGCTACCGCTACGGTCGCAGGTTCGAATCCTACCTCGCGCATGGATGTGTGTGATGTCCTTAGGTTAGTTAGGTTTAAGTGGTTTTAAGTTCTAGTGGACTGATGACCTCAGATGTTAAGTCCCATAGTGCTCAGAGACATTTGAACCATTTTTGAACCGGAACAGGTCCGAGGCTGGCCGTCGTATATAATTATTGCACTGTATCCGCCGATCTGTAAGTAGGACGGGACGTGGATTCGGAGATCAACGGTGACCTTCCGGATGCCGTTTAGGACAGGATATGTCCGAAACTGTGTCTATTTTTCCGCAGTATGGCCGTGGACTGTGCCGTATGGACGGAGTGCCGCGACGACTTGCTCAGCGGGAAGCTCGAATGGCAATTCGAAAATGTGTATCGTACACATACCTAAGCCCATGTGGTTACCACCTCCGCATTGCATCAGCATGGCAGAATCGGAGCCCCTGTTTGGTCTCATGTAGGATGCGTTCGTACGCCGCGTCGTTAATGATTTTAACATAGCCCGTGCTGCTCACGATAATGCCGATAATATCGGTCGCCGGGACCTTCACTTCCTCTCGCAGAAAACGCTCCATATCGAGTGCTTTGGGTCGGGCACAATCGTTGCAGAAAGTAAATCGGAGTGTAGATTTACGGTAACGGTTCGCCATGTATCGTGTACGGTAAGCCGGCACTTAAGCAACGGCCGTCAGAATGTAAACAAGGTGAACTCACGCTCCGCACATGGTAAACATGGACGCGTCCTCTCTGTTGCCCTGCCAAAGGTAGACTGACTGAGGCGCCGAGAACACACAGGATAGCGCGACTGCAGGGACTTACCTGTGGCACGCTCCCTGTGAGACCCACTTTTCCAACTTACTGTCCACACACTACATTTGTAGTGCCCCTGCCCACTATACTCATTACTCGCGGCAGTCAGCTAACGATTTCCGTAAGACTTTGAGCAATGCATTCGCACTGAAGAAAATCATTGGCCGGTAAGCCTCATCTATATGAATATACATGTCCGAAATAACAGATACCATCTTCACATATCTGAAAAGGCGTGTTGCATAGCGATTAGTAGTAAGCATGAAACCGCCTGGGGATGCTCAGCCAGTACCAGTGATAGACGCTACAACAGAGGCATTCTGCATCATGGTGTGGTTTGTTTTCAAAGTTCAGAGAAGAGTCAACCATTACCTTCTTCCTCCTGCATATATCTCGCAAAAAGAACAAGAAGGTAAAGTTAGATTCTAGACCACACGGGGGTTCACGATCAATCTTTCTTCCCGCGAACCATTTGCGACTGGAGCTCCATTCGTTCTGGGATATCCTGTATATCTGTCATATGGTAGTCCTTCCATAGGCTCCGTATTTCACTGCGCCTCCTCTCCCACTGATGCAATTCCCACAAACACTCTCGTAGGGAATTTAGGGTAGATTCCCAGTCTGGCACAGATTTTGCATGGTCACGTCGATTTTATTACAATGCAGTTTTTACATATCTGAATAGTTTCCACTGATATCATTTCATACAATTACATCTCCCTTGTTTACATCCTCATCGATCCATTCGTTTCATTTCAGTGCATTTAATTAATTTCAATGTTCTATTTGTCTTACAGTAACAACTAAAACCCAGAAAAAGTGAACACGAGATTTTCATTAATATAATTTGCATACAACTAATTTTTTATTTTATTGTATGATGGAGGGGTATTAATTGTTCCTGGTCAAATATAGCAAGAGGGTAACTGAAATCAATCTAGCTGTTATACAAACAAATATAAAATTTTTAAAATTAGAAGCTTCATTTACACGCCAACAACTGACACATCTTATCAATTTATTTGTTTTAATTTAAGATACCATACTCATAGTTATTTTATAATTAATAAATGTAATTAACATAAAATTAATATCAAAAGTAAGATCTTAACAAAATTCCACTACTACATAAACAGCTTTCAAACGTAGGCTTATTAAAATCGAAGCTTACAAGTCTAAAACACATGCATCTTATCACGCATTCTTCCTTTCTCACGCTTGGTGTTCGGTCGTGCATTGGTCGCATTTGCAAGTGTTCGTTTGTGATCCTCTAGGCAGCCGGCCGCTGTGGCCGAAAAGAAAGCGGTTCTAGGCGCTTCAAACTGGAAACACGCGACCGCTACGGTCACAGGTTCGAAGCCTGCCTCTGGCATGGATGTGTGTGACATACAGGACATAAAATCCCGTCTGAGGCCTGCGATCATTTTTATGCTAATAAATGGCAACCAATGCTGTACAATCGCAATAAAGTCATGAGATGTTCAATTGAACATGTTATAATAAAAGAGTCAATTGAACATCTCATGGCTTTATTGCGATTCTACAGCATTGGTTGCCAACTATTAACATGGATGTGTGTGATGTCCTTAGTTTAGTTGGGTTTAAGTAGTTCTAAGTGGGCTGATGACCTCAGATGTTAAGTTCGAAGGTGCTCAGAGCCATTTGATCCTCTGGGCGTCAGTTTTAGGGCGAACGATCAAAGGAAGTTCGCCCTCTCCGCTTCGTCGCTAGATTAGATAAAAGACACAGTGCACTCGCTTTGCCGCAATGTGCCGTTTTGGTGTTGTTTATTGTGTTTTTTGTGGAGATGGAGTGATTCGATGAAAGGGTACTTCTGTTGATAGAAAAGTACAGATCCCATAGGTGCTTGTGGCATCCTAAGAATCCACATCGTAAAATGCTCAACAAATAAAATGATGCTTGGCAAGAAATTACCGAAGTACTGGCAGTGTCAACAGAGCAATTTAAGTTGTTTCGTGTAATTTCTGTATTAAATAGATAGCGTGTATTAATGTAAAATGAAGATACACAAAGACGTGACCATTCTCGTGGCTTACATTGAAGGTATCTGTCTTAATGTCACATTTTAGCTACTATTTTACGAAGTATAAATACAGAAACATAATAAGTGAAAGTTGCTTTCCTTCCAATAAACAGGTGGCTAGTCTTTCGTATATTTTTACGTAACACTACCAATTTTTAATGACTCCCTCGTATTTACGTTTATAAAATCCACGAGTATTTCGCATATGGCACTACATACTTCATGAATTATTTGGGAAACAGATGCGGTTGATATATGTGATGCTAGCATAACACCTGTTGCTACGAATCGCAGCGTTAGTGCTAGCCTCTCTGTAGGTGGTATGTTCGGTCGATTATAAGTATCTTGTTTTGAAATCTTTTGTTCAATTGCAGCGAGAAGAAGGCGAAAACCGTCGATCGACAAGCGGGTGAAATTTTGGAAAAAAGCAGGCGATGCTCACAGCCACAAATCACTAATCAGAGCCAAACCATCACTTCTTTCACGCCAGCGCAAAAATTCAGAGATCCACATTTTTCTGAGTCTACGCTGTTTTACTTTCATAACCAACAGCATACTCGCTATACAAAATAAACCCAGTTGTGTTTTTTCCTTCCGGCACGCTGTACTGAGTGCAGGTTAAACAATTTTACCGCGACAAAGTTTCTGCGTCAAAAATCAGAACCCGTCGTAGGCTTTTTCTTCCGTTCGCTCTAGTATAAATACTTACACGTTAACGATGCCGCTCGCAAGCGACCCCCATGCGCATTGCTTGCGAATGCGCATTCGCTTGTGTTCGCTTCTGTGTAAAGGAAGCAGGTGAATTAATCAGTCTTATTCTTTTTTATGAAAATTTTTTAAGCGTTTACCTTTTACAGTGTGTATCAGGCCTCCTCCTTGCTATTTCATTAAGTTTATTTACACGAAGACGTTGACAAAATTTTGACGTTCGTTCATTTACCTACTCACAACTGAAAGACAATGATGTTCACCGCTCAACTGTCAGCAGTTTAATGCTATCTGTCCACACTTTCCGTCAACCAGGTTATTCGCAATATCTTTGAGTTAGAAAGATGTTTTTCTCTATATGAAAATGCATATTTATATTCTCTGCCTATTCTGCTTTTTTCAGCATTACATATCAAAGAGATAGCCAGAAGAATAATTACTCTTCTTTCAACTATAAACTGTGAAAACTCCAAAGACCATCCAGATGCACCTCTTTTCAAAACAACTCAAAGCTAAAGTTTATTATCTTCTTGACTGTACATAGTAGAAACCAATTTTCTTTTTGAACCTACCAGTCAGTCTAGGCCAGTCAGACAAAACACTTACCACCACCACTTTGTCCCTGTCCGTTAAATTTATTTTGTCAAAACTTCATCTTCATACGTTGGCTTCTGTCCAATCCATTTCTCCCACTACAAAACCCTGGAAAATCGATTTAAGTTTAGACACCAATGGACTAAAAGCGCTACTTCTGATTATTCAGTGATTACCTATCTACAAGAGGTTATATACTTTCAATATATAAACATTGTTGTGGTCTTCAGTCCTGAGACTGGTTTGATGCAGCTCTCCATGCTACTCTATCCTGTTCAAGCTTCTTCATCTCCCAGTACTTACTGCAACCTACATCCTTCTGAATCTGCTTAGTGTATTCATCTCTTGGTCTCCCTCTACGATTTTTACCCTCCACACTGCCCTCCAATGCTAAATTTGTGATCCCTTGATGCCTCAAAACATGTCCTACCAACCGATCCCTTCTTCTAGTCAAGTTGTGCCACAAACTTCTCTTCTCCCCAATCCTATTCAATACCTCCTCATTAGTTAGGTGATCTACCACCTTATCTTCAGCATTCTTCTGTAGCACCACATTTCGAAAGCTTCTATTCTCTTCTTGTCCAAACTAGTTATCGTCCATGTTTCCATAGAAACATCTCTGTAGAGACTTTCCTCCTCCATTTAACCATTAAATTCCAGCCCCCTTCCTGAATAACAACTTGAATGTTCATCTATCGCAATTATGTTGGCGTCAAAACTAAAAGTCTCCAACTGTCTGGCCAAATAAATCTCAAAATAATGACTCACCGTTTAGGTATCGAGACTTCCTTCACATCATACTTGCTTCCAAAACTGCTATACGCTCATTCTGTATCGTTATCTGTATCGGTAACGCACGGTTATAGTACCACTTGTACAATCCAGTGAGAGTGTAAGATAAAACGTCAGTCTCATAAAACAATCAGAGAAGTACACGTTTCTAGCCTCTTAGTGACAATATCTTTGGCTTTTGAAGAATGTTAATGCAGCTCTTCTATTGTCGCTGTGGTAACAGCCAACCAAGGATTTTTCCGCTTTACTGCGTCTCTCTCGCTTCTGCAGTGGCTTCAGTTCCCTTTTCTCTTACTTATTTACAACACGAAACATGTACATACTTAAAACTTTGTTGCTAAGAAAATAAAAATTTATCCCTTCCCGTTGGTCAGTACTGGATATCGTGCGATAACATTATAAATGGTTCAAATGGCTCTGAGCACTATGGGACTTAACATCTTAGGTCATCAGTCCCCTAGAACTTTAGAACTATTTAAACCTAACTAACCTAAGGACAACACACACATCCATGCCCCAGGCAGGATTCGAACTTGCGACCGTAGAGGTCACGCGGTTCCAGACTGAAGCGCCTAGAACCGCACGGCCACACCGGCCGGCGATAATATTATACCTGTGACTATTATCATCCCTGTCAACAGGCTCGTTACAACTTGTAAGAAAAAAATTGAACGTAAAAGCAATTCATTTAAAATATTTAGGTTGGTTTTAATGCTTCTGTTACAGGAACCTCAACTAAATTTACGTTAATTGTTTAGTAAACCAGGATAAATGTGAAGTCTGATGGAAAACAGGTATCAAAATCCAATTTCTACTCAGCAGGAGTCCCTTTTGTTGTTCTTCTCTATTTTATTTTCGATTTTGCTTATGCCTTTGATAGTGCATAATTAGCAACAAAATGTGCGGGTAGGGCCATCGATTCATATTTCCGCAACAGGTAACAGATATGAAGCCATTTTCCTCAGTGTGCTGGACCATGTTGCTAAGTTTCTAAGTTTCAATCCAGTAACCCATGAAACAAACGTTCTTGACGGGATTTGAGCCGTCTGTTGTAAACTGCATCGCTGTGTTATTTCCGAGACAATGTAACATAATATTGACAACTGCAACCTCGCCGTATGTCGCGTAACGGAACATTGCTAGTCGCCAAGTGCCTTTGTACTGTGCATAATACTCAACATCGAGAGTGTTGGTGCATTTCTTCTAGCTGCAAGGAATATTTTCACTTGAAATAAATGTCGGAAATGAGATGCGAACGAAGCGCTTTTCTTAACCTCAGATTAAATGTTACAGATAATGAAGTGATGCCGTACCTTTGCCAACAGATTCCTAAAATGAAGAGCTGTAATATTCACGTAGAAATCGTATGTTCAAATACGATAGTAATAGATGTGTACAGCAGTACATAAAATCCCGGCCATACCAAAATGCAGACTGTGGAAATATTTTGAGAATTCAGTGACATTTACGAAGTTTATTATTTCTCAGGAATTATTAACAACTGGCCAAATACAAAGTTGCTATAGCTGTAATGCTAATTAGTAACAATAACTTTCAATCGGGGCTATTTTGAAACAGGAGTCTTTGCTGGAAATAACGTGATTACAATCAGCTGAAATTAAACGAGATGTTTGCAAAACTCGAATTTACAGAGGTTATATTTGGACGGATTTCTCAGTTTAGAATAGTACCGTGGTGTAACTGTTATTACACTCGACTGTACCAACGTTTTATCATGTCTAAAAGTTTTTTTTTTTTACTTTTAAATACATCTCAATACACAATACAGTTAGATACTATCCGTATCTTGAGGAAGAGCGCAGAGCACCAGCAGCAGCGAGTACTGTTTGTATAAAGCGTTTATTTTGCATTTTGTTTACGACCTTCCACTAAGGAAGGGATTCTATTTGTGTTTATCTGCTCTGCATAGTAACTAACAGTTCTTGATAAAACTTTACGTAGTTTTCGTGTTAGATTTCTTAGTGTTTTCTTGATCGTTTAGAACAGAAAGCGCCCTAAAACCGTCTTTTGTTTGTTTCGCGGCCGTTAGCCACTAGTCACTTGAATCAGCAGTTGTCTTGCGACAGCCAGAGCGAGAGCACCAGCAGCAGCGAGTACTGTTTGTATAAAGCGTTTTTGTACTTATTTGCTGCGCTTAGCTTTTAAATAGTTTTTCTGGGAAAACCTAGCGTAGTTTTCGCGTCTCGTATTTCAGTGAGTGTTTCTTGATTATCAGAGTAGCTCATCAGAAGATTATCTTGGGAATTTGTCACCGTATAGAGTAGGGTAAACATAGTCATGTGTAGGGACTGTGGTTGTTGTGAGCGGACGCAAGGAGAATTGGCCACTCTTCGGGGGCAGGTGGAGGCTTTGTCTGTTAGGCTCATCGAGCTCGAGGCGCAGGCGTCGGCTCGTAGTGGCGTTGGGGCAACTGTGGTGAGACCTATGCCTACTTCGATGGCCTTGGAATCACATGGAACCCCTGATGTCGCTGCGTCTTCCGGCAGTGAGCATCTTACCGGTCAGCCATCACTCCAGGGTGAATGGCGGACAGTGGTGGGCTCGCGCGTGCCTGGCCGAAAGGCGAAGGTGGGATCTGGCCGCGTGGCAGCTGCCTTACCCCTTTCCAACAGGTACGGGGTGCTTCCTAGTGGTGATGACATCGTTTCCGAGCCACCACAGGATGCCTCGCCTGTTGGGCCAGTGGCCGATTCTTCGGCAAGGTCCCGACAGTCACAGAGGGCGGGCCTATTAGTTATAGGGAGCTCCAACGTTAGGCGGGTTATGGAGCCCCTTAGGAAAATAGCGGGTAGGTCGGGGAAGAATGCCAGTGTGCACTCGGTGTGCTTGCCGGGGGGTCTCGTCCGTAATGTGGAGGAGGCCCTTCCGGCAGCTATTGAACGCACTGGGTGTGACCGGCTGCAGATAGTAGCACATGTCGGAACGAATGACGCCTGCCGCTTGGGTTCTGAGGCCATCCTTGGTTCCTTCCGGCGGCTGGCTGATTTGGTGAAGACAACCAGCATCGCACGCGGAGTGCAAGCTGAGCTTAATATCTGCAGCATAGTGCCCAGAGTCGATCGCGGTCCTCTGGTTTGGAGCCGTGTGGAGGGTCTAAACCAGAGGCTCAGACGACTCTGCGACTATAATGGTTGCAAATTCATCGACCTCCGTTATTGGGTGGAGAACTGTAGGGCCCCCCTAGACAGGTCAGGCGTGCACTACACACCGGAAGCAGCTACTAGGGTAGCAGAGTACGTGTGGCGTGCACACGGGGGTTTTTTAGGTTAGAGGGACCCCCCCTTGGGCGAAACGATAAAATACCTGACGGCTTACCAGAGAGGACATTATCATCGTTGATAAAGAACGTCCGTCCTCAGAGACCAAAAACAGGAAAAGTTAACGTAATATTGGTAAACTGCAGGAGTATCCAGGGCAAGGTTCCTGAATTAGTATCTCTTATTGAAGGAAATAGTGCGCATATAGTATTAGGAACGGAAAGTTGGTTAAAACCGGAAGTGAACAGTAACGAAATCCTAGACACAGAATGGAATATATACCGCAAGGATAGGATAAACGCCAATGGTGGAGGAGTATTTATAGCAGTAAAGAATTCAATAATATCCAGTGAAGTTATTAGCGAATGCGAATGTGAAATAATCTGGGTTAAGTTAAGTATCAAAGGTGGGTCAGATATGATAGTCGGATGCTTCTATAGACCACCTGCATCAGCAACCGTAGTAGTTGAGCGCCTCAGAGAGAACCTGCAGAACGTCGTGAAGAAGTTTCGTGATCATACTATTGTAATAGGGGGAGACTTCAATCTACCAGGTATAGAATGGGATAGTCACACAATCAGAACTGGAGCCAGGGACAGAGACTCTTGTGACATTATCCTGACTGCCTTGTCCGAGAATTACTTCGAGCAGATAGTTAGAGAACCAACTCGTGAAGCTAACGTTTTAGACCTCATAGCAACAAATAGACCGGAACTTTTCGACTCCGTGAATGTAGAAGAGGGTATCAGTGATCATAAGTCAGTGGTTGCATCAATGACTACAAGTGTAATAAGAAATGCCAAGAAAGGAAGGAAAATATATTTGCTTAACAAGAGTGATAGGGCACAAATCGCAGAATATCTGAGTGACCACCATCAAACGTTCATTTCTGAGGAAGAGGATGTGGAACAAAAATGGAAAAAATTCAGAAACATCGTCCAGTACGCCTTAGATAAGTTCGTACCGACTAAGGTCCAAAGCGAGGGGAAAGATCCACCGTGGTATAACAATCATGTACGAAAGGTACTACGGAAACAAAGAAAGCTTCATCATAGGTTTAAGAGTAGTCGAATCATAGCTGATAAGGAAAAGCTGAACGAAGCGAAAAAGAGCGTAAAGAGAGCAATGAGAGAAGCATTCAACGAATTCGAACATAAAACATTGGCAAACAATCTAAACAAGAACCCTAAAAAGTTTTGGTCATATGTAAAATCGGTAAGCGGATCTAAATCCCCTATTCAGTCACTCGTTGACCACGATGGCACCGAAACAGAGGACGACCGAAGAAAGGCAGAAATACTGAATTCAGTGTTCCGAAACTGTTTCACTGCGGAAAATCGTAACACGGTCCCTGACTTCAGCCGTCGCACGGACGCCAAAATGGAAAATATTGAAATAAACGATATCGGAATTGAAAAACAACTGCTATCACTTAGCAGCGGAAAAGCATCCGGACCAGACGAGATACCCTTAAGATTCTACAGTGATTATGCTAAAGAACTTGCCCCCTTTCTATCAGCAATTTATCGTAGATCGCTGGAAGAACGTAAAGTACCTAGCGACTGGAAGAAAGCGCAGGTCGTTCCCATTTTCAAGAAGGGTCATAAATCAGATGCGAATAATTATAGGCCTATTTCGCTTACGTCAATCTGTTGTAGAATAATGGAACATGTTTTGTGTTCTCGTATTATGACGTTCTTAGATAATACAAATCTCCTTCATCATAACCAACATGGATTCCGCAAACAGAGATCATGTGAAACTCAGCTCGCCCTATTTGCCCAAGAAATTCACAGTGCCGTAGACACTGGCGAGCAGATTGATGCCGTATTCCTGGACTTCAGGAAGGCATTTGATACGGTTCCGCACTTACGTTTAGTGAAAAAAATACGAGCTTACGGAATATCGGACCAGGTTTGTGATTGGATTCAGGATTTCCTAGAAGAAAGAACACAACATGTCATTCTTAACGGTTCAAAATCTGCAGATGTAGAGGTAATTTCGGGAGTACCGCAGGGAAGCGTGATAGGACCTTTATTGTTTACAATATACATAAATGACTTAGTTGACAACATTGGTAGCTCCGTGAGGCTATTTGCAGATGACACGGTTGTCTACAAGAAAGTAGCAACATCAGAAGACTCGTACGTACTCCAGGAGGACCTGCAGAGGATTAATGCATGGTGCGACAGCTGGCAGCTTTCCCTAAACGTAGATAAATGTAATATAATGCGCATACATAGGGGCAGAAATCCATTCCAGTACGATTATGCCATAGGTGGTAAATCATTGGAAGCGGTAACGACCGTAAAATACTTAGGAGTTACTATCCGGAGCGATCTGAAGTGGAATGATCACATAAAACAAATAGTGGGAAAAGCAGGCGCCAGGTTGAGATTCATAGGAAGAATTCTAAGAAAATGTGACTCATCGACGAAAGAAGTAGCTTACAAAACGCTTGTTCGTCCGATTCTTGAGTATTGCTCATCAGTATGGGACCCTTACCAGGTTGGATTAATAGAAGAGATAGACATGATCCAGCGAAAAGCAGCGCGATTCGTCATGGGGACATTTAGTCAGCGCGAGAGCGTTACGGAGATGCTGAACAAGCTCCAGTGGCGGACACTTCAAGAAAGGCGTTACGCAATACGGAGAGGTTTATTATCGAAATTACGAGAGAGCACATTCCGGGAAGAGATGGGCAACATATTACTACCGCCCACATATATCTCGCGTAATGATCACAACGAAAAGATCCGAGAAATTAGAGCAAATACGGAGACTTACAAGCAGTCGTTCTTCCCACGCACAATTCGTGAATGGAACAGGGAAGGGGGGATCAGATAGTGGTACAATAAGTACCCTCCGCCACACACCGTAAGGTGGCTCGCGGAGTGTAGATGTAGAGAAGTTATTCAATTGTGTAACACTATACCAGTTACAATACCTTGTTCTTAGTATCACAGTGATTATTTTAATTAATTAATTGATTGATAAAAACATTGGAAATGCATCTTTATAAATTCAAATTTGTATATTCTGAGCTGCGGTTTGTATCATTTTGCTCTAGAGTCCTAAACCGTGTCTCAAAGACAAAATTCCTGTCACATGTCTTACCGAAAATGTCCAAATAACAGCAATAATTACTACCTTTGGAAGCAAAGAGATGGCAACTCATATGAATACTCACTTTATATAGTTATCAGTGGCAATGTTTATGGTCGTAGTATTTCTTCTCTCGCATTACTGTGGACATTTTCTCAGGACATTTCGATAATCATAGATTTGCGGAAGCGGACGTGTAACTTACACTTCGTGTCTTCTGCGCTATCGTTAATAATACTTTTTATATTTAGAAGACTATACCAGCAAGTTATTTTCTGTAATGCCTTTAGAATAGCGCAGTTGATGTAGCTTATACACGATGAACAATAAACTGGCTGTCACTCATAACAATCCTCTCGTGTTAATAACAATCTGTTAGAGTTATCACGATTTTATGTAATATCTTGCCCTGTACATGTTTTCTTTAATTTCTGAATAGGAAAAATGACTCAGAAAGTTTTACTAGGCTATTCGAGTAAGACACAGAAGAACGATATATCATTTTCAGGGGGATAAATTACAACATCTATAACAGAAGGACAATTCTGTGTCCTTTCTTGTTTTCTTGTTGTCTGTGAATTATTTATCACTTTATTGACATCACGTTTTTCTGGTCGATAAAAGTGCTGTCCCGCTGACAAGATAATGAATAATGCTCTCTGAAAGTTCTTGAGTGCTTTTCCAGAAATCGGCTTTCTGTAAACTGTAGCAAAACGCAGCCAACCTAGATACGAACTCTCAAAAGTGTAGTACCTTCGGTACGCACTCTGGGACGCACACACTGACGAAAATTCACTCTGGAAAAACCAGCTAAATCGTACTTAATTACGTAAAGCTGCTTCGGCGGAGTTCTTTGACAAAAATACGTAATCAATTAGAAACCTCTAAACGACCAGAGTGTAGATATTTTAAATAACTTGTGCATCTTTTGTTCAGCATCATAAAGCTTATCGAGAGTATGATCAACGGAACAAGTAATAAATTAACTAAACTGGCAGATGAAGACAAGCAATGGCATTTCTCTGTATTCGCGCACTTATTGCCTTCCAACAATCGTAGTAGTCATTCGCCGTTTAGACGCAGACGCATCGGAGCTCTGACGCTACGAAGCTCTGGCGGTCAGTGAAGAGCTTGCAGAATATCTGAAGTTAATAACATCCCACGTGAATGGCGAGAAAAGCGTATCGCGAAGATTGCCCGAGCAGCGGGTTCCGCTTTCTGTTGAAAACAAACTCCAATTAAAAGGAGCTGAATAAATCTGCCATGGTGGAAACAAGCCTGAAAAATGGCCAAAAATAAATTCCAGAGAGTTCAGATTCCTTGCCTGAACGCACGTAATTGGGGCTCTGTAGAGCACTTAATGAAAATCTATACCATGCAGTAAGTTCAACATAGTCGATTGGCGCATGAAAGCGGACCTGGATATCAACAGACAGCTTAGACTGAATGTCAGCCTACTGGACTTTGTAATAGCCACATTCTCATCACAGATGTTTCAAACTGAAGTAAGCGTGTTGACTGTGTCCAACAATAAATCTGTGAAATCACCGAACGTTATTCTTTTGTGGTGGTGAATTTGGCCTCGTCATGTACCACTCTGCCCAATTTTAAGTCATCTACTCTACTTGGTATTAGTTTGCTGTTTTCTTAGGTGACAACTGTCTACCTGCAGTAAATACCCATACTACACAATTCTACTGTCTGACGCCGCAAAATGAGTAGAAATGTGTCCAAAAGATCTCTGATTTTTGTGCCAGAGCTAGCTAGCACTCTCGTCGTCAGAATCCATTATTTAAATTTTATTTTCTAGCCTCTTTACGTATTTTAATCTTACTACGTTACTAAAAGATTTAGTACCATAACTAACACAGCTGTTATCTTCGTAAGCCGTGACTTCAAATCAACATTTATAATAACATAACTGCATGAACTTCATTCCAAATAAATATAGTCCTTTCGTCGTTAATTCGAACTACTCTAAATTTATGACAAAGCCACAAGGATAATTTAATACGTATACGCAGCCCGTTCTCATAGTTCATTGAAACATCGGTAGAGAAAGTGTAGCACGGCATTTTCTTCTTAGTACTGATACCACAGGGTAACTGTAATTGATACCCCATTTTTTGATTGCTGGTGATACTCTCCGAACCGAGGGCCTCAGCATACATTAGCTACTTTTTTCACAAATATCTGATGTATTTTCGATAAAGAAATGCACAGAATCTGACACTTACTGAGCCGCGAATAATGGGTGATCTCATAAAGTATTTTCAGTCGTTCTAGTCAGATTGTAGTAAAAAATTTCTGATGAGTTTCGGCAGTGCGGTTGGTGCTATCTGAATGAGCGTTGCTATGAAATAGCACAATGCTGTTTGATAGCAAAGCCGGGCTTTAGGGGCGAGCTATACCTTTGAACTCACCTGACCGCATCCCAGAGTATTGTTTATTGTTGTGCCCTTCGCCAAAATAACATTCAGTTACTTGGCCTATTGAGTTCGTAAACATCACGAGTATTAACGTTTCTGTGTCATTGTGTGCTTTAAATTTCATTTCGACGAACACTTGAATTTTCACGCTACACTTCTGCATTATGAAGTTACAGATATACATTTCATTTCAGAAATTATCATTCTTACAAAATCTTCACCAAGCTTATATTATTAACCAACTGTTATTATAATTCTAGTTAATTTATTTTATTTATTTTACAATATTATGTCCGAAAGAGAAGCGTGACTTGTAGCTGATGTGTTTGTAGCTAATCTGTTTGCGTTCTTCTTCTGTCAAAATCTTTTAATCATCTCACTGGAGTCTCTCTTCCGCTCTTCTTCCCACGTTCTGTTGGTTCTAGTTTCGGTTTGCCTGCGTACTGATTCTCGATAAACATTCTGAATCCATTTCCGTCCTGTACCATCTCACCTGCGACGCCAGTTTCCTGTAGATCTCTCTTTCACTTTCAAGTAGCCATTTGCTCTGAACTTTGATTCAGATGACAAGGCTGAGAATTCTATGTGTCAACCTATCATCATTCATTCTGAGACTGTTATCGTAAAATTTTCACCGTCTCTTTCTGAAACGATTAGAGTTTTTCTCGGTATGCTAATATAATTACCAGGATAGTCTTTTTATGCAGATTTATTTTAAGTAGATTGGGCCAAAAATTGCAATGAAGAGAAAATGAAATGAAACTTCACAGGTTGAGAGGTTAAGTGTCGTTTTTCAGGGCGTACTAACTCGAGTCAAATACACCAATAAACTTGACAGTATGAGCCCACTTGTCAGCTTGGAAGACTTACCAGAAGCTAAGACATGCTGTCGTGAAACACTTCACGGTTTTTATCAATCACCTTCGACTTTAGCTCACTGTTACGTTGACATATTACTGCCTACTTGATATAGGCTGTCATTAAAGCCTGTACGACACTTTCTCTACATCAATAACAATGGCCATTTTCACTGCTGATACTACTGATCCTGTTTCAAAACATCCCAGAGGTGTTATATAGGATTCAGATCAGGACCCTGTGCAGGCCAGTCTATTGCAAGGATGTTATTGTCACGATTCTCCGCCACAGGCCGTGCAGTACGAACAGGCACTCGATCTTGTTGAAAGATTTAACCGCCATCCCCAAATTGCTCTTCAACAGTGGGAAGCAAGAAGCTGCTGAAAACATCAATGTAGGCCTGTGCTGTGATAGTGCCACGCAAAACAACAAGGGGTGTAAGGCCCCTCCACGAAAAACACGACCACACCATAACACCACCGCCTCCGAATTTTACTGTTGGCACAACACACATTGGCAGATGTTCACGGGGCATTCGCAATACCCACACCCTGCCATCGGATCGCCACATTGCATACCGTGATTCGTCACTCCATACAACGTTTTTTCCACTGTTCAATTGTCCAATGTTTACGCTCCTTACACCACGCGAGGCGTTGTTTGGCATTTACCGGCGTGATGTATGGCTTATGAGCAGCCGCTCGACCATGAAATCCAAGTTTCCTTACCTTCCGTCTAACTGTCACAGTACTTGTAGTGGATCCTGATGCTGTCTGGAATTCCTGTGTGATGGTCTGAATAGATGTCTGCCTATTTATACATTACGACCCTCGCCAACTGTCAGTGGCCTCTGTCAGTCAACAGACTTGATCGGCCTGCACGCTTTTGTGCTGTACGTGTCCCTTCACGTTTACTTTTCACTATCATACCAGAAACAGTCGACCTAGGGATGTTTAGGAGTGTGGAAATGTCGCGTACAGAAGTATGACACAAGTGACACCCAATCATCTGACCACGTTCGAAGTCCGTGAGTTCTTAGGAGCGTCCAAGTGTGCTCTCTCACGATGTCTAATGACTATTGAAGTTGCTGATATGGAGTACCTAGCAGTAGGTAGCAGCACAATGCATCTAACATGAAAAACGTATGTTTTATTGATGTCCGGATACTTTTGATCACATAGTGTAGTTACGATACACACCGCCACGTTACACTCTACGATTCGGAGCCCTCTAGGGGCAGAGGACAGTACATATGTAGACATGAAGAATTAAGATGTAGAATACTAATAAGGTTTGTTTTGTTTGAAAAGCTTTAAGAGTCTTCGCATCAAAAATTAGGAGACATTACTTTCAGTACGCCTTCGTACATACATTGGTTGTAAAAAAAATGGAAACACCATTAGAAATGCATGCTTGAGCGTAAATACAGATGAAAGTCAAGCCTGTAGGTGTACTGTTGTACTTGACCGCGAACGTCATCTGTGCAATGTCCTCAGTATGTTGCAAGTGTTAGTCGTGGTCATAACAACGTCCTTCGTAGTTGTGAGTGAGTTATGTGGGAACTATGTGAATTCTTGCGTGGGCAAATCATTGGTGCTCGTTTGGTGGGTACTTACGTAACCGAGGTAGCTGAAGTGTTTGATGTTTCGACAGACTCTGTATTTAAGATGTGTATAGCATTCAGAGAAGGCGGAAAAACATCATTCGCTAAGTAACAATGCTGACGAAAATGTATCCTGGGTGATCGCGAGAGACGGTCATTGAAGAGGATCGTGACAAAAAATAAGAGGACGACAGATGCAAGACTCGTTGCAGAAGTGAATGTCATACTCGTGAACGCTGTCAGCGCGAAATCAACACGAATGAAGCTCCATAAGAAGTGATCAAAATGCCCGTGAAAGAGAATCATGGCACCAACGCCTCAAAATTTGGACTATGGAGCAATGGAAGGGAGTCATTCGGTCGGGTACGTCTTGTTTCACGTTGTTTTCAACTTCTAGCCGTGTTTACTTCCCAGCAGTGATGATATGGGCCACCAAATCGCGTTATTCCATGGGTTCTCTACAATAATTATTTGACCATTTTGCCCGATCAGGTCCATGCCATTGTTCAATGTTTGCTCCCCAATGGCGATGCTGTGTTCCAAGGTGATAGGACCCTATTCACTCGGTTCGCATCGTCCAGGACTTGTTTTGTGGGCACGAGAATGAATTGTGGCATCTCCCCTGACCATCACAGTCAACAGGTCTTAATATTATTGAGCATTTGAGGTCTACTTTGGAGCGAAGGATGCGTAACCACTAGCCACCTCCATCATCATTACTGAACTAGCCGTTATTTTGCAGAAAAAGTGGTGTAAGATTCCCTTGAAAACGATACAGAACATGTATTTATCTATTCCAAGACGTTTGTAAGCTGTTTTGAGTGCCGGGTCTCCTACGTTCTAATAAACATGGTAACGTGTTCTGTTTTTGGTGTTTCCATATTTTTGTCCACCCCCTCTACGTCGCCGCAAAACACGCGTGATGGACACATGAGGAAAGGCTAACTCTCGATTGGCACGACGAGTAGACGGTGCTATCGTCAAATGCTTTGAGTTGTAGAGGTGCAATGCTGTAGTCTAGACGAACATCATGCCACACAGTTGTAACTGAACTGCATCTGTTGAAACGGAGAACGCGAAAGGCCTTTCGTTGCTTGATATCGCCATTTCTACTGGAAGCACTTTGAATAAACAACGAGTGAGCGAGCCAGTTCCAGCAAGGAGATCCTACCGACAATGGCATCTTGCAACTGGCGCCAACTGAAATTCACCCAAAGTTTCTGTAGTCATTCCTGAAAGAGATATAGTGTTGTGCAAGGAGCTGAATCTTTTTGAAACGCCCTGTATTTCACATCCGACCATTATGACTGCTAGTGACTGATTCATACACTGACGAGTCAAAACTTTGTAAGCAGCCTCATAGCAGAGCGTTGGTCCACTTCGGAACGAAATATAGCAGCGGTTGTACTTCACATGGAATAGACAACTCCTATTGTAGGTTTACGGAAGTATGCGGTGCCACATTGCTACGCACACATCACGTAAATTACGGGCTAGTGGTTTCTGGGCACGGAGCTGGTGCCCGACAGCGTACAATATATGTTCCAACGGGTTTAAATCAGGCGAATTTGGTGACCAATACGTCAAAGTGAGAGCTATATCATGGCCGTCAAACCTCTGTAACACGTTTCTTCATGATACGTACAGTTATCCAACTGAAAGATGTCATTGCCATTGGGGAAGACATTAAGCATGAAAGGATGCAGGTGGTCCGCAGTAATGCTTACGTAGCACACAAAAGGGAAATGCGAAGAATCTACGTATAGTATGGGTCCGTGAAGCGAAATGGGAAGAAGACAAGGATTTCTGGTCACGTGTGTATAGGGTAATATCAACAGCAGCAGAAAACGGTATAGCGGGAGTAGGATTCCTAATGAATAGTAAGGCAGGATAGAGAGTGTGTTACTGCGAACAGTTCAGTGATAGGGTTATTCCTATCAGAATCGATAGCAAACCAACGTCGACAACGATAGTTTAGATATACATGCCGACGACGCAAGCTGAAGATGAAGAGCTAGAGAAACTGTATGAGGATATTGAAAGGGTAATACAGTACGTAAAGGGAGATGAAAATCTAATAGTCTTGGTGGACTGGCATGCAGTTGTAGGGGAAGGAGTAGAAGAAAAGGTCACAAGAGAATGTGGACTTGGGACAAGGAATGAGAGAAGAGAGAGACTAATTGAGTTCTGTAATAAATTTCAGCTAGTACTAGCGAATACTCTGTTCAAGAATCACAAGAGGAGGAGATATACTTGGAAAAAGTCGCGTGACACAAGAATATTTAAGTTAGATTACATTATGGTCTGACAGAGATTCCGTCATCAGGCACTGGATTCTAAAGCGTATCCAGGAGCAGATATAGACTCAGATCACAATGTAGTAGCGATGAAGAGTAGTCGAAAGTTTAAGAGATTAGTCTGGAAGAATCAATATGCAAAGAAGTGGGATAAGAAAATACTAAGGAATGACGAGATACGCTTGAAGTACTCTAAGGTTAAAGATACAGTAATAAGAAATAGCTCAATAGGTAGCAGAATTGAAGTGGAATATATATCTCTAAAAAGGACAATCACAGAAGTTGGAAAGAAAAATATAGAGCACAGAAGGTAACTGCGAAGAAACCTTGGGTAGCGGAAGAAATAATTCAGTTGATCGATTAAAGAAGCAAGTAGAAAAATATTCAGGGGTATTCAACAATACAGAAATACAAGTTGCTAAGCAGTGAAATAAGCAGGAAGTGCAGGGAAGCTAAGACGGGAGTTGCATGAAAAATGTGAAGAAAACGAAAAAGAAATGATTGTCGGAAGGACTGACGCAGCACATAGGAAAGTCAAAAAGGCGTTCAGTGAAATTAAAAACAGGGGTGGTAACATTAATAATGCAATGGAAATGCCACTGTTAAACGCAGAGGAGAGAACGGATAGATGGAAACAGTACATTGAAGGCCTCTCTCAGGGGGAAGATAAAGGAGTCGATTTAGAAGAGATAGGAGATCGAGTATTAGAATCAGAATTTAAGAGGGCTTTGGAGAACTTAAGATCAAATAAGTTAGAAGGGATAGATAACACTCTGTCAGAATTTTTAAAGTCATTGAGGAAAGTGGCAACAAAACGACTATTCACGTTGGTCGTAGAATGTATGAGTCTGGTGGCATACCATCTAACTTTCGAAGGAATATCATCCACACAATTCCGAAGACTGCAAGAGCTGACAGGTGCGAGAATTATCGCACAATCAGCTTAACAGCTTTTTGCTGACAAGAGCAATATACAGAACAATTGAAAATAAAATTGAGGAGGTATTAGATGACGACCAGTTTGGCTTTAGGAAAGGTAAAGGCACCAGAGAGGCAATTCTGACGTTGCGGTTGATAATGGAAGCAAGACTAAAGACAAATTAAGATACTTTCATAGGATCTGTCGACTTGGAAAAAGCGTTTGACAATGAAAAATGGTGCAAGATGTTCGAGATTCTGATAAAAATAGGGACACGCTACAGGGAGATATGGGTAATATACAGTATATACAAGAGCCAAGAAGGAATAATAAGAGTGGACGAGCAATAACGAAGTGCTCGGATTACAAAATGTGTAAGACAGGGTTGTAGTCTTCCGCCCCTACTGTTCAATCTCTACATCGAAGAATCAATGATGGAAATAAAGGAAAAGTTCAGGCGTGGAATTAAAATTCAACGTGAAAGGATATCAATGATTCGATTCGCCGATGACATTGCTATCCTGATTGAAAGTGAAGTACAAGTACATGATGTGCAGAATGGAATGAATAACCTACTGAGTACAGAATATGGACTGAGAGTAAATCGAAGAAAGACGAAAGTAATGAGAAGTAGCAGCAATGAGAACATCGAGAAACTTAACATCAGGATTGATGGTGACAAGTAGATGAAGTTAAGGAATTCTACTACCTAGGCAGCAAAATAACGACGGACGGAGCAAAACTGACATCAAAACCACACTAGCACTGTCAAATAGGGCATTCCTGAGAGAAGAGAAGTCTACTAGTATCAACCATAGGCATTAATTTGAGGACCAAATTTCTGAGAATGTACGTTTAGAGCACATCTTTGTATGTTGGGATTTGTGGGAAAACAGGAACAGAAGAGAATTGAAGCATTTGAGGTGTGGTGCTACAGACGAATGTTGAAAATTACTCGTAGATGGACTGACAAGGTAAGGAATGAGAAGGTTCTGCGAAGAATCGGAGAGGAATGGTAAATGTGGAAAACACTGACAAGGAGAAGGGACAGGGTGATAGGACATCTGTTAAGACATGAGGGACTGACTTCCATAGTACTAGAGGGAGCTGTAGAGAGCAAAAACTGTAGAGGGAGACTGATATTGGAATACATCCAACAAATAACTGGGGATGTAGGTTACAAGTGCTACTCTGATATGGAGTGGTTAGGTCAGGAGAGGAATTCGTGACCGCCTGCATCAAACCAGTCAGAAGACTGATGACTCGAAGAAAAAAAATCGACTATAGAATGATACCCATATTCGTCGCTGCAACACTTCTGCAATTTTCTTGACGTGTCACGAGTCTGCAACGCCAACAGGCCGTATTAAGTATCGCGGTGGACAATGTGCATAAAGTTTTAGCTCACTCACGGGCGTCGCCTGTACTTAATTACTTGGGGGTGTGGGTGGGGGGAATCACAAGGGGGTCTAAACGGGAGATTCTCTTGATAAAAGTAGAAAAGATTAGAACTTAATATCACTCTTTGGTGCGTTCGTGATGCTTCAGGCAATATGTTTCAATGGCACTTTAAACATCCAAACCGTGCCTATTTGAGCCTGGGTTAAAATTTATTTTGTGATAACCGAGTATAAAAATTTATGTAATCACATAATTTTTTTATACTCGGTTATCACAAAATAAGTAATGTATTTTATGTCCTAAGCAAATCTGGAAACTATTTCGAACTGAATAGTTCTTCAAAGTAAATTCTACTTGATTTTTGTCGGAAATTCCATTTAGAGTACTTTTCAAACATTAATAATACAAAATATTGATCAGCCGAGCATCCGCAACTGAGAAACACATTTGCGTTTGCATAATTATCTGGTTACACCTGGAGCTCAAGCTCGAGGTTTCGAAATCGGTTGTGCAATAAACAAGAAATTACTGGCAACTTATTTTATTAATTGAAAATACATTTAAAAATACGATTAATTTGGAGCTTAAAATACAGACCTATGCTTTTAAAACATGGAGAATGTGGAAAACTTTTACTTAGGAAGAACATCCTAAAAAAACACATTGTATAGCTTTCTTTCGCTGAGTAATGAGCGCGAAACTGCCATCGGTAAATTGATAGTTGATTATAAACCTTTTTGTAGGAAACAACCAAGGAAAAATAATATATATACAGCATACAGGCTATATGTTATACTTAAAGCAGTTAAAAAAACAGATGATAAATTCCTGTAAACTAGGTGTGCTGCTACATTATAGTGGTAGAACTGAGTAAACTAAAATACATGTTGTAACAAATACCAGCATCTGGAGTAAATGATTGTCGCTTGGCGTTCGATTGTTAGCCGTGTGCCTTCCAGCCACCTCTCTTTCAATTCCACTTCTCCAGTATTCTGCCAATAAACCAAAACCTATCACCTACTTTACCCACGACTGGGCCTATGTGATTATGCCATTTCACATCCCTACAAAGTGTTACACCCAGTGATATTATAGTCATAGGACACTACGTTTTCTCGTTTAAGAGCACAATTTTTATATTTCTGAACTTTTAAAGCAAGATCCGATCTTTGCACGACTTAGAAACCTTATCAAGATCTGACTGAATATTTACGCAGCTTCTTTCAGACAGTACTTCATTACAGATAGATCCATCAACCGAATAAGTGCTACTATTAATATTGTCCACTACATTGTTAATATACAACATGATTAGCAAGCGTCCCACCACTCTTCCCTGGGGCACATCTGAAGTTACTTCTACATCTGATCCACCCAAGATAACATGCTCCACCAAGAAGTCCTCAGTCCATCATAAATTTCACTTCTATATCTACATCTACATCTACATGGATACTCTGCAATTCACATTGAAGTGCCTGGCAGAGGGTTCATCGAACCACCTTCACAACTCTCTATTATTCCAATATCGTATAGTGCGCGGAAAGAACGAACACCTATATCTTTCCGTATGAGCTCTGATTTCCCTTATTTGATCGCGGTGATCGTTTCTCCCTATGTAGGTCGGTGTCAACAAAATATTTTCGCATTCGGAGGAGAAAGTTGGTGATTGATAACCCATTTGATCGAACTTTTGACTATAAAGGAGGTGTGATGCGGAGTCAAATGCTTTTGGGAAATCAAGAAATACTGTATCTGCCTGAGTGCTTTGATCCAAAGTTTTCTGCATGTCATGTGAAAAAAGTGTGAGTTGGATATCAGGTGATCGGTGTTTTCGGAACCCATGCTGGTTGGCAAGGAGTTCTGGTGAGATACCTCATTATGTTTGAGCTCAGTATATGTTCTAATCTTGTACAACAAATTATGTCAAGGAGATTGGGCGGTTGCTTTGTGAATCACTTCTACGACTCTTCTAGTAAACGGGTGTGACCTGTACTTCCTTCCATCTACTAGGCACGGATTTTTGATAGAGGACTCTACGATAGATTATAGTTAGAAGAGCGGTGTTTGTGTATGTTCTGGCCGCTAGGCGGCATGCTTCAACACTAGAGAGCATGAGTACACGACAGATTTCGTTTGAGCAATGTTACAAGGTGTACAACTTCGCTTCCGCCGTTTTTCCCCAACATTTAAGCTTTAATGAAACAAATTGGTTACACATGTACCATTCAAAGTATTTTGGATCGCTGGCCACTACTTTCTCCCATCTTTCGGGCAGTGTACGAATCCCGTGTCGAAAAAATTGTTCATCTTTTGAAGCGATCCACGAATCTATCCTATTTGCGACTTCTTTATGAGATCGGAAGTATTAGTCTGCCAGGCCATGCGCCATTGATTTATACAGGTGAGAGTCAGAGGGAGAAATGTCTGGAGAATAGGGGCTGAGGTAGGACTTCTCATTTTAACGTTTCCAAGTACGTTTTTACCACTTTTGCAACGTAGGGTCAAGCATTGTCGTACTGCAAAATCACTTTACCGTGCGTCTCCCTGTATTTCAGCCGTTTGTCTTTTAATACTCTGCTCAGACGCATTAACTGCGTTCTATAACGAGCACCCGTGATTGTTTCACTTGGTTTTAACACCTCATAGAACACGATGCCGAGCTGGTCCCACCAAATGCAGAGTATGATACTTGGAACCGTAAATATTCTGTTTGGCCGTCGACGTGGAAGTATGGCCGGGATATTCCCATGATTTTTTGCGTTTAGGGTTATTTTAATGGAACCATTTTTCGTCCCGGTCACAATGCGATGCAGAAATCCCTTCCGTTTTTGCCTCTGAAGCAACTGTTCACAAACGCCGTTCATCGTCTCTTGGTTTCAGCTCACACGGGACCCAAATTCCTTCTTTCTGAATCATGCTCATAGCCCTGAGACGTTTTGAAATGGCTTGCTGTGTCACTCGCACTAATAGTGCGAATTCTTCTTCAGTTTGACGCGAGTCTTCACTCAGCAATGCCTCCAATTCTGCATCTTCGGAAACATTCTCTCTTCCACCACTACGCCGGTCTACGACGTTAAAATCACCGTTGTTGAAGCGTTGAAACCGCTCACGACACGTTCTTTCACTGACAGCGTCCTTACCATACGTACTTGAGAGCAAACGATGAGACTCAGCCGCTGTTTTCTTCATACTGAAACAAAACAGTAACACCTCCCGTAAATGACCAGAATTAAGCTCGTAAACTGACATTTTCAATCAGGCACAACTGTTTGATGCAGACACAAATCGACTAATGTTTGAATGAAGTTATGTTGACCGAGGTCCAAGCTAACTGCCTGACGTCTGCGATCTGTTTCTTTCGACCGCTACTTACCATTGTCGCCACCTATCGGCAAACAGCGGAAGCAAAGTTCTACACATTGTACACTACTGGCCATTAAAATTGGTATACCACGAAGATGACGTGCTACAGATGCGAAATTTAACCGACAGGAGGAAGATGCTGTGATATGCAAATGATTAGCTTTTCAGAGCATTGACACACGGTTGACGCCGGTGGCGACACCTACAACGTGTTGATATGAGGAAAGTTTCCAAACGATTTCTCATATAAAAACAGCAGATGACCGGCGTTGCCTGGTCAAACGCTGTTGTGATGCCTCGTGTAAGGAGGAGAAATGCGTACCACCACGTTTCCGCCTTTGATAAAGGTCGGATTGTAGCCTATCGCGATTGCGGTTTATCGTATCGCGACTTTGCTGCTCGCGTTGGTCGAGATCCAATGACTGTTAGCAGAATATGGAATCGGTGGGTTGAGGAGAGTAATACGGAATGCCGTGCTGGATCCCAACGGCCTCGTTTCACTAGCAGTCGAGATGACAGGCATCTTATCCGCATCGCTGTAACGGATCGTGCATCCACGTCTCGATCCCTGAGTCAACAGATGGGGACGTTTGCAAGACAACAACCATCTGCACGAACAGTTCGACGACATTTGCAGCAGCATGGACTATCAGCTCGGAGACCACGGCTGCGGTTACCCTTGACGCTGCATCAGAGACAGGAGCGCCTGCGATGGTGTACTCAATGACGAACCTGGGTGCACGCATGGTAAAATGTAATTTTTTCGGACGAATCCAGGTTCTGTTTACAGCATCATTATTGTGGCATCCATGTTTGGCGACATCGCGGTGAACGCACATTGGAAGCGTATATTCGTCATCGCCATACTGGCGTATCACCCGGCGTGATGGTATGGGGTGTCATTGGTTACACGTTTCGGTCACCTCTTGTTCGCACTGACGGCACTCTGAACAGTGGACGTTACATTTCAGATGTGTTACGACCCGTGGCTCTACCCTATATTCGATCCCTGCGAAACCCTACATTTCAGCAGGATAATGCACGACCGCATGTTACAGGTCCTGTACGGGCCTTTCTGGATACAGAAAATGTTCGACTGCTGCCCTGGCCAGCGCATTCTCCAGATCTCTCAGCAATTGAAAACGTCTGGTCAATGGTGGCCGAGCAACTGGCTCGTCACAATACGCCAGTCACTATTCTTGATGAACTGTGGTATCGTGTTGAAGCTACATGGGCAGCTGTACCTGTACACGCCATCCAAGCTCTGTTTGACTCAATGCCCAGGCGTATCAAGGCCGTTGTTACGGCGAGAGGTGGTTGTTCTGGGTACTGATTTCTCAGGATCTATGCACCCAAATTATGTGAAAATGTAATCACATGTCAGTTGTATTATAATATTTTTGTCCAATCAATACAAGTTAATCCACTGCATTTTTTCTTGGTGTAGCAAATTTAATGGCCAGTAGTGTATTATACAGCTGTTGATGTTATTTTGTCCGGACACTGTAAATGCATCGCGCCAGAGGGCTGTATCCTTAACGACTGTCTGTTTCCAGCACGAGCTGCAGCTGAGCGCGACCGCTGGAGGACGCGTGGTGGCCAGAGCGACGCTGCTGGTGCGACTGCTGGACGCCAACGACCAGCCGCCGGTGTTCCAGAAGGCGCTGTACCGCGCTCAGATAGCAGAAGAGGAGGACCCGGCCAACCTGCCACGCGCCGTCCTCACGGTGGGTCGCGCTCGCTCTTTAGTCTCTGCTAAGCGTCCGCAGCTTATCTTGTTTTAATATGCAGCATGTAATGGTTCTATGGACACAAAGACTAGACAGGAATGGGTTTACCATCCCAGAGGGAACACAATCAGTCGTGCTTGTGCCGAAGTGATGGGACGAGCAGACACATCACATACGAAGAGTAATCATAATGTACAGTTGGGGAGTTCACTGCGCGAGGAAATCAAGTCTCAGTAAGAAAGTTCTGAGAAAAATATACCTCAAGTTTTTGCTGAATAACTGATTACAGGAAAAAGTTTGCATAGAACACTGAAACGACAAACGGTAGTATCGCGTAAACAAGGTATAAAAAAATAGCTCTGAGCACTATGGGACTTAACTTCTGAGGTCATCAGTCCCCGAGAACTTAGAACTACTTAAACGTAACTAACCTGACATCACACACATCCATGCCCGAAGCAGGATTCGAACCTGCGACCGTAGCAGCAGTGCGGTTCCAGACTGTAGTGTCTAGAACCGCTCGGCCACTCCGGCCGGCCAAGTTATAAAAGGGCAGCGGATTGGCGGAGCTATCATTTTATTTGAAAAGGTTTCCGACGTAATTATGTCCGTACGACGAGAACTGACGGACTCTGAACGCGGAATGGCAGTTGTAATTAGATGCATGGGACACTCTATTTCGGAAATAGTTAGGGAAATCAGTATTCCGAGATCCACAATGTCAAGAATGTGAGGAGAACACCAAATTTCAGCCATTAGCTCTCACCATGGACAACGCAGTGGCCGACGGACTTAACTGAACGACCGAGAGCAACGGCGTTTGCGTAGAGTTGTCATTGCTAACAGACAAGTAACACTGCGTGAAATAATTGCTGAAATCGATGTGGAACGTACTACGAACGTATCCGTCAGGACAATGCGGCAACACACGGCCGAAGTGAGTGACTTTGCTAACAGCACGACATCGCTTGCAGCGGCTCTCCTGCGCTCGTGGTCAAGTCGGTTGGACCCTAGATGACCGGAACACCGTGGCGTCGTGACAAGATTCCCTATTTCACTTAGTAAGCGCTGATGGTAGGGTTCGAGTGTGGCGCAGACTCCACGAAACCCCGGTAGCTGAGTGGTCAGCGTGACAGACTGTCAATCCTAAGGGCCCGGGTTCGATTCCCGGCTGGGTCGGAAATTTTCTCCGCTCAGGGACTGGGTGTTGTGTTGTCCTAATCATCATCATTTCATCCCCATCGACGCGCAGTTCGCCGAAGTGGCGTCAAATCGAAAGACCTGCACCAGGCGAACGGTCTACCCAACGGGAGTCCCTAGCCACACGACATTTCCATTTCCACGAAACCTTGAACCCACGTGTCAACAAGGCTCTGTGGAAGCTGGTGGTGGCTCCATAATGGTGTGGGCTGTTTACATGGATCATTGACTGGAAATGGTTATGTTCAGCTACTTGTAGACCATTTGCAGCCATACTCAGTATTCATGTTCCCAAATAACGATGGAATTATTGGGGATGACAATGCACCATGTCACAGGGCCACAATTGTTCACGACTGGTTCAAAGAACATTGTTGACAATTTGAACGAATGATTTGGCAGCTAGATCGGCCGACATGAATCCCGTCGAACAATCATGGGACATAATCGAGAGGTCAGTTCGTGTATAAATTCCTGCACCGGCAAACACTTTCGCCATATGGATGGCTATAGAGGCAGCATGGCTTAGTGTTTCTGCAGAGGACTTCCAACGACTACTACAGTACATGCCACGTCGGGTTGCTGCACTAAACCGGGCAACAAGAGGTCCGACACGATATTAGGAAATATCCGATGACTTTTTGTCACCTCAGCGTAAAATGCTTGAATGGTACAAGGGAATTTGTATAATGTATTCTTACACTGAAGAATGGTAAATTTAAGTGCTATTACTTGCTACCTTGAATAAAAAGGTAGAATCTTGGATTTGATTCTTTTCTGCACTGAATGTATTGTACTTGTATCTTCCTCTTAAAACAGAAAATAAATGTCTTTAATATGTAATTATAATTTTATTCCCTATGTCTGCTTGTAACAAACATTTACAGACAGTAAGTTACACAATTTAGTTTCGAAGAAAAATCTATCCACTTCCATCTAAAAAATGGTTCAAATGGCTCTGAGCATTATGGGACTTAACAGCTTTGCTCATCAGTCCCCTAGAACTTAGAACTACTTAAACCTAACTAACCTAAGGACATCACACAACACCCAGTCATCACGAGGCAGAGAAAATCCCTGACCCCGCCGGCAATCGACCCCGGGAACCCGGGTGCGGGAAGCGAGAACGCTAACGCACGACCACGAGCTGCGGACCCACTTTCATCTGCTCACCCTTGAAAATCTGCAACAATCCAAGCTGACGTGGTGGAAATGTACGGCAACATTGCACCGTCTTACGACGCAGTGGTTAGATGGCCTATACGCCTTCAGTGTGGTCAGACAATTCTGCATGAAGAAAAACAAAGAGGCAGGTCATCTTTTTAAGAAGAACTGGGAATCAAGGGAAAAAAACAGTCGCTTACCAGTTTTCAACATCTTGCACATTTTGAACATGACGAAGGTCCACGCTCGTTAAGTCACGCGTCAACACAACAAAAAACTTGCTAAACCGAGGCAGCAGCTGGTTTGTTGCCGCTGTCTCAGGCCACTCCAGATATCTTGATTATCCACCTAATGAAGATGATGTACTGCTTGGTGTGTCACTGCGAAACGAAGGACAAGAGAAAGCAGTACAGAAATATGGATTCATTACCGTCAAAAAAGGCGAAAATGTAACGGTGTTCGGAAAAGGTAATGCGTTTGTTGGGACTGGCATGGTAGGTATGAGCAAATTTTAAAAATATGCATATGTATTGTGTAGATATTTACAAAAGACATTATATAGACAAGAATACCGATATTTCAATACATCGGTTGATGTTTTTAATATTTTAAAAAATAATCAATTTTTAACAAAAATTTAAAAATTGACTAATACTAGATTGATGCATAAGTCCGTAGCGCCTTTGTTTTGCACGGTGGTATTCCAGTTGTTGTGAGTTTATTTATCGATTGCCATTTTTTTCTTTTGGAGTTCACTTTTGCTATTTGAGTTTATGTATTTCGATTTTGTCATTTGGAGCTATGGACACTAGAAAATGGAGTGCCAATTGGAGAAATCGGAACATTTCCGAAATATTCTTCCCTCTGAGTTCAATAGCGGTGTGACGGCGGCGGAGGCAGCCAGAAACATTTGCGCTGTTCATGGAGACAATGCCACTGGACAGAGCACAGCAAGAAAGCAGTTTTCTCGTTTTGAGGAGGGTCGTTTTGACATTAGTGACTCTCCACGTTCAGGAAGACATTTCGAGTTTGATGAAGATCGAAACGTCCCCTTAGAAAAATTATACATGACTGTGCTTAAACTGACACAATTATTTTTTAGCGCAACGCAATCTGACTTTCAGTAATCCCTACAAAAGAATGGCCCTGACTAACATTAACCTATACCTTTCATGAATCACTTACCTCACAAAAATCTTCATTACTCGAACTACTGCAATACAGCGAGCGCCAATACTGCCAGCTAAATAAAAACTACTGAAGGCACTAACTACTGATAGGCATAGTTAGCAAATGAAATATTTTGATAGAGAAGGAACAATGTATTTACCTTAATAGTGTTCAAATGTCATAATATATATACCAGTCCATGATATCCAATATTACAAATTTACTCTTTCTGATGGACACACGTCCAGATCGTTTGCTCTCAAAATTCCGCCATCTCTCTCCCCACATCCACCACTGCTGGCGGCTCACCTCCAACTGCGCAACACTACGCACTGTTAACATCCAGCTGCCCAACACTACAATAGCCAACAACAATGCAAACCAGCCACAGACTGCACACAGCACAGCCAGCGATTTTCATACAGAGTGCTACGTGGCGTTACCAATAAAAAATCTAAACAGCCTACTTACATAGCCCCCATGCTCCCCACAAAAAATTTTACAAATAGTTTTGGGCCATGGCTAATACAGATTTGAAATAAATTTTCGTAATTACAGTAACGAAGATATCAAAGGCACACACTTATCGATACAATGTTGGTCAAAAGCTAAAATTTTCTCACAGTCCATAAATACAGTCCTGATCAGTCATCACAGTAAAATTGCAGTGTGTTTTTTTTCTCAAAGTCTGAGCAGTAAAAGAAAATGCACACAGAAGTAGTGGATTTCCATGCAGTCTTGAAGAAGTAGTGTTGTCCTACCAACAGAAAGACAGTGCTGACTCTTGACATGCAGGCAGGTAATGGTCCACAACAGAGCAAACCCACAGCAGAGTCAGTCGAAGTTTTGAAGAATATTGGTATGTAGGTCATCACAGAGCAGACCCACTGTAGTCCTGGTAGAGATTACGGTATTGGTGGGCCACCAGAGCTGCAGACCCACTACAGTCCTTGTAGAGATAATGCTATTGGTGGGTCATCAAAGATGCAGACCCTCTGTAGTCCTTGTAGAGATGGCCAGCAGCCTTCTGTTGTGACTGTGTGGGTGCACCATCACCATTGAGGAGTCTTGCGGATAATATAGCACCACTTGAGCACTCACAAAGTTTTTTTTTCTAATTGTCCTTAGAACCAGCAATGCTGTTAACCAGTCCCTTGCTGAATTATTAACACATGTGCAAGCACTAACAGTCCCTACTTCTCACATACTGTGCATATATTATGTCCAACATAAACGTGCGCAGTGAAATGATAGTTAATTTGAAGAACTGGTGTGTATACAATTACAAGTTTACGACATGCGAATACAATTACAAAGGTACAAAATACATCATTAAAGAACATAACAATACAGATAACATTTGTAGTAGTACAGGCTATACAAAAGAATAGAAATAAACAGATACATCAGTGTTACAGGAATTATGACATAAGTACATACATAAAAGATCAGAATAACTTTTGAAACGTCAACTTCTCACATGAGCAACAAAACAGAACAGAATAAATAATGTCTACGCATCTTTACAGTAAATAACATATTATCAGAAAAATTCTACAACGTAAATCTTATTAGCTAAACACATAAAGACAGGGAAAACACAAATTCACGTAGTGTAATAACACAAAAATACAGGACAGTGTTTGTTTTCAGTGTGGCATTTGGTACTGCAGTCCCACCCAAAACTTCATTCCGTAGATCTTTTCTCTTATTTCAACATTTGTTTCCACCAAAAAAAATTCTATCCAAGCATGCTTTCTGTATTCTGTTCACATCGTCTTTCAAAAATAGTTTTTCTCCACTGTACACTACTTTTTTGGCCAAACCATTTTCTTATAGCTTTTCAATGCATTTCTTCCAATTCATCATAGTTCATTCTCTTATATAGCCTACCCCCTCTTAAGCTAACTTAAATCTGCTGAGCTCAGATGCATGAAGTAAGGGACGAGGCAATGCAGCAGCACAAAACAATTAATTCAAACAGCAATGACAAAAAAATGTAAATTGGCAAAGCAAGCAGCAGTATATCAAAATTAGCAAAGCAAATGCAACATTACAACTAATATAAGGCAATGTGCAGCAAACAAGAAAAATAAATCAGTAGTAAAACTGGCTTAACAGAGTAATACAAAGTGAAATTTAGTAGCTCTATGCCTGGAAAACAGCAGCAGCAAATGCAATAACAAATATCTAAACATGACAAAGCTCAAGCAGAAAAAATAGTACACTAAAGACAATAATGCTGATAAGGAAAATGTCTATTCACATTTTAATGTGTATGTAATTAAAGTGGTGCACCACAACTTATTCTACCAAAGAAATTACCAAGTACTTGAAAAGAAAATTCTGTATGCAGTTCCTGTGAAGGGAAATGTCTTTTTGTGCTCCTTCGTTTTTTTAAATTACATCATAAAGTTATTATTTACTGGATCTGTAAGCATAAAATATTTATATTAGTGCATCTATAAAATTTTATTTTAACCAATGCTGCAGTGCAGCTAGAAACTAGATATTAAACAAAATAGGCAAAGTAAGGCGTGAAACGTCATTCACTAGCTATATGGCGTTTCATATAGTAGTAAACAATCTTTCAACCAGCAAGACAATAGACGTGAAATGTTTTTCATCATTTCACTTCAGTAAATATCATAAATTAAGAACTCTAAAGTGTAATCATGTTCTCAAGATTGAGCGTGTCGTATTTGCGATGCTTTCTACAAAGAACTGTCAATATCGAGGTTAATGGCCTCTTTTTTTTCTCCACCTAATGGCTTTTTCTCCAGGCGACGCACAGCTGGGCGTCAACGACGCATTACGTCGAGGTCACTTAGCTGCAGTGACAGTTTGACACAAATAAAATTTCACAAGTCGAGAAATTACAGTAGAAATGTGTAGAAACAAAATCCTATAAATATAACAGTGTCCAAAAAATTTTCGCCGGCATTGTGATACATTCACGCATTTACACACATTTAATAACTCTTAAAGTACGATTCTTGGTTTCCAACATCCTTTTTCTCAAATGAGAGTGGCTAACCACTACTCATTATTCCTTACCTTAGTACGCATATACATTTTCGTCGACACTTCTTAGATATTTCATCATAACAGATACGTAGCATAATCAGATTTCTCATGTAGCATCAGCTTATTGATCATAAACATACCTCAGCAGCGTAATACTCATCGTCGTCGTAATAATAACGTCGTAACACCTCAGTCAAATCTCAAAAACGTCGTAGCTTTTTGCAATAATGTCAAAACCTAAAAAAAATTCTCTGCTCATTTCAATAGTATCATCAAGCTCAAACGTACTTTAAAAATCATGAACCCATACCAAATACATCATTCAAAGCTCTCAAAGTATCACAATGGTTCTGAAAAAATATGAAGAGTTCACAAAGTACATACAAAATACAGTTTCATAAGTGTGAAGTTATCCAACTGTGTAATTGCATAAACATCTGTCACTTACGCAGTAAAATAATGTTTGTTTCTCTGTTACATAATCAGGTAGCTGTGTAATTCTGTGTTGGAGAAATATGGTACCGTTGTGTAAGGTTGTATTAGCAAATACTATATTAGCTAGGGCTCCTTGTGCTTGCCAGACGCATGGTACACAAAGTAAGCGTGTACCCCCCTTAGGATTAATGTAATTATACCCTCAGGTGTTACAGATTACAGAAATGGAATGAAATGTATCACGGAAAACTTTCTTTGTAATTCAAAATTTTTTTTAAAATAAATGTTTTAAGTACAAAATTAATCACTCAAATACGTGTCCTTTAGCGCTGAATGTGCCTCTTGCCGTAAGATAATTCTGTGGAAGTGTCGTAGTTATCGTCCTCTGTAAGCAAAGTTCTGCTGAAGTCAATGTACTCACCTCATCATAAACAAAAGTGAAATGCTTTGCGTATAGATATCGTAGTTATTGTGCTTATTGCCGTGATGAAGAAAGTACTGTACTGTAACGTATTGTTGTGCTACGTAAAAGGGTGTCTCATTGTAGCTATACCACAAAAGTTACTACTAAAACATGTTTTCCTTTCCAGAAGAATTCAGAAAAAATGTGCAGATATAAAACTGATACAGCGCAAAAGCAATAATATAAATTGTGTCACTCATTAGTAGCGTCGTGATATAATCGTGTAGCTGTCAAATAAACTAACCACTGTATCATCTGATATCTCTCAGAAAGTACTTTAAATCGAGAATGTATTTTCAAGTAAACCAAAATGTTGCATTAAAATCTCATTAGCAGTACCGGTACATGTTCTAAGCATGTGAGCCTTATGGTCGTTACGTAATCGTGCAAGTAACAAGCAAGAATGTACACACACAGTTAACACTGTGTCGTCTGTTCACTATAACAACGCATTCGTAATTTCTGTTTAAATAAGTTCTCTTGGTTCTTTCTCGATATTTAACTTCAAACATTGTTGCATGTTAACAGTTTCCAAGTCTGACAAAGCATACTAGTAACGTGAAGTGATAAGTTGTATGGCAAAGTTAAAAAGCAGATTATCTCTCAATATACGGTTTTACATGTGAAATGTGGTGCAATCCTTTACTCTTCCTAATACGTAGAGTTTCAGTTTCAACGCAATTATCATGTGGTATACGTCGGATTCTGTAAGGTCCATTGTAAATCAGAAAGAATTTGTGACTCAAGTGTTTCTTCTTATGTAACAATGAATGAGCTTTAATGAGAACTTTGTGACCATTATATAATTTCTTTGCATTTGTTCACCGTGTAGTTATCTCCTTTTGTCTGCTGCAGATTTTACATTTTAATAGCCAAATCAATTATGTCTTTGTGTCGAAGTTTACGTGTATTCGGGAAAGGTACAAGCTCTCTGATTCTGTTCGGTGGTTCTTCATTCTTCAGTACAAGAAAAGGTGGTAAAGCAGTGGAGTCATGAGGCAATTCATTCAGTACGTTTTGAAATAAGTGTAAATATCCGTCTAAATGCTGATGCTTTCTGTGACAATAAAGTCTGCAAAGCTTATTGATTTCTTTCATAATCCGTTCAGACGGGTTACAATGTGGTGAGTACAATGAAATAAAAACAGATTTGATTTTATGGTTCCAAAGCATGCGTGACCAAACAGCAGACCTGAATTGTGGTCCGTTATCTGAAATGACTTTACTAACGTGTCCAACTTCACGTAAGAAATTTTTAACAAAGACGTTGGATACAGACCGTCCAGTGGCTTTACGTAACGGAGTGAAAGAAACAAATTTTGAAGTAAGTTCAACAGCGACTAGAACGTACGAAAATCCATTCGATGTTCTGACAAGGGGTCCCAAGAGATCAACAGCATCAAATTCTTTTAATTTAGAAGGAATGATAGGAAACAACGGAGCACGATGTGAGATAGTAGATGATTTCGCCTTTTGTCAAAGTTTACAAATAGAGAAGACTCTTCGAATTCTCTTTTCCATATTGTCAAAATAACAAGTCGTTCGAAGAATACGATAACATTTTCGTGGACCAAAATGTGCGTAGCTGAAATGAAGTTACCAAACGAGCTTATTAACAAAATCGTCTGGAATGCAAAGTACCCATAGCTTGTCATCAACAGTGCAGCGTTTGAAGAGTATGTTGTTTCTAACCAGGTAATAATGCCGAATCTGAGTGTACGTCTTTTCATGCCATTTACTTTTGATGTCTTTCCAAATCGGATCTTTATCTTGTTCATGAGCAATGTCCTTTAAAGATGTGGTGATGAAGTTTTCAAAGGCGACTTTCTGAATGTAAAGAATACTGAAATTTTTCTCGAGGTTGCCTTCTGTGTTACTTTTCTCAAGCCCAGCCGGTGCGCGTGACAGTGCGTCCGCAACAATGTTCTCCTTGCCAGGAATGTAGACTATTGTGAAGTGGAATTCTTGCAGAAACAATGCCCAAGGTTTTAACCTGTCATGATTTAATTTTGAAGACATAAGAAATTGTAATGCACGATGATCACTGTATACTTTTACGTGCTTGCCAGAAAGAAAGAAACGGAATTTGTTAAATGCCCACACGATAGCTAAAGCTTCTAATTCAGTAACGGAATAATTTTTTTCAGATTTTGTTAGCAGTCGGCTAGCAAAAGCAATGGTTTTCTGATCAGTAGTGTCATTTTCTATGGCTTCTTGAAATAAGTGGGCACCAAGACCGACTTTAGAATAATCCGTGCTAAGGCAGAAATCTTGTGACAGATCTGGATGAGCTAGTATTGGCGCGTTAAGTAGCGATTCTTTCAAAGAATTGAATTCCAACTGTGCTTGTTCGTCCCAGTTACAAATAGTATTTTTTTCCAGAGAGAGAACAAAGTTTTGGTGTAACTAGAATTTGCATATTCAGAAAACGACGGTAAAAATTTATGAGACCTAGAAAACTGCGGACTTGTTTTTTTGTGGATGGAACTGGAATGGCTCTGATTGCTTCTAACTTTTCAGGATCCGGCTGAATGCCTTCAGAAGAAATAATATGTCCCAAAAACCTCACCTCTGACCTACCGAATTCAGACTTTTCCAAGTTAACTGTAATTCCAGATTCTGCAAAAATACGTAACAAACTGTTGAGGATGCGATTATGTTGTTCCCATGAGGCTTCCGCTATTAGAATATCATACACATATAAGGTGATGTTTTAAGAAATCAGATAATATGGAATTTATTCCGCGAATGCATGCTGCCGAAGAAATGTTCAAACCAAAAGGAAACTTCCGAAATTGATAACAAACACCGAAACAAAGAAAAGTTGTGTATTTTCTACATTCTGGTTGAAGTTCGAGCTGATAAAAGCTGGATCTGAGATCAATAGAAGACAACACTTTCACACCATCAAAATTTTGAAGAAGTTCTTCCATCGTTTGCAGCCTGTATGTTTCAGGAATAGTGATAGTATTGATTTGTCTCGAATCTAAGACAAGTCTGATCGATCCATTTTTCTTCTCAACAGCATGTAATGGATTGTTGTATGAGCTTACTGCAGGCTCAATAATGCCCTCGTCAAGCATAGATTGTATTTCTGTTCTAACACGGTCCCTATAATGTGCTGGAATTACGTATGGTCTAACACAAAATTTAGTATGCTCACGAACACGAAATTAGTATTGAAATTCCTTGATTGTTCCTCTTTTGTGAGTAAAAACTGTAGAATATGCTTGTAAAATCTCAAAAAGGTCTTGCCTATCAGTGTCGTTACAATTCTCAATTGTTTGGATATTATTCTGAATTAACTCATTAGTTTCAAATATGTCGTCGATATCATCCCTGTCAGTACTTGCAGAGTGATTGTTAGTGTCTAGTTCCGTAGAAAATTCCGAACTGTTGTCTAACAGAAAGTGAAGCCGATTAATTTCCTCGTTATGGTTTAAGAGCTAAACCTCAAATTTCAAATCTATTGACTTACCTTCTTTCTCTAAACTTATTTCAGTATTGTGAAAGTTTAAGACTGCTTTGTATTCATTCAAAAAGTCTACTCCCAATATAATTTCCGTCGACAATAATGGAACAATAAGAAAGTTCCTAGAGAAGCAGTGGCTTTGACAAAAGAATTCTAAGTTGGTTTGTTGGCGTACATCTACACTTTTTCCAACGATTGCACCTTGTAATTTAATCTTATGTAACGGAAGTGTGGGGCAATCGTTCTATTTGTTGCATTTGCTAAAGGCTGTTTCACTAATTACTGAAATGGGACTGCCAGAGTCAAGTACGGCCGTACATTTTACGTCAATTACTGTAATGTGAATCACAGGATATGCAATGATGTTATGTTTTACGTCGTGTTCCTGGAGTAAGATGCCCCTAATGTCTTCCATTTTTACGTAATTACTAGCTACGGCAGCTGCGTTGTCAGTTTCATAAGTACATTTTGTGGCTGCCAGCGGTATGAGTCATTGCCTATTGTCTCTTTGTTGGCGCGCGTCGTTATTGGGATTTGGAGACCTAACTTCTACAAATTCACCTCGTCGAGAGGGCCCTGCCCTGTTTGAATCCCGCCAGTTCTGATGCAATTCAGGTCTGTCGTTACGATCATATCGTCTGTCGTCATGTCGGTAGATTCCATTGTGTCTTTCTTGTCAGTCACGTGATGGAGAATTTCTCCCTGAATCGTAACTACATGCTGAACTGTTGCGTCTGAAGTTCTTCTGTTTCCCTTGATAATATTTATTTTGGTTCCCATAGTGTCTGTTTCTCTGATTGCCTCTGTGATAGTCATTACTGCGGAGAGGTGATCTTTCCCTGTAATTATTACTGCTCTGCCAACGGTTGTCATACGGGTGCTGTCAGTTTTGGTCACGATTTACGTTGTAAGAATAGCCTTGTCGTGTCTATTTATTATTTCTGTCATCGCAGAATTGTGACAGATGTGACCTGTAGTTGTTGTGCTCCTGTTTTCGCATTCCGCGATTGTCAGTGTCAATTTCCAATTCTTGTAACAGTCCCTGAAAAGCTTCTATGTCGTCTTTGCAACGTCCTGCCAAAATAATGTGTCGTAAATGTTCAGGCAATTTGATTAAGCAAATGCGGATGACTTCTGAGGGGCTGTATGGGTTTTACAGGTACTGATTCTTGTGCAACATGTCTTCAAAATATTTCACAAGGCTGGAAAATTCAGATTGTTTGAAATGTTTCATCATTATGATGCTATGTTTTACTCGGTCTTGTGCAGCTTGAGACCAATATGCTGAGAGGAAGGCATAATAAAATTCTCCTTCACTGTGGCAATCGTGAATGACCGATCGTATTCTTACAGCTGGTTCATTCTCTAAATAGCCACACATAAATTCTAATCTGTGCTCTAATGACCAGTTGGGAGGAAAACAGATGAATTGATGAAGCCACGCTTTTGGATGAATGTCGTTGCCAGAATTCTTAAATGTATTGAATTTACGTGTAGTAATGAACAGCTTATAGTCAAAATCATCGTGTCGGCGAGTCGCATGTCGGTCATTGTTACGTCGTTTCGGCGGTTCCATTTCAAAATTCGGTGCACCTTGCCAATTTTTTTCATAATTTCCGAAATGCGCTGTGTTATTATTTTGTGGCTGTTCCTTATTTCTATGTCCCTCTTCCCGTATTGGAGCGCGAGTGTCCTCTGAAATATGTAATTCTTGTATTACTTGTGCTAACTGATCTTGTACTTCCCGGATTTCTCTTTTGTGTTGCGTATTAATTTAATTCTGAATTTGTTTGAATTTCTTAATTTGTTCATACTCTTCTGTGTCTGTGAAGGCTACAGGTCTTGTGTCACTCAGATCATCATCCACCTTTGTAGATAAGTTAGTGAACTGATCCGAAAGTTCGGCTACTTTCTCCGATAGTGAACTTATTTCCTCAGTGTGTTTTTCTGAACCAAGTTTCAGAGTGTCCATTTGTGTTGAAATCGTATCTACTGTGTCCTTTAAGTTTTCCTGAGTTTTTGCAAGTTGCATAACCGAATCGGTAGATGCAACTGAGTCAATTTTTGCTTGCATAGAGTCGTGATTTTCATGAACAATAGTTTGTAGTTCCTTTATGGCTACTTCGTGATTCTGTAATGCATTTTCATGACGCGAAAAAATAGGTTGGAAATGCTCACAAATTTGTGTTTTTACGTCATTACAGACTTTTTGACATTTCGATTCGATTTTATGTAACTCAGTAGTTAAATCTTCACTTGTTTGTGCAAGTGTGGTGTCTAACTTTTGAATATTTTGTTCCATTGCTTCTGACTGTTGCTGTGTTTGTCTCTGGTGTTGTTCCATTGTGTATAACTTTTGAAGATTTTGTTCCATTGTGTCTAACTGTTGCTGTGTTTGTCTCTGATTTTGTTTCATTTGTTACATTAATTGCAGTAATAATGTATTAGTGTCTGGAATCTGTTCCTCTATGCTTTTCGGCAGTGCATTTGCACCGGCAACATTCACATTTTGACGAGCAGAAAATGTGTCATGACTTATTTGAGAAAATGGTGAAGACGCAAAACCTGAATCTACAGTATTTGCAAGATTGTGTCCTATCATTTCGGATTTCTGAGGCGAATTGTTGCCAACCGATCGATCGATAATGATTCCCTGTTCACTAATTGTTTCACTGTCTACACGATTATTTGCCTATGCACAATTACCAAATTACTAGTTTGAACATTAGTTAATTCATTACATGGTGGCGCTAACACACTGCTTTCCTCTTCACTGTCATTTCTCAGTTTACTTTGCAGCCTAATATTACGTTTTTCACACGCCATTATTGTCACAATATTTCACACGACAACGAAGAAAAGCACAATTTGAAGAGCAAAATAAGAAAACACATTAACATAGCATTGAAAATAATATCTCCTTAATTGCAAGCGCAGCTGCGAAATACTTGGTGCAAATCTACATGCATGCCACAACTGTTTTACTGTACAACAATGAAAAACTACAACTACAAAGGAAATTCTCTCTACAATTACGCGCTAGCAATAAACAATAGCTACACTAATTACACAAACTACAAGAGAAAAATCAGAATATTCCTGTGAGGTATCCTCGGCTAAGGGTCGCCATATGAAACGTCCCCTTAGAAAACGTAATGAATTACTGTGCTGATAAACCCCTACGTTATTTGTTTTTCAAACAGCTAAGCAAACCTGAACGTACTCAGACATTCACTAATTTGACACACAATATTTTTTAGCGCAACGCAATCTGACTTTCAGTCATCTCTACAAAAGAATGGCCCTGCCTAACATTAACCTATACCTTTCATGAATCACTTACAAAAATCTTCATTACTCGAACTACTGCAATACAGCGAGCGCCAATACTGCCAGCTAAATAAAAACTACTGAAGGCACTAACTACTGATAGGCATAGTTAGCAAATGAAAGATTTTGATACAGAAGAAACAATGCATTTACCTTAATAGTGTTCAAAAGTCATAATATATATACCAGTCCATGATATCCAATATTACAAATTTACTCTTTCTGATGGACACACATCCAGATCGTCCGCTCTCAAAATTCCGCCATCTCTCTCCCCACATCCACCACTGCTGGCGGCTCGCCTCCAACTGCGCAACACTACGCGCTGTTAACATCCAGCTGCCCAACACTACAATAGCCAACAACAATGCAAACCAGCCACAGACTGCACACAGCACAGCCAGTGATTTTCATACGGAGCGCTACGTGGCGTTACCAATAAAAAATCTAAACAGCCTACTTACATAGCCCCCATGCTCCCCACAAAAAATTTTACAAATAGTTTTGGGCCATGGCCAATACAGATTTGAAATAAATTTTCGTAATTACAATAACGAAGATATCAAAGGCACACACTTATCGATACAATGTTGGTCAAAAGCTAAAATTTTCTCACAGTCCATAAATACAGTCCTGATCAGTCATCACAGTAAAATTGCAGTGTGTTTTTTTTTTCTCAAAGTCTGAGCAGTAAAAGAAAATGCACACAGAAGTAGTGGATTTCCATGCAGTCTTGAAGAAGTAGTGTTGTCCTTCCAACAGAAAGACAGTGCTGACTCTTGACATGCAGGCAGGTAATGGTCCACAACAGAGCAAACCCACAGCAGAGTCAGTCGAAGTTTTGAAGAATATTGGTATCTAGGTCATCACAGAGCAGACCCACTGTAGTCCTGGTAGAGATTACGGTATTGGTGGGCCACCAGAGCTGCAGACCCACTACAGTCCTTGTAGAGATAATGGTATTGGTGGGTCATCAAAGATGCAGACCCTCTGTAGTCCTTGTAGAGATGGCCAGCAGCCATCTGTTGTGACTGTGTGGGTGCACAATCACCATTGAGGAGTCTTGCGGATAATATAGCACCACTTGAGCACTCACAAAGTTTTTTTTTTCTAATTGTCCTTAGAACCAGCAATGCTGTTAACCAGTCCCTTGCTGAATTATTAACACATGTGCAAGCACTAACAGTCCCTACTTCTCACATACTGTGCATATATTATGACCAACATAAACGTGTGCAGTGAAATGATAGTTAATTTGAAGAACTGGTGTCTATACAATTACAAGTTTACGACATGAGAATACAATTACAAAGGTACAAAATACATCATTAAAGGACATAACAATACAGATAACATTTGTAGTAGTACAGGCTTTACAAAAGAATAGAAATAAACAGATACATCAGTGTTACAGGAATTATGACATAAGTACATACATAAAAGATCAGAACAACTGTTGAAACGTCAACTTCTCACATGAGCAACAAAACAGAACAGAACAAATAATGTCTACGCATCTTTACAGTAAATAACATATTATCAGAAAAATTCTACAACGTAAATCTTATTAGCTAAACACATAAAGACAGGGAAAACACAAATTCACGTAGTGTAATAACACAAAAATACAGGACAGGGTTTTTTTTTCAGTGTGGCATTTGGTACTGCAGTCCCACCCAAAACTTCATTCCGTAGATCTTTTCTCTTATTTCAACATTTGTTTCCACCAAAAAAAATCCTATCCAAGCATGCTTTCTGTATTCTGTTCACATCGTCTTTCAAAAATAGTTTTTCTCCACTGTACACTACTTTTTTGGCCAAACCATTTTCTTATAGCTTTTCAATGCATTTCTTCCAATTCATCATAGTTCATTCTCTTATATAGCCTACCCCCTCTTAAGCTAACTTAAATCTACTGAGCTCAGATGCATAAACTAAGGGACGAGGCAATGCAGCAGCACAAAACAATTAATTCAAACAGCAATGACAAAAAAATGTAAATTGGCAAAGCAAGCAGCAGTATATCAAAATTAGCAAAGCAAATGCAACATTACAACTAATATAAGGCAATGTGCAGCAAACAAGAAAAATAAATCAGTAGTAAAAATGGCTTAACAGAGTAATACAAAGTGAAATTTAGTAGCTCTATGCCTGGAAAGCAGCAACAGCAAATGCAATAACAAATATCTAAACATGACAAAGCTCAAGCAGAAAAAATAGTACACTAAAGACAATAATGCAGATAAGGAAAATGTCTAACAAGAAAAATAAATCAGTAGTAAAACTGGCTTAACAGAGTAATACAAAGTGAAATTAAGTAGCTCTATGCCTGGAAAACAGCAACAGCAAATGCAATAACAAATATCTAAACATGACAAAGCTCAAGCAGAAAAAATAGTACACTAAAGACAATAATGCAGATAAGGAAAATGTCTATTCACATTCTAATGTCTATGTAATTAAAGTGGTGCACCACAACTTATTCTACCAAAGAAATTACCAAGTACTTAAAAAGAAAATTCTGTATGCAGTTCCTGTGAAGGGAAATGTCTTTTTGTGCTCCTTCGTTTTTTTAAATTACATCATAAAGTTATTATTTACTGGATCTGTAAGCATAAAATATTTATATTAGTACATCTATAAAATTTTATTTTATCCAATGCTGCAGTGCAGCTAGAAACTAGATATTAAACAAAATAGGCAAAGCAAGGCGTGAAACGTCATTCACTAGCCATATGGCATTTCATATAGCAGTAATCAATCTTTCAACCAGCAAGACAATAGACGTGAAATGTTTTTCATCATTTCACTTCAGTAAATATCATAAATTAAGAACTCTAAAGTGTAATCATGTTTTCAAGTTTGAGCGTGTCGTATTTGCGATGCTTTCTACAAAGAACTGTCAATATCGAGGTTAATGGCCTCTTTTTTTCTCCACTTAATGGCTTTTTCTCCAGGCGACGCACAGCTGGGCGTCAACGACGCATTACGTCGAGGTCACTTAGCTTTCTTACCGAAATTTACAACAGAAGTTTCCGCTGCAGTGATAGTTTGACACAAATAAAATTTCACAAGTCGAGAAATTACAGTAGAAATGTGTAGAAACAAAATCCTATAAATATAACAGTGTCCAAAAAATTTTCGCCGGCGTTGTGATACGTTCACGCATTTACACACATTTCATAACTCTTAAAGTACGATTCTTGGTTTCCAACATCCTTTTTCTCAAATGAGAGTGGCTAACTACTACACATTATTCCTTTCCTTAGTACGCATATACATATTCGTCGACACTTCTTAGATATTTCATCATAACAGATACGTAGCATAATCAAATTTCTCATGTAGCATCAGCTTATTGATCATAAACATACCTCAGCAGCGTAATACTCATCGTCGTCGTAATAATAACGTCGTAACACCTCAGTCAAATCTCAAAAACGTCGTAGCTTTCTGCAATAATGTCAAAACCTAAAAAAAATTCTCTGCTCATTTCAATAGTGTCATCTACCTCAAACGTACTTTAAAAATCATGATCCCATACCAAATACATCATTCAAAGCTCTCATAGTATCACAATGGTTCTGAAAAAATATGAAGAGTTCACAAAGTACATACAAAATACAGTTTCATAAGTGTGAAGTTATCCAACTGTGTAATTGCGTAAACATCTGTCACTGACGTAGTAAAAAAATGTTTGTTTCTCTGTTACATAATCAGGTAGCTGTGTAATTCTGTGTCGGAGAAATATGGTACCGTTGTGTAAAGTTGTATTAGCAAATACCATGTTAGCTAGGGCTCCTTGTGCTTGCCAGACACATGGTACACAAAGTAAGCGTGTACCCCCCTTAGGATTAATGTAATTATACCCTCAGGTGTTACAGATTACAGAAATGGAATGAAATGTATCACGGAAAACTTTCTTTGTAATTCAAAATTTTTTTAAAATAAATGTTTTAAGTACAAAATTAATCACTCAAATACGTGTCCTTTAGCGCTGAATGTGCCTCTTGCCGTAAGATAATTCTGTGGAAGTGTCGTAGTTATCGTCCTCTGTAAGCAAAGTTCTGCTGAAGTCAATGTGCTCACCTCATCATAAACAAAATTGAAATGCTTTGCGTATACATATCGTAGTTATTATGCTTATTGCCGTGATGAATAAAGTACTGTACTGTAACGTATTGTTGTGCTACGTAAAAGGCTGTCTCATTGTAGCTATACCACAAAAGTTACTACTAAAACATGTTTTCCTTTCCAGAAGAATTCAGAAAAAATGTGCAGATATAAAACAGATACAGCGCAAAAGCAATAATATAAATTGTGTCACTCATTAGTAGCGTCGTGATATAATCGTGTAGCTGTCAAATAAACTAACCACTGTATCATCTGATATCTCTCAGAAAGTACTTTAAATCCAGAATGTATTTTCAAGTAAATCAAAATGTTGCATTAAAATCTCATTAGCAGTACCGGTACATGTTCTAAGCATGTGAGCCTTATGGTCGTTACGCAATCGTGCAAGTAACAAGCAAGAATGTACACACACAGTTAACACTGTGTCGTCTGTTCACTATAACAACGCATTCGTAATTTCTGTTTAAATAAGTTCTCTTGGTTCTTTCTCGATATTTAACTTCAAACATTGTTGCATGTTAACAGTTTCTAAGTCTGACAAAGCATATTAGTAACGTGAAGTGATAAGTTGTATGGCAAAGTTAAAAAGCAGATTATCTCTCAATATACGGTTTTACATGTGAAATGTGGTGCAATCCTTTACTCTTCCTAGTACGCAGAGTTTCAGCTTCAACGCAATTATCATGTGGTATACGTCGGATTCTGTAAGGTCCATCGTAAATCAGAAAGAATTTGTGACTCAAGTGTTTCTTCTTATGTGACAATGGATGAGCTTTAATGAGAACTTTCTCACCAATGTATAATTTCTTTGCATTTGCTTTACCGTGTAGTTACCTCCTTTCTGCTCTCCCCCTGGATACTGACCTGCAAGTAGTTGCAGTTGAAATTTATTCACCTCGGAGGCTTACCGTTTGCTCCCTTTATTTACCCCCTCTGGATGCAATGACCTTAGACTCTCTCACAGATCTTATCGACCAACTCCCCCGCCCATTTCTTCTCCTGGGAGACTTCAATGCCCATCGTGTCCTGTGGGCTCCACTTCTCTTTGCACTCGAGGTCGAATTTTGGAGAGCCTCCTAACATCTCAAGTGTTGTGCATCCTCAACACAGGTACTCCGACTCATTTCTCTACGGCTACAGGGTCATTCTCAGCCATTGACCTATCTTTCTGCTCTCGAACCCTCACCGACTCTGCTCACTGGGAGGTCATTGACGACCTTCATTCCAGCGATCACTTCCCTATCCGCATTCATCTCCGGGATGGTGTATTGCTGGAACCACGGCCACCATTGTGGATGATTGGCAGGGCTAACTGGCCACTGTTCACTCGGTTGGCTGTCTTTGACCGCCACAATAACGTACAGGAATGGGTGGATCACATCACGCTTGTGGCCCATCATGCTGCTGACCTGTCCATACCACAGACTTCTGGCACTCCTAAGCGGCGCCTTGTGCCTTGGTGGACAGAAGAGTGCCGTTCAGCCATCCGGGACAGGCGTGTGGCTCTTCGCCGATTTAAATGCCGCCCAACAGCGGTCAATCTTACCGACTTTCGAATCGCGAGAGCCAGGGCACGGCGTGTATTAAGGAGAGCAAGAAAAGGTCATGGCAGGAGTTCCTGGACTCCATCAACCGTTCCACTTGTTCCACAAGAGTATGGGAAGCCATCCGGAGGATTTCCGGTAAACATAGCCGTTTACCAATAGCAGCAGTCCTCAACCAGGGATGCCTCCAAACGATACCCAGAGCCATTGCTCAGACACTGACAGAGCATTTTGCACAAAGTACTGCCACTGCAAATCAGGATCCAGCGTTTCGTCGCTACCGTGCGACTGTCGAAAGAGCGACCTTGGACTTTCGGTCGAACAGTTCTGAGGCCTACAATTCCCCTTTCTCCATGTGGGAACTTGAATCGGCACTTACTGAGATTTCTGACACTGCACCAGGTTACGACCGCATCCGGTTCTCCATGCTTCGACATCTGCCAGCGGCGCCAAAGGAAATCCTCCTCGAATGTTTTAATCTCATATGGCAGACAGGAGTGTTCCCCACCTCGTGGAGGGAGGCAATTCTCATCCCTCTCCTCAAACCAGCAAAGGACCGCACATGTCCCGGTAGTTATCGTAGTATCGCCTTGACAAGCTGTGTCGGAAAGACCATGGAACGGATGGTTAACCAGCGTCTTGTCTGGCTGTTAGAGACCAGACAGCTCCTTAGCCGCTTTCAGTGCGGATTCCGAAAATTTCGGTCCACGGTCGACAACCTGACCCTCCTAGAGGCAGGTATTCAGCAGGCTTTTCTCCGTCAGCATCACTGTATCGGTATCTTCTTTGATATCAGTAAGGCATATGATACTACTTGGAGACACTGTATTCTTGCACAAATGTATCAATGGGGCTTTCATGGCCGCCTCCCAATTTTCATTCGGGCTTTCCTGTCTCAGCGGTTTTTTTGGACCCGCGTTGGTAACACACTGTCTGATCGCTTTGAGCAAGAGAACGGTGTCCCCCAGGGCAGTGTTTTAAGCGTTACCCTCTTTGCCATAGCCATCAACAGTATAACGTCTACAGTGAGCAGTCCAGTACAGTGCTCCTTATTTGTGGACGACTTTGCTGTTTTCTGTTCCTCCTCCAGTGTTGCAACCGTGAGCCGTCAGTTGCAGCTAACAGTGCGGCGGTTAGAGGAGTAGGCTGCAAAGACGGGTTTTCGGTTTTCTGCCGAAAAGTGTGTTTGTGTTCATTTTCATCGTTCTCGTCATCTTTCTACTTTGCCTGCCTTGCATATGGGGGATACTGTACTACATTTTAGAGATACAGTGCGGTTTCTGGGCCTAATTTTTGACTCCAGGTTGTCATGGCTGCCACACCTACGTGACTTGAAAGCCAGAACGCTGAAGGCACTGAACATCCTCAAGTGCCTCAGCCACAGGTCTTGGGGCGCGGACAGGGCGCGTCTCCTACAGTTTTATGGAGCTTTTGTGCGTTCACGGCTGGACTATGGGTGCACAGTATATGGGTCAGCGAGGCCATCTTATTTGCGGATTCTTGACGCTGTTCACCATGCTGGGATCCGACTGGCCACGGGTGCTTATCGGACCAGTCCCGTACCCAGCCTCTGTGCTGAGTCTGGCGAACCGCCACTTACCATCCGCCGACAGCTCCTGCTGGTGCGCCAGGCTTGTAAGTTTCTTGCAGCTCCCAGATCGCCTGCTCACCATCTTGTTGCCCATCCACCTCTGGACCGCCTTTTTTCCCGCCGTCCCCGGGCTACGTTGCCGTTTGGGATCCGTGTGCAACGTGTACTAGAGTCCCTCGGTGTGGAGTCTGTACAACCCCAAATCCAAGGTTTTAACCGCCTGCCACCCTGGTTACTGAAGAGGCCCGGAGTGATTTTAGATTTATTGCAGTACAAGAGAGATTGCACTCCTGCCACCGTTTTTAATGCAGCATTTTCTGCCATTTTATCTGAGCACCACGACTATGTAGCTGTTTTTACGGATAGGTCGAAACAAAGGGATTCTGTTGGTTGCTCAGTTGTTTTTCCATATCGTGTCCTCAAGGTCCGACTGCCTCAGACTTTTACTGTCTTTGATGCAGAATTGTTTGCGATCTTGCGGGCACTGGAGCACATGAGACATTCTTCCTCTCCTAAATTTATTGTCTGTTCCGATTCACTCAGTGCCCTTCACTCATTGCAACGTTTGTATCCGGCAGACAAAATTGTCCAGACCATCCAGGATGCCCTCCTCCGACTACAGCGACTGAGGAAGGTTGTAACTTTCTGCTGGGTTCCGGGGCATGCCGGCATTGCTGGGAATGAAAGGGCAGATCTCGCAGCCAAGGAGGCGTGTCTCGATCCACACGTATCTCAGTGTGCTATCCCCTTGCACGCACTCACCTCGCTGTTGAGCTCACGAGTCATGTGTCGGTGGGAGGATGAGTGGCTGGAAGTGACTGACAATAAGCTCCGTATAGTCAAGCCCACAACGCGTGTGTGGTGTACTTCCTTCCAGCCCCGTCGACGGGACGAGGTTCTCCTCACTCGGCTTCGAATAGGCCACAGCCCTATGACGCATGGCTTCCTGTTCCGGCGAGAAGACCCTCCAATGTGTGGTGCTTGCGGCGTCCAGGTCACTGTGCGCCACGTTCTCTTCGATTGCGTTTTATTTTCTGACCAGCGGGCCGCGGCTGACTTGCCAGCAGACCTGCCAACTCTTTTAGGCAACACTCGGACGAATGTGGTTAAAGTTTTAAAGTTCTGTGCCATGTCAAATGTTTTTACAAAGATTTTAGGGAGAGGATTTTAATTTGCTCACTGTGTGACAAGCTCGCCCATATTCTATGTAAGTAGCCCGCCAGTGACAATTTCAGTGGCATTCTTGTTGCTATGTTTTCCCTTTCCTTAGGTTTTACTTTCTTAGGTAGCGTTTCCTTCTTTTCCTGCTTTGTTTGAGTGTGTGGTTTAGTTTTCTTAGGTCTGTCCACATTTGTTTCTTTTAAATGTGTGTCAGGGCGCTGATGACCTCGATGTTGAGCGCCCAAAAGCCCCAACACACCACCACCACCACATCTCCTTTTATCTGCTGCAGATTTTACATTTTAATAGCCAAATCAATTATGTCTTTGTGTCGAAGTTTACGTGTATTCGGGAAAGGTACAAGCTCTCTGATTCTGTTCGGTGGTTCTTCATTCTTCAGTACAAGAAAAGGTGGTAAAGCAGTGGAGTCATGAGGCAATTCATTCAGTACGTTTTGAAATAAGTGTAAATATCCGTCTAAATGCTGATGCTTTCTGTGACAATAAAGTCTGCAAAGCTTATTGATTTCTTTCATAATCCGTTCAGACGGGTTACAATGTGGTGAGTACAATGAAATAAAAACAGGTTTGATTTTATGGTTCCAAAGCATGCGTGACCAAACAGCAGACCTGAATTGTGGTCCGTTATCTGAAATGACTTTACTAACGTGTCCAACTTCACGTAAGAAATTTTTAACAAAGACGTTGGATACAGACCGTCCAGTGGCTTTACGTAACGGAGTGAAAGAAACAAATTTTGAAGTAAGTTCAACAGCGACTAGAACGTACGAAAATCCATTCAATGTTCTGACAAGGGGTCCCAAGAGATCAACAGCATCAAATTCTTTTAATTTAGAAGGAATGATAGGAAACAACGGAGCACGATGTGAGATAGTAGATGATTTCGCCTTTTGTCAAAGTTTACAAATAGAGAAGACTCTTCGAATTCTCTTTTCCATATTGTTAAAATAACGAGTCGTTCGAAGAATACGATAACATTTTCGTGGACCAAAATGTGCGTAGCTGAAATGAAGTTACCAAACGAGCTTATTAACAAAATCGTCTGGAATGCAAAGTACCCATAGCTTGTCATCAACAGTGCAGCGTTTGAAGAGTATGTTGTTTCTAACCAGGTAATAATGCCGAATCTGAGTGTACGTCTTTTCATGCCATTTACTTTTGATGTCTTTCCAAATCGGATCTTTATCTTGTTCATGAGCAATGTCCTTTAAAGATGTGGTGATGAAGTTTTCAAAGGCGACTTTCTGAATGTAAATAATACTGAAATTTTTCTCGAGGTTGCCTTCTGTGTTACTTTTTTCAAGCCCAGCCGGTGCGCGTGACAGTGCGTCCGCAACAATGTTCTCTTTGCCAGGAATGTAGACTACTGTGAAGTGGAATTCTTGCAGAAACAATGCCCAAGGTTTTAACCTGTCATGATTTAATTTTGAAGACATAAGAAATTGTAATGCACGATGATCACTGTATACTTTTACGTGCTTGCCAGAAAGAAAGAAACGGAATTTGTTAAATGCCCACACGATAGCTAAAGCTTCTAATTCAGTAACGGAATAATTTTTTTCAGATTTTGTTAGCAGTCGGCTAGCAAAAGCAATGGTTTTCTGAACAGTAGTGTCATTTTCTATGGCTTCTTGAAATAAGTGGGCACCAAGACCGACTTTAGAATAATCCGTGCTAAGGCAGAAATCTTGTGACAGATCTGGATGAAAGAATTGAATTCCAACTGTGCTTGTTCGTCCCAGTTCCAAATAGTATGTTTTCCAGAGAGAGAACAAACTTTTGGTGTAACCAGAATTTGCATATTCAGAAAACGACGGTAAAAATTTATGAGACCTAGAAAACTGCGGACTTGTTTTTTTGTGGATGGAACTGGAATGGCTCTGATTGCTTCTAACTTTTCAGGATCCGGCTGAATGCCTTCAGAAGAAATAATATGTCCCAAAAACCTCACCTCTGACCTACCGAATTCAGACTTTTCCAAGTTAACTGTAATTCCAGATTCTGCAAAAATACGTAACAAACTGTTGAGGATGCGATTATGTTGTTCCCATGAGGCTTCCGCTATTAGAATATCATCCACATATAAGGTGATGTGACGTTTTAAGAAATCAGATAATATGGAATTTAGTCCGCGAATGAATGCTGCCGAAGAAATGTTCAAACCAAAAGGAAGTTTCCGAAATTGATAACAAACACCGAAACAAAAAAAAGTTGTGTATTTTCTACATTCTGGATGAAGTTCGAGCTGATAAAAGCTGGATCTGAGATCAATAGAAGACAACACTTTCACACCATCAAAATTTTGAAGAAGTTCTTCCATCGTTTGCAGCCCGTCTGTTTCAGGAATAGTGATAGTATTGATTTGTCTCGAATCTAAGACAAGTCTGATCGATCCATTTTTCTTCTCAAAAGCATGTAATGGATTGTTGTATGAGCTTACTGCAGGCTCAATAATGCCCTCGTCAAGCATAGATTGTATTTCTGTTCTAACACGGTCCCTATAATGTGCTGGAATTACGTATGGTCTAACATAAAATTTAGTATACTGACGAACACGAAATTGGTATTGAAATCCCTTGATTGTTCCTGTTTTGTGAGTAGAAACTGTGGAATGTGCTTGTAAAATCTCAAAAAGGTCTTGCCTATCAATGTCGTTACAATTCTCAATTGTTTGGATATTATTCTGAATTAACTCATTAGTTTCAAATATGTCGTCGATATCATCCCTGTCAGTACTTGCCGAGTGATTGTTAGTGTCTAGTTCCGTAGAAAATTCCGAACTGTTGTCTAACAGAAAGTAAAGCCGATTAATTTCCTCGTCATGGTTTAAGAGCTAAACTTCAAATTTCAAAGCTATTTACTTACCTTCTTTCTCTAAACTTATTTCAGTATTGTGAAAGTTTAAGATTGCTTTGTATCATTCAAAAAGTCTACTCCCAATATAATTTCCGTCGACAATAATGGAACAATAAGAAAGTTCCTAGAGAAGCAGTGGCTTTGACAAAAGTATTCTAAGTTGGTTTGTTGGCGTACATCTACAGTTTTTCCAACGATTGCACCTTGTAATTTAATCTTACGTAACGGAAGTGTGGGGCAATCGTTCTATTTGTTGCATTTGCTAAAGGCTGTTTCACTAATTACTGAAATGGGACTGCCAGAGTCAAGTACGGCCGTACATTTTACGTCAATTACTGTAATGTGAATCACAGGATATGCAATGATGTTATGTTTTACGTCGTGTTCCTGGAGTAAGATGTCCCTAATGTCTTCCATTTTTAAGTAATTACTAGCTATGGCAGCTGCGTTGTCAGTTTCATAAGTACATTTTGTAGCTGCCAGCGTTATGAGTCATTGCCTATTGTCTCTTTGTTGGCGCGCGTCGTTATTGGGATTTGGAGACCTAACTTCTACAAATTCACCTCGTCGAGAGGGCCCTGCCCTGTTTGAATCCCGCCAGTTCTGATGCAATTCAGGTCTGTCGTTACGATCATATCGTCTGTCGTCATGTCGGTAGATTCCATTGTGTCTTTCTTGTCAGTCACATGATGGAGAATTTCTCCCTGAATCGTAACTACATGCTGAGCTGTTGCATCTGAAGTTCTTCTGTTTCCCTTGATAATATTTATTTTGGTTCCCATAGTGTCTGTTTCTCTGATAGCCTCTGTGATAGTCATTACCGCGGAGAGGTGATCTTTCCCTGTAATTATTACTGCTCTGCCAACGGTTGTCATATGGGTGCTGTCTGTTTTGGTCACGATTTACGTTGTAAGAATAGCCTTGTCGTGTCTATTATTTCTGTCATCGCAGAATTGTGACGGATGTGACCTGTAGTTGTTGTGCTCCTGTTTTCGCGTTCCGCGATTGTCAGTGTCAATTTCCAATTCTTGTAACAGTCCCTGAAAAGCTTCTATGTCGTCTTTGCAACGTCCTGCCAAAATAATGTGTCGTAAATGTTCAGGCAATTTGATTAAGCAAATGCGGATGACTTCTGAGGGGCTGTATGGGTTTTACAGGTACTGATTATTGTGCAACATGTCTTCAAAATATTTCACAAGGCTGGAAAATTCAGATTGTTTGAAATGTTTCATCATTATGATGCTATGTTTTACTCGGTCTTGTGTAGCTTGAGACCAATATGCTGGGAGGAAGGCATGATAAAATTCTCACTCACATTTTGACGAGCAGAAAATGTGTCATGACTTATTTGAGAAAATGGTGAAGACGCAAAACCTGAATCTACAGTATTTGCAAGATTGTGTCCTATCATTTCGGATTTCTGAGGCGAATTGTTGCCGACCGATCGATCGATAATGATTCCCTGTTCACTAATTGTTTCACTGTCTACACGATTATTTGCCTGTGCACAATTACCAAATTACTAGTTTGAACATTAGTTAATTCATTACACGGTGGCGCTAACACACTGCTTTCGTCTTCAATGTCATTTCTCAGTTCACTTTGCAGCCTAATATTACGTTTTTCACACGCCATTATTATCACAATATTTCACACGACAACAAAGAAAAGCACAATTTGAAGAGCAAAATAAGAAAACACATTAACATAGCATTGAAAATAATATCTCCTTAATTGCAAGCACAGCTGCGAAATACTTGGTGCAAATCTACATGCATGCCACAACTGTTTCACTGTACAACAATGAAAAACTACAACTACAAAGGAAATTCTCTCTACAATTACGCGCTAGCAATAAACAATAGCTACACTAATTACACAAACTACAAGAAAAAAAATCAGAAGATTCCAGTGCGGTATCCTCGGCTGAGGGTCGCCATATGAAACGTCCCCTTAGAAAACGTAATGAATTACTGTGCTGATAAACCCCTACGTTATTTGTTTTTCAAACAGCTAAGCAAACCTGAACGTACTCAGACATTCACTAAAGTGACACACAATATTTTTTAGCGCAACGCAATCTGAGTTTCAGTAATCTCTACAAAAGAATGGCCCTGCCTAACATTAACCTATACCTTTCATGAATCACTTACAAAAATCTTCATTACTCGAACTACTGCAATACAGCGAGCGCCAATACTGCCAGCTAAATAAAAACTACTGAAGGCACTAACTACTGATAGGCATAGTTAGCAAATGAAAGATTTTGATACAGAAGAAACAATGCATTTACCTTAATAGTGTTCAAAAGTCATAATATATATACCAGTCCATGATATCCAATATTACAAATTTACTCTTTCTGATGTACACACATCCAGATCGTCCGCTCTCAAAATTCCGCCATCTCTCTCCCCACATCCACCACTGCTGGCGGCTCGCCTCCAACTGCGCAACGCTACGCGCTGTTAACATCCAGCTGCCCAACACTACAATAGCCAACAACAATGCAAACCAGCCACAGACTGCACACAGCACAGCCAGTGATTTTCATACGGAGCGCTACGTGGCGTTACCAATAAAAAAAACCTAATCAGACTACTTAGAAGATCGTTTAAACGAATTAATCCACAATGATCAACGATAGTATGCTCTAGAACTGGAAAATGTGATGAACCCCGACCATTACACCATCGTGCGACATTCGCATGCAAGGTTCAAAAATCGGTTATATGGGTACCGCATGCTCTAAGCGAAGATCAGCGGGTGGCCGTATGTGCATCTCTTCTTGCTCGTCGCCAATTGACTCGTGAACAACACCGACCATTTCTGTCCCGTATGGTTACTGTTCGTGAGATAGGACGTGAAAGGAATGGCTGAGCCCTAACAAAGCAGTGTCTTCCTGTACAAAAACCTGTACGCATCTGCAAAAGATAATGGTATGCATCTGGTGGAACAGTGACATTGTAGTGCGCTACAAATTGCTTCCATGAGGTGAAACCATCACAGTTGACATTTATTATCAACAACTGAGGCGCCTTTCAGATGCAATCCAACGACGACTAGGAAGACTGTGAAGAGATGCTACTCCATGATAATGACCGCCCGCATTCTGCTAGACTAGCTCAAATGGTTCAAATGGCTCTGAGCACTATGGGAATCAACATCTGAGGTCATCAATCTCCTAGAACTTAGAACTACTTAAACCAAACTAACCTAAGGACATCACACGCATCTATGTCCGAGGCAGGATTCGACCCTGCGAGCGTAGCAGTCGTGCGGTTCCAGACAGAAGCGCCTAAAACCGCTCGGTCACAGCGGCCGGCGCTATACTGGAAGAAAACACTATACAGTAGTTGTGTTGGGAAGTCATTCCGCCCCCATCTTATTCACCTGATCTTGCGCCCTCAGATTTTCACATTGTCCACTTTCTATAATACAACCTTCAAGGAAACTTCATTTTTGGATGAAAATGCGCCCGGAACATAGCTCGACGAGTTCTTCGCTGATGGTAGGGTTCGAATGTGGCGCAGACCACACGAAGCCATCTACCCATCAACAAGGCACTGTGCAAGATGATGGTGGTTCCGTAACGGCGCAGACAGTGTTGACGTGGAATGAACTGTGTCCCCTCTCCAACTGAACCGATCATTGACTGGAAATGATTATGTTCAATTACTTGGAGACCATTTCCAGCCATTCGTGGACTCCATGTTGCCAAACAACAATGTCATGCCAACGAGCCACAATTGCTCACGATTCTGGACAGTTCGAGCGAATGATTTTGCCATCCAGATAGCCCGACAAGAATCCCATCGAATATTTATGAGACATAATCGAGACGTAATTACGAGCACAAAATCCTGCTTTGACAACACTTTCACAATTATGGTGTCACCATGGCTCAGTATTTCTGCAGGGGACTTCCAACGACTTGTTGAGAACATGCCACGTCGAGTTACTGCCTGGGAAAAGGAAGTTCGATACGACATTAGGAGGAATACATTGACTTCTGGGACCTCAGAGTTAGTTAATGTTACTGAGCCATGGTAAAAATTGCTGTTTTGAAAAGCGCGCCGCAGCGCGTTGTGTGAAGCAGTCGCCCTGCGTTTCTGTCGGTGGCGCCGCTGTGGCAATCGCTGCTTTGGTGTCTCCCTCTGGTGGGAAATGGGAAAGGTTGCCTGTTCACGTGCATTTAAGGGGCACTATGAGCTCGCCAGTGAGTCAGTCTGGGTCAGTCTCTCGTCCCCAGCTTGCTAGTCTGTCTCTCGTCCGCATTTGTTAGGCAGTTAGTGTCTGTCTGTCGTTCGGAGGCTAGTATGTCTGTCGTTCGGATCAACCTTTAAAGCCGGCAAAATGAGAGTGTTTCCACTCCGCCAGTAAGAGAACTCAGCGAGTGGTCGCCGGTCGGGGCTTAGTTCCTGCATCTGAGTCTGCGCGTTAGGCCGCCAGTCTGCTCGAGTTTGCTCAGACAATAGTCATTGGCGGTTGGATCGATCGGTTGGTCGGTCGCGCACTGCGACACAAGATGACTTGTCCGTCTTGAGCGTCGGAGATGTGAGGTCGCCAAGTGAGTCCAGTGGGCCGCGGCGTATAGCGAGGGGTAGTGACTTCGCGGTCGACACGAGAGCAACAGGAGTCAACCCACGACATCAGTCTGGCCGGTGCGAGCTGCGACGCCGTGAGACGGGAGTTCGGCGCGCTTTGCTGCGTCCGTTGAAGCGGCTTGCGGCGGACGGTTCGGGAGAGCGATTTGGGGGTGCTGCGGCAGGTCTTCTCGAGAAATTGCAGTTTATTAGAAGTTAAGTGACTGGTGATATCTTGTTTGATTTACTCTTGTTAAATTCTACTTGTTTTCTTGGTGACGTCATCAGCCGTTCTGCTTTGGGGTCGTCCCACCATTCTTCTCCGTTTGCCCACCCGCAGGCAGGTGGTTGTTTATAAATTGGGTGGTCCGTTTTTCCCTTGTGGAGTAGGGGCGGGTTAGAGCAACCTGCGGTTCGGGTTGTTCGGTAATCTCCCTATCAATCTACCGTACGTTAGTAGCTGCCTCTGTCATGTTTGTCGGATTTTGTGTGTTAACCAATTTATTGCTCGGAGTGTATCGGCCTAATTTATTTATTTATTTTATTTATTTATTTATTGTTCCGTGGGACCAAATTAAGGAGAAGTCTCCATGGTCATGGAACGAGTCAATACATGAAATTATAACACGATATTAGAAACAGATAAAATGAAATATAAAAAAACATATTCAGGTGACAAGTCGTAAGTTTAAATGAAGAAAATCAACAATGTAGCACTGGAATTTGCTTAATTTTTTAGCTCTCCCAGGAGCTCCTCGACAGAATAGAAGGAGTGAGCCATGAGGAAACTCTTCAGTTTAGACTTAAAAGTGTTTGGGCTACTGCTAAGATTTTTGAGTTCGTGTGGTAGCTTATTGAAAATGGATGCAGCAGAATACTGCACTCCTTTCTGCACAAGAGTCAAGGAATTGTATTCTACATGCAGAATTGATTTCTGCCTAGTATTAACTGAGTGAAAGCTGCTAACTCCTGGAAATAGGCTAATATTGCTAACAACAAACGACATTAAAGAAAATATATACTGTGAGGGCAATGTCAGAATTCCCAGACTTTTGAATAGGGGTCGACAGAGGTCGAACTTACACCACATATAGCTCGAACAGCCCGTTTTTGAGCCAAAAATACCCTTTTTGAATCAGAAGAATTACCCCAAAAAATAATACCATACGACATAAGCCTATGAAAATATGCGAAGTAGGCTACTTTTCGTGTTGAAGTGTCACTTATTTCAGATACTGTTCTATTGGTAAATAAAGCAGCATTTAGCTTCTGAACAAGATCCTGGACATGGGCTTTCCACAACAGCTTACTATCTATCCTAACGCCTAGGAACTTGAACTGTTCCGTCTCGCTTATAATATGCCTATTCTGTCTGATCAAAATATCGGTTCTTGTTGAATTGTGAGTTAGAAACTGTAAAAACTGAGTCTTACTGTGATTTAGCATCAAATTATTTTCCACAAGCCACGAACTTATTTCATGAACTACATTATTTGTTACTGTTTCAATATTACACACAAGATCCTTTACTATCAGGCTGGTGTCATCAGCAAACAGAAATATTTTTGAATCACCCGTAATACTAGAAGGCATATCATTTATATAAATAAGAAACAGCAGTGGCCCCAGCACCGACCCTTGGGGAATGCCCCACTTAACAGCGCCCCATTGGGACTGAACATCACTACCACTCTCAATATTGCGGTGAATTACCCACTGCTTTCTGTTCTTAAAGTAAGAGGCGAACCAATTGTAAGCTACTCCCCTTACTCCATAATGATACAACTTCTGCAGTAATATTTTGTGGTCAACACAGTCAAAAGCCTTCGTTAAATCAAAGAAAACACCTAGCGTTCGCAACCTTTTATTTAATCCGTCCAAAACCTCACAGAGAAAAGAGAATATAACATTTTCAGTTGTTAAATCATTTCTAAAACCAAACTGAACATTTGACAGCAAATTATGTGAATTTAAATGCTCCAGTAACCTTGTATATACAACCTTCTCGATAACTTTAGCAAACATCGATGGCATAGAAATAGGCCTAAAATTGTCAACACTATCAGTGTCTCCCTTTTTATAAAGTGGTTTCACTACCGAGTACTTTAATCGGTCAGGAAACCGACCACTCCTAAAGGAAAAGTTACAGATATGGCTGAGAACTGGGCTAACATACATAGAACAATACTTCAGTATTCTGCTAGATACCCCGTCATATCCATGAGAGTTCTTAGTCTTTAGTGATTTAATTATTAACTCGATCTCCCTCTGTCAGTATAATGGAGGAGCATTTCAGGTAACAGTCTCGGAACACTTTTTTCTAAGAGCGCTATATGATTCCCTGTTGGGACTAGGTTTCTATTTAGTTCACCTGTTATATTCAGAAAGTGATTATTAAATACTGTACATATATGCGACTTATCAGTAACACGGACATTCGCACTACGCACTGATTCTATATCCTCGACGTGTCTCTGCAGACCAGCAACTTCCTTTACGACTGACCATATGGTTTTAATTTTATCCTGAGACTTAGCTATTCTATCTGCATACCACATACTTTTTGCCTTCCTAATAACATTTTTAAGCACCTTACAATAATGTTAGTAATGGGCTACTGCATTTAGATTTTGACTCTTTCTAACGTTTTGATATAATTGCCACTTTGTTCTACAAGATATTCTTATCCCTCTAGTCAGCCACCCAGGCTGCCTGTTTGTGCTAGTACCCTGTTTTAAACATTCTAACGGAAAGCAACTTTCAAAGAGCATGAGAAAAGTCTTGAGAAAAGCATTATATTTATCGTCTACTGTATCAGCGCTATAAACATCTTGCCACTCTTGTTCCTTTATAAGGTTTACAAAGGTCTCTACAGCAACTGGATCAGCTTTCCTGAACAGCTGATGAGCATATTTAACACGTGTTGCAGCACAAAAATCTTTTAAATACCTGAAATATGTTTTGATCTTTGGAAACTTTGATATTATTGCCTATGATCTTGAGAGGCGGTATCTGTGTACTGTAGAGCATCTTAACTATTGTTTGGTCAACCTTGTAGAATTTTATATAAGATTGCATTTCATGAGCTTTTATTTAAATGATTATTTTAGTATATAAAGTTGCCACCCTTTCACCGTAAGAGTTTCCTTAGAAGTTAAAATCAAGTTGCACCTTCGGTGGCAAGGCTAATATTTTAATTGTTAGTGTTTTGTACCATTTCCATCCCTCCTACGGGGAGGGGGGTGGCTGTGCATAGTTTGTGTGCTTGTGTAAATTGTTAAAACTCTTAGTTTAAAGTTATCTGGTGTGTTGCAGATTTGCACCAGTGTAGTCTTTTAGAGGCTGTTGTGAGCGGTCGTAACTACGGCCATGTCAAAAGGGAGCGGCTAGGTTCTCGGCCCGAAAGCTCATAATAGTCAAAATTTGTTTCTTTCTGCCTCTGAATAAATTGTAACTTTGATATTTGGAGGGTGCTTTCTGATTATAATTTTAAATCTGTTTCTTTAAAAAAAAAAAAAGCTTTTAGGCACTATTATAGTGAATAAAAATCCCATTTGCTAAAAGAAGTTTGGTTATGATTACATCATTTCCTCCCTGGCAACTACTTCCATGCTTATATAGTGTGATTAAATATGTTACTATTCTTGATGAATCGCTAGTAAATAAATAAATTCTTAAGAATATCCTTTGAAAATAAATCACGGTTCAGGTACTAGGCTACCATAAAATGATCTATTGGTCAGTTAAAGGGAAAATGTGTGTCAATGTTTTTCCTCTCCCTGCCGTACTCTCTTATGGGACTGCCGAGTTGGTGTCAGCGGTTTTAACGAACATTACTTCTCTCGCCACGTAAAGTACGAATTGTCTTGTGCCGTAGGTACGGGCGGTGGACGGCGATCGCGGTCGACCTGGCAGCATCGTGTACTCGGCATCTGGCCCGGGAGTCGACGCTGGTGATCCTGAGGGCGCGTCCTTCCGCATCGATCCCAGGACTGGGGAGATATTCGTGCTCAGGGTAAGTAGCTCTTGCGGCATCAATCCGAAATGTCTGAGAGGAGGCCTTTATGGCAACTACTCAGCAGAGAAGTTCTGCTGGTGATCTCAAAAACACTGGTTTCAACAGATAAAAAATGCAGTAGCTTGAGAAGAGAAGATATACCACGATCACACGCGGGCTAGCGGCGTTGCAGTTCCCTCGTGGCGGACATTCCACACGCATTTCGCGCAACCGAACTTCACGGTGCACTTTTTGAAACCTGGTAGTCACGGAAGGCAGGATTCGGTTACGATTGTGGACGGGGCCGTAATCAGTTACTACTGGTTGCCTTTTGCTTCTACACACATTTATTTTAAAACGGTAATTCCAGACTCAGAAATAAATCAAGATATCACACGTTATTAATGAAGGAATAAACAACTGTGTAATTAATAGTGCTTTCAGTGCGTTACAATTTACCACATGAGCATAAAATACAGACACAGCAAATGTTGTTTTAAAAACAAGCCAATGTGATCCCAATTAGAATTTTAAGGAAAGTAACCACAGTCACGGCTGAAGGCCTTTAACACCAAGAACGGCAATTATAAAAAATTTAACAAACATACTGTAAAACAGCAATGCAATAGCAAAGGTTAATTTAAAAAGACAGGCAACTGATCACCAAACGGTTGAGACAAAATGATGATAAACTTGGTAGCACAACCATTAAAACCTGCTGTAACGACAAGAATGGCAATTATATAAAAAATTTAAAAAATATACAGTAAAACAGCAAACAGAACAGCAAAGGTTAATTTAAAAGGACAAGCAACTGATCATTAAACAGGTGACACAGAATGATGGTAAACTTGGTAGCACAATCATTTAAACCTGCTGTAACGCCAAGAATGGCAGTTATATAAAATATTTAGAAGCATACAATAAAACAGTAAATACAATAATAAAACACAAGGGCCAGTCACAGATGGTGCACCAGGAATCGACCTCTGAGTAGGTCAGGCAAAAAACACTTTCGCGTGTGATGAGATAGGCCGCCAAGAGTTGCATTCACTTCACAAGATGGTAACTCAGACTAGTGGCAATTTAACGAATGACTAATGATAATCTTGCTGAGGCACCTGATGTCCAATAAACCAAATGCAAAGGTGTAAAAAAACGCCATAGCCGGAACCGGTGGTCTCGACTCCGCCCACAGAATACTGTGCTTAGAGCGCCCGGAACGAGAAAGGAATCACTACCACCAAAGTAGAAGAATCGCCAACCAACACTAACTCCCAGAGCAAGTAACTGGGGCGTTAGCGGACACGAGGTAGGAAAAATATCTCTGGTTGGACTTAATAAATAGTAACAAACTGAACGCAATAAATAGTAATTAGAAGTCCAGGAAAACTAATCAGATCCGCTTTCCCCAAGCACTCCACTCGCTGCTCTTCGCCTCGGCAACACTACGAACAGCAACACGAACCCAAGTCACTGGAGAATCACAAGATCTCGCAATGGTGGAGGTTTCTCTACATGAATACAAATGCACTCAACTTAAAGCTTGCAGTATCCGGTTTACGACGAGGTCGTGCATCCTCGTGACCACAGGCCTTCGATCCGGCAGTCCATGCGCGCCGCCAGCGGTCCTGGCGTGTTCTCGCACTGTGCGGTCCTGTCTCCTCCTGAGTCCCCAACCGAACTCCACACTGACATGACCCGGAAGAACAACGACGTCGCCTCAAAGATAGGGCCACAGTTACTACATATAGATAACCGCCGCTGCTGCCACTAGCGGATAGGCAACACTTGCGAAACCAAGTGGCGCCAGTCAGCACGAGAAGAAGACAAACAACCGTAACCATGTCAGCTAAACGATATGGTCTTGTCTCCAACAGAGGACGGAAACCTACAAACAGCACCAACGCGAACCGCAGCATGGCTCACATTTCCTCCCTTACAAACTTTCTTGCCAGTAATCAATGACAGTTGTAAAGCAACAGGAACATAAACGCGAGGGCTATTCGGAAAGCAAGGTCCGATCGATAGTTAAACGGAAATCACAGTGAAAATCCGATGAAGTTGCATATATGTGGTGGACATCTCTAGTATGCCCGTCAATCGCGTCATGTCGCTTTTTTGAGTTCTGAGCACACAGCGAGCATGTAAGGATGCCTGGAAAATTGTGTCTCCCGCCAAACATGAGTGCCTGTGAGAGATTTCGCGTGATTTCATGCAGCTTACACAGCCTAACTGACATGCACTTCCTTCATCGTGATAGCTGTCGTGTGCGCACTGCAGCTGCAATCAGGACGCTTCTGCAGTGTTTTCGATGGGAAGTGCTCGATCACTCACCATACAGCCCGGGCTCGATTCCCCCTGATTTTCATCTCTGCTTACATGAACTGCTGGCTAGGAAGACAACATTTTGGCACAGACAACGAGGTACAGTTCAGCGAGGAGAATTGGCAGACAGCTCAGGTGGCTGCCTTCTGTGACGAGGGTATTGGAAAGTTGGTACAGTCCAACGACAAATGTCTCATTCGAAGTGGCGACTACGTAGAGAAGTAACTGGAAGGAGTCCCTAACTGCTGCAAATAAAACATCTTTGATTTGCACTGTGGTTCCCATTTCCCGACCGATCTGACGTTACTTTCCGAATAGCCCTCGTATAACTAGAAGTAGAAATTATTTAAACTTCCTGGCAGATTAAAACTGTGTGCCGGACCGAGACTCGAACTCGGGACCTTTGCCTTACGCGGGCAAGTGCTCTGTATGTGTGCCGGACCGAGTAAGGCAAAGGTCCCGAGTTCGAGTCTCGGTCCGGCATACAGTTTTAATCTGCCAGGAAGTTTCATATCAGTGCACACTCCGCTGCGGAGTGAAATTCTCATTCTAGAAATTATTTACGTTATCCTTCACTCAGCCTGTGTGTGGCACAGAACGACTGATGTTTTCAGCCATAAAAAACTTTGGCTACCTGTTCAGTGACACACAGAAAGAAAGAAATAATAAAATTCACTTCAAACACAAACTTAAATAATATCTGTTTGACAACTTCCCTTTCTCCACAGAAGCACTTCTGAATAATGTGTGTGTTTTAGAGAGGGAGAGAGAGAGAGATTTGAACATAGTTTAACATAAAAGGAAGCGGCAATTAAGAAGGCTGTAGCCTATGCCCAATATTACACAGTCTGTACACAGAGCAAGATGGGAAGATGACCAATGCGAAATCTGGAGAGGAAATTCAAGGTCAAGAAGGTATAATAAAACTTCGACAATTGTCGATGACAATGTAATTCTGCCACACAAAACTAAAGCCAAGGAAGCTCAGTTGAACACAATGGATAGTGCCTTAAAAAGAGGTTGTAACAACAACAAAAGTTAAACAGGAGTAATGGTGTGTAATATAATAAAATCATACACTAATTCGCTATTACGAATATGGACAGCCATCAGCTGTAGAATGGAATGACGAGAATGAAAATTTGTGCCGGATCGGGAATCCAACCCTGATTCTCGCTTATACGCTATCCTGTCCAAAGGAACTTTGCATCATAATTCGGAATAACATAGACTGTGCAATATCGTATAATAAAGTCAGGTGATACGCATTGAATTGCGTGAGGAAAGTGCGAGTTTTCTTTTGCGGGCAGGAAAAAATTTATTATGTCAACCTAAAGAATATACAAAATTGGGAGACTTGAAATACGAAAAACCGATTTACTGAAAAAGATAAATATGTTTTAATTGAATACAAATTTAATTTTAGTGAGTCTTTTCCAAACGTATTTGTCTGGAATGTAACCTTGCAAAAGATGGACGATAAGCATTTCAGATAAGGAGAGAAGTTTCTGAAATGTGGTGCTGCAGAATAATGCTAAAAATTCGATGGGTAGATCACATAACTATGAGGAAGTGTCGAATGGAACTGAAGAGAAAAGAACTTACGGCGCAAATCGGCTATGCGAAGGGATCTGTTGATAGGACACATCCTGAGGCATCGAGACAACGACAGTATGCTACTGGTGAGAAGTGACCGGGGGGCGGGGGGGGGAGGGGGCGGGGGATGGGGGGAAGACTACAAATTGACCACAGTACGCAGGCTCAAGTGTGGATGTAGGTTGCAGTAGTTATGAAGAAATGAATACTGCTGCATACCAAAGACTTGCGTCACGAGCTGTATCAAACTAGCCTTCGGACTGGAGACCACAACTACAAGCAGAAATCACTGTAAGAAAAAAATAGAAACTTGAGTCAAATATACGAATATGGATTGAGGAAGGAGGCATGCTAGGGTAGTACGTACAGTTGTGCAAAGTCACTGTGCCAGGGTGGCGTAGTGGTTAGCTCATCTACCTAGTGAGCAGGAGACCCGGGTTCGAATCCCAGCCTTGGTATAAATTTTCATTCGTTGTTTCAGTCTGCATATATACATCATAGATGTTTGAGACTTGCTGAGATCTCTAGAACCATATGATTTCATTTAATTAAAATACAGGGAGGGTCAAATAAAAGTGGCACGGAGGAGTGGATACAATTGTACGTGAAGGCATGCATATAACCACACCCCGTGATGCGCATACCACGTGTGCGCCCGCCACATGATGCACACCGGTTCAGAGCGTAGTGCGGGCTGTGTCAGTGCGAGAGGAGCAGTGCAAATGGGACGATGATACTCACAGTGGAGCAGCGGTTCGTGACAACAAAGTCGTGGAAACGGTGTGGTCAGTTGTTCGCTGAGAATTTTAATAGTGTCAAAGTGCCATCAAAGAGTGCCACGCAACACTTAGTCCAAAAATGGCTCCAGACAAGATCTATTTTGAACGAGTCAAAAAACATTCCGAAAAGTGCCCGCATACCAGAAAATTTCGCTGCAGTTCACCAGAAAATGCATCAGATTTATACCAAGTCAACCCCAACGCCTGTCGCAAGGGATCAGCATATCACGTCGACCATGCAGACGAATACTCCACCCGGACCTGCACATGCATCCCTACCGTGTGCCTGTTGTTCATGCGCCGGCCGCGGTGGTGTGGCGGTTCTGGCGCTGCAGTCCGGAACCGCGGGACTGCTACGGTCGCAGGTTCGAATCCTGCCTCGGGCATGGGTGTGTGTGATGTCCTTAGGTTAGTTAGGTTTAAGTAGTTCTAAGTTCTAGGGGACTTGTGACCTGAGATGTTGAGTCCCATAGTGCTCAGAGCCATTTGAATTTTTTTGTTGTTCATGCACTAAAACCAGCAAATGCTCCTCAGCGCCACCAGTTTAGTGAGTGGCTGTTCACTGAGGTAACAATGAATGGCTCGGACATGGATCAGTTCTTTATGTCGGATGAAGCCTGGTTTCACCTGAGTGGTTATGTCAACTTGCAGAATCATAGGTTCTTGACAGCAGAGAATCCGCATAACTTCCACGAAACACATTTTCAGAAAGTTGAGATTTGATATGGAGTATCTGCACGCCACATTATTGGTCCCATCTTCTTTCATCAGATGCTGACTTTGGTGGGTTACATTGCTATTATTTTGAAACTACGAGAGGCGTTTGAAAAGTCCGTGCAAAAATAAAAATTACTTACGTGTGTGGGGTATATCTTTTTTATTTTTCGACATAGTCTCCTTTTAGATTTATACACTTCGTCCAACGCTGTTCTGATTTGTTGATCCATTCTGAATAATAGGAATTGTCCAAGACTGCAAAATAGCTATTAGTTGCTGCAATCACCTCCTCATTTGAATAAAATCGGTGTCCCAGCAGCCATTTCCTCAAATTGGGGAACAAATAGTAGTCCGAGAGAGCCAAGTCTGGAGAATAGGGGGGGGATGTGAAACGAGTTGTAATCCCATTTCCATTAATTTTGCGACCACAACTGCTGAGGTGTGTGTGCTGGCGCATTGTAGTGATGGAAAAGGACTTTCTGCTGTACAATCGCCGGCGTTTTCCTAGCAGCTCGGTTTTCAAACGGTCCAATAATGATGAATGATATTCACCTGTAATAGTTTTACCCTTTTCCAGATAGTCGATGAGGATTATCCCTTGCAAATCCCAAAAGACAGTCGCCATAAACTTTCCGGCTGAAGGAATGGTCTTCGCCTTTTTTGGTGTAGATTCTCGCTTGGTAACCCGTTGTTTAGATTGTTATTTGGTCTCACGAGTATAATAATGTATCCATGTTTCACCCACAGTGACGAAACGACGCTTAAAGTCCCGCGGATTCTTCCTGAACAGCTGCAAACCATGCTTGCAACACTTCACACGATTATGTTTTTGGTCAAGCGTGAGCAATCGCGGAACCCATCTTGCGGATAGCTTTCTCATGTCCAAATGTTTATGCCAAATATTATGTAACCTTTCATTCGAGATGCCCACAGCTCTAGCAATCTCACAAACCTTAACTCTTCTGTCATCCATCACCATATCATGGATTTTATCAATGATTTGTTGAGTCGTAACTTCAACAGGGCGTCCAGAACGTTCAGCATCACTTGTGCCCATATAGCCACTCCGAAAATGTTGAAACCACTTATAAACTGTTTTAATCAAAGGTGCAGAGTCACCATAATGTTTCTCAAGCTTCTCTTTAGTCACCTGAGGCGATTTGCCTTTCATAAAGTAATATTTAATCACCAAAAGAAATTCTTTTTCGTCCATTTTTTGACGATCACTCCAGTTCCTTGATTCACACGAATGTCGAACACAAAGAAATAGACCAATATGGCTGAAACTTGGTGTGCATTCTTTCCAAAGATGCTACTAACTAAACATGACCTAGATACGTGCCGGTGGTGCCATTTCTCTGGCTTTGCACGGACTTTTCAAACGCCCCTAGTATTTGAGGCAGCATTAACGGAGATGGAAAGAACCTTCAGTTACGTCCAACACGATGGAGCAAATATCCTCGGAGCAAATGAACACAATCTTCACGCCTGACAGAGTCGTTAGCAGAGGACAGACTAGTCGTGGCCCTAGCTGGCCACCCAGGTCAACTGATCTGTCAGTGTGCGATTACTTTGTGTGGAGAGCCCGCTAGTCTAAGACGTTTCGCAACCCCCATAGTCTTCAAGAACCGCAGCAGAACATTTCGGATGAGATTGCAGCAATTCCAGCAGTCCAGCTTAGATCTACCTTCAGTACTTTGCTGAACAGGAGCTAAAAGTGCTGAGAGACGAATGGTGGTCACTTTCAACATCTGCTATAGTCATCTTAGTACTGTATTTCCTTTCCCCTGCTGTGTTTCTTTGTACCTTCGAACTCTGTTCTCCGGGCCACTTTTCTTTGCTCCACCCTGTACAGTAATGGTCAGCAAGTTGTCCTGTTTTCACTGAGAAAGTGTACTATAACTGTAAAACTGCCGTGGTAGATATCATAGGGAGAGATAGCAACTATGATTCACGGAATATGCAGATAACCAGACTGACAGTAGGCCTAGTCCTTTGTTGACTCTCAGAACTGTCTCGGAGCCAGTTTATTTTGCAGCCCCTGGACCGCGATCCTCCTGCGGGGCGATCTCTGTGGCGGCTGACGGCGTTCGCTCAGGATGAGGAGGGCACTGGACTCGTCGGCTACACGGACGTCCACCTGCAGCTCACCGACGTCAACGACAACGCGCCAGCCTTCCCCGAAGACTGCTGCCGCGCAGAGGTCGTCGAGAACGCGCCAGCCGGTGAGCTGTTCACGTCACCTCCCTCAATACATTCAGTTGATAGTTGACCACTATCTTTAGTTATTCGATTACTGCACCTGTCGAAGTATCTCCCTCTGCTGCAGTCTTTCATTCACGACCACATCTATGCGTTCCCTCCTTGGCAACTATGGACGCCAGTGCTAGTTTCCCGGTGTCCACGGAATGGAGGGTATTTCTCAAGTCTACATCTACATCTACGTTATTACTCTGCTATTCACAATAAAGTGCCCGGCAGAGGGTTCAATGAACCACCTTCAAGCTCTCTCTACCGTTCCACTCTCGAACGGCACGCGGGAAAAACGAGCACTTAAATTTTTCTGTGCCAGCCCTGATTTCTCTTATTTTATGGTGATGATCATTTCTCCCTATGCAGGTGGTTGCCAACAGAATGTTTTCGCAATCAGAGGAGAAAACTGGTGATTGAAATTTCATGAGAAGATCCCTCCGTAACGAAAAAGTCTTTGTTTTAATGATTGCCACTCCAATTCACGTATCATGTCTGTGACACTATCTCCCGTATTTAGCGATAATACAAAATGAGCAGCGCTTCTTTGTACTTTTTCGATGTCATCCGTCAGTCCCATCCGATGCCGATCCCACACCGCACAGCAATACTTCAGAATAGGGCGGACAAGCGTGGTGTAAGCAATCTCTTTAGTAGAGCTGTTGTAGCTTCTAACTGTTCTGCCAATGAATCGCAGTCTTTGGTTTGCTCTACCCACAATATTATCTATGTGATCGTTCCAATTTACGTTATTTGTAATTGTAATTCCTAAGTATTTAGTTGAATTTACAGCCTTCAGATTCGTGTGACTTACCGCGTAATCGAAATTTAGCTGAATTCTTTTAGTACTCATGTGAATAACTTCACACTTTTCCTTATTCCGGGTCAACTGCCACTCTTCTCACCATACAGATATCTTATCTGAATCATTTTGCAAGTCGTTTGGATCATCGGTTAACTTTGCAAGACGGTAAATGACAGCAGCATCTGCAAACAATCTAAGACGGCTACTCAGATTGTCTCTTATGTCGTTAAAATAGATCAAGAACAATAGAGAGCCTATAAGACTTCCTTGGGGAACGACGGATATTACTTCTGTTTTATTTGATGACTTTTCATCTGTTACTACGAACTGTGACCTTTCTGACAGAAAATCACGAATCCAGTCGCACAACTGAGGTGATACTCCGTAGGCATGCAGTTTGGTTAGAATACGCTTTTGAGGAACGGTGTCGAAAGCCTTCTGGAAGTCTAAAAAAAATGGAATCAATTTGACATCGCCTGTCGATTACTTCATGGGTATAAAGAGCTAGTTGTGTTTCACAACAACGATATTTTCTGAATCCGTGCTGACTATGTGTCAATAAATCGTTTTCTTCGAGGTACTTCATAATGTTCGAATACAGTATATGTTCCAAAACCCTACTGTAAATCGACGTTAGTGATACAGGCCTTTAATTCAGCGGATTACTCCTACTTCCCTTTTTGGGTATTGATGTGACTTGAGCAATGAAATGATGGGTCGTTATTTTCATTATCCTTCAAAATGAATTGCTGTCGGAAGCTTACTAAGGAGATTTTCTTGTAACGACAGGTGTTTTCCAGCACCTTTTGGAAATATAGTTTTGAATAACTCTAGCAAAAATCAGCTATTTGCTGAAGAGTGCTTTTAGCGGAAGCAGCAAATAGAAATGTCCGAATTCTGTTTCGGAGGCTGACTGCCTGGAAGAACTGAATGTTAAGACAAATTTAGTGGCGCTGCTTGGAGCTCGCAAAATCGAGAGGTCAGTTACCAGTTCTCAGGGCAATAGGAATCAAGTCTTGGGGCCTGTGGAGTGGAGGTTATGTCTTCTGATGCGTGTATAAAATCAGGAATGAGAGACCCTCAGTAAGCTATTCTGTAAGTATAGAAATCTACATGAACTCAAAAGTGTGTCCCTGCCCACAAGCGTAAAATTTGTCCGAGTAACTGTCTGTTGTTCTGGACGAGTGTTGCAGTTTAGTGATTGAGCACGTTCTCGGTGGGCAGACGCCTCTTATCAGGATAGCAGGTTGTGGAGCCATTAGCTAGATGGAGATGTTGTTTAATCTTTTCATTGCCAATTTTTTCAGAGTTCAGGACGTTAACGTATGGTTATTTTAATTAATGTCGTAGTCAGAAGAAAAGTATGAAAAAAGCGTCAATACATACGCGAAATTCATTGAGTCGAGTTGTCTGAGAAGACACGACGACAACCCGTTTTGCACTTGTTCACTGGGTTGCCTATATGCAGGCACGAACTAATTCGGTGCGACGTTACGGGGAGTATTATTTGTCTCCATGTTCTGACACGCCTGTCGTTTGGTGCAACTACTCCGTGGCGCGTATTACGAATCAAAACCTAGAGAGATCCTCTATGAACTGACTTCTGACATTTTTCTGTATGTCTTCTGGTTTTCAAGCAGTCATCTTACGAAACCCTGATGATCTATCATGGTTCAAATGGCTCTAAGCACTATGGGACATAACATCTGAGGTCATCAGTTCCCTAGACTTAGAACTATTTAAACCTAACTAACCTAAGGACATCACACATCCATGTCCGAGGCAGCATTCGAACTTGCGCCTGTAGCAGCAGCGCGGTTCCGGACTGAAGCGCCTAGAACCGCTCGGCCACAATGGCCGTCGATCTATCATGTAAAGTATACATACAAGTGGTAGTGAAAGGCTTAATAAGCTAGACAAACTTGGCGAGGTCTAACACACTGAGGTGACATACGTCATGGGACATCACGTAGACATGGCATAAAACGACAGTGCATTCGCGGAGTTGTCATTTGAACTCATGTAATTAGGTGAAACGGTTTCCTATGTGACTGTGGCGGCACGACGGATATTAACAGACTTCGAATGTGGAATTATAGTTGGAGCTAGGCGCACGGAACATCCCGTTTCGGAAATCGCCAGGGAATTCAATTTTTCGAGATCTACATGGTCATGAGTGTGCCAAGAATACCAACCTTCAGGCACTACTTCTCACCAGAGGCAACTCTGTGGCTGACAGCCTTCGCTTAACGACCGAGAGCAGCAGGATTGTGTAGAGCTGTCAGTGCTAACAAACAAGCAACACTGCATGAAATAACCTCAGAAGTTAATATGCGACGTACGATGAACGTATGCTTTAGGACAGTGCGGCCAAGTTTGGCATTAATGCGTTATGGCAGCAGATTACCGACGCAAGTGCCTTTGCCAACAGTATGACATCGCCTGCACTGCCTCTCTCGGGCTCGTAGCCATATGGGTTGGACCCTACACGAATGCAAAGCCGTGGCCTGGTCAGATGAGTCTCAGTTTCAGTCGGTAAGAGCTAAATGATAGGGTGCGAGTGTGGCGCAAACCCCACGAAGCCATGGACCTAAAGCACTGCGCAAGCTGGTGGTGGCTTCATAATGGTGTGTGCTGTGCGTACATGGAATGGGCTGCGTCCACTGGTCCAACTGAACTGATCATTGATTGAAAATACACTCCTGGAAATGGAAAAAAGAACACATTGACACCGGTGTGTCAGACCCACCATACTTGCTCCGGACACTGCGAGAGGGCTGTACAAGCAATGATCACACGCACGGCACAGCGGACACACCAGGAACCGCGGTGTTGGCCGTCGAATGGCGCTAGCTGCGCAGCATTTGTGCACCGCCGCCGTCAGTGTCAGCCAGTTTGCCGTGGCATACGGAGCTCCATCGCAGTCTTTAACACTGGTAGCATGCCGCGACAGCGTGGACGTGAACCGTATGTGCAGTTGACGGACTTTGAGCGAGGGCGTATATTGGGCATGCGGGAGGCCGGGTGGGCGTACCGCCGAATTGCTCAACACGTGGGGCGTGAGGTCTCCACAGTACATCGATGTTGTCGCCAGTGGTCGGCGGAAGGTGCACGTGCCCGTCGACCTGGGACCGGACCGCAGCGACGCACGGATGCACGCCAAGACCGTAGGATCCTACGCAGTGCCGTAGGGGACCGCACCGCCACTTCCCTGCAAATTAGGGACACTGTTGCTCCTGGGGTATCGGCGAGGACCATTCGCAACCGTCTCCATGAAGCTGGGCTACGGTCCCGCACACCGTTAGGCCGTCTTCCGCTCACGCCCCAACATCGTGCAGCCCGCCTCCAGTGGTGTCGCGACAGGCGTGAATGGAGGGACGAATGGAGACGTGTCGTCTTCAGCGATGAGAGTCGCTTCTGCCTTGGTGCCAATGATGGTCGTATGCGTGTTTGGCGCCGTGCAGGTGAGCGCCACAATCAGGACTGCATACGACCGAGGCACACAGGGCCAACACCCGGCATCATGGTGTGGGGAGCGATCTCCTACACTGGCCGTACACCACTGGTGATCGTCGAGGGGACACTGAATAGTGCACGGTACATCCAAACCGTCATCGAACCCATCGTTCTACCATTCCTAGACCGGCAAGGGAACTTGCTGTTCCAACAGGACAATGCACGTCCGCATGTATCCCGTGCCACCCAACGTGCTCTAGAAGGTGTAAGTCAACTACCCTGGCCAGCAAGATCTCCGGATCTGTCCCCCATTGAGCATGTTTGGGACTAGATAAAGCGTCGTCTCACGCGGTCTGCACGTCCAGCACGAACGCTGGTCCAACTGAGGCGCCAGGTGGAAATGGCATGGCAAGCCGTTCCACAGGACTACATCCAGCATCTCTACGATCGTCTCCATGGGAGAATAGCAGCCTGCATTGCTGCGAAAGGTGGATATATACTGTACTAGTGCCGACATTGTGCATGCTCTGCTGCCTGTGTCTATGTGCCTGTGGTTCTGTCAGTGTGATCATGTGATGTATCTGACCCCAGGAATGTGTCAATAAAGTTTCCCCTTCCTGGGACAATGAATTCACGATGTTCTTATTTCAATTTCCAGGAGTGTAGTTACGTTCGGCTGCTTGGAGACCATTTGCCACCATTCATGGACATCTTGTTCCCAAACGACGGAATTTTTATTGATAACAATACGCCATGTCACTGGGCCACAATTGTTCTATATTGGTTTGAACAAGATTCCGGACAATTCGAGTGAATGATTTGGCTATTCATCGAACGTTTATAGGACATAATCGAGAGATCAGTCCGTGCACAAAATCCTGCCGTGGCGGCACTTTCGTAATTATGGACGGCTATACAGACATCATGGCTCAATATTTCTGCAGGGGAGTTCTAATGGTTTGTTAAGTCCATGCCACGTCGAGTTACTGCACTGCGCTGGGCAAAAGGAGGTCCGACACGGTATTAGGAGGTAACCCATGACGTCACCTCACTTTACATCTCAGTGCCAGTGAACGGGTTAATGAGCGAGACGGACTTGGCGAGTTCTAATAGAAGACAATACATTTCGTTTGTTCCCGTTTCACCTTGTAAATGTAGAGTTTTTGAGTGCTCCTTACACCTTTGTTTACTTTAAACCGTTATACCGTTTAGTTTATGGAGGATGTTATTGGCGAGAGTTGGTAGGAACCAATTGGGGAGAGCGTAGTGACAGTTGTGGGTGCTAGTTTTCCAATATAGCCGTCGGAGTTGAGGGTCTTTTGAAAGTAGTGGAATTGTTCTTTGCGTCAAGGACTTTGGTATAGTTGTAGCGACAATTTTATACCTGTCTCACGCGAATAAAGCGAGTCTGGCGACTCTTCTTAGGACTAATTTAGTAGTTCGAAAGCTTAGAGCAGTGGTCGTCAATCATTTTTGTTCAAGGGTCAATACTGACGTTGGGTGGCGGCACCTTGGGCTACATACATATCGACCTTGTTATTAATACGTAACGTACATAAATTAGCGTGGTACGAGCGCCCAATACACTAACTCTAGTAACGGCGTGACAAGTTAGCCATCGGCTGCAAAGTATTGATCGCTAAAAGTCGGCACCATTCGGAACACTTCGCGTCGACTGTTCTGTTTCAGAATCCTGTCAACATCAGAGATTCCAAAGTTGTGACCCTGTAACGGCCTGACGAAGTGTTATGTTGTCTGTCTGAGCGGATGATTAATTGACTCATCGCAATAATTATATTTAAGTGCATTATGGAATATGAGACACGATAAATGTTTCGGATGTAATTTTTCTTCTACTCATTACGTTGTGTTACAACCATCTTAATTTAAAGTTATTTTCCGTGCTGAAAATACAAAGTAATTCCGTGATGATATTACTGACTTTCAAGGATAATGTAAGACGCTAAATGCATAAATTTAAGGTAAAGGATCCTGGTCCGGAAACGACTGAGTCGAAAGCTATAATCGAAAATGATTCTGATGCCTCTGATAGTGGAATCTACATCTACGCGATTACTCTGCTATTCACAATAAAGTGCATGGCGGAGGGTTCAATTGACCACCTTCAAGCTCGCTCTACCGTTCCACTCTCGAACGGCACGCGGGAAAAACGAGCACTTAAATTTTTCTGTGCGAGCCCTGATTTCTCTTATTTTATGGTGATGATCATTTCTCCTTATGCAGGTGGGTGCCAACAGAATGTTTTCGCAATCAGAGGAGAAAACTGGTGATTGAAATTTCATGAGAAGATCCCGTCGCAACGAAAAAGTCTTTGTTTTAAGGATTGCCACTCCAATTCACGTATCATGTCTGTGACACTATCTCCCGTATTTAGCGATAATACAAAATGAGCTGCCCTTCTTTGTACTTTTTCGATGTCATCCGTCAGTCCCATCCGATGCCGATCCCACACCGCACAGCAATACTCCAGAATAGGGCGGACAAGCGTGGTGTAAGCAATCTCTTTAGTAGAGCTGTTGTAGCTTCTAAGTCTTCTGCCAATGAATCGCAGTCTTTGGTTTCCTCTACCCACAATATTATCTATGTGATCGTTCCAATTTAGGTTATTAGTAATTGTAATTCCTAAGTATTTAGTTGAATTTACAGCCTTCAGATTTGTGTGACTTACCGCGTAATCGAAATTTAACTGATTTCTTTTAGTACTCTGGTGTATAATTTCACATTTTTTCTTATTCACGGTCAATTGCCACTTTTCGCACCATAGAGATATCTTATCTAAATCATTTTGCGAGTCGTTTCGATCATCTGATGACTTTACAAGCTTACTGACAGCGCAAACAATCCAAGACGGCTACTCAAATTATCTCCTATGTCGTTAATATAGATCAGGAACAATAGAGGGCCTATAACACTTCCTTGGGGAACGCCAGATATTACTTCTGTTTTATTGGATGACTTTCTGTTTATTGCTACGAACTGTAACCTTTCTGACACGAAATCACGAATACAGTCGCACAACTGAGGTGATACCCTGTGGGGAACGGTGTCGAAAGCCTTATGGAAATCTAAAAATATGGAATAAATTTGACATCCTCTGTCGATAGCACTTATTACTTCATGAGTAGAAAGAGCCATATTTGTGATTCACAAGAACAATATTTTCTGAAACCGTGTTGACTATCTGTCAACAAATCGTTTTCTTCGAGGTACTTCATAATATTAGAATACAGTATATGTTCCAAAACACTACTGCAAATCGGTGACATAGGCCTGCAATTCAGCGGATTACTCCTACTTCCCCTTTTGGGTGTTGGTGTCACTTGAGCAATTTTCTAGTCTTTAGGTACTGATCTTTCTGTGAGCGCGTGCTTGTATATAATTGCTAAATACTGTTTTTGCTAAGATAGGGTAGGCAACTTTCGGAGATGATAGTACGACCAAAACAAGAAAAAAATTTCCAGTAAACATAGAGCTCAAAAATGCATGCCTTCAGAGCTATAAGCATTTGTTCATCTTCGCTACAGTGTAACATACAGTATCTCTTCTACTGAACAAGTGCACACAGCTCTTAAGGTATGCATTTTAGAGCTCGGACATTTTTGTCTTGGTTTTGTACACACACTACTCATCTAAAATTTGGAAACTACACTCATGTTTAGAAAAAAAACAGAACCCCTTGAACGACTACAGACGTTTATATTCACAGGATATGTACATAAGAATGTTTTTCAGGTATGATTAGCGTTTATGTCGCCTATGTTCAGCATGCGGCCTTTTGCCTAGTAGGCACAGGATTCGCCATGTGTGATGACGTCGATGGGTATAATGCGCGAATGGCGTCCTGTGGTATAGCCATCATGTTGCATTCACCTGGTTCCAAAGTTCATCTGTGATGGTTGGCACTGGGTCACAGCGCCCCACCAGTGATTTCACCATGTCCCACTCATTTTCGATTGGTGACAAGTCTGGTGGTCTGGCAGACCAGGGCAAAAGCCAACATCCTGTGACACGCAGAAGGCACGTGTTTGTGCAGCAACACGTGGTCGTGCATTGTATTGTTGAAAAATGGCGTCTGGGATGTTGTGCAGAAGGAGTATGGCTACGGGTCGCAGGGTGCCATTAACGTAGGTCACAATGCCCTGGACACGCACCAACTGTGATTTGTGGTTGTACCCAGCAGTACCCTCCACCATAAAGCTTTGAGATGGCGCTGTATGTCTTGTGCGAAAGCAGTTACAGTGATCCCGCTCCCCTGTCTGAGGCGAACCATAACGCGGTCATCACTTCCAAACAAACGGAACCTGGATTCGTCCCTAAACATCATCTGATGCCATTCCTGTCCCCACTGACGTCGTTCCATACACCAGCGTGTTTCTGCACATTCGTCGAAGGTAGGCGGAGAAGTGGAGGGCACGCACGCAACTTATGCCGTAATAAACGGCGACGGACTGTTACCCCAGATGGTGTACGATGTGTTACACGATACCACTGTTGCGTCAGAGCCGAGAAGGACGCAGCTCTGTCCTGCAAGGCCGTTCGGATGAGGTGTCGATCTTCTCGGGGAGGGGTGGGGGGGGGGGGGGGGTCTGGGTGGTGCGACCTGACCCGTAGCGTCGTGTTCTACGGCCTTCCGTGAATCATTCTGTACACCCCCGTTGCACTGTCGAAACACTTCGTCCCATGGATGCATCACATTCTTTCATGCCAATAACGCGCCGTCTTTCAAGCTTACTGGTTTCACGGTATGGTTCGCGCATACGTCTGCAACGCATCCTGCACATCTGCTCAAGTCACACTGATCCACTACCTTCGGTTTATAGCGACAACGAGAGCCGCAGGCACATTTTAGCGGTAAATGGTGTCGCGTCGCGATATCGATGTTGATCTTGAACCCGGGGGCCAACGCAGTTTCTGCAGAACACACTAACGTACGTGTCCTGTGAATATCAACGTCCTATCTCTAGTCTTCAAGATATGCTGTTTTTTCTGAACACCAGTGTAAAGAGCTCGCCGCAGAAGAGATGCTCTTGCTCTTAAGGTACGTCTTTCAGAGCCTATGTTTATTAGACATTTTTTCTTGTTTCGATCCATACTACTACATGTGGAATTTACCTTCTCGTAGCAACAACAGTACCGGTACATGTATTCCACCGTCAGAAATATCAGAACGACTTACGGTAATAAGTTTCGCATTCGGTCATTCGCGAACAAGTCTTCCTTACATTAAATCGATATGCTTGTCTTTCTCTGATATCCCTGAAAATGTAACGTCATCATGGTATCACCCTGTATGAACCGCACCTGAGGATGACAATCTCTATAATGTGTTTCCACGAATCCATGTTACGTCGGTTTGAAATTTGTACCGCAGCAGCTGATCAGCACGAGTCGTGCACGTCCGTGAGTTTTCAGTCCTGAAAGATAAACAATAAAACATTCCCCCTCTCATATCCTCTAAGCCCCAAGTGACAGAGGATCGGAAGGTTCCGTATGATTGGAAAAGAGCACAGGTAGTTCTAGTTTTCAAGAAGGGTCGTCGACCAGATGCACAAAACTATAGGCCTATATCTCTGACATCGATCTGTTCTAGAATTTTAGAACATGTTTTTTGCTCGCGTATCATGTCATTTCTGGAAACCCAGAATCTACTCTGTAGGAATGAACATGGATTCCGGAAACAGCGATCGTGTGAGACCCAACTCGCTTTATTTGTTCATGAGACCCAGAAAATATTAGATACAGGCTGCCAGGTAGATGCCGTTTTCCTTGACTTCCGGAAGGCGTTCGATACAGTTCCGCACTGTCGCCTGACAAACAAAGTAAGAGTCTACGGAATATCAGACCAGCTGTGTGGCTGGATTGAAGAGTTTTTAGCAAACAGAACACAGCATGTTGTTCTCTATGGAGAGACGTCTACAGACGTTAAAGTAACCTCTGCCGTGCCACAGGGGAGTGTTATGGGACCATTGCTTTTTACAATATACATAAATGACCTAGTAGATCGTGTTGGAAGTTCCATGCGGCTTTTCGCGGATGATGCTGTAGTATACAGAGAAGTTGCAGCATTAGAAAATTGCAGCGAAATGCAGGAAGATCTGCAGCGGATAGGCACTTGGTGCAGGGAGTGGCAACTGACTCTTAACATAGACAAATGTAATGTATTGAGAATACATAGAAAGAAGGATCCTTTATAGTATGATTACATGATAGCAGAACAAAAACTGGTATCAGTTACTTCTGTAAAATAGCTGGGAGTATGCGTACGGAACGATGTGAGGTGGAATGATCATATAAAATTAATTGTTGGTAAGGCGGGTGCCAGGTTGAGATTCATTGGGAGAGTCCTTAGAAAATGTAGTCCACCAACAAAGGGGTGGCTTACAAAACACTCGTTCGACCTATACTTGAGTATTTCTCATCAGTGTGGGATTCGTAGAGGTCTGGTTGACAGAGGAGATAGAGAAGATCCAAAGAAGAGCGGCGCGTTTTCGTCACTGGGTTATTTGGTAACCGTGATAGCGTTACGGAGATGTTTAGCAAACTCATGTGGCAGACTCTGCAAGAGAGTCGCTCTGCATCGCAGTGTAGCTTACTGTCCAGGTTTCGAGAAGGTGCGTTTCTGGATGAGGTATCGAATATATTGCTTCCCCCTACTTATACCTCCAGAGGAGATCACGAATGTAAAATTAGAAAGATAGGAGCGCGCACGGAAGCTTTCCGGTAGTCGTTCTTCCCGCGAACCATACGCGACTGGATCAGGAAAGGGGGTAATGACAGTGGTACGTAAAGTGCCTTCCACCACACACCGTTGGGTGGCTTGCGGAGTGTAGATGTAGATGTAGATGTAGACAGCACTACTTACCGCTGTGCTCCTGAGGCAAGCTGCCAAATTTACCAACAGTAGTTAAAATTAAGCACATCTTAAAATACTACTGTCTCTGTAAACATTTTTGTTTGTTACTGACTTGGAAAACTGCACTCTTAAGAAGCTCTTAACGTTCGTTGATGTTTCAAGATTCTCTTGTTAATTGCTAGATGTATGTTACTATAAAACACGAGTACTTGATTCGACGCACATGTGCCCCGTAGACCACAGTTTGACGACCGCTGACGTAGAGGATTAATCCGGATTCGCCAGTAAACGTTAACGAGCGAGTCTGCGGAGCGATACGTCTCGTAATTTGTCTCCCACGACGCACATTACTGGAGTACACGGGTTGTGGTTACAGCAAAACGAGGGACTTCGCGTGAATTCCCTCTAGGAAGTTCCGATCACAAGAGCGCCGGAAAGAACGTTTCATCTTAACGGAGGCCATTACCGCACGCTAATAGCGTATACTGCCAGTACTAGCTCACGGAAGTGAAACTTGGCTGTTAAATCCGCGACAGTTCTAAACTTTAGGGTTGCCCAACTAGCAGTGGAAAGTTGCTTGTAGACTATAACAAGAAGAGTCAGAAAAGCAAACAAATGGGTAAGCGAAAAGACAGGAATTGAATAAGTGATGAGGACTGTTATGAAACTGAAATACACCAGGGCAGGGTGTACAGTGATCAATGCGTGTATTTAAAGCACCACTCGTATGCGACTGGGACGAAACTTGAACATACATCTTTCAGATGTAGAAACACACCTACCAACTTTCGTTTATGTCGAATAACTCTTTCTTGGTGTTGCGATTTTTTTCCGGTCAGTGTAATTTGGGTTTGGTTGGTTGTTAGCCATTTCAGCGGAAATGGCTGTTTTCGGAGATACCATGGCGGTGGAGAAGTAGTAATGTACCATGCTTTTCGGATTTTTTTTGTTCCTATCAATATGATTTTCTAAATCGTTTAAAAAAAATTTCTAGATCCTATTTCTAATTTTCTGTGTCAAATTAAGTTACTGTTGAATGAACAAAAATGCTTTTGTGAATAAATCGTTGGAGACCCTGGCTTTTATCATACTAAGTAATTTTGTGAAGCCGACTGAGGAGATACATAACTGAAAAGCAGCAGCTACAAGGTTCGGAAAGCTGACACGGGTGCGAGCGTGGAGGACCACCAGCATGTCCCTCAGAATGAACCCATTGGCAGTGGATGACACCTCCCCAGTCTGCATCGCACTGTTTTCAGGGTCTCACCCCAAAGTTATTTTAGATTTCCTTAAACTATGATCCTATGGTATTCCATTATGATAATGCTCTAAGTCAGTGGTTCACAATCTTTCTGAGGATATTATCCTCGAATGTAATGAGATATTAGCTAGTATCCTCTCTTCCTCCCCCCTTTGTCATCAATATTCCCACCCCCACCCCACTGTCATCAACATTTATTCTTAACTAAACTTTAAAATGAAAAAGAATTTTCTAAGATCTGGTTTCGCAGGATAGAGCGGATCAGGCTATGGTTGTGAAGGAGGCCGTAATCAGTTACAGTTAGTTGCAAAAAACATAAACCTATTTTCCTAAGAACCATTTAATTTCACAGTGCCTTAAAAGGACCAGATTAAAACAATACGGCTGAAGGCCTAGTTAAGAAAACTTGCGATACCTCCTGGGCTGAAGGCCCAAAACCACATCAAAAACAAGAACGGCTGAAGGCTTGAACACAAGTTATAAAAATTGCTTTAAAGAATACACGCAGCTGAAGGCCTTATTTAAAAAAATATTTCACATAAATACTCGACTGAAGGCCACACACAAGACATTGAACAACTCAGGGCTTAGGGCCGGGATAACATGAATTTCAGATAGAGCGAATTAAAAAAAATAGTTTTAAGCAAATCAATTTTGAAAATTTTAATTTAAGACAGCTGAAGGCCTTATCTTAAAAACATTTCACATAAAAGCTCAGCTGAAGGCCACACACTGGACATTGAACAACTCAGGGCTTAAGGCCCAGATAATAAGAATTTCAGATAGAACAAACTTTCAAAATTTAGTTTTTAAACAAATCAGTCTTCAAATTTTAATCTAAGTCGGCTGAAAGCCTTATTTTAAAATTAAAACAAACTAAATTAGTAGGCTGCTGAAGGCCTCACACAGTACATCAGACTAAAATGAAAATCACAGTCTAAAACCAACAGAACAGTGGTGCTCAGAAGTGTTCCAAGGGTCGGCCTGAGGAGGTAGCTCTAACGTAAGGTGAGGTGAGACAGGCAGCCAATAGTAAGGTTAAATAATGGGACGGCAGCCCGAACCAGGGGAGGCTGAAGGACTGACCAACAACCTCATCAACTCCCTTCCACCCGACCAACAGTACAACAAAGGAAAATGTCAGCCAAGGGCGAAGATACCAGCAGCACTTCGACTTCAAAATTGACGTCTAGAAACAGCCTAGGCACAATAACCACTCTTAAGAAAAAAATATGAACAAACAACTAAAAGGTTGTCGAACTACACGCCGTGCCGTACAGCATCAACACGGCGAGGAAAAACACACTGCCGGAAAACTATGCTAACGAACAGGGCAGGTAACTGGGGCGTTAATGGCCACAAGGCAGAAAATAGCTCTGGTGCACTTCACTAATAAGTAACAACCAATTTAGTAGTTAAAGAACATACAGGAAGACAGCTGCAAAATTTCGCCAACTCCAACATACCATATGTTGCTGCTAGCCGGAACGGCCCAGGGAGCAACAACCAGCAATGAGCGCAGAGATGTCACAGCAGTTGAGGTTTCATAACAGGTTAGCTGATCGCTCAACTACAGTGTCCAAGTTTGGTGGACAACAAACTTTGTAGGTCTCGCAGCTAGCGCCTCACAATCTGACCGTGCGTGCACGCCACCAGCGGTCCCAGCCTGACCCCGCACTGTGCAGACTTCCTTGCTGCTCTGTCCTAACTGACCGAATGTCTCCACACACACCATCCCACGGAAATATAACGGTCACACCAAAGATGGTACTAGTATCGATAAGCGCTGCTGCTGCCATTGACGGAGGCAAATCAGCAACTCGTTACGGTAGTAACTGAGGGAGAAATAAGACGCCACTCGATTGCGACAAAATGCCAAAGAACAAACGGCATCAACGCGAGCTGGCCATGGCTCATTTTCTTTCAACATTTATTTTTAAAATGACGGAAGATAAATGATATTTAATTTTATAGGTCTTTCACTAAACCACGAAAAATGAGTCACTGAAACTATCGGTACTGCTTATGTCCAACAACTTTTTTTTATTGAATGATGAAGTAGGTGTCGGTGCATCGTGAGTTGCCTCCTACGACTACTTCTGAGGAAGGAAAGCTAGCAAGCCACACTGAGGGCACATATTTACAAAACGTGCTTCCTCTGCATCGCTTCTGCCTCTAGTCAAGCTTGCTTCACTCACAGCCTACTAATTCATTTAAAATGAATCAAGTACAAACGTCTGCACTATGCTTACTGTTTGTAGATCGCTTGTTTGCTGGACTCCTTGCTTCTGAACTGATGGATACTGGAAGACTTCAGATTGCTACAGCTTTATGCGTGACCACGGTCACTAATAATAGTAATAATAACAATAATAATAATAATAATCTTGTGTGGTCCTTATAGCAGTGTAGTGGCGATTATACAATTACTGCTGTGCCAATGAGTTTGGTAATCTGCTGCAAAGTGGACAATGAAGCAATACACACGTCGACGAGGCATAGTGCTTCAATGCTGTTGCAGATACAGCTCACAACGGAATGATTCCTCTGGTCTGCGTTGGCCGCTTTTATACTGAGCGCATGACCTTGATTATATAAGAGCACTGATAACGGACTTAGCCGCTGCGAGGACCGGCGCGAGAGCGTTATCCCGTACGCGTGCTCTAGTCTCACTAGGAGCACGCGTACCCGCTGGCGAGCCGGCCCAAGCGGGTTGCATCATGCAGCCTCGCAGGCGCTCAGCGGCCAACACGGCATCATGTTTTCGATTTTTTTCAAATTGTTGCAGCTATGTCTAGATTGGGTCTTAACATCTATTCCACGTACGTTACGTATACCCGCTCCTGTCCTAAAGTTAGTAATGATGAAAAAAATACATGTTTGGATGGAAGGACTTGATCTACTTGCTCAGAATGTAACTGTAACTGGTGATGTAACCCTGTACTATAATTATTAATAAAGTCTCATCTGTAGCGCCAGTCGCCATCGCTAGACGTACATCTGGTGGACGAGGGCTCAAGGATGCAACAATTTGAAAAAAATCGAAAACATAATGCCGCGTTGGCCGCTGAGCGCCTGCGAGGCTGCATGATGCAACCCGCTTGGGCCGGCTCGCCAGCGGGTACGCGTGCTCCTAGTGAGACTAGAGCACGCGTAAGGGATAACGCTCCCGCGACGGTCCTATGTGACGTATATGTGTCAGTTTTACTGTCACAGTTGCATGGTACAAAATATCAAGTACACTATGTGATCAAAAGTACCCGGACACCCCCAAAAAACATACGTTTTCCATATTATGTGCATTGTGCTGCCACCTACTGCCAGGTTCTCCACATCAGCGATCTCAGTAGTCATTAGACATCCTGAGAGAGCAGAATGGGACGCTCTGCGGAACTCACGGACTTCGAACGTGGTCAGGTGATTGGGCGTCACTTGTGTCATACGTCTGTACGCGAGATACACACTCATAAACATCCCCAGGTCCACTGTTTACGATGTGATAGTGAAGTGGAAACTTGAAGGGACACGTACAGCACAAAAGCGTCAGGTCGACCTCGTCTGTTGACTGGCAGAGACCGCCGACAGTTGAAGAGGGTCGTAATGTGTAATAGGCAGACATCTATTCAGACCATCACACAGGCATGCAAATTGCATTAGGATCCACTGCAAGTTCTATGACAATTAGGTGGGAGGTGAGAAAACTTGGATTTCATGGTCCAGCTGATAAGCCACACTTCACTCCGGTTAGTGCCAAACGACACCTCGCTTGATTTAAGGAGCGTAAACACTGGACGATTGAACAGTATATAAACGTTGTGTGGAGTGACGAATCACGGTTCACAATGTAGCGATCCGATGGCAGCGTGCGGGTATGGCCTGATCTGCCAACGTATGTAGTGCCAACAGTAAAATTCGGAGGTGTTATGGAGTGGTCGTGTTTTTCACGGAGGGGGCTTGCACCCCTTGTTTTGCTTGGCAATATCACAGTACAGTCCTACATTGATGTTTTAAGCACCTTCTTGCTTCCCACTGTTGAAGAGCAACTCGGGGATGGCGATTGCATCTTTCAACACGATCGAGCACCTGTTCATAACGCGCGGCCTTTGGCGGAGTGGTTACACAACAATAACATCCCTGTAATGGACTGGCCTGCACAGAGTCCTGACCTGAATCCTACAGAACAGCTTCGAGATATTTTGGAACGCCGACTTAGTGCCAGGCCTCACCGACCGACATCGATACCTCTCCTCAGTGCAGCACTCCGTGAAGAATGGGCTGCCATTCCCCAAAAAACCTTCCACCACGTGATTCAACGTATGCCTGGGAGAGTGGAAGCTGTCATCAAGGTGGGCCAACACCATACTGAATTCCAGCACTACCGATGGAGGGCGCCACGAACTTGTAAGTCATTTTCAGCCGAGTGTCCGGATACTTTTGATCATATAGTTTATATGGGAAATTGGCAGACTGTGGGAGGAAAATGTTTTTACATTCGTGTCATGGTCTGTAACCACCATCGGAATGTGACGCAAGTTAATGCTAGTATTTCAGAAAATGTAATTGTTGACAACTTGTGTGATCATTACTACAATTCTCTCGTATAAAATAGAGACAGTGGTAATGAAATTTTAAAAATAATTATGTTTTATGACTGAAACATAATCGAATCATTTCTTTTTAGCCATCTCAGGGGATAATTACCATCTGGTTGGGAACCGCTGCTGTAAGTGAACGCGCAGTTCACTATGGTGAGCAAATGATGTGAAACGGATATTGTGGTTCCCCATACAACTTGTAAATGACTCTCCTGCATGCAGTCGCTATTAGATTCAAGCACTCGCTTCATATTTATAGCATTACTATGACAATAATAGTTCAATCGGCCCGATTACTCAATTTAAAAATCAACTTCCGCACGTAGTGTGTCATAAGAATATTTTAGTTGCAGTATGATCCATAGCCATGATGAATTTCTTGAATGATATCACTTTGCCGCACTGGCTGTTATTGTTGGATTAAATCAGCTTCTGTATAAATCTCGCACACATAATAAAGGAACGATGTTTCTACTTTCCCTTGCTGCTACTCATATATTGTACTATGACAGTTTCGTGTTTAACGAAGATTGTATAGTACATTGAGTACATCCATCCGCTCCGGTTTATCTCTGACCAGTCAGCTACGAGGTGTCGTTGTCATAGTTCAGTGCTCCCTTGCACCTGGAAATGGCTATACTGTGTAGTTACTGTTTTCGTAATGTTATGTCGCCCGGTCAGCATCGCACTATTTCAGGGTCTGATCGCGAAATCACTTAGCGTAGTTAAGTATTTTTTTGCATGGTATCCTCACTTTCCGTATACGTAGCTTATCGTGTTGCACCCATGGTTTACGACGTAGGTCTTTAATTAGTAATCAAAACGTCCTCGGTCCCAGGTTCGAAACTCTCCACCGCGTAAATGTTGATTAATAATAAGCATTGGCGGCCGAAGACTTCCGGCTTAAGAAGTCACCCCCATTCTGCCAACGTCCTTGTCAAAGAGGGCGGAGGTGCGGACAGAGGTTCAGGGCACTCTCTTGTCCTTCGGGTGAGAAACTGCCACTAAAGGCGGAAGAATCACCAATGATCAATGTCATGAGGATGCAAAAGGCAATGGAAGCCACTGCATTAAAGACACATAACGTGTATCCATAGGACATGTTGCCTGTAATTGAAAAAGTGTCATGATGATCTCTCCATTGGCGAAAGATTCCGGAATAGTCCCCCATTCGGATATCCGGGAGGGGACTGCTAAGGGAGGGGTGACCATCAGAAAAAAAAAACATGAATAACCAACGAAAGCATAACGTTCTACGAGTCGGGGCGTGGAATGTCAGAAGCTTGAACGAGTTAGGGAAGCTAGAAAATTCGATAAGGGAACTGCAAAGGCTCAATCTAGGTATAGTGGGAGTCAGTGAAGTGAAATGGAAAGAATAAAAGGATTCTTGGTCATACGAGTACAAAGTAATAACAGCAGCGGAAAAATGTACAATGGGTGTTGGATTCGTTATGAATAGGAAGGTAGCGTAAAGAATATGTTACTGTGAACAGTTCAGTGATAGGGTTGCTCTTAAGCTGAAGATGAAGAGATAAAGTATATGAGGATACTGATAGGGTAATATAGTACGTAAAGGGAGATGAAAAATCTAATAGTCATGGAGGACTGGAACGCAGTTGTAGAGAAAGGAGCAGAAGAAGAGGTTACAGGAGAATAAGGGCTTGGGACAAGGAATGAGAGAGGAAAAAAACTAATTGAGTTCTGTAATAAATTTCAGCTAGTAATAGCGAATACTGTGTTCAAGAATCATGAGAAGAGAATGTTTTCTTGGAAAAGGCCGGGTGATACAAGAAGATTTCAGTTAGATTACATAATGGTCAGACAGAGATCCCGAAATCAGTTACTGGATTGTAAGGCGTGCCCAGGAGGAGATATAGACTCAGATCACAATATAGTAGTTATGAAGAGTAGGCTGAAGTTTGAGATTAGTGAGGAGGAATCAATATACAAAGAAGTTGGATACGGAAGTACTAAGGAATGACGAGATACGCTTGAAGTTCTCTAAGGCTATAGATATAGCGATAAAGAATAGTTCAATAGGCACTACAGCTGAAGAGGAATGGACCACTAAAAAGGCAATCACAGAAGTTGGAAAGAAAAACATAGGTACAAAGAAAGTAACTCCAAAGAAACCATCGCTAACAGAAAATACTTCAGTTGATCAATGAAAGAAGGAAGTACACAAATGTTCAGGAAAATTCAGGAATACAGAAATAAAAGTCGCTGAAGAATAAAGTAAATAGCAAGTGCAGGTATGCTAAAATGAAACCGCTGCATGAAAAATCTGAAGAAATCGAAAAAAAATGATTGTCGGAAGGACTGACTCACCATGTAGGAAAGTCAAAACAACCAAATTAAATGGTGGTAACATTAAGAGAGCAACAGGAATTCCACTGTTAAAGCCAGAGAAGAGAGTGGATAGGTGGAAAGAGTACATTGAAGGCTTCTGTTGGGGGGAAGATTTGTCTGATGTGATAGAATAAGGAACAGGAGTCGATTTAGAAGAGATGGATGATCCAATATTAGAATCAGAATTTAAGAGAGCTTTCGACGACTTAAGATCAAATAAGCCAGAAGGGATACATAATATTCCATCAGAATTTCTAAAATCCTTGGGGAAGTGGCAACAAAACAACTATTCACGTTCGTGTGTAGACTGTATGAGTCTGGCGACATACCATCTGACTTTCGGGAAAATGCCATCTACCAATTCCGAAGACTGCAAGAGCTGACGGGTGCGAGAATTATCGCACAGTATCATGTATCCAAGTTGCTTACAAGAATAATATGCAGAAGCACGAAAAAGAAAATTGAGGGTATGTTAGATGACTTATGAAAAGTAAAGGCACCAGAGAAGCAACTCTGACGTTGCGGTTGATAATGGAAGAAAGATTGAAGAAAAATCAAGACACGTTCATAGGATTTGTCGATCCGGAAAAAGCGTTCGACAGTGTAAAATGGCACAAGATCGAAGTTCTGAGAAAAATAGGGGTAAGCTATAGGAAGAGACACGTAGTATACAATATGTACAAGAACCAAGAGGGAATAGCAAGAGTGAACGACCAAGAACGAAGTGCTCGGATTAAAAAGGGTGTAAGACAGGGGTGTAGTCTTTAGACCTTACTGTTCAATCTGTACATTGAAGAAGCGATGATGCAAATAAAAGAAAGGTTCAGGAGTGGAATTAAAATTCAAGATGAAAGGATATCAAAGATACGATTCGCTGATAACATTGCTATCCTGAGACAAAGTAAAGAAAAGTTAAATGACCTGCTGAATGGAAATAAGTGTCTAATGAGTACGGAATATGGATTGAGAGTAAATCGAAGAAAGATGAAAGTAATGAGAAGCAGCTGAAATGAGAACACCTAGAAACTTAACAACATCAAAATTGGTGATCACGAAGTATATGATGTTAAGGAATTCTACTACCTAGGCAGCAAAATAACCAATGACGAACGGACCAAGGAAGACATCAAACGCAAACTAGCACTGGCAAAAAGGGCATTGCTGCCCAAGAGAAGTTTACTAGTATCAGACATAGGCCGTAATTTGAGGAAGAAATTTCTGAGAATGTACATTTGGAGCACAGCATTGTAAGGTAGTGAAAGATTGAGTGTGGGTAAACGGGAACAGAAGAGAATCGAACATTTGAGATGTGGTGCTACAGATGAATGTTGAAAATTAGGTGGACTGATGAGGTGACAAATGAGGTTCTGCATAGATTTGTAGAGGAACAGAATATGTGGAAAACACTGACAAGGAGAAGGGACAGGCTTACATGACATCGGTTAAGACATCGGGGAATGACATCCATGGTACTAGAGGGAACTGTAGGAGGCAAAAACTGTAGAGGAAGACAGAGATTGGAATACATCCGCAATTCTCTGGAATGAAGAGATTTGGTACAGGAAAGAGAATCGTGGCGTGGCACATCAAACCAGTCAGAAAACTGATGACTAAAAAAAAAGGAAAACCATATCTAACATTACTTATTTTATCTTCATTTTATTGTACGTCAGGTCAACTGTGGTCTGCTTCCAAAATTGCGTGACGTATACAAGTACGCTGATTGTAATCCTCTTATGTTCTTTTAACATATTCCGCTCTGTAAGTTCTTCTCTTATTCTGTCGACTATACTACCAATGGGTGTTTCATGCTTTGTATTTTAATTATGTTATATCTGAGATGCGTCGTGGACACTTCAGAGTGGCTACGCAGCCCAACTATATAATAGTGAACAATACGAAATAAAAGGGTAGTGTAGACCATCACCGTTTGATTTCAAAGATCTAACAGCAATCGTGTTTGCAGAAGAAGTTATGAGAATTCAGACCCGCTGATTACGCAAGCATCTAATGATTTTATTGCCCAAACATGTTTCGCTGCATTTGTGCCATCATCAGTGTGTACTTGTATTCAGATCGTTCAAGTACAAACATGTTCTGAGTTGTAATTATTGCAACGAAAATACCTTATTCATTAGAATGGTTAGATCTATTGGACCTCCCTTTATATGAGTGTGTACCTGGTCCTGGGTACCCACAAAAATTAGAGCACATAATATTATTCCTTTATTTCTATGTAATATTGAATGCGGCTTCATTTAACTTTGCCAATTGCGAATTACACACATGCATAGTTTGTGGTATAGTGCATACAAGATCTCCCTCACGGCGCTGAATACCTAAAGTGGTATGAGATATCGAAATAAGAATTTCAGCCAGTAATAGTAAGTAAGCAAAAGAACGAACAGTTTTTGTGATTAAACTCTATTTTTTCACTGTCATATCGAAGCAACAGCAGTGTTCTCTTTTCTGTGGCGTTACGACTTTCTGGAAAGATGTGGTCAATGATGTGACACTCGTCAACGCTTGACCGAAACCATTCGCTCAGATAGGCAGGCGCTAAGTATAAGACATAAAGATTCAGGCTAACCTCCATTTGTCATAAATAAGTGAATGAAAGATGACAGTAGCTCTTCTGGCGACAACTGTGTCTCATTTCCACGCGTCATCGGATGTCTACGATATTCTGTTCACCATAACAATAACAACTGTTAACCATAAAAATTTTTCATATCGCAAAACACAACAAAATCTGAAATTTTCCTGTAACAAACATCTAATTATTCTTTAGCGATTTTTGTTGGTGGAATAATTACGTTTATTCAGGTCTTACCGTAGAACTCCAGGTGAAAGGAAAACTTCCTCAAGATTTTGTTCTTGAGCCTTCGCTATTTATTTCCTACATTACTGGTTTTTCCAATTGCACCCTGCTTAAAAATGTACTAATGGTGCTAATGGTACGAGGGTGGTCAGAAAAGTACTCGGAGTCACCACGAGAGGTCAGCGCTAGCGCAGCGATTTGTTCACGTGATATTCATTGGACTGTTGCCAGTAAACACACGTCACGTCAGTGCTCTTTGAAGAGAGCTGTGGCGGTGACGTGTCTGTGTTGTTCCCGTGTAATGATTTACGAAGACGGAAAAAATCGAGATTCGAGCAGTGATTAAGTTCTTCGTAAAGAAAGGTATGAAAGCAAAGGACATTCACGCCGATTTCCAGAATACACTGGGGAACTCTGCTTCTTCATATTCAACTGTTGCCAAGTGGACAAATGAATTTAAGTTTGATCGGAAGCTTAGGTGGTGATCCTCGCAGTGGTCGGCTAAGATGTGTCACTACTCCAGAAATCAATGCAAAAGTGCACAAAATGGCCATGGAGGATCTCCGATTGAAAGTGAGTCAAATTGCTCACGCTTGCCAGATGTCATGTGAAAGGGTATATCACATTTTAACTGAAGAATCAGAAATTAAAAAATTATCTGCAAGATGGGGCCGCAACTCTTGACGCTGAATCAAAAACATGTGCTGTCGCCATGGCAAAATTACACGAATTACACGCACTAAGGTATGAATTGCTGGCAAACCCACCTTATTCACCTGATATGACTGCGTCAGACTTCCATCTCTCGGTAGACGAAGATTCACTTCAAACGAAGAATTGATAGCCGGAGTTGACAATTATTTTGCAAGCCTGCAGGAAACTCATTTTCGAGATGGGATCCGGCTCTGGAACATCGTTGGGCCAAGTACATTAATCTACGAGGAGACTACATTGAAAAATGAAGAGTTTCAGTGATGTACGTCCTTTTTTTCTATTCCGTTCTGAGAACTTTTCAAACCACACTCGTATGTCACTAACTGCAGGAGAAATTTTACAATATGTGTAGGTGAAAGAGAAAACTTTTACAAGTGACCTTTCAGTGTGTGTTAACTACACATAAATAGCAGAAGTAATCTTTAACCAAGGTAACCAAATGTGAAAATAAACTGCAAAATTTCTGTGAACTAATGACCAAACAAACGTCTCTTGAAAAGGACACACAAATAACTAACTTGTCCGCCCATTCTTTCATTGTATAAATGAAGGAGTGTGAGCAAATAGCTACGAAGCAGTGCAGTGTGGAAACTTGTCGAAAAGATTTATTTTAATACTCACAAATATTATGAGGGAGAGAGACTCTTGGTATTATTTGGGTACACATCATATCGCAAATTAATTTTCTCTATATATCAGATATTAAGGGCAGAAGAACGTGTGGATAGCTGCATGGAAGAGGGGTAGCGGCAGATGTAGGCAGCCAGAAAAGAAATTTTCAACACTTTTCCTGACATGTTTCGAAAAAGATTTGTGATTTATTCTAAAGCTCTTATCTAGTCAATAAAGCAATTTAAAAACATTGTTTGTATCTCTATTGGTCTACAACTGCTATTAACTAAATAAGAGTGTCGTAAAATCCCTGCTAACATGCTACCATTTTTAACTGAAGAAATTTATAAAATATTTTTCTCATAAACGAATAAAAGTATGTCCTTTTAAACGTTACGTAACACTTTTTATTTGCATATATATATATGACCACTGTATACATTGTGACTCCATCATGCAATTTTTGGCAATCGTTCTGATTCTTAAAAAAAGCTTCCAAGAAAGAGAACCTTCAGTGACGTCGACTGACACAATGTGAACATTAATTACCAAAGGGAAGCAACTGTTTAGAAACTGCTTTATCAATTAACAACATGTGAAAGCAGCCATGTTATATACCACCTCTGCTGTAATTACTTTACAGAATTCTGTGTGGGAATGACAACTAACCATGTGTCTACCCATATTAATGACCACTGCTAAACTGTGGCTTACCACAAACTCGGCCATCTATTTGGTGGACGTTTTGCACAGACCACAGTTTTGTCGATGGTGGACTTGCGTTCCAGTCCATCGTGTTAACAGTGGATGGCGCGGAAGAAAAGGTGCTCTTTCTCTAAATCCGTGTTTGGATTTTCGCAAGTGTTCTAAATTCAAGTTTTGGATGTGGGTAACGCTTTTAATGTAATAAGTAGTGTTGTGATCGGGATGAAATGAAGGGAATGAGGGAGAAACGGTTATCTCTATTGAATTTCGTATGCAAAAAAAGGGGCATTATGAAAACTCAGCTTCTGTTGGTGCTATTACATCCCAAATAAACTCAGACTCACGTGACGCTATAGTGAATACAGCAGCTTACGGTACTACATTGGATATCGAACGATATTGAAGACTCGTGTACTGAAAAATTTGAATGTTGAAATCCCCGTGAGTGCCACCTGGAGACTGTGTGTTACTGTCAATTTTTAAGAGAAACATTTGTTTTCAAAAGCAATGGCTTCTGAGGCGTGTTTTGAACACAGGCAAGGAGCGTTCAGTAAAAGTCGTGTTCTTTCTAAGCTAGATACTGTCATGGGCGGCGAGTCTCTTAGTAACACAGACCGAGCGAGGTGACGCAGTGGACAGCACACTAGACTCGCATTCAGGAGGAAAACAGTTCAAAGCCGCGTCCGGCCATCCAGATTTACGTTTTCCGTGATTACCCTAAATCTCTCCAGGAAAATGAAGGGATGGTTCCTTTCAAAGCGCACGGCAGATTTCTTTCCCCACTCTTAACATATTCTCAGCCTGTGCTCCGTGTCTAATGACATCGAAGTCGACGGGACGTTAGTAGGTCGACAGTACACACCGTATCATCTCAGTTGTGTAGAATCCGGAGATCTGTTGTGCTTCAATTGAAAGGCGAAAAGACACGCCCACATGTTAAGCGCAGAAAAGTGTTTGGCAGTTGAGGAAACTGTGATGCTGCGTCGCTGGCAGAAACTGGCTCTGCACGACAGATAAAATTCCGAAAGCTTAATTTCACATGGCGGCGAACTACATGATGGGAATTTTCGTTCTCTTCTGAACTTCCTAGCTGAAGCTGATGATTCAGTTTTGCAAAAGCATCTTTTAAATCGTCCTAAGGAATGACGAGATACGTTTGAAGTTCTCTAACGCTATAGATCCAGCAATAAGGAATAGCGCAGTAGGCAGTACAGTTGAAGAGGAATGGACATCTCTAAAAAGGGCCATCACAGAAGTTGGGAAGGAAAACATAGGTACAAAGAAGGTAACTGCGAAGAAACCATGGGTAACAGAAGAAATACTTCAGTTGATTGATGAAAGAAGGAAGTACAAACATGTTCCGGGAAAATCAGGAATACAGAAATACAAGTCGCTGAGGAATGAAATAAATAGGAAGTGCAGGGAAGCTAAGACGAAATGGCTGCAGGAAAAATCTGACGAGATCGAGAAAGATATGATTGCCGGAAGGACAGACTCAGCATACAGGAAAGTCAAAACAACCTTTGGTGACATTAAAAGCAACGGTGGTAACATTAAGAGTGCAACGGGAATTCCACTGTTAAATGCAGAGGAGAGAGCAGATAGGTGGAAAGAATACATTGAAAGTCTATATGAGGGTGAAGATTTGTCTGATGTGATAGAAGAAGTAGCAGGAGTCGATTTAGAAGAGATAGGGGATCCAGTATTAGAATCGGAATTTAAAAGAGCTTTGGAGGACTTACGGTCAAATAAGGCAGAAGGGATAGATAACATTCCATCAGAATTTCTAAAATCATTGGGGGAAGTGGCAACAAAACGACTATTCACGTTGGTATGTAGAATATATGAGTCTGGCGACATACCATCTGACTTTCGGAAAAGCATCATCCACACAATTCCGAAGACGGCAAGAGCTGACAAGTGCGAGAATTATCGCACAATCAGCTTAGAAGCTCATGCATTGAAGCTGCTTACAAGAATAATATACAGAAGAATGGAAAAGAAAATAGAGAATGCGCTAGGTGACGATCAGTTTGGCTTTAGGAAAGTAAAGGGACGAGAGAGGCAATTCTGACATTACGGCTAATAATGGAAGCAAGGCTAAAGAAAAATCAAGACACTTTCATAGGATTTGTCGACCTGGAAAAAGCGTTCGACAATATAAAGTAGTGCAAGCTGTTAGAGATTCTGAAAAAAGTAGGGGTAAGCTATAGGGAGAGACGAGTCATATACAATATGTACAACAACCAAGAGGGAATAATAAGAGTGGACGATCAAGAACGAAGTGCTCGTATTAAGAAGGGTGTAAGACAAGGCTGTAGCCTTTCGCCCCTACTCTTCAATCTGTACATCGAGGAAGCAATGATGGAAATAAAAGAAAGGTTCAGGAGTGGAATTAAAATACAAGGTAAAAGGATATCAATGATACGATTGCTATCCTGAGTGAAAGTGAAGAAGAAATAAATGATCTGCTGAACGGAATGAACAGTCTAATGAGTACACAGTATGGTTTGAGAGTAAATCGGAGAAAGACGAAGGTAATGAGAAGTAGTAGAAATGAGAACAGCGAGAAACTTAACAACAGGATTGATGGTCACGAAGTCAATGAAGTTAAGGAATTCTGCTACCTAGGCAGTAAAATAACCAATGACGGACGGAGCAAGGAGGACATCAAAAGCAGACACTCTATGGCAAAAAAGGCATTTCTGGCCAAGAGAAGTCTACTAATATCAAATACCGGCCTTAATTTGAGGAAGAAATTTCTGAGGATGTACGTCTGGAGTACAGCATTGTATGGTAGTGAAACATGGACTGTGGGAAAACCGGAACAGAAGAGAATCGAAGCATTTGAGATGTGGTGCTATAGACGAATGTTGAAAATTAGGTGGACTGATAAGGTAAGGAATGAGGAGGTTCTACGCAGAATCTGAGAGGAAAGGAATATGTGGAAAATACTGATAAGGAGAAGGAACAGGATGATAGGACATCTGCTAAGACATGAGGGAATGACTTCCATGGTACTAGAGGGAGCTGTAGAGGGCAAAAACTATAGAGGAAGACAGAGACTGGAATAAACACTTCCGGGCTAAGTTGCCGTGGTCGATCTGTAGAACTTCTTCTCCCTGACGTTTCGTTCTCAACTACGGAGAACATCTTCCGAGGTGAGTCAACGACTGGCTGCTAGGAGCTGGGGCCGCCGCTTATATGGATATCGTAGGGGGCGCCACCGCACGTCACGTGGCGTCGATGTGCAGCTATCTCAGGCTATCGTCTGTTCTCTCGATTGCAGGCAATCGATTGTCACGTGATCGATGCAACGTCGACCGCCATATCTTATCCAATTTTAATCCTTCTTCTTTACGATTAAAATTGTATTGATGTTTTTGGATTTCAATTGCCTCTCTATACATACGTGTATAATAGTGCGACGTCCTCGCTAGCACGCTTGTTTCGCCAAATTTTAATCGTAAAGAAGAAGGATTAAAATTGGATAAGATATGGCGGTCGACGTTGCATTAATCACGTGACAATCGATTGCCTGCAATCGAGAGAACAGACGATAGCCAGAGACAGCTGCACATCGACGCCACGTGACGTGCGGTGGCGCCCCCTACGATATCCATATAAGCGGCGGCCCCAGCTCCTAGCAGCCAGTCATTGACTCACCTCGGAAGATGTTCTCCGTAGTTGAGAACGAAACGTCAGGGAGAAGAAGTCTTTCAGATCGACCACGGCAACTTAGCCCGGAAGTGTTTACTGATGAAGACGCTGGCCGTGAAAGCCTACATGGAGAGACTGGAATACATCAAGCAAATAATTGAGGACGTAGGTTGTAAGTGCTCAAGTGCTACTCTGAGATGAAGAGGTTAGCACAGGAAAGGAATTCGTGGCGGGCCGCATCAAACCAGTCAGTAGACTGATGACCAAAAAAAAAAAAAAAAAAAAAAAAGTATGCGCTATGCATCAGCGCTGCTATTCACAACCGGATAGTAGAAATACATGGTAGTATTGTAAGGAAGCAAAACGTTTACAGAATAAATGAGTGTAAGTGCTGTATCATTCTTGTTAAGGAAGCGGCAGACATTGCAAGAGCTGAAAAACAATCTTCATGTGCTTGGTATGTAGATTTAGAAATGAATAAGATTCGTGAATTTTTAATTGCTACAGACTCGCACGGTCTGGTGAACTTAATATTATTCCATTTTGAATTAACTGACATTACCGTGTTCCACGGACTATAAGACGCACTTTTTTCTTCGAAGATATGCCTCCAAAATTCAGGTGCGTGTTATACCTCAAATTAATATAAAAATGTGCAGTGTTCGATTTAAAATACCCACCAGTCTTAAAAATGACAACATATTCGAAGTTTATCTAGCAGCATTGGATTCAACTGGGGGCAGTGCGCCGACGCGACGAACGTGAGTTGCAGGGTTTCGCAAGTTTGCTAACACTGACTCCCTCCCGCCCTGCTACCGCACACCCAGAACACGGTCTAGCTTATGATGTGTCCTTGCTCTCTAGGTGTCAGTGAACTTGACTGAAGTATATATTTTAGTTAGTAGTTATGGGAAAAAGTGAGGTATTCATATGATGCTGGTTATAAATGGAAAGTACCGGTGTTGTTAAATCTCTCAAGAAGTGCGGCATAAATAACACTCTAGATCCCAGTGAAGATCATCTTATACGAGGGTTGAACGAAAAGTAATGCCTCCACCTTCGTTGCTTGGGTTTGGATCGGAATATTTTAATACATCAAATGCAGAAATAATCTTTAGAATGTGATCTTTAATTACCAATATTTACTTTTCCACATTTCTGCCAACGATGAACAAGTTTTCTTAAGCCGTCACGGAAGAAGTCGACACTCCGTTTCTGCAACCACAGTCCCACAGTTCTCTCAACGTCTTTATCAGAAGCGTAATGGTGTCCTCACGTTTCGTCCCCTGTCACAATGAATGGAGAAAGGCGTCACCTCCACTCTCGTAACGCGAGAGGAGTTCCTGGCAAATTTCAAGTCTGTGCGCATTCATTTCAGGAGTCAGCATCTGGAGTCCCCATTGTGCACAGATCTTCTGACAGCCAAGCAAAGCAATAATGTGACCCATACGTTCTTGTGAAATGCCGATTGCGCTTGCAATTTGTCTCTGAGTGATACAACGATCGTCCTGAATCAATCTGCCAACATTTTGCTTGTGAAAAAAATGGTTCAAATGGCTCTGAGCACTATGGGACTTAACATCTGTGGTCATCAGTCCCCTAGAACTTAGAACTAGTTAAACCTAACTAACCTAGGGACATCACACACATCCATGCCCGAGGCAGGATTAGAACCTGCGACCGTAGCGGTCACTCGGTTCCAGACTTCGAAGCGTCTGACCTGTGTGGCAAACAACGGGTTGGACGTCCTGTGACAGCAACCACCGAGTTTCACAAGCAAGCCGGCCGATGTGGCCGTGCGGTTCCAGACGCTTCGAAGTCTGGAACCGAGTGACCGCTACGGTCGCAGGTTCGAATCCTGCCTCGGGCATGGATGTGTGTGAGGTCCTTAGGTTAGTTAGGTTTAAGTAGTTCTGAGTTCTAGGAGACTGATGACCACAGAAGTCCCATAGTGCTCAGAGCCATTTGAATCATTTTACAAGTCCCGCTAAACATAGTGACGTCGGAAATCATCTGTCAGAGATTTTTCACCAGCGACCAGACACTTAACACATTTGGCAGTGTGCAAAACTTAGTGCCTTTACAAACATGAGGCAATTCTGCGATTTAAATAAATGTTTTAAGTCATAGCGCATTCCCTGCAAGAGCTAAAACCGTGTACTCACGAAGAAACTGTTCAAAAAGCAAACAACTGTTATGTACAATCATCCATAGCCAGTTGTTTCTGTTGGAAAAAGTCTTCTCCTTAGCCGTTTTCCTTTGCACAACGCATTAAAATGTTGTTAACTGCGATCTTGTTGCAGCATTTGGATATGTTAGAAGTATGTGTAACGTCTTAGGCGAAAGGACACGGAACGGTGATAAAGAATTGAAATATATGTATAGCGAGGCCTCAAAACTCACAGAAGAAGTCGAAGTAACAATCGAATTACCGATGTCCGCGTCCATAATGAAAGACCGAAGCAGCAGTCCTGATAGCAGCCCAAGAGAATATTACAGAAGAACGTAGCACTATGCTTCCTGCATAACGTAAGAAACCAGTTCCACGATACGTTTCCGAGCCATTGAAATTTAATTGAATCCTTTCAGAACATAATTCCAATGAAACTGCGGTATCGAAGATAATTATAAAGGAGCCCGTCAAATTTTATCAGTAAATGTTACCAGAACCTTTGTATGCAACTGGAGAACTTTCCGTTTGGAAACACAAATAGCTTAAATAAAAACCAAGTAAAAGACCTGAGAATGATTTCTGGCTGGATTAGTGACATGCAGTTCAAAATTTTTTTTTCTCTATAGTAGAGTTTCTGCTCCAAATTCTAGTCACATCCCAGTTTCAACATCAACTCCACAAAGGACACTTTCGACTTTAAAACGTTTAAAAATCAACGTAGGGAACAGTTGGAACTGGGTGGTCTCACCCCACTCTCTGTGCATCGCTGCGTACCAGTTGATGGAGACCTAGAGGAAGTACTCCATCACTTTTCAGAACTGGGCGGATAAATACTTGGAAACAGTAAGTGCTAGCAGATTTTCTGTGTAAATGTTTGCACAAAATTGATAAATAATTGGGCTGACATTAAAAATTGAAAATGCCTCCTTATAAATGAAGACAGAAATATCCTCCTCTCCCCCCCCCCCCCCCCCATCGAAATAAAATCCTGATTACGCCCAAGAACGAAAGGTAAAGTTGTTGAAACATCAAAAATAAATACGTATGTTTCATTCTTTGAGCAGTGGTTGCGTCAAGAAATTTACTTTTCCAGTGGAGTACCGAGGAAAATTTTTCTTGGCAAAACATGTAAGGGGCGTCCATCGTGTGCACGTCCATATCGAAGTCATTGTCTAAGACAACTCGTGGAGCTTTTTTCTCAGAATCGTCGAGGCTGAAGCAAAAATAGTATTTTGCTTCTTAGAATAATTCAAATTTCTAGCTTCTTCTTCGAGGCAGTTAATACTGCACTGTCTCCACCTTTTCTTTTACGAGTTAGTGGGGGAGAGAGAGGGTTGATACTGTCTTTCCTTGATATGAGTGGTTTTCTGGAGCAACAGGTTTTACGACTTCAGTACAAGGGAATGAAAATATCATACACAACCATCTGATGTTTTCTTCAGTATACAGGGTAAGTAACTGTTGTCACCTAGAATAACTCTGAAAATATGATAGAAGCTGAAAAGTTTGTGGGACAAATGTTGCATGGGACAAAGGGGGCCATAATATGACGTTGGTTTTTTGTTGCTAGGTGGGGACGCGTCAGAGGTATGAAGGTCAACTTCGTTTTTTAAATGGGATGCTGTAGTTTAGTACTTATTTTCTGACAGCAGCTGTCGAGACGATTGCAATGATGTGTAACAGTAAGGTGTTTGAAGGTCAGCGAAGGTCAAAAAGGTGGCATGGATGTCCGTTTATGGAAGTTGTTCGAAGTGATGACCATTGGTATCGATGCAGTGCTGCCATCTTCTTATAATGAATTCAGTGGTATGCCTTATCACTTTGGCTCTTATCGAAGCACATGCTCTGACAATTCTGTCTCGTATATGGTGCAAATAGTTAATTTTCGCCGAATATGGCGTATCCATCTAACGTGCCATTGCCATGTAAACACCATTTGGCGGTTTCGCAATACAACACTAACAGGAACGGTAAGACTAGTATTGTCGAATCAGGTGAATGTGAATGATGTATTCATTCGAAGAACAACTCGATATGCTTCTCATTTACGGAGGATGCCAACGAAATTCAGTGAGAGCTAGAGACTTATACGCTGAAAGATGTCCTCAACGTACTCACCCTACACGTCATACATTTAAATATTTGTATGATAAACTGAGAACAACTGGATCTTTAACGCATCGGAAACATATCAGGCAAAGGAAAGTTACTAACGAGGAAACAGAAATTGGTACTCTTGAGACTGTGGTTCGAGATCCTTGTGTTAGTTCGCGTCAAATCGCAAAGGAATCTGGCATGAGCCAGAGTAGTGTTGTTTGCGTTCTGCATCGCCATAAATATCATCCTTACCATAACAGTCTCCACCAAGAAATAACTGGTACGGATTGTATACGTTGCACTGAATTCTGCCGATGGGCTCAACGTCAGATTCAGAGGGATGACACATTCATTAATTTGATTTTGTTTACTGACGAGGCTACATTCACAAACCATGGAAATGTTAATTTGCATAACAATCATTATTGGGCTACTGAAAATCCGTGTTAGCTGCCGCAAGTTGCATACCAAAATCGTGGTCCGTGAATGTATGGTGTGGGATTCTGGAGGACAGAATTATAGGCCCTATTTCATCGAAAGAAATCTTAATGATAGGAATTACACCACATTCCTGCAAGAAACTTTAGGTACAAGGAACAGGATGTGGTATCAACACGATGGGTGTCCGGCACATTTTTCGCTGATGGCAAGAAATGAGTTGCCGAGACAATTCCCAATTGAACTGGACGCGGAGGAGATGTGGCGTTGGCCGGCTCGTTCGCCAGACTTCACACCTCTGGATTTTTCTTGTGGGGATTCGTAAAAGTCATTGTTTATGAACACATTCCAACTACACTTGAAGATATGCGAGAAAGAATTGTCAGAGCATGTGCTTCGATAAGTGCCGATGTGATAAGAAATACCACACAATCCGTGATAAGAGGATTGCACCATTGCATTGATACCAATGGTCATCACTTCGAACAACTTCTGTAAATGGACGTTCATGCCACCTTTGTGACCTTAATTGAACTTCAAAGACCTTACTGTTACACATTATTGGATTCGTCTCGATAGCCGCTATCAGAAAATAAGTACCAAACTGTAGCATAACAAAGCTGACCTTCATATCTCTGACGCGACCGAACCTAGCAACAGAAAACCAGCGTTATATTATGGCCCCCGTTGTCCCATGCAGCTTTTACCCCACAAACTTTTCAGCTCCTATCATACTTCCGGAATTATTCTTGGTGGCAATAGTTAGTGACTCGCACTGTATAGTTTCCTCTCGTTGTCAATTCTCCATGTCAACTACAGGGTGTTTCAAAAATGACCGGTATATTTGAAACGGCAATAAAAACTAAACGAGCAGCGTTAGAAATACACCGATTGTTGCAATATGCTTGGGACTACAGTACATTTTCAGGCAGACAAACTTTCGAAATTACACTAGTTACAATTTTCAACAACAGATGGCGCTGCAAGTGATGTGAAAGATATAGAAGACAACGCAGTCTGTGGGTGCGCCATTCTGTACGTCGTCTTTCTGCTGTAAGCGTGTGCTGTTCACAACGTGCAAGTGTGCTGTAGACAACATGGTTTATTCCTTAGAACAGAGGATTTTTCTGGTGTTGGAATTCCACCGCCTAGACCACAGTGTTGTTGCAACAAGACGAAGTTTTCAACGGAGGTTTAATGTAACCAAAGGACCGAAAAGCGATACAATAAAGGATCTGTTTGAAAAATTTCAACGGACTGGGAACGTGACGGATGAACGTGCTGGAAAGGTAGGGCGACCGCGTACAGCAACCACAGAGGGCAACGCGCAGCTAGTGCAGCAGGTGATCCAACAGCGGCCTCGGGTGTCCATTCGCCGTGTTGCAGCTGCGGTCCAAATGACGCCAACGTCCACGTATCGTCTCATGTGCCAGAGTTTACACCTCTATCCATACAAAATTCAAATGCGGCAACCCCTCAGCGCCGCTACCATTGCTGCATGAGAGACATTCGCTAACGATATAGTGCACAGGATTGATGACGGCGATATGCATGTGGGCAGCATTTGGTTTACTGACGAAGCTTATTTTTACCTGGACGGCTTCGTCAATAAACAGAACTGGCGCATATGGGGAACCGAAAAGCCCCATGTTGCAGTCCCATCGTCCCTGCATCCTCAAAAAGTACTGGTCTGGGCCGCCATTTCTTCCAAAGGAATCATTGGCCCATTTTTCAGATCCGAAACGATTACTGCATCACGCTATCTGGACATTCTTCGTGAATTTGTGGCGGTACAAACTGCCTTAGACGACACTGCGAACACCTCGTGGTTTATGCAAGATGGTGCCCGGCCACATCGCACGGCCGACGTCTTTAATTTCCTGAATGAATATTTCGATGATCGTGTGATTGCTTTGGGCTATCCGAAACATACAGGAGGCGGCGTGGATTGGCCTCCCTATTCGCCAGACATGAACCCCTGTGACTTCTTTCTGTGGGGACACTTGAAAGACCAGGTGTACCGCCAGAATCCAGAAACAATTCAACAGCTGAAGCAGTACATCTCATCTGCATGTGAAGCCATTCCGCCAGACACGTTGTCAAAGGTTTCGGGTAATTTCATTCAGAGACTACGCCATATTATTGCTACGCATGGTGGATATGTGGAAAATATCGTACTATAGAGTTTCCCAGACCGCAGCGCCATATGTTGTTGAAAATTGTAACTACTGTAATTTCGAAAGTTTGTCTGCCTGAAAATGTACTGTTATCCCAAGCATATTGCAACAAACGGTGTATTTCAATCGCTGCTCGTTTAGTTTCTATTGCCGTTTCAAATATACCGGTCGTTTTTGAAACACCCTGTAAGACTGCCACCTGTACATTATAATATTGTATGTTAATGGTTCAAATGGCTCTGAGCACTATGGGACTTAACATCTGTGGCCATCAGTCTCCTAGAACTTAGAACTACTTAAACCTAACTAACCTAAGGACATCACACACAACCATGCCCGAGGCAGGATTCGAACCTGCCACCGTAGCGGTCACGCGGTTCCAGACTGAAGCGCCTAGAACCGCACGGCCACGCCGGCCGGCGTATTGTATGTTATTTCGGGCACTTGTTCTCTATACTTTATGGGAGAGAAAATACTTTTTTTCTCGTAGTTTGATTTTCTTTGAGAGTCACTTTTCGCAAATCATTAAAAGACCACAAAAGTTGATTGGAATTTTGCCTACAACAGGCATCTGAGCAACTTAGCCATGAACTGCGTACTTGTTTCTGAATGCCACCTAGCCTCAGATATCAATATTGTCAGTGACAGAAGTTACAATATTGAGAAAGAGTGAAACCAGTTAACTTTCTCATCTTTACAACCAGTTTGTACTGCGTATGACTCATGTAGACTGTGTAAGTAAACATGTCTCTGTGGATTATTTATTTCAAGAAAAGTTAGCAGACAACCTCCGCAGTGCTGCTCGTTACATATCTTCAACAGTTGCAAATTTCGTGTTCATACGAGACGACTATTGCCAAGCTCAGCGACATAACTACTGTGGCAGTATTGCAGTGTGGCAAAGCTTTGTGTTGTGTGTTTCAATTTGTTTGAGGCGGATTGAGTGAAATAAAGCTCCATTATTTAGTTTTATAGCTTACTGAACTAGTGAATCATGTATAAAGCCAACTTAAGTAAACTGGGTACTTCCTGTACATGTACAATACGCAAGAAACAAAGTGTCTCTGAATTTGATAAAAAATAAATTATTATTGATCTTAACTTAGATATGAAATGCAAAGAACCTGTGAAACTGTTCAAGAGGGACAACCACTTATTAAATATTGCTAAAAGCAAAAAATAATACATTTCTGAACAAAATAATTAAGCAAAGCATATAATATTTTACTTTGACACATTGTACTATTTTTCCTACCTTTAACGGCCAATATACTGCAATTACAGTAATCCTAACGTCAAAAGCTACTACACTCGCTTCCCCGAAAATAACCCCTGTCACCTCCCGTTTTAACATACTCCAGATGTCGGAATTTAATAATAACGATGACATGTATGAAATGTTTTAATATATTAATCGATACAATTCACAGGACGAACTCAAATCACCTCTTGTTACTCTTTGCAAATCTTGCAGTAACTGCACCAATATGATTCTCAATGTCTCGATGGATCTCTGATAAATCAAGTTCAGTGCGACTTTGGTGTGCTGAGAGACTGCTCTGACACGTCGGACTCCCAAGTCGTGGTAACAGGGAGGCAACTGTTGCAGACTGCAACTTAATCGAAAAGCAGTAATGCAACGTAAATCTTTACGAGTACGAATAATTCTGCTGTCCCGAAATTTGATGATAAAGTAAAGAACAAGGTGATGCTGTTCAGGAGGAACCAAAATGTAGGAAACGTATCTATAATTTGAGATCAGAGAAATGTTATGGAGCTAATGAAAAGAATGTCATAACTGACAGCAGCCATTACACCTTAGGTTGAAAAACTCGTTAGGGGGAGACAGAGGAATTATTCCAGATGACGTAATATTGCAACCTGGACGATTACTGATTATGTGGCAATCCGATAAGAATTGCTTACATTCAGGTCCATTGAGATGAACAGATTATTATCAACAAGCCACATCATTTATTTATTCCTTTAAGAGGCCTAACAAATCACACCGCCTACAGGGCCCACGCAGATTTTGATTCGCCTCTTGTGACCCGTAGTCTTCGTTGCCTCGAAACCGACTCGAAATTCTGGGCTGAAAACGCGTAACGCCAAGCACAAACAATACATGAGTTTGTAACGCAATAACACAGTGCCCACATATAATTTTTTCGTGCTTTATTATCTACGTACGTTTAAATGAAGTGTATAAATATGTTGTGTATATTATCGTGAAGTATACATGTTTTAATATTTTCCTGTGACCCCCCCCCCCCCCCCTCCATGTACCATGGACCTTGCCGTTTGTGGGGAGGCTTGCGTGCCTCAGCGATAAGACAGCCGTACCGTAGGTGCAACCACAACGGAAGGGTATCTGTTGAGAGGCCAGACAAACGTGTGGTTCCTGAAGAGGGGCAGCAGCCTTTCCAGTAGTTGCAGGGGCAACAGTTTGGATGACTGACTGATCTGGCATTGTAACACTAACCAAAACGGCCTTGCTGTGCTGGTACTGCGAAAGGCTGAGAGCAAGGGGAAACTACAGTCGTAATTTTTCCCGAGGACATGCAGCTTTTCTGTATGGTTAAATGATGATGGCGTCCTCTTAGATAAAATATTCCGGAGGTAAAATAGTCCCCCATTCGGATCTCCGGGCGGGGATTACTCAAGAGAACGTCGTTATCACGAGAAAGAAAATTGGCGGTCTACGGATCGGAGCGTGGAATGTCAGATCCATTAATCGGGCAGGTAGGTTAGAAAATTTAAAAAGGGAAATGGATAGGTTAAAGTTAGATGTAGTGGGCATTTGTGAAGTTCGGTGACAGGAGGAACAAGACTTCGGTCAGTTGAACACACGGTTATAAATACAAAATCAAATAGGGGTTATGCAGGAGTAGGTTTAATAATGAATAAAAAAAATAGGAGTGCGGGTAAGCTACTACAAACAGCATAGTGAACGCATTATTGTGGCCAAGATAGACACAAAGCCCATGCCTACTACAGTAGTACAACTTTATGTGCCAACTAGTTCTGCAGATGACGAAGAAATTGAAGAAATGTATGATGAAATAAAAGAAATTATTCAGATAGTGAAGGGAGACGAAAATTTAATAGTCATGGGTGACTGTAATTCGATAGTAGGAAAAGGGAGAGAAGGAAACGAAGTAGGTGAATATGGATTGGGGGTAAGAAATAAAAGAGGAAGCCGCCTGGTAGAATTTTGCACAGAGCACAACTTAATCATAGCTAACACTTGATTCAAGAATCATAAAAGAAGGTTGTATACATGGAAGAAGTCTGGAGATAGTGACAGGTTTCATATAGATTATATAATGGTAAGACAGAGATTTAGGAACCAGGTTTTAAATTGTAAGACATTTCCAGGGGCAGATGTGGACTCTGATCACAATCTATTGGTTATGAATTGTAGATTAAAAATGAAGAAACTGCAAAAAGGTGGGAATCTAAGGAGATGGGACCTGCATAAACTGACAGAACCAGAGGTGGTACAGAGTTTCAGGGAGAGGATAAGGGAACAATTGACGATAATGAGGGCGAGAAATACAGCAGAAGAAGAATGGGTAGTATAATATAATAAAATAATGGAATAGATTATAATAAAATGTTGAAATGCGTGGCTTTTTAAAAGTATTGAATTAATGACATTAATTTTTTGGCATGAATGACAAGATCAATAAGCTGAGCCGTGCCTGGAAATACGTTCGTATTAGTTCATACTGCAGGGGGAAGTAGTTTCTTTCTCCGCTGTAGATTTGTGCTTACCCTTCTTTATAATGCTACGTTTGGTCGCCGTGTTCACCTTCGAAGTCTTGACCGTGTTCCCATTGAGCTTATTGGATCCTCGTAATATTCCAAAGTACACAGGTGAGCTCCAGTTCTTGTAATTATCGTACTATTTGAAATAACAACTCACACGACATTTCTGTTAATAAAACAATACTATATTTTCTAAACGGTACACATATGAAATACATTATCCTCACTTATTCATAGCGACTCCAAAATGGCGGTCTACAATTACTCGCTAAAAATGGCGTGCTTCTCACTCGTTCACTAGCTGAGTGCGAATCCTTCCTTCTTCCTACTGGTACAAGAAAAACTCCTCTGTTTTTTAACAACTGAAAGTCAAAAATACATTACGGTAGGCATAGGCTCTATGATGGGCTACCGTTTTATCTTCTCTCTTTGCCTTTAAAGAAGACGAAAACATAAAAGAAATGCAAAAGGTTTATCACAGTAGCTTTGAGAGATGAAATAGTGAAGGCAGCAGAGTATCAAGTAGGTAAAAAGACGAGGCCTAGTAGAAATCATTGGGTAACAGAAGAAATATTGGATTTAATTGATGAAAGGAGTCAGTGTAAAAATTCAGTAAATGAAGCAGGCCAAAAGGAATACAAACGTCTCAAAAATGAGATCGACAGGAAGTGCAAAATGGCTAAGCAGGGATGGCTAGAGGACAAATGTAAGGCTGTAGAGGCTTATCTCACTAGGGGTAAGATAGATACTGCCTACAGGAAAATTAGAGAGACCGTTGGATAAAAGAGAACCACATAAATGAATATCAAGAGCTAAGTTCTAAGGGAAAGCAGAAAGGTGGTAGGAGTGTATAGAGGGTCCATACAAGGGCGATGTACTTGAGGACAATATTATGGAAATGGAAGAGGATGTAGATGAACATGAAATGGGAGATACGATACTGCGTGAAGAGTTTGACAGAGCACTGAAAGACCTGAGTCGAAATAAGGCCCCGGGAGTAGAAGGCATTCCATTAGAACTACTGACAGCCTTGGGAGAGCCAGCCCTGACAAACCTCTACCTTCTGGTGAGCAAGATGTATGAGACAGGTGAAATACCCTCAGGCTTCAAGAAGAATATACTACTTCCAATCCCAAAGAAAGCAGGTGTTGACAGATGTGAAAATTACCAAAATATCAGTTTAATAAGTCACGGCTGCAAAATACTAACGCGAATTCTTTACAGACGAATGGAAAAACTGGTAGAAGCCGGCCTCCGGGAAGATCAGTTTGGAATCCGTAGAAATATTGGAACACGTGAGTCAATACTGACCCTACGACTTATCTTAGAAGCTAGATTAAGGAAAGGCAAACCTACGTTTCTAGCATTTGTAGACTTAGAGAAAGCTTTTGACAATGTTGACTGGAATACTCTCTTTCAAATTCTGAATGTGGAAGGGGTAAAATACAGGGAGCGAAAGGCTACAGGGTTGTAGTCTCTCTCCGATGTTATTCAATCTGTATAGTGAGTAAGCAGTAAAGGAAACAAAAGAAAAATTCGGAGTAGGTATTAAAATCCATGAAGAAGAAATAAAAACTTTGAGGTTCGCCGATGACATTGTAATTCTGTCAGAGACAGCAAAGGACCTGGAAGAGCAGCTGAACGGAATGGACAGTGTCTTGAAAGGAGGATATAAGATGAACATCAACAAAAGCAAAACGAGGATAATGGAATGTAGTCGAATTAAGTCGGGTGATGCTGAGGGAATTAGATTAGGAAATGAGACACTTGAAGTAGTAAAAGAATTTTGCTGTTTGGGGAGCAAAATAACTGATAATGATCGAAGTAGAGAGGATATAAAATGTAGACTGGCAATGGCAAGGAAGGCGTTTCTGAAGAAGAGAAATTTGTCAACATCTAGTATACATTTAAGTGTCAGGAAGTCGTTTCTGGAGGTATTTGTATGGAGTGTAGCCATGTATGGAAGTGAAACATGGACGATAAATAGTTTGGACTAGAAGAGAATAGAAGCTTTCGAAATGTTGTGCTACAGAAGAATGCTGAAGATTAGATGGGTAGATCACATTACTAATGAGGAGGTACTGAATAGAATTGGGGAGATGAGGAGTTTGTGGTACAACTTGACAAGAAGAAGAGACCAGTTGGTAGGACATGTTCTGAGGCATCAGGGGATCACAAATTTAGCATTGGAGGGCAGCGTGGATGGTAAACATCGTAGAGGGAGACCAAGAGATGAATACATTAAGAAGATTCAGAAGGATGTAGGTTGCAGTAGGTACTGGGAGATGAAAAAGCTTGCACAGGATAGAGTAGCATGGAGAGCTGCATCAAACCAGTCTCAGGACTGAAGACCACAACAACAACAACAACAACAACAACAACAACTTCCTGTAGCAAACTCACTAGACAAGTCAATATGGTACTTCGGCCATCGTTTTTCATTTGAAGTTATTGTATGTCCATCCTTTTGACTGGAAGTCTGGGAGACCACGGCCGTTCACCATTGTACGAAAATGAAACGCCTGAAGCCGTCCTTATAGTGTGTCAACTAAGGCCTGAAGATATCGCATTGAAGCGACGAAACAGGTAGCTACACAACAAATAAGATCATAAGGACGGCTGTAGTCGTTTCATTTCCTTAAATCGTTATATATTTTCTTGTCCAAATAGCAGAACTCATCGATTACTTTTAATATCTAATATCCTCATTTAACAGTATCAGCATCACCTGATTTAATTCGACGACATTCAAAGACATTAAAACTAATCATCACAGAAGATTTTTATTAAGTCCATTCAGATACTAAGGAAAAGCCATCGTTTAATGTTGATGAATCTCTCAGTTAAAAGTGGATACAATGTTAGGATCTCTGTCTATTTAGTCCGCATATATACTGAACATGACTTAATGAGCATAATGCTCTTCCTATTATTTTCGCGGTTTTTGCTATCAATCAAATGCAGAACTGACCGATCCCCGATGTTGCAGCCGATGACTTGATCAGGCCCGACGCACAAGTCGCCGAAGTGGCGTCAACTAAAAAGACTTGCACCACGCGACCGGTCTACCCGACGGGAGGCCCTAGCCACACGACATTTCATTTCACTTGATCAGGCTGTCCCACGCCGCCTGCGAATACCTTGTATATTGTAGTGCTTCGCATGGTTGCCAGAAACCTACCTTAGCCAAGTTCTACGGGAGAGAATGAGCAGAATGGTGTATCTGAATGGATCGGCATGTAAACATGGCAGACGTACGTTGAAACATGGTGAGACATTCTGTGGCTGAACTTAAAATTTGTGACAGGAACGTAAAACAGGATCGCAATAGAAAATTTGATAAGATACATATCACTAACTTTCATTCAGGCAAGTAACTCTCAGATTAATGGAGTATTCTGTTTGTCCGACTGTTCTGCTGAGCGCCAGGCGTCGTTTGATGAAAGGGTACATTAGCAAACGATTTGTAGGCGAGCTTTGCTTATAATGTAAACCAAATAATCTCTGCCAACAATACTGTGGTGCAAGTCCATAATAATGAGTAGCAGACGGTAGTGGAACAGAACATGTAAATAAAATTCTTGTATCAATTTGTAACACGCAAAATGTGATTCAATCAATAAAATAACGTCGAAAATGTCCTCCAAACGGTTTTACATCAATGGTCAATTTTTTCTAGTGATTTAAAAATACTGGATGTAATCCTGAAGATTGTCACTATTTTCAATTCAAAATTGCCAATGGTTAGTTTTCCCCTGTAAAACAGATCAATGTAGGGAAAACGGACTTACAGGTACCTCCCAAACTCCTTTACTCCTTGAAAGATGCGTGATTTTTTTTTTTCGATAATTTATGTGACCAGGTTGTCAGGAAGCGTACATGAGTTCCACGTGACATACAAAAAGTTCCATTAATCATGGAAAAAACACCATCTAAAGAAGATTTTCATCATGACAAGGCTAGACTAGGCATGCATTAACAATTTTTATTTTATCCGCTTCCCTTACTCAGCAAATAATAGAAATCAGCAAGCATCGAAATATCTGTAAACCGAGAGGGAACTGTTCCCGCGCATGCATGACCAATTTCTGGATCGGTCAGCATTTCAGACAAACGTGGCTTTAGAATGACAGCAGGTGTTTGTGCTCTAGTTATAAAATAGGGATCAAAGAGATGGCGGAAAAATATTGAGCACTTGAAGATCGAAGTGCAAGACAATTCAGTTGCTCTTATGAAATTTTGGGGTTGCACTAAAATGTCGGTCACCAGCTTTCGTGAACGTAAATTGCAATTATGTCACCTTGTATTAATTATCAAAATACAGCCTGTGACAATATTTCAGTTACCTTTTCGTTATCTTTAAGAACAAGTATCGAATAAAACATATCGTGCAATATAGAAAATTACTGTTAATTTGATATATGAAACATAATTCAATAAAGTCAATCCATGATTGCTCTCTTGCGTTACTTACTACAAATGTTAATTCAGCCGGAGCGTCCTGAGCCGCAATTGCAACTGATGATTGAAATTCATCAGACTGATACAGCGTTCCATCCTTAACGTCAACAATTGCTTGTAAGAACGTAACTTCTCTTTTGAAGTTTTGAGAACGACTTTGTAGCGAGGGTGCTAATGATTGAATTAAAAGTGTAAGTTTATTGAGTATTTCTTTACTTTTCGTTTCTAAAACTTGCACCTGGTGCTCATCGTAATAAATTTTAGTTTTGATTTTCCTCCTGGGCACCAATAGCTGCGCTCAATTACGTGGTCTGGATTCGTTCCCTAAATCTGTGTTAGGTGCAGTAATTGAATACTGGAAATGGAAAGCGTTCGAAATGCCTTTCTTTTTTTTCCAAAAACGCCTTTTCAGTGCTGTTGTGTTCTTGGTATTTTGTTGCATCCCTAGACTTACCCCAAGTGTCAAATTATGGAAAAAAATCTACCAAACACTTATTACTAGAAGGTGCATGGTCTCTGTGCGCCGCGCGGGATGGCCGTGCGGTTTAAGACGCCATGTCACGGATTGCGCGGCCCCTCCCACCGGAGGTTAGAGTCCTCCCTAGGACATGGATGTATGTGATTTCTTAGCATAAGTTAGTTTAAGTAGTGTGTAAGTCTAGGGACCGATGACCTCAGCAGTTTGGTCCCTTACGAATTCACACATATTTGAACATTTTTTGTCTTTGTGCCTAGCAGTGCTTCCTTCAAAAATACCAAAACGCATTCCAATACATACAATTGACTTCTTTGATTTTAAAGATGCTGCTGTAACATTGTTGTTAACGCAGGCGTCTAAGATTTCCAAATGCAATATAATCTAAATATTCCATATCATCCACCTCAATTAGCTACCAAAAATCTTTTCTCTGAAACAGAAGAATGGAAAAATATCAATGTATTCAAAAGATGAAGACTATGGTAGATGTATCCCATGCTGTACTTCATCTGAAAGACCAGCCATGTTTATCAGTTGCAAAATAGCAAGATCTGTTGACAGCGTTGCTATTTCCTTCTCAATAGCACTGGTAGTTTTACAATAAATTTTGCAGCATCCGATATCTGGGATGGAGCTGTGTAAGAAACAGAAGGTTTTTTTCATGAATTTCATTGTGTTATCCTCTTGTTGTATATATAAAAGAGACGAGACTTTTGCTACAGTTCTACTACTTGAAATATGTCTGATGTATTTCTGTACTAGTATTATCAAAATAAAACGTAGTGCCTCTGTATCAGTGGCGCTTTGAACAAATATTTTCTTATTGGCACTTGTTAGCATCAGGCAGTTCCTTGATACGGCAATTAGAACTATATTACTATATTATTTGTTGTTTGATTTGTCTAATTATTTTTGGCAATGTAAAGGTGGGCAGCATAATTCTGTGGTGCCAGAATATCTTCTCAAATTCTGGATACAAATAAGTTATGTATAGTATAAAAAGGTAATACTGTTTTTTTAATTCCCCTGACGAATTTTTGGAGATCCGGCTCTTAGAACGTTTTCCACTTCCACTTTCCAGTTCCAAATCTATATCTAATGTTACTCTTGTATTAGTTACCAGTAGTTTCTCTCTGTGCGATGTCTCAGTGGTTCGACAGTCTAGAAAAATATTAATTTTTCGTTATTGATATATTTCCATTTTAATTTAGAATGTGTCACTCACTTCACGACAGTCGACAAACGAGAAACAAAACGTGCGCGGCAGACGAGGTTTAAAGTTGTGTGAGGCCCACAGCTCTGATGAACCGTAAGATCACTGTTCAGCAACACGAATTCATATATTTTTAATTTTATTTTACTGCCACGTAAAATGTAAAGATAACATTCCGTAAAACTTACGTTCACCAATTTAATCGCTTTTTGGCCTTTAACGAATAAAGCACTGCACCAAAAAACTTAAATTAAATTTTTGGCCCACCTACAATGTAGATCATGTTAACACTTAATCTGACAATGTGACCGTGGTGTATATTACCCCTTTACACCTTCGGGTAAAACCAGAGGGAGCAGAGGGGCTTACACGTTAAAAACTGGAAATCTTTGGGATATCCAGACACCTACGTAAATATGATGAATGTATAAATATAGGAATGGACAGGGAAATGTCAGCTGATTGTACAATAATTTTTACTTGCTTCAATAAACTTTTCTGCTTAACCAAAGGAAGCAGGTAGCAGCCGAAGGAAGAACAATACTGTCCAGGTGACATAGTCTGGTTTACTGAAGGATCAAAAACTTATGCATGAGTTGAGCCCATGTTCAGCCAACACTAGAGGACGCAGTCTCTCTAGGCAAGATGGCTACGGCATTCCACGCAGAGATATAGGTGCTACAAGGACCGTAGCATTTGCATTCAGCAGCTCTGAAATCTCTGTCAGCACCTTCAGAATTGACGATGGGAACTTTAAGAAACACTTGGAAACGGCGGGAATAGACAAGTCCCATAGTGCGGACTATGTGGTATGTGGATAAAATCGCATCTCATTTAATCTTCTAATCCGAAGCACTGAAGTCCAAAAGACTCAAAATATATGGCTAATTAATTCCTGACGAGATTTTGGCTGGCGGAGGCCTAGTAAAGAGACTCTTACCACTCTTAAGAGTACTTGCTTGCTTTCCTAGAATGATAGCCAGAGATACTACACAATTAACTTAGTTTCGGTGTGGGCAACAGGCACCTACGACCCCTGTTGTTTTGTCTCCCTAGTTAAATTGAATAAAACAATGAAAAGGGTGTTCATACGGACTGGCCCTCTCCGATTTCCTTCGTGCTTAGAGGATCTGATTTCTTAAAGCAGTAAAAGTCAAATCGCCTTTCGAGGTTAGACGATGCCCAAGTGGTGTTATATACGATACATTTGTATTTTGCTAACGAAGTCGTCAGTAGCTCAGCGCGTGAGTTCGTCAGTAGCTCAGCGTTTGAGTTCGTCAGTATCTAAGCGTGTGAACTCATCGGTAACTCAGCGCGTGAATTCGTCGGTAACTCAGTGTGTGAATTCATCGATAGCTCTGCCCGTGAATTCGCGTTTAGCTCAGTGCAGGAATGCATCACTAGCTCAGTGCGTAGCGTAATTGGATTGTAAGCATAATGTCGCTCGTTGGAATCTCGCTAGTACCATAATTCTATATTTCTTAACTAATGGAAATAACAATTCACAGGTACGGAATCATATTTTTTAATAAAAATGTCGTTTTTTTTATTTGTAGTTGCTATTTGCATGAAAATAGGGTATGCACCACAAAACAATATTTGTTGCTAAAGGGTATTCCACATCTCTGTATAAATTTCAGTTTATTTTTATATGATCAGTTTTTTGTTAAAAAATTATGATTCATTATTTGATAATTAACGTTTCCAATAGTTAATAAATATGAAATTTAAAATAGTGAAAAAATGTTTACTGCTAGAAAGATTCGATCTAGGAACATTACACTGTGCGCTTGCTTACGTGCCATTTTTATTCCTTAAAACATATTACATTGAGATATAAAACTAATATTAGTTGTTGTTAATAGCAAGACATCATCAGTTGCGCTAAGTCCTGAAGTTGATCTGTTTCAAGACCTGTAGCCAGCGTAGTAGTCTGTAGTAGCAGAACATCGGTGTGTCACTGTAATTTATTTATCTTGAAACTAATTCTGCTCCTCGAGATAAAACAAAGTTTTAATTCGGAAATTACTTCTTACATTTTATGTGGTTCCTAACTTTGGACAGGATTTGCATAGGGTAGTCAAGACAGCCTATCAGTGTCGAAATTTTGTTCAGTGCTACATAGTGTACCTTATGTCCAGGTAGCCAGGTGTAGCTATTATTTTTCGCTTTTGGATAGAGCTTTCAGTCTGGTTGTACCGTATCTATAACGTTCATTGTTTTCTCTGAGGTTCTATTTATCATGGCAAGGTTTTTTCTAATCCAATCCCACACATGTGTTTGATCTGTTGCATAAGACAGTGTACAGCAAGGTTTCCTCTGAATTATACAGTTCACCATATAAAGTTGTCCTTAGCTTTATTTTGTACAGTCTCTCGCCGGTTCGGATCATTTCGTTGACAACAGTCATATCACACCACACTGATACTGGAAATGAGGGCAATATTTTTAACATTCTTCTACATCTACATCTACATTGATACTCCGCAAGCCACCCAACGGTGTGTGGTGGAGGGCACTTTACGTGCCACTGTCATTACCTCCCTTTCCTGTTCCAGTCGCGTATGGTTCGCGGGAAGAACGACTGTCTGAAAGCCTCCGTGCGCGCTCTAATCTCTCTAATTTTACATTCGTGATCTCCTCGGGAGGTATAAGTAGGGGGAAGCAATATATTCGATACCTCATCGAGAAACGCACCCTCTCGAAACCTGGCGAGCAAGCTACACCGCGATGCAGAGCGCCTCTCTTGCAGAGTCTGCCACTTGAGTTTGCTGAACATCTCCGTAACGCTATCACGGTTACCAAATAACCCTGTGACGAAACGCGCCGCTCTTCTTTGGATCTTCTCTATCTCCTCCGTCAGACCGATCTGGTACGGATCCCACACTGATGAGCAATACTCAAGTATAGGTCGAACGAGTGTTTTGTAAGCCACCTCCTTTGTTGATGGACTACATTTTCTAAGCACTCTCCCAATGAATCTCAACCTGGTACCCGCCTTACCAACAATTAATTTTATATGATCATTCCACTTCAAATCGTTCCGCACGCATACTCCCAGATATTTTACAGAAGTAACTGCTACCAGTGTTTGTTCCGCTATCATATAATCATACAATAAAGGATCATTCTTTCTATGTATTCGCAATACATTACATTTGTCTATGTTAAGGGTCAGTTGCCACTCCCTGCACCAAGTGCCTATCCGCTGCAGATCTTCCTGCATTTCGCTACAATTTTCTAATGCTGCAACTTCTCTGTATACTACAGCATCATCCGCGAAAAGCCGCATGGAACTTCCGACACTATCTACTAAGTCATTTGTATATATTGTGAAAAGCAATGGTCCCATAACACTCCCCTGTGGCACGCCAGAGGTTACTTTAACGTCTGTAGACGTCTCTCCATTGATGACAACATGCTGTGTTCTGTTTGCTAAAAACTCTTCAATCCAGCCACACAGCTGGTCTGATATTCCGTAGGCTCTTACTTTGTTTATCAGGCGACAGTGCGGAACTGTATCGAACGCCTTCCGGAAGTCAAGAAAAATAGCATCTACCTGGGACCCTGTATCTAATATTTTCTGGGTCTCATGAAGAAATAAGGCGAGTTGGGTCTCACACGATCGCTGTTTCCGGAATCCATGTTGATTCCTACATAGTAGATTCTGGGTTTCCAGAAATGACATGATACGCGAGCAAAAAACATGTTCTAAAATTCTACAAGAGATCGACGTAAGAGATATAGGTCTATAGTTTTGCGCATCTGCTCGACGACCCTTCTTGAAGACTGAGACTATCTGTGCTCTTTTCCAATCATTTGGAACCCTCCGTTCCTCTAGAGACTTGCGGTACACGGCTGTTAGAAGGGGGGCAAGTTCTTTCGCGTACTCTGTGTAGAATCGAATTGGTATCCCGTCAGGTCCAGTGGACTTTCCTCTATTGAGTGATTCCAGTTGCTTTTCTATTCCTTGGACACTTATTTCGATGTCAGCCAAGCGAAAAACCAAAATGACCACAAATGTAAGGCTTTGAACCGTCCGTCTCCGGACGCAGGCGCAAACTACCCCCTTGAAGGGGAGGGACTCCTTTTAGTCGCCTCTTACGACAGGCAGGAATACCTCGGGCCTAATCTTACCCCGGACCCACAGGGGGTCTTCCAATTCCCTGTTCTTTGTTAGGTAAATGGAAATGCTGTGTGGCTAGGGCCTCCTCTCGCGTAGACCGTTAGCCTGGTGCAAGTCTTTCGAGTTGACACCACTTCGGCGACTTGCGTGTCAATGGGTATGAAATGATGATAAGGTCAACACAACACCCAGTCCCTGAGTGGCGAAAATCTCCGACCCAGCCAGGAATTGAACCCAGGCCACCAGCTGCAGTGGGTGAGTGGTTCTAGGTGCTTCAGTCCGGAACCGTGCGATTGCTACGGTCGCAGGTTCGAATCCTGCCTTGGGCATGGATGTGTGTGATGTCCTTAGATTAGTTATGTTTAAGTAGTTCTAAGTTCTAGGGGACTGATGACCTCAGATGTTAAGTCCCATAGTGCTCAGAGCCATTTTGAACCCGGGCCGTTAGGCATGGCATTCCATCATGCTGACCACTCAGCTACCAGGGGCGGGCTTTTGTATGGTATTTGATCCCGATAGGGTTCTTCATGTGGTTTTCTGTTAGTTCTTTGTATGACTTACTAGTGATTCTCGCAGTGCCGTTCTTGTGTAACTCATTTCTCTATAGTACCGGTATCTGTGCATATAATCCAACTCAGGACTAACATAAGCCACATTAATTGGAAGACCCCCTGTGGGTCCGGGGTAAGATTAGGCCCGAGGTATTCCTGCCTGTCGTAAGAGGCGACTAAAAGGAGTCCCTCCCCTTCAAGGGGGTAGTTTGCGCCTGCGTCTGGAGACGGACGGTTCAAAGCCTTACATTTGTGGTCATTTTGGTTTTTCGCTTATTCTGGTTTCTTCCTTCCTTCGTTTGTTTCCTTTCTTTGTCCTTCTCCCTCTCTCCCTCTCTCACTGTCTTCCTTACTATTTACCTTGCCTTCTTCTCCTTGCCTTCTTCTCCTTGCCTTCTTCTCCTTGTCTTCTTCTCCTTGCCTTCTTGTCCACCCTATGGTCTCCACCTCGGCGTTTGAGACAGACTGTCCTTTCTCTCCATCTCTCCCTTTTTTTCCTATTCTTCTTTCCTCCCAGTGCTTGCCTGAAGGCCGACCCACGCGTTAGCACGCGTAGCCGGTGACGGGGTAACGCTTAATTCCCCACCCTGGGTAGACAAGTAAGGCACGCATGTACCCCCTGGTAAAGACCAGGCCCAGGGAGGGGTGATTGCCTGAGCTGACACCTTCCGACCATGCCGATTGGTCCCTCCGTTCGTTTCTCGGGAGCTGTGACCTGAGTTCTAAACATTCACCTAAGGCGAGAGCGCCCTCTGAGAGGGTCCCCACAAGGAAGGAACGCGCCATCGGAGAACGCTGCCAATCATGGGGGATTCCTTCGCAATGGATTTCTCTTCTTCTTCTCTCTCGACTTCTGCCCAAAAACGGAAACTTGACCAACCATCAGTGACAAAAGTACTACTGCCTGCCCCGAAGTTCTTCGTAGTTTCTAGATCTGAGGATGGAAAGGATTTTTCATCTGTCAACCCTCTCGTTATTCAGAAGGGCGTAGATGCCATAGCCGGACCTGTCAAGTCATGTACCAGGATGCGTAACGGTACCTTGTTGTTGGAAACTGAGAGCGCCTTTCAGGCACAAAAACTCCTTTGGACCACACTCCTGTACACGTTCCCTGTCCGGGTGGAGGCTCACCGCACTTTGAATTCGTCACGTGGTGTGGTATATACTAGATCACTCGACGGATTGACTGAGGAGGAGATTCAGTCTTTACTCACTGAGCAGGGTGTGACGGATGTCCATAGGGTCATGAAAAAGGTCGACAATGACCTTGTACCAACCCGGACACTTTTCTTGACCTTTGATGGTGTTCAGCTGCCGTGACGCATCAAGGCAGGCTATGAGGTTATTTCTGTTCGCCCCTATGTCCCTACACCTACGCACTGCTACCAGTGTCAGCGTTTTAATCACACCCGCCAGTCTTGTTCTAATGACTGTCCACCTCCGTCTCCTCGTTGCGTGAACTGTCAGGGTGACCATGCAGCGTCCTCCCGCGACTGTCCCATCTACAAGGATGAACGCTGTATACAGGAAATTGAGGTCAAAGAGAAAGTGTCCACCTCGGCTGCTCGCGGGCTATTTGCTAGTATAAAGCCCATGCTGCTCCCAGCGGGGAAATACAGTACTGTTCTCACGTCTCCTCGGACTACCAGGTAGGTGCCGACACAGACATGCGATTTGACCTTTAGCGCTACGGTCGTCCGTTCGGCTAGTGCTAAGATCGCCCGGTCAACGTCTCCTCTTCCTCCCGTCACCCATAAGACACAAGCACCTTCATCAGCTTCTGCCAAGACTAAGACCCAGAAGTCAGATGCACGGGCCTTCAAGAAGGAACCATCCCGTGAAGACTTCCTACGTACCCCGAACTCCCAGCCATCGACCAGTACTTCGACTAAACGACCTTCCAAGAAAGCTCATAGGAAGCAAAGTTCTCCTTCTCCGCCACGGCGCGTTTCTTCTCCTGTGCAACCCAGCGGTTGACGCCCCAGGCCATCATCCGTTTCGCCTGGCCGCACCGCTGGTAGCCGAACATCTGGCCGTTCACCAGCGGAGGAAGCTCCCCCTCCCGGCCATCTTAACATGGTGGCCGACGAACCTATTGAAGAAATGGACGATGACTCTCCGCATATTGATAGCGGCGGCAGTGCTCGCTTGAAGCCAGGCCCTCAGCGGCCTTCGAGGTGACCCCTCCTTGCTTCTCCCTTTCCTTTTTCTTCTCACGATTGGAACTTCTTCATTGGAAGATTCGCGGTATTCGCTCCAACCGAGAGGACTTAAAGTTGCTGCTATGCTTGCACTGCCTGCTCGTAGTAGCTCTCTGGGAAACGAAGCTACGCCCATGCGATCGAATTGACTTGGCACACTATGCCTCTGTGCGTTTTGACCTACCCCCTGTGGCAGGTATTCAGGCTCGTGGAGGGGTTATGTTGCTGGTCCGGGATGATATCTACTACGATCCCATCACATTGCAAACCGATCTGCGGGCAGTTGCCGTCCGAATTACTCTCCCCACTTTTACATTTTCCATTTGTACCGTTTACACTCCATCGTTGTCTGTCGTTACTAGGGCAGACACGATGCAAATTATTGCTCAGCTACCTGCACCATTTTTGTTGACTGCAGACTTCAATGCCCACCATCCCATTTGGGGCTCTCCAGCATCCTGCCCGAGAGGCTCCCTGTTAGCAGACATTTTCAACCACCTCAATCTTGTCTGCCTCAATACTGGCGCCCCTACTTTTCTTTCGGACACAATTCACACCTATTCCCATTTAGACCTCTATATATGTACTACACAACTTGCATGCTGGTTTGAGTGGTACGCACTTTCTGATACGTATTCGAGCGACCACTTCCCTTGTTATCCATCTCCTGCATCATACTCCATTTCCATGCTCAACTAGTTGGAACATCTCCAAAGCAGACTGGGGGCTCTTCTCTTCCAGGTCGACTTTTCAGGATCAGACCTTCGCAAGCTGTGATAGTCAGGTCGCACACCTCACGGAAGCCATTCTCACTGCTGCTGAATATTCCATCCCTCATACTACTTCTTCTCCACGTTGCGTACCGGTCCCCTGGTGGACCGCAGCATGTAGAGATGCTTTATGTACTCGTCGACGAGCTTTACGCACCTTTAAACGCCACCCTATGATGGTGATTACTATTAATTATAAACGATTATGTGGGCAGTGTCATCGTGTTATTAAAGAAAGCAAGAAAGCCAGCTGTGCTGCTTTCACAAGCTCCTTCAACAGTTTTACTCCTTCTTCTGTTGTCTGGGATAGAGTGCGCTGGCTCTCTGTCACTAAGGTCCACTCACCAGTTTCTGGCTTGACAGTCGCGAATGACGTCCTTGTGGCCCCTGAGGATGTCTCCAATGCCTTCGGCCGATTTTTCGCAGAGGTTTCGAGCTCCGCTCATTACCACCCTGCCTTCCTTCCCCGAAAACAGGCAGAGGAAGCAAGACCACCTAACTTCCACTCCTCGAATCATGAAAGTTATAATGCCCCATTCACTATGTGGGAACTCGAAAATGCACTTGCCCGGTCACGGTACTCCGCTCCGGGGCCTGATTCTATTCATATTCAGTTGCTGAAGAACCTTTCTCCTGCGGGTAAAGGTTTTCTTCTTCGTACTTATAATCGCATCTGGATTGAGGGTTATGTTCCCACATGCTGGCGTGAATCTATTGTTGTCCCGATTCCTAAGCCGGGGAAGGACAAGCACTTGCCGTCCAGTTATCGACCCATTTCCCTTACCAGCTGTGTCTGTAAGGTGATGGAACGAATAGTTAACTCTCGTTTGGTTTGGCTGTTCGAATCTCGACGTCTTCTTACCAATGTACAATGTGGATTTTGTAGGCGCCGCTCTGCTGTTGACCATCTAGTTACCTTGTCGACCTTCATGATGAATAACTTCTTGCGGAAGCGTCAGACCGTGGCTGTGTTCTTTGATTTGGAGAAGGCTTACGACACCTGTTGGAGGGCGGGAATTCTCCGCACCATGCATACATGAGGCCTTCGCGGTCGCCTCCCTCTTTTTATTCGTGTATTTTTAATAGATCGACAGTTCAGGGTACGTGTGAGTTCTGTCCTGTCCGACGCCTTTCGCCAGGAGAATGGGGTGCCACAGGGCTCAGTTTTGAGCGTCGCTCTCTTCGCCATAGCGATCAATCCAATAATGGGTTGCCTCCCAGCTGATGTATCAGGCTCCCTTTTCGTGGACGATTTTACCATCTACTGCAGCCACAGCGTACATGTTTCCTGGAGCGCTGTCTTCAGCGTTGTCTTGACCGTCTTTACTCCCGGAGTGTCGCCAATGGCTTCCGTTTTTCTGCCGAGAAGATGGTCTGTATTAACTTCTGGCACTACAAAAAGTTTCTCCCACCGTCCTTACATCTCGGTCCCGTTGCTCTCCCATTCGTGGAGACAACAAAATGTTTAGGTCTTACATTTGACAGGAAACTTAGCTGGTCTCCACATGTGTCATACATGGCTGCCCGATGTACCCATTCTCTAAATGTCCTCCGTGTTCTCAGAGGTACATCGTAGGGAGCGGATAGAACCATCCTACTTCGCCTATATCGGTCGATCGTCCGCTCAAAGCTGGATTATGGGAGCTTTGTATACTCCTCTGCACGGCCGACCATCTTACGCCTTCCAATCCGAGCATTCTATACTAGCCCCATCCAGAGTCTTCATGCTGAAGCCAGTGAATTGCCACTAACCTACCGGCACGATATACTGCTTTGTCGGTATGCCTGTCAGCTATTGTCAGTGCCCAATCACCTGTCTTATCGTTCCATTTTTGATGACTGTCTCCACCATCAATGCGGGTTGTATGTATTTGCCTTGCTACCCCCTTGAGTTCGCTTTCGTTGCCTCCTTCAGCACCTTGATTTTTCACTCCCTGCAACCTTTAGAGTGGGCGAGAGCCAAACGCCACCTTGGCTCCAGGCTCAGGTTTGAGTTCACCTTGACCTCAGCTCGCTCCCGAAGGAGGTTACCCCAGCTTCAGTATACCGCTCACAGTTTGTCGAACTTCATTTGAAGTTCATTAATACGATCTTCATTTATACAGATGGCTCTAAGACCAATGACGGTGTCAGGTGTTCTTTTATTGTCGGGGCACACAGTTTCAAATATCGGTTCCATGGCCATTGTTCGGTCTTCACAGCTGAGCTATTTGCCCTCTGTGAGGCTGTTCTTTACAACCGCTGCCACCGACATTCTGCTTATGTCATCTGCTCTGATTCCCTGAGTGCCATCCACAACCTCAGTGATCCGCATCCGGTTCACCCTCTCATGCACCAGATCCAACGCTCTCTTCAGCAGCTGGTGGACGACGGTTGTCCGGTTACCTTTATGTGGGTTCCTGGCCATGTCGGTATCCCTGGGAACGAAGCTGCAGGTGGCGCGGCCAAGACTGCGGTCCTCCAGCCTCGGACAGCTTCTCATTGTGTGCCTTCATCTGATTTTAGCAGGGTCATTTGTCAGTGCATTTTATCACTGTGGCATGCCGATTGGTCTACACTTACTGAAAACAAGCTTTGGGCCTTGAAACCTCTCCCCACAGCTTGGACGACCTCTTCACGCCCTTCTCAGTGGGAGGAGGTCGCTTTGGCCCAGTTACAGATTGGACACTGCCGGTTCAGCCATCGCCATCTGCTGACGGCTGCGCCAGCGCCGTTCTGCCCATGTGGGCAATTGCTGACGGTACGCCACATTTTAACGTCCTGTCCGAATTTTAATACACTGCGCATTGATCTTGGCCTGCCATGTTCTCTGGATGACATTTTAGTGGATGACCCGGGAGCAGCTGCTCGCATTCTTCATTTTATCCATTTGACAGACCTGTCTAAGGACATTTAGTTGTGCTGTTTTCTTTTAATCCCTAGCCTGTTAATGTGTCTTTTATAGTGTTGTCCTTTTTAGTTGCTGTTTTAACCTTGTGCCTCGCAGTGCATTCATAACTTAGTCTGGGCACTAACGACCACTGTATTTGTGTGCCCTAAAACCACAAAAAAAAAAAAAAAAAAAAAAAAAAAAAAAATTAATTCGAATAGAGATGTTGTGATTCCACTCTGATCATTGTGTAGTAATTTAGAGCTGCAAGACATAAAGATTGCTTATCATTGTTACTGATTATCTTTCATGTTTTGACGAATATGTTGTTTCATGACTTCGTGCTGTTCATTGCATTTTTTGAAGCAGACTTTATGGAAATTTGAATTTTTAAAAAAATATAGGATTTAAAACACTTTAACAACTAAAACACAGCAAAATTTGCAGTATACCTTTATTTTATATAGTTTTAAAATAACAGTAGGTAGTTACCTCTTTACTCACAGATAATTACTATGTGGAAAAACATATTTTAGTTTTGAGAAATTGTATGTGAAATCAACACTGATTTTACTACTCATCATTTCAACATAGAATGATTACTGCACTCCATAATTCTATGAAGGGAGAAACTCTGCCACATTTTAATTTTAAAAGATCAACTAGAAAGTAATCATGTTTTCCTATGGGGCCCTAAATCATATTATAATCACTTTCAGTCTGCATGCATTTCCAGTAGACATTCCTAGGACCTCCAAGCAAGTCAGACCATCACACTGTTAACACGAATCTCTTATCTCCCTCTTCTCACCCCTAAATGGCCAAGGTCACTAACGCAGGCTTGTGAGATGTCGATCGACCCAGAGGTAAGCTGGTTCGAATCTTGTCAGTATTTGGCTGGCAGAGGCAGGAGAGGTGATGGCATAGAGTATCTTATCACAAGACTTTGCACCTATGTCCTGGTTTAAATACCAAGCCTCTCCACAGCCTCTCATTAAGTGACATTGTTGGTGGTAATCCGTCCGTCAGATGGGGACATTAAGCTCAGTGGCGCCATTGGTGCTCTTCGAGAACATTAGGTTATGTGCTGGCACCAGGTTTCACCTCCCTTCTCTCATCTTCTCCAACACAAACATGGCACTACACTATACACACACCCATTACAGTCACCTACACTTAATAGATATACTTAAGCATACAGTTATATGAGGGTGGGTTGAAAAGTTCTTGGAATGGAATAGAAAAAAAGTACTTACATCACTGAAACTTTTTCTTTATTTTTCAATGTTGTCACCTTGTAGATTAATGCACTTGGTCCACCGATGTTCTAGTGCCTTGATCCTATCTCGAAAATGAGTTTCATCCAGGCCTGAAAAATAGTTGTCAACTCAGTCTATAAGTTCTTTGATTGAAGTGAATCTTCGTCCACCAAGAAAAATTTTCAGTTTTAGGAAGGAATATAAGTCTGACAGAGCGATATCAGGTGAATAAGGTGGCTGTGGCAACATCCATATCTTAGTTCATGTAATTTTGCCATGGCAATGGCACGTGTGTGTGGGCACATATTGTCTCGATGGAAGATGACTTTCTTCTTTACTAATTTTCACGAATCTTTTGTTGCATTTTCTCCAGGAGGTTAGCGTAGTGTTCTCCAGTAATTGTTTGCCCAGTGGGGAGATAATCTACGAACAGAATCCCCTTCATATCCCAGAACACTGATGCCATGACCTTTCCCACCAAAGGCATTATCTTTGCTTTCATTGCTGGTGGAGAATCAGCATGTTTCCACTGCTCCAACTTGTTTTTTTGTCTGGGGTATAGTAGTGCACCCAAGTTTCATCTGTGGTCACAAACCAGTGGAAAGAATCTTGTTCATTTCTCCTAAAATGGGCCAAACATTGTTGCGGTATGTCCATTCTCATGCGTTTTTGATCCAGCGTCAAGAGTCATGGCACCCATCTTGCAGGCACCCATCTTGCAGGTAGTTTTTCCATTTCTAATTCTTCAGTTAAAATGTGATATACCCTTTCACATGACATCTGGCAAACGTGAGCAATTTCACGCACTTTCAATCGGCGATCCTCCATGACCATTTTGTGCACTTTTCTGGAGTAGTGACACATCTTCGTCGACCACTGCGTGGATCATCATCTAAGCTCTCCTGACCAAATTTAAATTCATTTGTCCACTTGGCAACAGTTGAATATGAATGAGCAAAGTCCGCCAGTGTATTCGGAAAACTGCTATGGATGTCCTTTGCTTCCATACCTTTCTTTACGAAGTACTTAATCACTGCTCGAATCTCAATTTTTTTCCATCTTCGCAAATCACTACACGGACACAACAACAGAGCCACGTCACAGCCACAGCTCTCTTCCAAGAGCACTGACGTGGCATGTGTTTACAGGGAACAGTCCAATGAATATCACATGAACAACTCATTGCGCTAGCGCTGACCTCTCGTGCTGATTTCCAGAACTTTTCAAACCATCCTCGGACTTCGTGAGGGAAAAGTGCCTGCGGGCATGAAGGACAGGGGAAAAGCTTTACAATTCAGTGGCTGAACGTGCCTTTCGAGATCTCCCAGCCATTCACACCATATGACTTTTTTTTTCCTTTCTCTTCAAATGAAGAGGTAAAAACGCAGATGTTTTTGTTTTTCTAACAATTATTTTTGTTTTTGTAGCTCAAACCACCAAAACAGCAACGTTTTCTTTGAGGCTTTCCACCATCTGTCGCTGCACTGATAGCTGCATGACGATGTTGTGCTACCTTGTTCTTACGTTAGGTGGCTGTTGCTGTTATCCCCAACGAAAAAATCTGTGCTTACCGAAGAAACAAAGTTATCCATCATCGTCAGCTGTCGTGTCTTCTTCACTTTCAGTTTCTGTCTCTGAATTAGTGTTGTGATCACTAAATATATCGAAATCAGAATCATTATCCCTGTCGCCCAACTCTTCATCTGAGAATTCATTCTTGAACATCCACATCTGTCTCACATAAAACTCGTTGCATAGAAGGTCCAGTTTTCCTCGCCATGGAGATACAGTTATGACATGCAAAAACTGTGGTACAATAATTCTGTAAGACCTCCGAAAGACTAAAAATAAGAAATAAAAATTGTCAACATGTAAGTATTCTGGTACGTGTAGCTTGTGATCCAACAGAACGGTACATTGAGAGGTCCGCTTGCTTCACAGGAGTGTACAAAATATCATGATATTGTAGCTGTTAGAGAGATGGTCCACATTACTACTGAAGGCCTAAAACTGGTGATAAGAACGCTAAATAGGACCGTAAAAAAGATTATCTTGTATTCCCAGAAACTTTTTGCAAAAATTGAGGCTTTTGGACTGGTGGTTTAAAGAATCGGTGGGACAAGGACCTATAATTTGGGACAAAAAAAGGACATCGCTGTCTAGTGTGGCGCAGAGGCAGCGTTTGTATGCCTCAAAATTGGATAAGCTGCTTGCCGGCCACTGTGGCTGAGTGGTTCTAGGCGCTTCAGTCCAGAACAGCGCTGCTGCTACGGTTGCAGGTTCGAATCCTGCCTCGGGCATGGATGTGTGTGATGTCGTTAGGTTAGTTAGGTTCAAGTAGTTCTAAGTCTAGGGGACTGATGACCTCAGATGTTAAGTCCCATAGTGCTTAGGGCCATTTGAACCATTTTTGATATGCCGCTCCTTGTAACCCACCAAGCATCAAGTAAGTCCACATAGGTATGTGAGTTCAGCAATGTCACAGCTGCACCCGTGTCCACTTGTAGTCTGAGCTGCTTGTCCATCATTGTACTTCAATCAATTCTGTTATCATCGCTCCCCCCTCCCTCCCCCTCCCCCCCCTGCCCCCCCCCCCCCCCCCCGAGAACTAATGACACCCGACACCCGTGATCAGGAGCCACTGCCGTGATGTCACACCAAGGCTCAATCTGATCATCTGTAACACAAGATACATCGAAAGATTGAGCAATATTCAACACTTCAGCCAAAGACGGATTCTCGCACGTTGATGCACCTCATTGTCTGGAGCCATTCGAATGCCGGCATCATGGACCATAGAATCAGCATAGGAATCCCGATGAGCACCAGTAACGACATTTGGGTCAGAGACAGTGGAGTTTGGCTGCCCAAGCCTGGTAGGATTAGTGTAGCTGTTCATAACAAAGAAATCGACACACTCTGCAGTGACATTGTGCACTTGGAAAGCAGCTTACACATTTCGTCGAACGAAAGAGATGCTGGTTCCTGGAGCAGGGCTGATTGGCACAACAACTGGTGGTGAAATCCAAGAGAAGAACAAAGTGCTACTAAAGTTCCATCAGTGACACCAAAACCAGTGTCACAGTTGCACCTTTGTCCACTTGTAGTCTGAGCTCCTTGTCCATCACGTGCACTTCAATAAATTTTGTTGTTATTCGTAAGCAATGCAAACACACGATTCACTTCCTCGCTGAATCCACTTCTCATAAGCCTCTAAGTCTTTGGTCTCGTCATCTTGAGGGGCGGATAGGTGACCGGTACGCCGACAGGGTTGAAGCCTCCATAGACAATGTGGTGATAGCAGCCTTAAGTGACTGCTGCTGCTCGCGGAATGATTTGAACACTGCCTCAATGGCCATGAAAACTGATGGAAGAGCCAGATAGACTCAGCTTACGAAAGTGAACATCTTACTCATCGCTAACTATCTCATAATGCTAGACACAATGAATAGAGCAGCCACAAAAAATGGTTCAAATGGCTCTGAGCACAATGGGACTTAACGTCTGAGGTCATCTGACCCCTAGATTTAGAACTACTTAAATCTAACTAACCTAAGGACATCACACACATCCACGCCCGAGGCAGGAGTCGAACCTGTGACCATAGCAGTAGCGCGGTTCCGGACTGAAGCGCCTACAACTGCTCGGCCACAACGGCTAGCTAGCCACAAAAAACCAAAGTTTGTTTACCCACAGTCAAGCTAAGATCAAAGATTAGAGCAGCAAAAAGTGAATGGCTAAGACATGAATGTGAAGAAATTGAAAGCATGCAAGCTTCACATGACGATTTTAACTTACATAAAAAGTTAAAAGAAACTGCTGGGATACATAGAAGAAAAAACATCTTCTTATTAACCAACAAAAGTAATAAAATATTTCTAGATACCAATGAGAAGAAAGAGATATGGGAAGACTACATTAAGAACCTCTTTTCAGATGATAGACCAAATGCTGAGATATCTGGGAACAACAATTTAACAGTACCTCCAATCACGAAAGAAGAAATCGAGAAAGCCATCAAAAACTCAAAAACCAATAAATCCACAGGGCCTGATGAAATTCCAATCGAACTTATTAAACTCCTTGATGAAGAAGGTATCAAAGTCTTGAACAAACTGTTTAGCAAAATTTATGACACTGGTCATTACTCTGGCGAATGTCTATTATCAACATTCATTCCCTTACCACAGAAGAGGAATGCGAGAGGATGTGAAGATCACAGACTCATTAGTCTTATGAGCCATTCTCTGAAAATATTTCTGATGGTCATCCATCAAAGGCTATACAAAAAAGTCAGAAATTCATTAGGGAGACACAGTTTGGATTTAGGAAAGGTTTAGGTACAAGATGAGGAATAGTCGCACTACAAGTTCTAGTACAAAACTGCTATGATCAGGGTAAAAATGTTGGCCTCTGTTTATTGACTATGAAAAAGCATTCGATAGAGTATAACATCATAAAATCATGGAAATTCTCAAAAGAATTGTTATAGATGAGAAAGATATCAGCTGTATAGACAATTTATATTGGAATCAGACAGTGCAGGTTTAATTTGATAATGAGGACACAGATTTGGTCAATGTATGTAGAGGAGTCTGACAAGGATGCATACTATTACCCCTGTTATTTAACTTATACTCTGAGAGTATTTTTCAGGAGGCACTTGATGATGTAGAGAAGGCTTAAAAGTTAATGGAGTGTATATCAACAACATTCGCTATGCTGATGACACGATATTGATAGCCGATAATTTAGATGCCCTTCACCAACTCGTCAACATTGTAGGAGATTACAGCAGTACTCTGGGTCTGAATATTAACATCAAAAAGACTAATTTTATGATTGTCACACAAGAGTCCCACTCATTTAAAGATCCAAATCTACAATTTCAAGGGTCTGTAATACAAAGAATCAACAAGTTTAAATACCTCGGAACCTGGCTTTGTGAAGACTGGTGAACAGACTTGGAAATAAAATGTCGCATAGAGAATGCCCGAAATGCATTCATAAAATTTAAGAATATTCTTACAAGCACAGACCTACACCTAAACCTTAGATCTGTAAAATGCTACATCTGGTCCGTGCTTCTATATGGCTCTGGAGGATGGACACTAAATATGACAACAACGAAGAAGTTAGAGGCCTTTGAAATGTGGATATATCGCAGAATCTTTAAAGCACCATGGACCTCAAGAATAACAAACACCGAAGTACTGGAACAAATGAACAAGCAGCGAGAAATGTTGACAGTGCCTAAAGGAAGAAAAACTGCATACCAAGGACATATTGTACGGAACACCAAATATATGCTTCTGCAGTTAATATCAGAAGGGAATATTGAAGGAAAAAGAAGACAAGGGCGAAGAAGAACATCCTGGTTGGACAATATAAAGCAGTGGATGACACTACAAAATGTAGACCAGCTATTACATACTGCACTTCACAGAAGAAAGATGCAGCATGTGGTCACTGACATCCATTAATGGATAAGCTGCAGAAGAAGAAGAAGTCAAGCAAATAACAAACATAAAAATGGTACAATAAGCAGTAGAACAACACAATCTGAGAAATGACCATGCCTAATGTTACCAGCTATGCAAAACGAAATAAGTGAAATGCTTCTACTCCCCCCCCCCCTCCCCCCCCCCCCCCCCCCCCAAAAAAAAAAAAGGAGTCAGAAAAATCTGAAATAAAACAAGATGTGTTATTGTTCAGTTTGATTTTTGTAATAATTATACTGTGTAAGGTGTAAGTGAGGAACATACACGAAAATACAGTAAGATTGAAATTGTTAGATAACTCCAACCATATTAAGAGCAATTTGCTCAAATTTTATACACAGACAAGCCAAAAAGTAATCAACGCTGAAATTATTTTGATGGAATTGTTTTAGTATTGATTCAGGCTCTTGAAAAATACTTTACTCATGGTTGGTATGTTGTTCAGTTTAAATATACTTCAGGAAATAAGTGTTCCACAGAGTTTTGCATCTATCTTAAATGCGTGTATAACATTTCATTTTAATGATTTTTAATAGCTGGAGAGAAAAGTGCAAAAGAATAAGAATTTAGAGGTGTGCATTATGCATCTTATTAGAGAAATGATCTCTAGATGCATTAGTAATTCGAATGGAGATATAACAATTTGATATTTTATTTCTATGATATACATATAAAATATCTGCCTATATTTTGTCTGCTTTGCGTAGAACGGCTTCCTTCATTATTGTGAAGCTGCAACACTTTGCTGATGTTAGCTCTGCTGCAACAGTGTTTCCAGTAAGCCTCTCAACTGTTTATTTTTCGTAGTTACGTTTTCACTCTTGTGTATGCTGACAACCCCAGAACACTCACCAGCACAACTTTAGTTTGCTTTCTTTGTGTTTTTTGATTCTGTCTAATAATACATTTTCATGGAATATTCAAGCGAGTTTTGAAATCTTAATTCAATGCAAGTAATTTTCCTTTAATCAACATGAATTTTAAGCTTCCTTACTTTTAAGGAAAAAAGCTAGAGAAGAAGCCAAATGATTGTGAATGAAGCCATACTTCCGCATCCCAGACAAATCACTCATTCCCCAGCTAAGTGGTAATAGAAAGAAGCCAGAGTTAGATCTACAAAAATTGATTTGGCAACACTGAACCTGTCGCGTTGTCCTTACATAGGGGAGTGCGGCGGTAGATGGTGCGGCGGGTACAGCATCGTGTACACGAAAGCTGCGAATAAAGAAAGGATTGCCAACTCAGTGGCAAGCGCTATTTTGGACCCAAGGGACTATAGCAGTGCTATGGACAGAACTATTAAATTCTCATTTATGAGCAACTGAATTGAACTGTATGTGCGTAAAGCAAACAATGAACTACAGCTTTTAATTGTTTCCTGGTTTCTACTGGAAATATGAAGCGAATAAAGTAACAACTTAATTTGGGGCAATTCTCCTGGGCTTTCCTTTGTAAAGGAACATTTGAAAATGGAGTAAAGTGTTTCAGCTTTTGCTCTGGAACCATCAATTTCATTTCCTGTCTCATTTGCTAGGGACTGGGCACTAACTTTGGTAAAACTAACAGCCTTTACATATGACCACAATTTCTTTGAGTTTTGTGAACAACATTTGACAATATTCTGCTATGTTAGTCATTGAAGGCATCAGGCATTGCTCTCTTGACATCCAAATGCTTTTCATTCAGCATCTCTCTATCTGTAGCCCTACACTTTGTTTCACACATCTATTGTGCAGTAATCGCTGTTTCTTTATACGCTTCTTTACTGTGACTACAGTCACCGTCCATTATGTTCCTCCCATTATGAATGGCCCTACTGGGTATATATCTATCCAGTGCATGGTCAATTACTGTTTTAAACTTGAGTCATAGTTCCTCTACTACTCCTGCCCTGTACTGGAAGTTTCTAGTTCCTCACTGAGATTTGACACTATGATTTTTATCTAGTTTACTGAACATACCATTTTCAGTGTGGACAACCTCAAAGAGGTCAGGTCTGCGTGTTGCCATTGGATCCAATATATATCCATCATGAGTGGGGTTCTGAACTATCTGTTCTAGGTAGGTCACTTCAAGGTAATAAGGCAACTGTGCTGTCTTGGAATGAAAAAGTGAAGGTGTCCATAAAGAAATTAGAGCTGTGACAAAACAGAATGGAAAGTAGCATGCTAGATATGTTCCTTATTCTAGTGGCACTATTAGAGGACACAGATAATCCACTACTTCCAGTGGAGATAAAAGGCTACCTTCTATATCATCTTGAAACATTAAAAACTCACTTTGAAAAGTATTTCAGTAATGATTTTCATAAATGTAATTGTATTAAAAATTTGTTCAAAAATAATCCTTGACTGTCATGTCTAAATACTGCATAAAAGAGCAAGAAGAAATTTTTGATATCACTTGTGATACTCCACTGAAGAGTAGACTTAATTAAGTTTTTGTTGGAGTTTTGAATATGTATTAGTAAGGAATTCCCAGCACTGTGCCAAAATGCTATTAAGAACATGATTTCATGTGCAACAACATACTTGTGCTTTTCACCTTTGACAGCTATGAAGTTGAACTATATTTGAAAGCTAAATGTATGCAAAGAACAAGTGGCTGTTTCTGATATTACACCATATCTTGAGGAATTTTCTTCTCAAAAGTTAGCCCATCCATCACATTGAACTTTGTCATTTAAATTTGTAATGCTCTTATAATCCTTCTTTGCTGAATTGTAAATATTACTCATTTCATAGATTTTTAATACCAGTAACTGAAAATGTGATAAAAGATATACACTTTTTTTTTTTTTTGCTCGTAAAAGAGGTGGGGAGTTGATACTACTTTTTCTTGTGAAGAGGAGTCCAAAGGAAAAAAGTTTGAAAACCACTGGCTTAGATTGCAAGTTCATGTGTAGGCTTCACCTGTTTAGCTGCACCTCCCAAATGACAGTGGACCTTCACTGTCTCATCCCCAGCCTTCTGCACTGGTCACACTCTACCTGCTATGATTGTTTTCTGCAGCCCGTCCACATGGTCTGTGTGATATTTTAATAGTCATTGGGCAAGCACCTGATAAAGTATATTGTGTTGAACGTCTATAATAATTTTCCAGATCAATGAAATTCAGGAAAGGGCACAGCACTATCATAAAATTGATCCATAAAACTGAGGTACAACAAATGAAAAGTAAGTAAGTGCATGAGCCGTGATGTGACTGCTCCAATTATCACCAGTGGGTTATATTATACACAAATTGGTGTGCAGTGTATTGCACATGGCCCAGTGAGTACATTTTTCCAAAAAACAGAAGCTGAGTACATGTTTTTCATAAATTTTATGCAGCTGAATTTCCACTTGAGGTTCTTTTGAATGGTTCCTGCAGAAAGAGAATTGGCTCAGTCATGTTTGGTCATTCACCTGCCAGAGCAGAAGTCAACTATGAATAGTTCTATAAATTTTCTAAATCCATTACTGCCTTAATTGACACTAAGAAGCTCATTGCTAGTGCTGTGTGTAATGTCACACTAATTTTCCAAGCTGACCACATGTATCAAAGATAGCCTGCATATTGCCTCTGGAACAGACACCACTAATACTAGGAACAGGGACAATATTTGAGACACTGGCGGATAGGCAAATAGTCTGGTTGCAAATTTGTGTTGTCCACATTGTCCCATGGCATCTGTACATTACATTGTCTAACATTCAGTAATATTACCACATTATAATGCAATTATAATAACAATGTTGAATGTCATCTATTATGATTTCGTGTTCTAAAAAATGTATTTGTATACCAACAGCTGTGGTTTACATGCTGTCAGTGCACTTAGTAAAATTATAGATTTTAATAATGTTATTTTTAAATTGTTTTTAAAACTGTCCTTAACAAATCATTGCTGCCATTTAGGTACATTTGTTATGAACATGACTGCAGTGGACACAGATGACATGCAGCAAGGTGGCAATGCCAAAATTAGGTATTCTATTGAAAAGAATGCCATAGATGATGCAAGTGGAAATTCTATTTTTGAAATCAACCCAACCACTGGAGAAATAAGAACAGCCATTTGTTGCCTTGATCGCGAGAGGACAGCGTATTATTCTATTCAAGTTGTTGCATCTGATGGAGGAGGACTCAAAGGTATGTTCAGTAAGCATTTCAGCAATAAAAAATATCCTTTAAGACCCATTTCCTTTTAAAAGTATTATCATCATCACATCATCAAGGCTACTCAAGGAGTTATCAAATCTTATGAGCCACACTAGGTAACTTCCTGCTTCACACTTAGCTAAAAAGATATGAATCTATTATTCTGTAAATTAGTGTTCAGTAAGAAATGAATATGTACTACATATAAGTTTAAGCGAGAATGTGAAGTACAGATTTAGTTCACTTACTTGAATTGTTGATTCAGATGAAACATGTTCTTTTCATTGGCTTAATTCTGCAGCAGTTACTTAATAAGTTTTTTTGTTGGACACTTTTTTGTGCAAAAGCATTATTTAACGATTTTAATATTGAAATATATTTGATAACTTTGAATCTACATCACACTCTTAACAACTTTTTTTACTCATAGTACATATTCAGATACATCAAAATGGCAAAATTCACATATTTATGATAAAATTGCACTAAAACGTGTAATTAATATAAAACAGTATTTCGTCCTATCATTTATAATTTATATAATTTTATGAGGATAAAATTTGTACCAAAGCTGTTATTTCTTTGCAATTATTTTTAATTAAATCATTAAAGCTGACAATCACCACAAAACCTATCAGCATACCATAAGTCTCCGCCCTCCTCTAGTTTCACAGTAACTGATAGTGAAGATAATGGAGTTCTTGTTGATGAAATATGTGTATTTACTGAATTATAACAATAATGCTTAACAGCAGTCAAGCTTATTAAGCCAATTAGGACAATTACATCAGCGGAGGTTCGAGTCCTCCATCTGGCATGGGTGTGTGTGTTTGTCCTTAGGATAATTTAGTTTAAGTAGTGTGTAAGCTTAGAACTCCCATAAGATTTCACACACATGTGAACATTATTTTGAAATGAAATGATCATTTGACATTATAGGCTGGGAGATGCCATCTGGTTTGATTTGGCCACCTAGTGCAAGTCTTTTTATTTGACACCATTTCAGCTAGTCACGCATCGATGGTGAAGACAACAAAACACTCAGTCCCCAGCCATAAACAAACCAAGGAGCCAATGATCTAAAGGCAGCAATGTCAACCACTGCACCATAAGCTGTGGACTATAAAACTAACATAAGTTTTTATCTTGAGTCTGAAGAATGGTTTAATTCATTTTTTTGTGCTAGTCTATTCTGTGTAATCCTCTTCTTTTCTATATAACTACTGTCATAGCCAGATGTAGAATTAACTTCCAGTGCTCATGTGGACAATATTAATACTAACCTTAGAGATTCCCCATCTAATGCAAAAATCTATAATGAATTACTGGCAGAAAGGAAGCTGCACAACTACTTAGTTAAATTTTTACAAGATTTCAAAGTGGAGCAAAACTGGCAACTTGCTTTAAATATTCATAAATGTAAAATTATGATCTTAAAAAAATGCATCATACTATGACTACAGTATCAATGAGTCAACTGGAATCAACCCTATTATGCAAATACATGAGTGTAAAAATTTGTTGGGAAATGAAACGGAATCATCACATAGGATCAGTTGTAGGTGAGGCAGGTGACCAACTTTGGCTGATTGGCAGGATACTGGGAAAACACACTCAGTCTACAAATCAGATTGCTTGAAAACCACTCAGGTGACCCATCTTACAGTAGTGCTCAAGTGGGTGGGACTGATACCAGATAGGACCAACATGGGATTTTGAACTTATAAAAAGAATTGCAGTATGGATGGTAACAACTTTGATTGACCCATGATGGATATGCTGAAAAAAGTGAACTGGCTGATGCTTGAAGATAGAACTAAAATATTATAATCTTCACTGTATAGACAATAACATGTATTGAATAAACAAATCTTCTGTAACAGCAAATTAAAATTTTCTGTTATTCCACAAAGCTAAACAATAATAGTTCTTGATAGAAATTAGTATAAGCATGAGTTCCTGATTGAGTTTGATAAAATCCAAGGACAACTACTTTGTTATTCATACATATTAAAACTATGATATTATGCAAAGTACAATGATGAAAATTACACATTTGTCAGCTGAAGCACTATACAACAGAATTCGAAATTGGTCCTGGTAAACAGCAGTGGCAGTTGTAATTCAGCTGCAGAGGCAAAGTCATATAATAACAACTGAGAGCACCACTGGGTGGTCTGACACTTGCACACCAAGGAAGTTTAAGTGATCAGCCCTGCGACATCATCGGCATTCTCATTCCAAGTGCCCTTGCCAGACATGGGTGATGTTTTATACATTGATACAGCATGTTACGTAACAGACTCTCCTGTGTTAGTTTCAGGACCAGTTTTACTACAACCCCCACTCTTATCACTCACAAAGGGACCACAAAGACACAATTGGACTGATCACAGTGCATACATAGGCATGTAAGTAGCCATTCTCCCATCTCTATATGTGAATCAAATAAAATGGTAAGGAGACATAATAATTGGTATAATGGAAATTATCCTGTACCATGCAATCCAAAGTAGTGTGTTTGTACAATGTAGGTGTAGCTCTACTGCAATCTAAATCCACTTTAACCTACATACTGTAGTCTACATCTACATTTATACTCCGCAAGCCACCCAACGGTGTGTGGCGGAGGGCACTTTACGTGCCACTGTCATTACCTCCCTTTCCTGTTCCAGTCGCGTATGGTTTGCGGGAAGAACGACTGCCGGAAAGCCTCAGTGCACGCTCAAATCTCTCTAATTTTACATTCGTGATCTCCTTGGGAGGTAAAAGTAGGGGGAAGCAATATATTCGATACCTCGTCCAGAAACGCACTCTCTCGAAACCTGGACAGCAAGCTACACCGGGATGCAGAGCACCTCTCTTGCAGAGTCTGCCACTTGAGTTTGCTAAACATCTCCGTAACACTATCACGCTTACCAAATAACCCTGTGACGAAACGTGTTGCTCTTCTTTGGATCTTCTCTATCTCCTCTGTCAACCCGATCTGGTACAGATCCCACACTGGTGAGCAATACTTAAGTATAAGTCAAACGAGTGTTTTGTAAGCCACCTCCTTTGTTGAAGGACTAAATTTTCTAAGGACTCTTCCAATGAATCTCAACCTGGCACCCGCCTTACCAACAATTAATTTTACATGATGATTCCACTTCAAATCATTCTGCACACATACTCCCAGATATATTACAGAAGTAACTGCTACCAGTGTTCATTCTGCTGTCATATAATCATACAATAAAGGATCCTTCTTTTTATGTATTCGCAATACATTACATTTGTCTATGTTAAGGGTCAGTTGCCACTCCCTGCACCAAGCACCTATCCACTGCAGATCTTCCTGCATTTCACTATAATGGTCTAATGCTGCAACTTCTTTGTATACTACAGCATCATCCTCAAAAAGCAGCATGGAACTTCCGACACTATCTACTAGGTCATTTATATGTATTGTGAAAAGCAATGGTCCCATAACACTCCCCTGTGGCACGCCAGAGGTTACTTTAACGTCTGTAGACGTCTCCCCATTGAGAACAACATGCTGTGTTCTGTTTGCTAAAAACCCTTCAATCCAGCCACACAGCTGGTCTGATATTCCGTAGGCTCTTACTTTGTTTATCAGGCGACAGTGTGGAACTGCATCGAACACCTTCCGGAAGTCAAGGAAAATAGCATCTACCTGGCAGCCTGTATCTAATATCTTCTGCGTCTCATGAACAAATAAAGTAAGTTGGGTCTCACACAATCATTGTTTCCAGAATCCATGTTGATTCCTACAGAGTAGATTCTGGGTTTCCAGAAACGACATAATACATGAGCAAAAAACATGTTCTAAAATTCTAAAACAGACTGACATCAGAGATATAGGTCTATAGTTTTGCGCATCTGCTCGACGACCCTTCTTGAAGATTGGGACTACCTGTGCTCTTTTCCAATCATTTGGAACCCTCCGTTCCTCTAGAGACTTGCGGTACACGGCTGTTAGAAGGGGGGCAAGTTCTTTCACGTACTCTGTGTAGAATCGAATTGGTATCCTGTCAGGTCCAGTGGACTTTCCTCCGTTGAGTGATTCCAGTTGCTTTTCTATTCCTTGGACACTTATTTCGATGTCAGCCATTTTTCCGTTTGTGCGAGGATTTAGAGAAGAAACTTCAGTGCGGTCTTCCTCTGTGAAACAACTTTGGAAAAAGGTGTTTAGTATTTCAGCTTTGTGCATGTCATCCTCTGTTTCAATGCCATCATCATCCCGGAGTGTCCAGATATGGTGTTTTGAGCCACTTACCGATTTAACGTAAGACCAGAACTTCCTAGGATTTTCTGTCAAGTTGGTACATAGAATTTTTCTTTCGAATTCACTGAACACTTCACGCATAGCCCTTCTTACGCTAACTTTGACATTGTTTAGCTTCTGTTTGTCTGAGAGGTTTTGGCTGTGTTTAAAATTGCAGTGAAGCTTGGTCCCCTCAAGCACTTGTGTCTGTATATGTGTGGATGGATATGTACGTGTGTGCGAGTGTATACCTGTCCTTTTTTCCCCCTAAGGTAAGTCTTTCTGCTCCCGGGATTGGAATGACTCCTTACCCTCTCCCTTAAAACCCACATCCTTTCATCTTTCCCTCTCCTTCCCTCTTTCCTGACGAAGCAACTGTGGGTTGGGAAAGCTTGAAATTTTGTGTGTGTTTTTTTTATTGTGCCTATCTACCAGCGCTTTCCTGTTTGGTAAGTCATGGAACCTTTGTTTTGAATATCTATATAGTTTCTTTCAGATAGTACTTCATTATAGATAACTGCATCATCTGCAAAAAGCCTGATTTTACTATCAACAGTTCTGTAAGGTTATAAATAAACAACATCAACAACAAGGGTTCCAACACACTTCCCTGGAGCACACCTGAAGTTACTTCTACATTTGGTGATGACTCCCATCCAAAATAATTTGCTGTATCCTCCCTACCAAAAAATCCTCAATCCTGTCACAAATGTCACTTGATACACCATATGATCATACTTTCGACAATAAGTGTAGGTGTGGTACTGAGTCAAATGCTTTTTGGAATTCAAGAAATATTGCATCTACATGGTTACCTTGATCCAAATCTATGAGTATATCATATGAGAAAAGTGTGAGATGGGTTTCACATGATCAGTGTTTCCAGAACCTAAGCTAGTTGGCATTGAGAAGGTCATTCTGTCCAAGATATCTCATTATGTTTGAGCTCAGAATACAATCCTACAGCAGATCGATGCCAAGAACTGGGAACAGTTTTTTGTTTGAGGGATCTACGATAGAATATAGTTAGAAGAGGGGCTAACTCGGCTTCAAATGCAGTTCCATCTGGCCCTGGAGCTTTGTTCAGTTTTAATGATTCCAGCTGTTTCTCACACCACTGACACTAATGCTTATTACATTTATCTTTTCAGCGGTAGGATGATCAAATTGGGTCAGTTGCCCAGGGTGGTCCTTCGTAAAGAAACATTTGAAAATTGAATTAAGCATTTCATTTTTTGCTTTACTATCCTCAGTTTCAGTTCCTGTCTGATTCACAGGGGACTGGGCATTAACTTTGGTGCCACTAACAGCTGTTACATAAGACCAGAATTTCCTTGGGTTTTATCAAATATCATTTGACAACATTCTTCTGAAATAGTGACTGAAGGCATCATGCTTTGCATGCTTTGCTCTCTTGACAGTCAAACGCATTTCCTTCACCATCTCTCTGTTTATAGCCCTACACTTCATTTAGACCTATTATGCAGTAGTCTCTGTTTCTTTAAAACATTTTTTACACTGACTGTATAGTGTGGCAGTTCCCTCCCATTATAAACTGCTCTACTGGGTACATATCTATCCAGTGCATGGTCAACTATTCTTTTAAACTTGAGCCTACCCTGCACTGAATGTTTCAAGACCCTCACTGAGAGATATGACACTGCTGATTTTTTATCTAGTGTAATGAACCTATTTATCTTTCTATTTGTTTTAGTTGTCGTTTGTACTTTGGTAATCATTGTTGCCACAACTGCATCATGGCCACTGATACCAGTTTCAATGGGGAAATCCTCATAGGTCGTATCTATTTGTTGCGATTAGATCCAATATACCCCCATCATGAGTGGGATTCCTAACTGTCTGTTCTAGGTAGTTTTCAGAGAAGGCTTGTAGTAATGTTTCACAGGATGTCTTCCCAAGCCTGTCACTAACAAAACATGTGTCATAGTGCTCCACAGGCTTTGCTATGCCTTCTGCATACATAGTTGTCACCAAAGTGGTGAACCAGTTACTATTGTCCTCTTTCATATTGTCATTTCCATAGTGTTTTCTGGGGAAAAAATCCTTCAGTATGGGAAAAAATGGTAGTCACTTGAGTCTAAACAGAGGCCTTTAAGGCATATGTTAAAAAATGTCCCACTTAAATAACCAAAGCAAATTCTTCGTCAGTGCAGCATAAAGTGGGTGAATGTTATTGTAAAAAGCACAATGCTGCTTGGCAACAATTTGATGAACACTTATTCCTGCTCACTGTTAGCATCATGCTAGTGCAAATGGATAGAAAGGTGTATGACATGGCAGTGGGGACCAGGGAGACTTGCACTGTTTGTCAGATTAAAACATTCTTTACTTTTAGAATGACCCCTGTATAATGTTCAGTATTTATCTGTAATAAACATCTTAAAAGCTTCTGTCCTCTTTTTGAAAATACTGCTTATCACCCAGATTTCGTTTCCACAACCAAGATATATACTATTAGAAAAATGTATAATAGCACTTCCAAAATGTGGAAAGACATAAAAATTCCACCCTTATGTATCAACCAATTGTTTCAAGTACTGGTAATCTAGGTAGTCAGTGTAAGACATTGACATACAAACCATCATTTATCATGTAACTCCTTTTCATACAGAGTTACTTTAGATATAAGTGATGGGTTTTGAATGTGGCTTGGGGAAGGAAAAATTTTCGTATCCTTCTTTATTTGCATTTTCATTCATTGTACACAAGTGTCTCATGATTAGGTAGCCTATTGTCACTGTGTTTTGCACCAAAGTGCATATGCCTCAACATTTCCTGAAAAGCAGATGCTTTTCTAACTTTCACATGACATCACACTTTATTAGTTATGCATCACTGCATCATTTTTAAATAAGTTAGTACAGGCTTCCTGATATGCATTGTTGGCACAGTTGTTTGGGGTTGGGTTGTTTGGGTGAACAGCCCAAACAGCGAGGTCATCGGTTTCATCGGATTAGGGAAGGATGGAGAAGGAAGTTGGCCATGCTCATTCAAAGGAACCATCCTGGCATTTGCCTGGAGCAATTTAGGGAAATCATGGAAAACCTAAATCGGGATGGCTGGACGTGGGATTGAACCATGGTCTTCCCGAATGCGAGTCCAGTGTGCTAACCACTGCACCATCTTACTCGGTACAGTTGTTTGGGATAGCTTCATATCCATACACATAAATTCACTGGGCTCAAAGAAATGCTTATGGACATTTCCTTCACTTTTAGGAAGAGAACAAAATTATGTTTGGCCAAACTAGCTCACAAGACAGAACACAAGCCTACTTATATGGATCAAGACTCCTCAGAAAAATCCCTTTTTAGACTTTCATATACATTAGTTAGGTGTTGAACATTAAACCTAAAAAATTCATACTGGTAGGCACGTCAACAATGTAGAAAAAGATAGATTGTGACTTAACGTAAAGATAAAACTCTAAGTTGCAGACAGGCACAATTAAAAGACATTTACACATAAGCTTTTAACCGTGCTCTTCATCAGAAATAGGAAACACACACCATTTGTTCACACAAGCAAGCACATTTCATGCACACATGACCACCAGCTCGAGCCAGAGTGCTTCTGGTCTGAATTATGGCCTGAGCTGCTGGAGTTGATAGTCATGTGTGCATGAGATGTGCTTGCTTGTGTGAATGAATGGTGTGTATTTCTTATTTATGATAAGGGCTGTGGCTGGAAGCTTATATGTAAGTGTCTTTTAATTGTATCTGTCTGTAACTAAGTGTGTTATCTTTGTGGTAAGTAGCAATCTGTCTTTTCCTACATTGTTGATGAACCTAAAAATTTAAGCTTCATTGTAATAAACAAACTGTCTGTCTTCTTAAAGAAACACCAAGTGAGATGGCATGTCTATTAAGACATCTTACCTCAACTCGTGATGAGATGATTCACATACACATCAACCCATCATGATCATACTTTATTTTTTTAATTTGTTTTAATTAGTTTAATGTTAGATACTTCTTCAAAAAAGCCATATGCTTGCCCATTGCAGATAGTGTTCCATATCTACATCTACATCCACATCCGCACTATGCAGAACACTGTGATATGCATAGCGGAGTGTACTTCCCATGGTAGCACGTATTAGGGTTTCTTCCTATTCCTTTCACATATTTAACATGAGAAGAATGGCTGTTTAAATTTCTCTATGCGTGCTGTAACTAGTCCAATCTTGTATTCTTTGCTCCTGCAGGAGTGATAAATTGTTGAAATATTGTAAGTAGGCTTGTTGAGCACTGAATTAGCTTTCTGTAACAACAGATTAAATTGTCCATTACTGCACAAAACCAAACAATAATAATTCCTGATTAAAATTAATGGAAGTTCAAGTGTGGATACTTCATTGTCCACACATATTGCATTTATAATATCAAGCACATTTCCAGATAAGTCTTACAGTGGTGTAAACTACATGCTCATCAAACAGAAGCACTATAAAAAATGTTATACCAGCTTACTGTGTATAGATAACAGGTCTGTCACTCTATTCGTGTAGTAAATCAGGAAGCACTGCAGTCACTGTCTATACACAAGTTCAGTCCAACCCAGGTAGACAACAGTATCAGTTGTAGTTCACCTTGTAGAGGCAGAGTCAAATGATAGGAGCTACGGACAGAAAACTGAGGGCAAGATAGACCCGGATGGCCTTATATTGACTTGTTATGGAATTTACATGACAGGCCTGCAATATTAGTGGCTTCCTTGTCAGAGGCACCCTCATCGGATGTGGTTGATGTTAAGCTTAATCATATCTCCATATCTTCAATTTGCCCCTGACACTAGGTTGCCCTGCAAATCAGGTTGATTTGGCAGGCCAGTACTGTTTCCAAACAACGTGGCTACTATGCAGTGCAGCCTATACATCAGCGGCTCAGAAACACATTTTTGTCCTAACTCTGCTCTTACTGGAGCTGGGAGGCTACAAATCCCTCAGTGCTGAAATTCATGAGGCATGCTACTTCTGTGCCAAATTGATCCAGGAGTTTGAGAGGAAACCCAGGACTTACACACATGCATACTGCTTCTTTATATTATAAAACAGATTAGACACCAGTCATTCAAGGCACTGAGTCATACTCAAACTTTGATATACATAAAACCTTAATTTTATCATCATAAATAATGTTGACAGTCTTTAAGTGTGTTCTACAGATTAAAAACAAATTGACATATTTCAGGCATGTATTCCAATTGTGAAGTGCTATGGGACTTGCAATTGTGTGGATATGATGTCTGCTTGTGTTTTTCTTCTGGAAATTAGTGCAAACATCCTTCAAACCAGCTCTATAGTCAAAAAACATCATAGGGCTGATAGTTTGTTAAAACCTTTTCAGTAAAAACAATTCTATCACATTTTAGAGGCACATACAGACATTCATTATGTATCCCTCAGTCAGACACTCAAAATGTACGTGTGTGTGTGTGTGTGTGTGTGTGTGTGTGTGTGTGTGTGTGTGTGTGTGTGTGTGTGTGTGTGTCTGTCTGTCTGTCTGTCTGTCTGTGCATTCGTCCTTGCTAGCTTGAAGTTTCTGTGCTACAAAGAATACACTAGACTTTAAGTAACAGCTAACCAGTGACATCCAGACATCCACTTCCTTGAGTTCTGAAATAACACAATCAAGTCTAGTGTTAAAGATGCTATCAAGTATCACTCTTGATGACATGATTGCTGGTGTGGCTAGAGATCTGATTTTACTTACATACCACATAATTGTATATTTATTATTTGCAATCAGTTGTTCATGTTCCAGGTACAGGTGATGTGATGATTTTGGTAAAAGATATAAATGACTCACCTCCAGAATTCACTAATAACGAATGGTTTACAGAACTTGATGAAACAGAAGGAGATAATGTGACAGACGAACCAATTCTTACAGTCACAGTTCTTGATCAGGATGATGGAAGCAAATTTCAATACGAGGTAACAATCTTTACAAAGAGTTTCTCCAAGCCTGTAGAAGTTGCTATTCCAACAAATGTGCCTAACGCCGTAGCAGTGAACTCCTTTTCCAGATTATTAGAGGCAGTGGTTATGGTGCAAATAAATTTATTATTACTGCCAACAGTGATGGAACAGGTACAATACGAGCTGTTGAACCACTGGATTATGAAGATATACATGGAAACACACTAAGATTTAAAATACAGGTCACAGATAAGGTAAATAAAAAACTGTAATTCATACTTGTTGCTTTTATTTTCCATCTTGTCTGACCATTGATATTAACATACATGACTGAATAAGTTATATTTGGTTACAAAAAGCAGACATACTTCAACAAAAAGTTATCATTATTTTCATTGAAAACAATGATTGGATTTACTTCTATTAGGCAAATTATTGCTTGCCTATGTCTGAAATTTTTATTGCATATGTTTATTAACAATTTTATCACTAAATTTCTATGTAATTTTTAGGATGAAGATAATATGACAAGTGAATACCACACATCATATTCATGGGTGACTATAAAACTGAAAGATGTCAATGACAACAAACCTGCCTTTGATGTTCCATATACTGAAGTTTCAGTGGCTGAAGATGCTAAAGTTGGGCTGAGTGTGCATTCATTTACAGCAAGAGATCCTGATAATAATGGAAAGAGCAAAGTGTTTTATCTTGTTGACCACTCTCTGGACCCAATGAGACATTTTAATGTTGATCAGAATGGAACAGTTGTTATTCAACGACAGCTGGACAGAGAAAAAACACCACTTCATGAGGTTTGTATCAAGTAATTAGTGCATGTCTTGATGACACACTTACGTACGTGTTTCAATGTTTGTTCATTTTCCAGCTAACAATAGTAAGGTCTCATTCTAAACACACACACACACACACACACACACACACTCTCTCTCTCTCTCTCTCTCTCTCTCTCTCTCTCTCTCTCTCTCTCTCTCTCTCTCTTTACCTCCTGGATACCTACTCATCACTGATGACACCAGCTCCTTATACACCAATATCCCCTCATGCCCATGGTCTTACTGCTATTGTACATTACCTTTCCCAACGTCCTTCAGACTCCAAACTCACTACCTCATTCCTCATAAACCTTACTAATCCATAACTACTTCTCCTTTGAAGGGAAGGTATATAAACAAATCCATGGCACAGCCATGGGAACCCACATGGCACCCTCCTGTGCCAACCTCTTTATGGGCCATCTAGAGAAGGTCTTCCTAGCCTCCCAAATGCCAAACCCCTAGTTTGATTCAGGTTCAGTGACAATATTTTCGTGATCTGGACGCAGGGCCAAGACACCCTGCCTTTGTTTCTTCACAACCTCCACGCCTTGTCTCCCACATGCTTCATGTGGTCATCCTTAACCCAGTGTTCCATCTTCCTACATACCTCTCTACTGGCTCCATTCGCATCTCTATCCACATTAAATCCACCAACCAAAAACGGTACCTGCATTTTGACAGCTGTCATCCCTTTCACACTAAAAAATCCCTCCCACACAGCCTGGCCACACGGGGATGGCATAGCTGCAGTGCAAGAACTCCCTTGGTCAGTGTACCATGGGGACACATGAGAGAATGTCACAGAGGTAGCAAAGGAACTGAACTGGAAGACTCTTGAAGATAGATGTAAACTATACCAAGAAACTCTGTTAACAAAGATTCAAGAACAGGCTTTAAATCATTACTCAGTATACTACAACCTCCTATGTATCACTCACATAGTGATTGCGAGGATAAGGTTAGAACAGGCGCAGCTCGTAATTAAAGGCTCTGAGGCAGAGCCTCCCCAAAATATATGTTAAAGTAAATTTCGCAAGAACGTATTACATAATTTAAATTATCAGGACGAATTTCGCATATTTCCCATTCCAATTAAAATAACGACTGTCAACGTTTTTGGAACTGTTTGTATCGATTGATGTTTTCCGAACGGTTAGTAGTGTTTAGGGTCGCCTTGGAATGTCCGTAAGCTGCATGTAGTAGCGGTTTGGGGGCGTGGCTTCTACAAAGTACTGCTCTTTATGGGTGACCTGAAGGCTCAGAGCTTGAAGCCTAAGGGTGTCATACCAACCACCACACGTTTTTCACGTTCCACTATCTATGTAATAAAGGAATGTAGAATGGCCGAAACTTCATTATCCAATCTCTCTCTCTGCACATCTCTACTACACTTCGATTCATCATTAATCAATGTTTAGTATTATTGTTTTGTTAATGTTTTACATAGTTGTTTTGTTTCTGCCATTGGCTATTTTATCCACATTTAGAATAAGTTTGCAAATATCCCGCCTGAGTGCACTAGACTACAGTAACATAACAGTACTGCCATATAGCGAGATTTTCATAAGTGATTAGAGGACAAAGCGCGCGAGATTTGTTCCATTACTGTACTTTCCTTGCTTGCTGATGCTGACTGCTTTTGTTGATACCGCGTGATATTAGCAAGTTTCTTTTTGGAGTGCATTTTGCAAGATTTTAGTGAGTTTTACTTGCTTGTGAATATCTGCGACATACCACGAGTGTGAAACCAGCGCAATATGAATTCAGTGTGCAATTTAATAGGTAAAAACTTGGAACACAGTCATAGAATGAAAATGAAAGAACTTGGTGCACCCAGACCCGATCTAACGATCAATCAAGAACAGAAACAGTGCATATCTAGGCAAGGATACAAACGCAGTTTTAATAGAGCAATGTATGATGCAGCTGATTGGTTGTGTGGTTGTGAAGTGAAAAATGCGTTTCTTCTGTTTCACCTGTCTTCTTACAAATAGTACTGATAGTACCTGGACCGAAAATGGTATCACTGACATAAAGAATTTTCATGCAAAGGTGTAAAAACATAATTCCAGTGAAAAACATTTGAATGGTTTCATTGAGTTTTCAATGCTAAGGAAAGTGGACATTATGTGCCAATTAGACAGTGCTTACTGTTGTAATATAAAGATGTTGTTGTGGTCTTCAGTCCTGAGACTGGTTTGATGCAGCTCTCCATGCTACTCTATCCTGTGCAAGCTTCTTCATCTCCCAGTACCTACTGCAACCTACATCCTTCTGAATCTACTTAGTGTATTCATCTCTTGGTCTCCCTCTACGATTTTTACCCTCCATGCTGCCCTCTAATCCTAAATTTGTGATCCCTTGATGCCTCAAAACATGCCCTACCAACTGATCCCTTCTTCTAGTCAAGTTGTGCCACAAACTTCTCTTCTCCCCAATCCTATTCAATACCTCCTCATTAGTTACGTGATCTACCCACCATATCTTCAGCATTCTTCTGTAGCACCACATTTCGAAAGTCTCTATTCTCTTCTTGTACAAACTAGTTGTCGTCCATGTTTCACTTCCATACATGGCTACACTCCATACAAATACTTTCAGAAACGACTGCCTGACACTTAAATCTATACTCGATGTTAACAAATTTCTCTTCTTCAGAAACGATTTCCTTGCCATTGGCAGTCTACATTTTATATCCTCTCTACTTCAACCATCATCAGTTATTTTACTCCCTAAATAGCAAAACTCCTTTACTACTTTAAGTGTCTCATTTCCTAATCTAATTCCCTCAGCATCACCCGATTTAATTTGACTACATTCCATTATCCTCGTTTTGCTTTTGTTGATGTTCATCTTATATCCTCCTTTCAAGACACTGTCCATTCCGTTCAACTGCTCTTCCAAGTCCTTTGCTGTCTCTGACAGAATTACAATGTCATCGGCGAACCTCAAAGTTTTTACTTCTTCCCCATGAATTTTAATACCTACTCCGAATTTTTCTTTTGTTTCCTTTACTGCTTGCTCAATATACAGATTGAATAACATCGGGGAGAGGCTACAACCCTGTCTCACTCCTTTCCCAACCACTGCGTCCCTTTCATGCCCCTCGACTCTTATAACTGCCATCTGATTTCTGTACAAATTGTAAATAGCCTTTCGCTCCCTGTATTTTATACCTGCCACCTTCAGAATTTGAAAGCTTTCTCTAAGTCTACAAATGCTAGAAATGTAGGTTTGCCTTTTCTTAATCTTTCTTCCAAGATAAGTCGTAAGGTTAGTATTGCCTCACGTGTTCCAACATTTCTACGGAAACCAAACTGATCTTCCCCAAGGTCCGCTTCTACCAGTTTTTCCATTCGTCTGTAAAGAATTCACATTAGTATTTTGCAGCCGTGACTTATTAAACTCATAGTTCGGCAATTTTCGCACCTGTCAACACCTGCTTTCTTTGGGATTGGAATTATTATATTCTTCTTGAAGTCTGAGGGTATTTCGCCTGTCTCATACATCTTGCTCACCAGATGGTAGAGTTTTGTCATGACTGGCTCTCCCGAGGCCATCAGTAGTTCTAATGGAATGTTGTCTACTCCCGGGGCCTTGTTTCGACTCAGGTCTTTCAGTGCTCTGTCAAACTCTTCACGCAGTATCTTATCTCCCATTTCGTCTTCATCTACATCCTCTTCCATTTCCATAATATTGTCCTCAAGTACATCGCCCTTGTATAAACCCTCTATATACTCCTTCCACCTTTCTGCCTTCCCTTCTTTGCTTAGAACTGGGTTGCCATCTGAGCTCTTGATATTCATACAAGTGGTTCTCTTTTATCCAAAGGTCTCTTTAATTTTCTTGTAGGCAGTATCTATCTTACCCCTAGTGAGACAAGCCTCTACATCCTTACATTTGTCCTCCAGCCATCCCTGCTTAGCCATTTTGCACTTCCTGTCAATCTCATTTTTGAGACGTTTGTATTCCTTTTTGCCTGCTTCATTTACTGCATTTTTATATTTTCTCCTTTCATCAACTAAATTCAATATTTCTTCTGTTACCCAAGGATTTCTACTAGCCCTCGTCTTTTTACCTATTTGATCCTCTGCTGCCTTTACTATTTCATCCCTCAAAGCTACCCATTCTTCTTCTACTGTATTTCTTTTCCCCATTCCTGTCAATTGTTCCCTTATGCTCTCCCTGAAACTCTGTACAACCTCTGGTTCTTTCAGTTTATCCAGGTCCCATCTCCTTAAATTCTCACCTTTTTGCAGTTTCTTCAGTTTCAATCTGCAGTTCATAACCAATAGATTGTGGTCAGAATCCACATCTGCCCCTGGAAATGTCTTACAGTTTAAAACCTGGTTCCTACATCTCTGTCTTACCATTAAATAATCTATCTGATACCTTTTAGTATCGCCAGGATTCTTCCAGGTATACAACATTCTTTTATGATTCTTGAATCAAGTGTTAGCTATGATTAAGTTATGCTCTGTGCAAAATTCTACAAGGCGGCTTCCTCTTTCATTTCTTCCCCCCAATCCATATTCACCTACTATGTTTCCTTCTCTCCCTTTTCCTACTGACGAATTCCAGTCACCCATGACTATTAAATTTTCGTCTCCCTTCACTACCTGAATAATTTCTTTTATCTCGGCTACATAACGTATGGACAAATGACGGCAGGATAATGGTTAAGACCGAAAACGGAAAGAAAACAATTTGCAGTGTTAATGAACTCGAAAGCCTGTGCTTTAGAAGCTAAATCATGTCTAATGTTGCTGCCACTAACCTGTATGTTTATATTGTTTACACTGTCAACCATATCGTAACTAATGTATTATCAAATTGTTCGTTTCTCTAAATAGCTATTTTTTTTATCTCTAATTATTTTTTCTCGTGTAATATTTGTTATTATTTGTATTATCAACTTTTCGTTTCTCCACATAACTATTTTCATTTTTAGTTGTTTTTCTCATGTAATTTTGTTAATTATTGCATAAGGTAGTCTCACTTCCATCCTTAATTAGCAACCCTCCATCATACTTTAGTTGTTATCCTCATAAGTACAATTAATATCACACTCTGTCATAACGTGCAGATTACTCCCATTGTATTTAGCGAAATTCCTTCCCCTGCCAGCCCACGGCTACTTCCATAACCGTTGCAGACCTCGCTGACCTTGGCCGCAGATCCCGTCGCCTCCCCGGGGACCTACCCCCTCCCCCTCCCGGCCGCTTTCACTGCACAGAACTGGGAGGACACTCCCTCACCCCCCTCCTTCACACGCCTTCCGCATTCCTCATGCCAGACCCTTTTGTCACCGCCAACCACGACCCGCAAACATCGGTCGGCAGCCTCCTCGGGCAATCAACACCCGAACGCACCAAGCTGCATATTGTGCATGCAAATGTCCAGTCTCTGCCAGCTCACTTCGACGAGTTCAAATATATATTTCAAACTGCTGATGTACACGTAATACTTTTGTCAGAGACTTGGCTCAAACCAAGTATTCCTACAACTTCCGTAAACCTAGAAGGCTATATCTTTCTCAGGCACGACAGATGCAACAGACGAGGGGGCGGAGTAGGGGCGTACATACGCTCTGATTTGTCACCTACAGTACTACACACATCCGACAACAATGTAGATAAACAAGTGGAATATATGTTCATAGAGATCAAATCACTTAACAGAAAGTGCTTAATATGTGTCCTTTACAAACCTCCTAAAGTAGGTGGGTTCGCCTGCTTCGAAACTGCCCTCTCTAGTCTCGAATCGTCATATGAACATGTAATTATAGCTGGTGACACTAACATTAATTTTCTGTGCAATAGTCCTTCCACTGGGAAATTTAAGAGGATGCTTTCTTCCTCAAATATGACGCTACTTCAGCTGGCACCTACTCATCACACGACTACCAGTCACACGTTCATAGATATATTCGCAACGAAATCTCCGAACAGAGTAATCCGCACCTCTCAAATATCTGCGCCTGGCATGTCTGCCCATGACATCATTTCCATGACGTATTCACTAGAATGCCCTAGAAAGAAACAAAAACTGTCTACATACCGAGACCTCAAACGCATAAATTTGCCTGAACTCGAAACTGAGGCACAAGAAATAGTTTGGGGGATGACCTCTACTCCCCTCATGGACATAAACGACAAACTCCACGGTTTCACTAACAAAATTACTCAGCTATAGGACAAATATGCTCCAATAAAGACCAGAAAAGTAAAAAGGCAACCTGCACCTTGGCTGACTGATGATCTAAAACAGCTCATGAATCTCAGAGATGCTGCACATCGAGCATACAAGATACACCCTACACCTGAAAATCACGCTGTATACAAGCAGAAACGAAACAAAGTCAGTCAAGCGGTGAGAAACGCTAAGCTCAGACATGCCCGTACATTAGCTGACAATAGATGTAGACCAGCTATCCTGTGGAAAAATCTCCGTAGTCTCGGTTTAGGCAAAATAAAAGTTGCAGAAAATCCCATGGTCCCAGCTGAAGAACTAAACCGATTCTTCACATTACCTGCAACCAAAATTGATCCGCAAAAAAAACAGAGAATCATTGATTACTTCATTGGGATGAACGACTGCAGCAAAGAAAAATTCTATCTACAGCACGTCACTTGCAGTACTGTCAAGAAAGCCATAATGCGAATTAGATCAGCATCTACTGGACATGATGGTATCACTATCCAGATGGTAAAACTTATTATTGACCAACTACTGCCCTCTATAACAGACATTTTCAACGATTCATTAATCACAAGTGTTTTCCCTGAAGCCTGGAAACTGGGACAAATTAAGCCACTGCCTAAAAAGGGCATCGCCACAGCAGCCTCTGACTACCGCCCCATCTGCCTTCTTCCTGCACTATCAAAGGCCTTAGAATATATAGTTCATGACCAGCTCACCAACTACCTAACTACTAACAACCTGTTAGACGAATACCAATCAGGTTTCCGTAAACATCGAAGCACAACATCCGCTCTGATAAAGGTAACAGATGACCTGAAACTTGCCATGGACAGACAAGAAGCGACTATCATTTGCTTCTTAGATTTCAGCAAAGCATTTGATACTGTCGACTTCGACATCTTACTAGCCAAACTTAGCGGTCTAAATTTCTCACCAAGCGCAGTGCAATGGTTTCGCTCATACATGACGTCTCGTCAGCAACGCGTCCTGTCTGGGGATATAAAATCACAATGGCGGCAGGTAGTGTCAGGCGTTCCCCAAGGCTCAGTATTAGGTCCTATACTCTTCTCTCTTTATGTCAATGATGTGTCATCGGTCCTGACCTATTGCAAATACCATATGTATGCTGATGACCTTCAGTTGTATCTAAGTGCGAAACCAAGTAATCTCAAGAAAGCTATTGAAAATTTCAATACTGACCTCAACGCACTGTCAAAATGGGCACAGGACGTAGGTCTAAAACTAAACCCATCTAAAACCCAAGCGGTACTTGTTGGTCACTCTAAGCTTATTAGCCCAAAACATCGGGAATCCGTACCACCTCTTATCCTAAACGGAACAATTATTAACTTCTCGCCCTCAGCAAAGAGTTTGGGAGTAATAATAGATGAAAATCTAAATTGGACAGAGCACGTAGCTGCAGTGTGCAAAAAAGCATCAGCATCCCTTCATGTCCTACAAAAATATAAAAAACTCTTCCCTTTCGATCTGAAAAAGAAATTAGTACAAACGCTTATACTCCCAATCATTGACTACAGCGATATTATCCTACAAGGCCTCTCTCAGGAAAATTCGCGACGTCTAGAACTGGTCATGAATGCCTGCGTCCGATATATCTGTGACGTTCGACTTTTCGATCACATTTCACCAGCATATGGAAAATTGTCCTGGCTGCGTGCAGACAAACGCAGAGATTTCCATACACTCTGTCTCATCTACTGCCTTATAAATGTACACTGTCCCTCATATCTCTCCTCGTCCCTAACACTCATGTCGGAACAACATGACAGAAACACACGTTCCCATCATAATAAAATCCTCTCCGTTCCACTGCATCACTCAGTCACCTTCTCCAAGTCCTTTACAGTAGCGGGAACCCGACTCTGGAATAACCTCCCTCGTTATGTTAGAGAACTTAAAAACATGACCGGCTTCAAAAAACAATTAATGACGTATCTACTTAAGCAACAGTAATGCCTTCCTCTGTACATGAGTGCACTTCACCTCATTACTTCCCTCTCCCCCCCCCTCCTTAAACCTCCCTTACCCAAAACTCGCTATACTAGTAAACATCTACTTTACACACCAAAATATTAATGTACATCTGCACAAACCTTCATTACTATTGCGAATCTTTCTCATGTTTGTCATTAGTCATTATTATTTGATTTTTTTTACTGTTATTATTATTGCTTTCACCATAATCTGTATGTATAGCACCTGATGTAAAAATACTGCCAGCATTTACTTTATTAGGTCTTAGTCACTAGTCTTTATTCATATTGTCACTAGAGTAAGCTAATTTTCTCATTTAAACTATGTTCATGATGTTACTCTGCTGTGTGAAATGCTGCATGTGTGGAACACTGGTCCGATGTAAGAGAGGGCCTGATGGCCCTAATCTGATCAGGTTAAATAAATAAATAAATAAATAAAAATAAATATAATGGAAGGAAACATTCCGCGTGGGAAAAATTATATAATAAAAATATACAATAAAAATAAATATAATATAATATAAAAAATAATATATAATAAAAATAAATAAATACATTTCATCTATTTCTTCATCATCTGCAGAGCTAGTTGGCATATAAACTTGTACTACTGTAGTAGGCATGGGCTTTGTGTCTAGCTTGGCCACTATAATGCGTTCACTATGCTGTTTGTAGTAGCTAACCCGCACTCCTATTTTTTTATTCATTATTAAACCTACTCCTGCATTACCCCTATTTGATTTTGTATTTATAACCCTGTATTCACCTGACCAAAAGTCTTGTTCGTCCTGCCACTGAACTTCACTAATTCCCACTATATCTAACTTTAACTTATCCATTTCCCTTTTTAAATTTTCTAACCTACCTGCCCGATTAAGGGATCTGACATTCCACGCTCCGATCCGTAGAATGCCAGTTTTCTTTCTCCTGATAACGACGTCGTCTTGAGTAGTCCCCGCCCGGAGATCTGAATGGGGGACTATTTTACCTCCGGAATATTTTACCCAAGAGGACACCATCATCATTTAATCATACAGTAAAGCTGCATGTCCTTGGGAAAAATTACGGCCGTAGTTTCCCCTTGCTTTCAGCCGTTCGCAGTACCGGCTCAGCAAGGCCGTTTTGGTTAATGTTACAAGGCCAGATCAGTGAATCATCCAGACTGTTGCCCCTGCAACAACTGAAAAGGCTGCTGCCCCTCTTCAGGAACCACATGTTTGTCTGGCCTCTCAACAGATACCCCTCTGTTGTGGTTGCACCTACGGTACGGCCATCTGTATCGCTGAGGCACGCAAGCCTCCCCACCAACGGCAAGGTCCATGGTTCATGGGGGGGAATATAAAGATATATAATGAAAATGTATCAAAAAATTGGTATATTCTGGGTAAACTGATAGACTGTATTAAATTTTGCAGCAAATTCGAGCTTGCCTTAAGGGGCCACGACGAAACAGAAGATTCCAAAAACCCAGGAATTTTTCGAGGATTAGTCAGTCTTATGGCAGAACTGGACTGCGTCTTGAACCAGCACATTGAGAAATCAGAAAACCGTGTTTTCTTAGGCCTATCGAAGACAATTCAAAATGAACTCCTGGAATCAATTTATGAAGTATGCCTCAATCTCATCAGGAGTGAACTGTCGAAGGCAATTTTTCTCACAATAGAAGTTGATGAAACTACTGACTGTGCAGATTTATCACAACTGGTCCTAATAATTCACTATGAGCTACTGGGACAAATAAATGAAAGATTTGTTTCCTTTGTACACCCAAAAAGTGACAGTGCAGACGATGTAACTGCAGCTGTTCTCTGCGATCTAGAGAAAATGAATGTACATAAAACACCTGAAAAACTGACAGCTCAGTGTTAAGACAGTGCTCCTGTTATGAGTGGCCATAAAAGTGGAGTTCAAAGTAGAATTAGAGAAATGTACAGGAATGCTCACTTTGTTCACTGTTACACCCATCATTTAAATTTAATTGTTGAAGATTGTGTGACGGGCAATAAACAAGTGCGGATCTTCTTTAGCAACTTGGAAGGAATTTCCACCTTCTTTTCCCGGTCTTCTAGCCGTACAGACATTCTTGACGAAGTAGTGAGGAAGCGTATTCCTACCTGTCTTCAGTCCATTGCATGGAATTTTAAATCACGGAGCGTAACCACTGTGTAAAAATACCAAAAGGAAATTGTTGAGTGCCTAGAAAGAATTATTGATGATGATGCCAGTGATTACGAGGCCACGGGACTGAAAGGTTTCATGCAAGATGAAGATTTCCTCTTCTGGCTAAATTTTTTTAATATAGTAATGCCTCATTGTGACATTCTCTTTAATCAACTGCAGCAGAAGAATATTGATGCAGTGAAAACTGCTGAATATGTATCGCACTTTGCAGATTCTGTCCGGCAAATTAGGGCCTCACTTGAAACTGACAATCACTGGGAACAGGTAGAACCAACTGCAAAATGGGGACGTTTCACAGAATCAAGAATAGTGTGTGCATGAAACGTTTGCTACCTCATCACAACTCAGATCAGGGAATGATTCAGTTTCAATGATCACTTATCGATTTCACAGCTGTTTAATCCATTGTTGTTTGCAAAACATCACACTATTTTTCCAGAAAAAGAGCTTAAAATAGCTGTTAATTTGTTCAATTTACAGTCTTCAGATCTGTGTCATGAGCTGAACGTGTTGAACAGCCGAAAAGATTTTATGAAGGTGTCAGGTGCTTTGACCTTGTTGAACTTTCTTTACAATAACAATCTGGCTAAAGCTTTTCCTGAATGTGTAAAACTTCTGCAAATAATAGTAATCTTCCCTATCATGACCAGAGAGGCAGAATGCTTAAAGCAAGTGAAAACATTCATGCGCAACACTATGAATGAGGGCAGACTTTGTGCACTTGCAATGTGTTCCCTAGAAAAAGAATTACTAAATTGGCCAAATTTAAATGAAATGGTCATAGACCATTTTGCTGCGCAAAAGGGGAGATGAGATGACTTCCTCTATAAACAAATGAACTGAGGTAAGCAAACGTGCATTCATAATTGATAAGAGGTAATTTCCTTATATTAAGTCCTACTTAGCCTATTAAGTGAAGTGAGTAAAAAAGGCTAGTGTCATGTTTAGCCAGTCATAAACGTGATGACGTTTTCCAAAACGAATCACTTTTGGTACCAGTACAGTGTGTTGCGCTACAGTGTCACATTTTGTGTACTTTAGCACAACAAACCATACTAAAAATTACATATTTTGGAGAGATCTTTAGTGCGCTATTTGACATAAATGCATATTTTCATAATACACAATAAATATGAATTGTTCGCTTCTCAAACATGTGAATTAATATGGCAGTTGCATGGATTGCTCATGCCACCCAATCACAGTACAAGACCTGTGACATCACTAAAACATCACAGTATTGTCATGAGAATTCATAAACTTCGAGCTTTGGAGGTAAACAACAGTAAATGCCTTAAGTTTAGAACTGAAAACACCAAAAATATTAAGCAGCTGCAAAGTTAACATTCATCACATTAAAGATCTCTCCGAAACGCGTCTTTTCATATGATTTGCTGCAAAGTGTCACAAAATGTAATGATGATGTATAAAAGCACTAACCAAAGATTTTAACTTGAAGTTATCTTCTAATGATATTTAATACCTGATTATAGAAGATACAGTACATAAAATTATGGGTAGAGAGTGATCTGTCCATCCCCCTCCCCCTGATTTCTTAGTTGTTTATGTCAGACTAATCTGTAGCGTAACCCGAGGTCTATGTTGGCTCCGATCAATAAATGCCGCAGTCTTCCCCATTATAGAAACCACAAGCCGTGCCTGGGTTAGAACGATTATTGCATGCACAGAAGTATTCAAACAGTAATTTTTCCTGTGCTCCATAAGCGAGCAGAACAGGAAAAAACCCAAATAACTGGTACATGGGATGTACCCTCTGCCATGCACCTCCCAGTAGTTTGCAGAGCATAGGTGTAGATTTAAATGTATGCTGAGGGTCTCACCAAGGGGAAATAGCATGGGAGATCTGTTTACAGACTGGGTACAGGCGACAATGCCTGTCTGTGAAAGACACCACCCATCCATCACCCCTAAGGACCAACCTCAGAGGAGTGTGTCCTTTCTCACCCAGGTGTGGAACAACTGAACTGCATCTTTTGCCAGGACTTTGATTACCTATTATCTTACCTGAGATACTTCCCACCCCTCCTAATGTGGTGGTCCATCGCCCAGCCAACCTCCACAACATCCCAGTCCATCCCTATGCCACTCCCATCCCAAGCCCTTGCCACAAGAATCATATTCCCGTGGAAGACCAAGGTGCAAGACCCACTCAATCCATCCACCCAGCACTTCCTATCCCATTCCTGTGACAAGTTTATCATACCCTATCAGAGGGCGAGCCAGTCATGACATTTACCAGCTGTGCTGCAATCATTGCACAGCTTTTTATAGTGGTGTATGACTACCAACCCACTGTCCACCAGAATGAATTGCCAGTGCCAAACTGTGGGTTAGAGCAAAGTATACCATCCTCTTACATAACATGCAACTGAGTATAACATACTTCATTTCAATGGCTGCTTCGCTACCCGAGCCATATGGACCCTTCCTTCCACTACCAGCTTTTCTGAACTGCGCAAATGGGAGTTATCCTTACAACACATTCTCTGCTCCCTTAACTATCCAGGCCACAACCTACAATAACATACTGTCCCCACACCCTCCACCCAACAGTTTCCATCCTCTCTGTCCTGTCGTCTCCTCTCTATTCTCATCTCCCACCCTGTTTATTTGCCACCCTCTGCCAATGCACCTGCCCATCTTTCCCCACTCCTCTCCTTTTTTGCTCACCCCACTGTCCCACAGCCTCCTGAGGCTAGGCTTGTTGGCACTCTGTTCCCTGGGCACTCGACCGGACAGTCTGCCTGCTTAGCTGAGTGGTAATATGTTTGCCTCCCATGCAGCACGCCTGGGTTCGATTCTCAGCTGGGTTGGTGATTTTATCCACTCGTGGACTGGGTGTTGTATTGTCCTAATCATCACCAACATGTAAGTTGCCCAATGTCATCTGAAATAAGACTTGCAACCTGGTGGCCAAACTATCGCAAAATGGGCCTTCCAGCTAACAATGCAACATGACCATTTCATTTCATTTCCACTAACAGTGTTCATCTCTCTTCCTACCCATACACTAATATCCCTTCTCCTTCCCTGAACCCTCCAGATTGCTGCTTGTGTCCCACTTGATAGTTGCATTCTGGCCCAACATGCTGGAGTTGGCAGTCATATGTGCATGAGGTGTGCTTGCTTGTGTGTATGAATGGTGTGTCTTTCCGTTTTGCTGAAGAAGGCTGTGGCTGAAAGCCTTATATAAGTGTCTTTTAATTGTGTGTTATTGTAAATTAACATATCTTCTTTATAGTTAGAGCAATATATCTTTTCCTATATTGTTGATATTCCTTCCTAGAGTTTCCATTGTTTTATTCTACTGCATAGTATTAGTCTCCTACAGAATGTGCTGTAGTCTTATTTTCAGAGTCTCTAGCTTCATATTAAATATCTTTTTGACCATTAATTGATTCCATATTTTCATCTCCATATACTGTGGATGTATGCCTATAATTTCAGCTGGTGTGTGGGTAGTGTAAAATTCTCTTTGTATAGAGGGGGTAACACATGTGGAAAAAATGATACTCCTCAAATCATTTTTGACTGCTATGTAAGAACTTTATAATTTCATAAAGTTAAGATGTGTAGTTTCCAAAATAATGGGTAACAGTATTCTTTTTCTGTGCAGTACACATGCAAGCCCCTTGTAAATTCAAAACTACCTATTTTTTTTTAATAGGAAGTTAGCCTGTATTTCCAGCTTGCATTCTTACTATATGATCTGCACAGATTGTTTTTTCTTTTATCCAATTTTTATGTTGTTCACAAATTGCCACATCTTCTAAATTTTTCACACTACTGTAGGCCATGGAAGCCCTGACTTTTCAGAATTTACGTCTGACCACAAATCATTCTTGTAGCTGCAATTGGAGCTCTTTGTTATTCCTGCATTTTCAGTTCTTGTCGTGATATTTCCATAGACATTTTCACACCTAACACACATTTCTTTAGAACTCAAATACCAGTTTCCATAGATTTAGATTTAAAAATGTTTTCGTATATTAAAATAAAACAATGGAAAATATAGGATGGAATATTATGAGAAGGAAAGCTGTTACTCACCATATAGTGGAGATGCTGAATTGCAGATAGGCACAACAAAAAGACTCTCACAATTATAGATTTTGGCTGTTAAGGCCTTCATTGACAGTAGGCACACACACACACACACACACACACACACACACACACACACAAATGCAAACGCAACTCACACACATGGCTGCAGTCTCAGGCAACTGAAACTACACTGTGAGTAGCAGCACCAGTGCATGATGGGAGTAGCGACAGGGTGGGGGTAAGGAAGAGGTTGGAGTGGTGAGGGGGAGAGATAGTATGGTGGGGTCGGCAAACAGTGAAGTGCTGCAGATTAGACTGAGGACAGTGGAGAGGTGGAGAAAGGGGGGAGGTAGCGGAAAAGGAGAGAAATAAAAAGATTGGATGTGGTGGTGGAATGCAGATGTGTAGTGGTGGAAAGGGAACAGGGAAGGGGCTGGATGGGTGAGAACAGTGACTAACAAAGTTTGGGGCCAGGAGGGTTATGGGAATGTGGATGTATTGCAGGGAAAGTTCCCACCTGCACAATTCAGAAAAGCTGGTGTTGGTGGGAAGGATCCATATGGCACAGGCTGTGCAGCAGTCATTGAAATTAAGGATGTCATATTAGGCAGCATGTTCAACCATAGGGTGGTCCACTTGTTTCTTGGGCACAGTTTGTCGGTGGCCACACATGTGGACAGACAGCTTGTTGGTTGTCATGCCTACATAGAATGCAGCACGGTGGTTGCAGCTTAGCGTGTAGACCACATGACTAGTTTCACTTGTAGCCCTGTCTTTGGTGGGATAGATGATGTTAGTGACCAGACTGGTGGTGGGAAGATGTACGCAAACATGATATCCAAACAAAAATGTCTGCTTGTGTCTGTGTATGTGCAGATGGATATGTGCGTGTGTGCGAGTGTGTACCTGTCCTTTTTTCCCCCCTAAGGTAAGTCTTTCCACTCCCGGGATTGGAATGACTCCTTACCCTCTCCCTTAAAACCCACATCATTTCGTCTTTCCCTCTCCTTCCCTCTTTCCTGATGAAGCAACCGTTGGTTGCGAAAGCTAGAATTTTGTGTGTATGTTTGTGTTTGTTTGTGTGTTTATCGACCTGCCAGCGCTTTTGTTTGGTAAGTCTCATCATCTTTGTTTTTAGATATATTTGATAAATTATAAAAATATATAGAATCATCTTATGCTTCTGCATAAGGAATGCCCTACTTACCAAGTATTCTGAAAATTATTTTACATTATAATAAATTATCCAAAATCTTAATTAGTGAAGGATGTCATAGTACCCATAAAAATTAGGATAGCAAAAGTACAGTGGCAAACTTCAGAATCTAACAAGCCCAGAGTCAAACCTGCCACAGGAAACATGATGGTATGGAAGTTTATATGTTAATTATCTCTTATATTAATAAGTTTCAGGTAATTTAAAATATGTTGTTAAAGAGTTAAATTGCAAGCTTTTTAGTGCTGTGTCATTTTACCCAAATGTTCTGATTTTGTACATGACAAATATCAATGGAGAAACTTGAAGGATTACGTTACATCCACAAAGGAAGGAAGATAAACTGTCTTGAAATTATGGAAATGGACACATGTCTATAAACCCAAGCCTAGTACTGAATGGCCAGACACAATTCCCTCACTGAGCACTGCTGACTGCAAATACTACTCAAAATCCCATCCAGGCCAGGTTGTAAATTACCCCTCTTACCCACATGCTCCATTTCATTTCTCAGTTACTGTAATTTCTCTTGTTGTGTTAAAAAAAATTAGTCACAGCTGCATCACTCACCTGCTTGTTATCACTATTATATCCTATCTTTTTCAATTTATTATCTATTACAGACAAGATTATTTTGTTAAGCCACATTTTTGGAATATGTCACCAAAGCTTATTGTTCAGTTATGTTCTTCTATATACAATTGTTGTAATTTGTCTGTTGTTCATTAGTCAATGTATCACATATTTTATCTTAGTTAAGTAATCATAAATTGCTTTCACACTGAAATAACCAGACTTGTTTTATTCCTGTTCTAACATTAACATTTTCATCCCTAGAAATGCATATACTCTGTATGTGCACTAGTTTAAAATCTTTAATCCAACAAAATTTCTCTGCGCCACATGCTTATCTTTGTACCTAATGATGAAGTAACAGCTGAAAACTGATTCATGTATCAAATAATAAATATTGTAGAATATTACACCGGTGTTATGTGTGTTTCATTCATAATGTACAAAATATTCTACCAAGAACCAACGGAACAAGTCAATCAATGCAAAGTTATAATCATCTTCAAACACAGTTTATTCAAATATTATCTATACAGGTCGCGGACTATGCTTATACTGTAGTAGCTTCCATGAAGTTTATAGCCAAAAATTTATATTACATCAGTAAATTTGGACATGCCATTGTGTTTCACCATGAGATTAATACTGAAGTCAGCAGCTATTACAATCCTTTTCCTTTTTTGTTTGTTGAGATTTTTGAGCAAGCACTAAAAATTGACTGGAGCAGCTTAAATTTTAGCCTTCTCTGGTACTAAGTAAACAGAAACTTGTGACATTTATGTTCCTTAACTCAACACAGCAGCTTTCATCTATACACTCTTCATTCACATAATTAAGATCATTCCTTATCTCATATGAGTAAGTATGCATGAGTCTGCAAGTGATTTCTAACATAAAGCTGTTGGCAACTATGAAATTTTCACTTTTATTAACAATTTTAATATTATTGTATGTAAGCCCATGTTCATTGAGGCAAATAATACCACATTGAGGAAATGTTTATGGAATATGAGTATGAGAATGGGAATCAAGAGTATCACATGGAACAGTAAAAGAATGCCCTCATGTATGTAAAAGAGACATGGAATCAAATTTAAAAGAAATACATTTACATCAAGAGCATCAAATTAACAGTTGATCCTGGTTCTTGTGGCAGCACTGACTGATTCTTAAGTCTTACCTGAAGATGGGTGTACATGTTTTAGAATGAGTTTTTCACTCTGGAACAAAGAAGCACTGCAAAAAATTTTATTAGAAATTAAAGTTGTATGCTTAGCTGGAAACTCAAACTTGGATTTTCACCTTTCACAGGGAATGCATTTTTTCTTGTACATCTAACTGATATGGCTCAGTCCAAAACTTCATTATAGTTACTTCATCTGTAGTTTTCCTATCTCCATTCCACATTACATTCCTGCACATTCAGACAAGAACAACCACTCATCTCTTATACTAGCAAGACCAGTTTCCTAAGCTCTCATAGCCACTAATCCAAAGAGAACTTTCCTTTTATGAGTTCTTCTTTTACATTTTGTGGGTTTTTATCTTTTCTTTCCTTGAGTGATTCTTTACCATTACCTTCTTCTTTTTACTGTATATGTACTAATGCATGTCCCCTCAGTGTTTCTGTGTGGTGAAACATATTCTCTTATCTCTGCCACTTCTAACTTCTCAGGCTTTTCAATCTCATCCATTTCTAACATGTGACTGGGGCTGTCCTCTCATCCTATCATGATGTATCTCTTTTTATTTCCATACACAATCCATATTGTAACTTTTCTGCCCTTCCTGCCTATTTCCAGGTCAAGGAACCTGAGTATTGATCCCACTTTTCCTGCAATGCTGTTACTGAGAAATTTATCTGTATTTCATAGCAAGGCATATTTATCATTATTTGAAAAGTCCATCCACTGACAAGTCACAATTATTGTTTATCTTTGAAATTAATAGCTCTCTTTTGTAATGTTCATGTTTTAAAAGTCATCATACATATAGTATAAACCAGACCTCCACCAACAAACCCTTAGAAGTTGTTCAGAGATACCATGTGAGTATTTTGATATAATGACCCATGGTTTCTGGCAGCTCATTACACAGTTTTGGCATTTCATTTTGTTTCTCCCCCCCCCCCCCCCCCCCCCCCACACACACACTCAATGTGAGTTCTCAAGTGCTTACAAAGTTCATAAATTCCTTTAGAAAAAAATTCTTTTGGTAGTCTGCGCAACCACTTATGCACCACGTGGCATACCTCTTCATCAGAATGGAACTTCTTTCCTCCCATTGCGTCTTTGAGTGGTCCAAACATGTGGAAATCACTTGGGGCAAGGTCTGGTGAGTATGGCGGATGAGGAAGACACTCAAAATGCAGGTCTGTGATTGTTACAACTGTTGTACGGGCAGTGTGGGGCCTTGCATTGTCAAGTTGCAAAAGGACACCTGCTGACAGAGATCCACGTCGCTGTGATTTGATTGCAGGCTGCAGATGATTTTTTAGGAGATCTGTGTATGATGCACTGGTGACCGTGGTCCCTCTAGGCATGTAATGCTCCAAAATGATGCCTTTTTCGTCCCAAGGGAGAGTCAGCATAACCTTCCCTGCTGATGGTTCTGTTTGAAACTTCTTTGGTTTTGGTGACGAGGAATGGCGCCATTCCTTGCTCGCTCTCTTTATTTGTGGTTGGTGGAAGTGAACTCAGGTTTTGTCCCCAGTAACGATTCTTGCAAGGAAGCCATTACCTTCTTGTTCAAAGTGCCGAAGAAGTTCTTCACAAGCATCAACACGTCATTCTCTCATTTCAGGCATCAGCTGCCATGGCACCCATCATGCAGACACTTTGTGAAACTAGAGCACATCATACACAATGTGGTGTGCTGAACCATGACTAATCTGTAAACATGCTGCAATGTCATTCAGTGTCACTCAGTGGTTTTCCTTCACTATGGTTTCAACTGCTGCAGTGTTCTGTGAAGTCACAACTAGTTATGCCTGACCTGGACGAGGAGATCTTCCACTGAAGTCATACTATTTGCGAACTTCCTACTCCATTCGTAGACTTGCTGCTGTGACAAACATGTGTCACCATACTGAACCTTCATTCATCGATGAGTTTCAATATGTTTCACAACTTCACCACACAAAAAAACGAATAATAGAACGGTGTTCTTGCCTGGTGCAAGTCGTAAGTGGGATGGCCATCTTTATACTGATACGGTGATGGTATGTGTGCATCTGCACTATGCTGCTACCAACAGGCAATTCTGCATGCTGTTTGTAGCACACTTACCAACTTGCAGGATAGCAGCACGAAATTTTGATTTATTATTACAAATTTAAGGTTTTCATTTGACTCACCTTCATACATGCACAACAGTACAAATGTTGACAATCTCCACTGTGTGTCTTTTTTTAAAACAAGCTTTTCTCACTAATTCATGGCAGTTGTGGTTAACAACAGTAATACCCACTTCACTCTTCACCGGCAAGCTCACATTCAGTACTGTTCATTTCTGTCTTGGGTTTGTTTTTTTCAGGCAGTGTTGTATATTAACAGTGATACAAAGAATCGTTTTACTGATGAAAAGTTGGTTGATATACATTTCATGTATGGACTCACTGAGTGCAGTGGAAGAGTGGCACAACACCATGATGTGCTTTTCCTGCAGCAATGGCAACCACATTCCTTTGGAATTGTCTGAGAGTTGTTGCATTTCTCTGCATTGTGTTGTACAGTTTGGTTATAGTGTGTTACAGGCTTCTTCTCTGTTGTGAAGGTATTTTCAGAGAAATAACGGTGATTGTGGTAACAAACCGAATAAATAATAAGTACATTATTACTCTGTAATGAGCTACCAGAGACCATGGGTCTCTTATAGTAAAATACTCAGAAGATGTCGCTCAACAACCTCTAAAAGTTTGTCGGTGGAGTTCAGGTTCATCCTGTGCAACTTACCATGTCAGACTGTGGAGTAGTACAGTGAAATTTATACTTTTCATCAAATCCATGTAGGTCTCAGTATTGTGTTGTTCATAAAAATCTCTTTTGCAATAAATGTAAAATATTGTCTGTCTTCTTTATATGGTGTTACAATTTAGGTGTTTTTCTCTGTAACTTACAAAATAATAAGTGAGAGAAACATTTATTTAAATACGTAAACATAAGAAAAGTTTCCCTTTCAGCAGAGTTATGAACGTAGTTTATTTAGTTATTTTCCAGAGTGTTAAAACAGTGAGTTATAATTTTTAAACAGAGCTATTTTTTCTATCATGTAGCTGATGAATTTAAATCAGCTGTGTAGAAACCAGTCTATGAAATTTCTGTCAATTTTAGTTAGGGAGTTTGAAACATTCAGAGTTGTAGGGGTGGATGCAACATGATGTACATAATTGGTTGTGTTCAGATGAAAGTTCTGGTGTCAGTAAGTTCATTTAAAAGAATTGTTCAAACAAGGCAACTGAAGGCACCTTCTAAATGGCCTACAGATGAGATGCAAAGTCCCTGAGGTTACGGAGCGACAGTCTTCCTTGTTGCACTGTTTGGAGCCATGTTCAGGTAGGCTGCAGAATGTATCCTTGCACTGCTATACGCAAGGCTTACTACAGATATATTGACATGTTGCTGACTCTCGGCAAATACCAATGCAATAGCAATGAAACAACTGTGGCTTATGTTGCGAGATATCAAGGTTGTTTAGAAGGTGTAGTGAGTTGTGCATTCAGGCATTTATTTGAACACTTCACTTGAATGAATATTTTGCCACTGGAACATCCATTTGAAGACTTCCAGTTATGTAGAGCATGTTGCATCCACTCCTGAAACTTTGAATGTTTCTGTCTCTGTAACTGAAACTGATAGAAATTTCATAAATTGATATGTGCACAGTTTATTTAAATACATCAACTACATAGTTAAAAAAAATTTCTATTTAAAAAAGTATGACTCATTGCAGCAACTGTCTGTAAAATAACTAAATAAATTATGTTCATAACTCTACAGAAAGAGTAATGTTTCATATGTTTATCTACCTAAATAAATATTCCTTTGATTTATCATTTTGTAAGTCACAGAGTAAAATACATTATCTGAAAAATCCCTGTATATTTGCAGTTTAATCTAATCAGTTTTCATCTAATTTAACAGGTACATGTGTTGGCTGTTGATGATGGAATACCAGCAAAAACATCCACTGCGACTTTGTATGTTGTAGTTGAAGATATCAATGATAATTTTCCTCACCTTCTGGAAGATTATAAATCTGTATTACCAGAAAATATGCCTCCAAGAGAAATTATGAAAATACGAGCTGCAGATGATGATGACTATATGAGGCAAAATGGCCCACCATTCTTCTTTAGAATGGATCCTGCAGCAGATGATCATATTCATGCCTCTTTCACTGTAGTTTATGAAAGAAGTAAGTTCTCGGTTTCATAAAATGATCTGCTTTGTTTTCATACATGATAAGTGACTTTATTTTAGCACAGGCACTACAGGAAAATAAGTGTGTTGGTCATTAGTGTGGCAGTGAAACAATTTTTGCCTTGAGTATAAGTCAGCTAGCAATGGCTGACACTAATTGGTTGTTTTGCTGTCAGTGATTAATGGCACTGGTGTCTCAATGCTGACTGTGTTCAGTCAGAATTTTTCCCATTCTCTGTTATTCCTCATAAATTATCAATTTACTCTGGCAGATCCTTGTTGAGTCATCTCTTCTTTTACACATTCCTCCTCCTCCTCCTCCTCCTCCTACTACTACTACTACTACTACTACTACTACTAATGATCAGTCCATTAGAATTTTTCTAGTGGCCTTCAGCTATAAACTGGGCTTACTCATCTTAATATAATAGAAAATCCTATTTAGAATATAAGCAATATAGTCAGGACAGTAATAAGTCTTGGTGTAGAAGTCTTTTGAGCTCTACGTACATGCTTAAATTAGAGCTGATAAATGTTGTGCATATCTCAAACACAAAGGTCAGTATTGAGGATGGCTGTATGTACATACTCCAACAAATAATGCAAGTTCAGAAACAGATTTATAGTCATCAACTTCTTGTTTATGTACCTATACTGCCAGAAAAAATTATAGACCCTTTTAGAGGTTTCCAATTGACTCAAGATTTATTGTTGCAACAGTGCATAATGGAGTACATGAAATGACTATGTTTATAGATCAGTAGCACAAGCAGATCTGAGCTACCAGGTATTGACCCATGCTGAAACACCAATAATAGTATATAGTATAGCCTCCATGGGAAGTAATGCAGGCACTTACTCTGTCATCCAGTCGATCATACAGATGATGAATACTGTCCTGGGATACATTATACCATGCCTGCTCAACCTGTTCACATAGTTTTGTAAGACTTGTTGTCTAACAAATCATGATTCAGTTTTCATCTCATCATATCCCACATGTTCTTGATTGAAGACTAGTCCAAGAGACTGTGCTGGCCACGGTAGTTGTTGCATGACTTGCAGAGAAAGTGGAGCCTCATCAGCAGTGTGTTGGTGAGCATTATCCTGTTGGAACAACACATCACCTTCCTGTTGCAAAAATCAGTCGAACAACATTCTGCACATACCGAGTGCTGTTTAACATCCCCTCCAGAAACACCAAAAGTGAACGAGAGTTGTAGCTTATCGCACCCCAGATCATAAGGCCTGGATTGCAGCCAGTGTGTCTTGGATGAATGCACTCTATGAGACAGTGCTCACCAGGTCTACATTGTATGTGCAAATGACCATCACTTGCATGAAGGTAGAATTCACTTGCATCACTGAAGACCACAGCAATTCATTCCATCTTTCAAGTGATCCTCTGATGGCACCAATTGACCGATGCACATTTATGCTGTGGCACGAGTGGAAGACAGGCTAGAGGTGCGCGTGCCCATAGTCTCACTGCTAATAAATGGTTCTCAACAGTTCATGTTGACATATTTGGTGTCACAAGCCCTCTTATCTGTGCTGTGGTAGCTGCATGATCAGCCACTGCTGCCCTTACAATATGATGATCCTGGTGGTCATCTGTGCTGTGTGGACATCCAGAACATGGTCTACAGGTGTGATAATGTTCAATGACCACTGATACCAACATCATTGCACAACTGACACAGCGTGTCCAACTTTTGTGATAATTCTCTGAAAGGACAATCCAGCCACCCAGAAGACAACAGTCTGAGTCCTTTCAAACTTGCTCACTTGGCTGTATTAAGCATGGGCACCTTGATGTCATGGCTGCCTGCTTGCTTTATACATTTGCATCCACACAGCCTTCTTACTGTAGGCATTCCCTATTAAATTGTAGACAGATGGCGCTCTTGTGCCTGTGCCACTATGCTATCTATTGGTGGACAATGTTAAAACCATTATCAGTGCATCTACTATCCCCCACGTGGCGTATGTGTCATCAAATCAAAATCGACATCTTCTTTCCAGATGTACTATTTTTTTCTCCCCAAACAGTATATTTGTTGTTCCAATCTTCTTCTCTCTGGCAATTGACTGATTTGACTCTCTTCTTATACCATTACTTATACTTACCCAAATTTTACTTTGTAAGCAATGGAGAGAAAAATCATAGCCCCTCTGTCCAGTTGTCCCCTGTTGCTCCTTAGCCGTTCTCCATCTTTTAACTTTTCTGCCTCTTCTCAGTGCTGTTAAGCATATCTTGGATGACACAGACTGATCTATATATACCTTTGACTGAGCACTGACATCCTATCATAAGTAGTGAAGAGTGTATTTTATAGCATAGTAATTTCTCAGATATTATGTGATTTAACTCTTTCAGACCCCCTGGCTGTAATTGTGTATATTAAATTTTATTGTTTTTTAGCTGTAACAGAAATATTTTTCTGCAGTGAAAATCTCATATACACATTTGTGAATGTTCCATAATTTAATTGTGGACAACTGCTGCCAACTGTTGGGTTTCTCAATAGAAATATTAACAAGTCAGTGTAGCAGAGCGCAGCAGCTTGTGGCTGCCAGAATACATATAAGTGGTCAGTTAGCTATATTCCACTGTATAGATCAACATTATTTTTATTGTTATATTTATGGTGGTTATTGAATGATCAGTTTATTTATTACAACAGTGAATATTTCAAAATTAGTTATCGTAGTCCATGAAAAAGAAGCCAAGTGTACAAAGTATATTTTGAAAACAGGTACACTCTTTGTTTAAATCTTGCATCTAAACTGATTAAAAAATCACATAAGAGCAATGCAGCATAAAGAAAAGTTTTCTTCATCCAGAAAAAAATTCAAGTCTGAGAGGGTTAAGCCTAACACTTTATCACTCAGGCTTTTGAGGGTCACTGCAGGAGTATAATGGATTTTCACTTAGTAACATGTACTCGGACATGTACTTCATTTATCGTGTTACCTGATCTCAGTTATAGACACTGTCACCATTTCTGAGCAAGCACTTGTTTACCCAGTCAACTTTGACCATACACACATGATTAATTGAAAGTATAAGGCAAGTGTGTCCTCCACTCATGCAGGTAGAAAATTTGCAATGTCATAAATTAAAAGCTGTGTCAATGCCTATAAAGTTGCATTTCTCACACTGTGAGAATTAGTGTGCTTGTTCCACAATACTTATGTCAACTTAGACTTTCTCTTCCCACTGCAAAGTTAATTGTTATCTAGGTAGTGGGGTGCAGGTGTGGTAATTACAATGGTAAATGATCACTCACACCCCCATTAGTAAATATGAATACTTTTATTCTCAAAGTGTATACACAATGTGTCTAGTATAGAGCACATACTACAGGGAATTGATCTGGCAATGATACAGTTGCTCTTGCTGCGGTAGGGCAGTGATATTACTGGGGGGTAGAGCCAGTGGCTCTACATCCCCACAGTTCTATTGTGACACATTTATATGAAAAAGTCACAGTTCACTTAGCCCTGTCCGATAGTAATTTATTAAAAAGAATCACACTTCAGTAGTTCATGTAATTCAGTCCATAATGAGCATCACTACATCCAACAATCACTAGTTCCAATGACAATAACAGTACATATTCTTGCTAATGAAAACCTAGTTCATTTAAAATGTTTCTTAGTTTGAAGTACTGTAATCACTCAAAAGTCTTTAAAAATTAATGTTAATGAGTGTCTTACTTATAGGTGCAAGTACTTTCAGGTACAAAATGAGCCAACTCCGAGATTTCACACAACATAAATCTTAGTCACAGGCTGTCTATCCCTGAACTGTCAGTTTCGGGTGGTGTCTACATGCTTGTAGATGGGCTTAAGAATGAACTGTTATGTTGTAAACTATATTATGCCATGAAAATTGGCTAGGCTGGATTTCTCTATTTTGAATGAATTGCATGAACTAATGTGATATAGCTTGTAGAAAATGTTTCGGGTTAAGAATTTAGATAAATAAATGGACACTATTATTGTTACGTGACAGCTCCTTATTTACTTGTATAACTACCATATTGCAAATTATAGTAAATCAGAGGGAACTATGAATTTGTTGGTTAATTAATTAGTGCTGTACATCACTCTGTACAGGAAAAATTAAAGTAAAGTATATAAGCAAAACTCATACTCTAATAGTGGCTCTGATGAAATCTGCAGTCGAAAATAGGACTGCTTATGAAGTTGAATACTAATTACCTCTTCATTTAATTAGTTTCTGAGAATTCAACAGTGTGGTGATTCTTCTGGAAAACCTGGAATTCTCAGGTAGTTACATCTCATCTCAGGCAATTTCAGGAATTTCATGGAATATGCAGGAATTCTGCATTTTTAATTTAAAATACATAATATTTCAAACTGTGTTTATTATATTAACATTATTACATGTAAATTATCAGTGTTTAAAAACTGCACTTAAACTACAGCTTATGGCTTGTATATAGCTCACCTGAGAGGAAAGAAAAGTCATTATTGTCATATGCCCCCTGTCCCACCCACACTCACCAGTAATTTAGCAGGGGCTTCTTGACACAATCTTCATCCTTGCATCTGGAATTTTCAGAGATTTTTTTTCTCCAAGTTTGAATAGCACCCCTGTTTAAAGTATTTTACTGGAGAGTGGGACTGTAGAAATTCTGTTGGTGTGGGTCACTCTTCTCAAATACACTCCTGGAAATTGAAATAAGAACACCGTGAATTCATTGTCCCAGGAAGGGCAAACTTTATTGACACATTCCTGGGGTCAGATACATCACATGATCACACTGACAGAACCACAGGCACATAGACACAGGCAACAGAGCATGCACAATGTCGGCACTAGTACAGTGTATATCCACCTTTCGCAGCAATGCAGGCTGCTATTCTCCCATGGAGACGATCGTAGAGATGCTGGATGTAGTCCTGTGGAATGGCTTGCCATGCCATTTCCACCTGGCACCTCAGTTGGACCAGCGTTCGTGCTGGACGTGCAGACCGCGTGAGACGACGCTTCATCCAGTCCCAAACATGCTCAATGGGGGACAGATCCGGAGATCTTGCTGGCCAGGGTAGTTGACTTACACCTTCTAGAGCACGTTGGGTGGCACGGGATACATGCGGACGTGCATTGTCCTGCTGGAACAGCAAGTTCCCTTGCCGGTCTAGGAATGGTAGAACAATGGGTTCAATGACGGTTTGGATGTACCGTGCACTATTCAGTGTACCCTCGACGATCACCAGTGGTGTACGGCCAGTGTAGGAGATCGCTCCCCACACCATGATGCCGGGTGTTGGCCCTGTGTGCCTCGGTCGTATGCAGTCCTGATTGTGGCGCTCACCTGCACGGCGCCAAACACGCATACGATCATCATTGGCACCAAGGCAGAAGCGACTCTCATCGCTGAAGACGACACGTCTCCATTCGTCCCTCCATTCACGCCTGTCGCGACACCACTGGAGGCGGGCTGCACGATGTTGGGGCGTGAGCGGAAGGCGGCCTAACGGTGTGCGGGACCGTAGCCCAGCTTCATGGAGATGGTTGCGAATGGTCCTCGCCGATACCCCAGGAGCAACAGTGTCCCTAATTTGCTGGGAAGTGGCGGTGCAGTCCCCTACGGCACTGCGTAGGATCCTACGGTCTTGGCGTGCATCCTTGCGTCGCTGTGGTCCGGTCCCAGGTCGACGGCCACGTGCACCTTCCGCCGACCACTGGCGACAACATCAATGTACTGTGGAGACCTCACGCCCCACGTGTTGAGCAATTCGGCGGTACGTCCACCCGGCCTCCCGCATGCCCACTATACGCCCTCGCTCAAAGTCCGTCAACTGCACATACGGTTCACGTCCACGCTGTCGCGGCATGCTACCAGTGTTAAAGACAGCGATGGAGCTCCATATGCCACGGCAAACTGGCTGACACTGACGGCGGCGGTGCACAAATGCTGCGCAGCTAGCGCCATTCGACGGCCAACACCGCGGTTCCTGGTGTGTCCGCTGTGCCGTGCATGTGATCATTGCTTGTACAGCCCTCTCGCAGTGTCTGGAGCAAGTATGGTGGGTCTGACACATCGGTGTCAATGTGTTCTTTTTTCCATTTCCAGGAGTGTATATTGATTAGCTAATAGCATTTTGCATTTACAAACTGTAATTGTATTTTCTTAATTATAAGTGCCCTAATGAAAACTAATGACACCAGTGTAAACAGAACAACCAAAATAATAATCTGAACAATAAATTCGAGTGAAATCAAGTCTAAATAAAATCTTGAGATTTTTATGTAAGTGTCACCTGCCAATAGATAAATGCATTGAAAATAATATAAAAATTAGCAGAGAAAATTTGGTTAATTTTTGGAGCAGAAAAAATATAACAGATGGGAAGGTTCGACCATGTGGTGTCACAAGGTGTTGAAATATTATTGGTACAGTTTGCAACTCAAAGTGTATCTGGTGACACTGACAATGTATGCTTGGTACAGTAACCACAGTTTATATATGATCCCCATGTTATATCTCCAACTGGTGTCAGTAGCTCTACATATTCACAGCGATGTGGTAATGACATTGTTTCATACTGCCTATAGTCTAGACCTTGCCGGTGGTGAGGAGGCTTGCGTGCCTCAGCGATACAGATAGCCGTACCGCAGGTGCAACCACAACGGAGGGGTATCTGTTGAGAGGCCAGACAAACGTATGGTTCCTGAAAAGGGGCAGCAGCCTTTTCAGTAGTTGCGGGGGCAACAGTCTGGATGATTGACTGATCTGGCCTTGTAACATTAACCAAAACAGCCTTGCTGAGCTGGTACTGCGAACGGCTGAAAGCAAGGGGAAACTACGGCCGTAATTTTTCCCGAGGGCATGCAGCTTTACTGTATGGATAAATGATGATGGCGTCCTCTTGGGTAAAATATTCCGGAGGTAAAATAGTCCCCCATTTGGATCTCCGGGCAGGGGACTACTCAGGAGGACGTCGTTATCAGGAGAAAGAAAACTGGCGTTCTATGGATTGGAGCATGGAATGTCAGATCCCTTAATCGGGCAGGTAGATTAGAAAATTTAAAAAAGGAAATGGACAGGTTAAAGTTAGATATAGTGGAAATTAGTGAAGTTCAGTGGCAGGAGGAACAAGACTTTTGGTCAGGTGAATACAGGGTTATAAATACAAAATCAAATAGGGGTAATGCAGGAGTAGGTTTAATAATGAATAAAAAAATAGGAGTTCGGGGAAGCTACTACAAACAGCATAGTGAATGTATTATTGTGGCCAAGATACACATGAAGCCCACACCTACCACAGTAGTACAAGTCTATATGCCAACTAGCTCTGCAGATGACAAAGATATTGAAGAAATGTATGATGAGATAAAAGAAATTATTCAGGTAGTGAAGGGAGACGAAAATTTAATAGTCATGGGTGACTGGAATTCGATAGCAGGAAAAGGGAGAGAAGGAAACGTAGTAGGTGAATATGGATTGGGGGTAAGAAATGAAAGAGGAAGCCGCCTGGTAAAATTTTGCACAGAGCATAACTTAATCATAGCTAACACTTGGTTCAAGAATCATAAAAGAAGGTTGTATACATGAAAGAAGCCTGGAGATACTGACAGGTTTCAGATAGATTATATAATGGTAAGACAGAGATTTAGGAACCAGGTTTTAAACTATAGGACACTTCCAGGGGCAGATGTGGACTCTGACCACAATCTGTTGGTTACGAACTGTAGATTAAAACTAAATAAACTGCAAAAAGGTAGTAATTTAAGGAAATGGGACCTGGATAAACTGACTAAACCAGAGGCTATACAGGTTTCAGGGGGAGCATAAGGGAACAATTGACAGAAATGGGGGAAGGAAATACAGTGGAAGAAGAATGGGTAGCTTTGAGGGATGAAATAGTGATGGCAGCAGAGGATCAAATAGGTAAAAAGATGAGGGCTAGCAGAAATCCTTGGGTAACAGAAGAAATATTGACTTTATTTGATGAAAGAAGAAAATACAAAAATACAGTAAATGAAGCAGGCAAAAAGGGATACAAACGTCTCAAAAATGAGATTGACAGGAAGTGCAAAATGGCTAAGCAGGCATGGCTAGAGGACAAATGTAAGGATGTAGAGGCTTATCTCACTAGGGGTAAGATAGATACTGCCTACAGGAAAATTAGAGAGACCTTTGTAGAAAAGAGAACCACTTGTATGAATATCAAGAGCTCAGATGGAAACCCAGTTCTAAGCAAAGAAGGGAAAACAGAATGGTGGAAGAAGTATATAGAGGGACTATACAAGGGCGATGTACTTGAGGGAAATGTTATAGAAAGGGAAGAGAATGTAGATGAAGTTGAAATGGGAGAATACGATAGTGCATGAAGAGTTTGGCAGAGCACTGAAAGACCTGAGTCGAAACAAGGCCCCAGGAGTAGACAACATTCCATTAGAACTACTGATGGCCTTGGGAGAGCCAGTCCTAACAAAACTCTACCATCTGGTGAGCAAAATGTATGAGACAGGTGAAATACCCTCAGACTTCAAGAAGAATATAATAATTCCAATCCCAAAGAAAGCAGGTGTTAACAGGTGTGAAAATTACCAAACTATCAGTTTAATAAGTCACGGCTGCAAAATACTAACGCGAATTCTTTACAGATGAATGGAAAAACTGGTAGAAGCCGACCTCAGGGAAGATCAGTTTGGATTCTGTAGAAATATGGGAACACGTGAGGCAATACTGACCCTACAACTTATCATAGAAGCTAGACTAAGAAAAGGCAAACCTACGTTTCTAGCATTTGTAGACTTGGAGAAAGCCTTTGACAATGTTGACTGGAATACTCTCTTTCAAATTCTGAAGGTGGCAGGGGTGAAATACAGGGAGCGAATTTCTATTTACAATTTGTACAGAAACCAGATGGCAGTTATAAGAGTCGAGGGATATGAAAGGGAAGCAGTGGTTGAGAAGGGAGTGAGACAGGGTTGTAGCCTCTCCCCGATGTTATTCAATCTGTATATTGAGCAAGCAGTAAAGGAAACAAAAGAAAAATTCAGAGTAGGTATTAAAATCCATGGAGAAGAAATAAAAACTTTACGGTTCACCGATGACATTGTAATTCTGTCAGAGACACCAAAGGACTTGGACGAGCAGTTGAATGGAATGGACAGTGTCTTGAAGGGAGGGTATAAGATGAACGTCAACAAAAGCAAAATGAGGATAATGGAATGTAGTCAAATTAAGTCGGGTGATGCTTAGGGAATTAGATTAGGAAATTAGACACTTAAAGTAGTAAAGGAGTTTTGCTATTTGGGGAGCAAAGTGACAGATGATGGTCAAAGTAGAGAGGATATAAAATGTAGACTGGCAATGGCAAGGAAAGCATTTCTGAAGAAGAGAAATTTGTTAACATCGAGTATAGATTTAAGTGTCAGGAAGTCATTTCTGAAAGTATTCGTATGGAGTGTAGCCATGTATGGAAGTGAAACATGGACAATAAACAGTTTGGACAAGAAGAGAATAGAAGCTTTTGAAATGTGGTGCTACAGAAGAATGCTGAAGATTAGATGGGTAGATCACGTAACTAATGAGGAGGTATTGAATAGAATAGGGGAGAAGAGGAGTTTGTGGTACAACTTGACTAGAAGAAGGGATCGGTTGGTACGACACGTTCTGTGGCATCAAGGGATCCCCAATTTAGTATTGGAGGGCAGCGTGCTGGGTAAAAATCATAGAGGGAGACGAAGAGATAAATACACTAAGCAGATTCAGAAGGATGCAGGCTGCAGTATGTACTGGGAGATGAAGAAGCTTGCACAGGATAGAGTAGCATGTAGAGCTGCATCAAAGCAGTCTCAGGACTGAAGACCACAACAACAACAGACATTGACACCCTGCAACGGTTCTGGAGCACAGAGTCCTATTGGTAATGTGGTGTTGTGTAATAGGCATAACAGGTTACGTACTGTTGGAATTGAATAGGTCCTTATCCTCCTTCAACAACCTTGTCATCTCCTGTCCCCATAATTGCTAAAAGTGATAGTTTTCTCACAATGCAGTAGTGTCAGAAGTTTTCCCATGGTGGGGGCTCTAGTCCCCTCAGAAGCATATTCTATTTTATCAGAGACAGGGACACCTGTCAAAGCAGTCATGTTAAATGCCTTCTCTGCTGTAATTTCTACATACCATTCTCAGTGGGCACGATCACAAGTCAGCTGTCAAACAAAAGGAACAGCCACCACCAACCTGTTGCCAAGAGCAGAGTTGCCCACCCAATGGCATAACACACTGCTGAGCACTACATGCTTGATTTCAATGGCTGATTCACAATCCATGCCATCTGGATACTTCCTACCAGCTGCAGTTCCTCTAAATTACATGGATGGGGGTTGTTCATGCAACACATCCTTTGTTCCCCTTAGTCCAGATGGCTACAATCTCAACTAGCCACTGCCTAGATACACCTCCACCTATGCCCAATGGCCCTAACCTCACTCACCCTACAATTATATCCTTCTTTCCACAGTCTCTGTCTTCCTCTGTTCTATCTCCGCCTTTCAACCCACCCCTCTACATCATTATGTGCTGCACTCAGTTCACCCCTGCCTATGGCTGGACAAAGCTTACATTGCCTCACAACTGTCCTATGCATCTGATGCCTCTCCCACCCAGCCATTAGCTATCCTTTCGCAACCCTCTCTTTTGCTCCCCATCTCCTTTCTCCCCTCACCCCCTGTACTCAATACAAGCCCTCACCCCCAGCTGAGCTGCAGTGCCAGTACAACATAGTCAATTCAGACAGTGTAGCTTTACAGCTATATATGAGTGTTTATGTACTCTGTAGCTCTGAAGGAAATTCATCTGAAAGTTATCAAAGTGTTTTGTTTTGTTTGGATGACAACCAACCATTTGGCAAGTTGTTACCCTTGTTCCTGAAACTGCTTATAATGCCAGCACAGATATTTAATACTGTAGTAGTTGCATTAGGATGTCACAATTACATACCAGTACGCGGTGTGCAATAGTAGAACACAGCCATTATCACCATTAATACTGAAGAAATAAAGTCCTTTGTCTATACATATCATTGTGTGTGAGGGCATGCCAGGACCTAATACCTCTGGATTTCTTACATGAAAACTCTTGAAGCATTTTAAATAAAACAAATGTTATTAACATTCTACATCTCTTTTCTTCATGTCTACATATTTATTTCTCAACAGAGTGATCATGGCAGTGAACACATTTCTCTCAACTAGAGACCATTTTGTTGAAACCATCGCTGTAGAATGTTTGTTGACAGAGCCACAACCTCACATCTCCTTGCACTGCTTCATCACTATCAAAGTGTCATTCTTGAAGGAGTTCTTTAAGTTTTGGAATGGACGAGAATTGAATGGGGCCATGTCAGGACTGTATGGTGGATGATCGATGACAGTGAACCCAAGGCATCGGATTGTTGAAGATGTTGCAATGCTCATGAGCAGTCTGGCATTGTCATGCTGAAGAAGAAGGTGCTCTCCATGTGTGGATGAACTCTTTGAATTCGAAACTCGATTATAGAGTGCTGCCTCTCATGCAGTGCCTTGTTACACGCAACTACTCAGTCTCCTCTAATAGCAGGGGTGGCAAAAATGTAGACATGAAGAATAAAGATGAGGAATGTCAATAATGTTTGTTTCATTTAAAAAGTTTTAAGAGTTTCACATAAAAAATTAAGATGCCTTATTATTCAACATGCGCTCATAATTTTTTTTAGTTTTTCATGTTAGGGAAACTTTTTTCTTAGATATTTTTTATGTGGCTATTCACTGGCAAGGCATTTACAACCACAGCTTAGCTGTCAGACTTGCATTCTCCATCAGCCCATATGCACATGCTTATGAGTACGCACACCCACATACATATATGTATTCATTCTCTCTCTCTCTCTCTCTCTCTCTCTCTCTCTCTCTCTCTCTCTCTCTCTCTCCTCTCTCTCTTTTCTCTTCCTTCCTTCCTTCCTTCCTCCCTCCCCCCCTCCCTCCCTCCCTCTCCCCATTCTTCATTACTTTTCTTTTTTTCTTCCCTGCCACTATTTGTTTGTTCTACCTATTTTCACTGTTTCGTTTAAAATATGTATCTGTAATGTCTCCTGAGCTTTGTCAGTTATATTTTTACTTGTGTTGCAGAGAAATTTTCAGTTTTGTTTTTCTGATTTGTAAGTGAAGTCAGTTTGAACAATGACTGCTCATGAAATGCTTCATGTTATGTGCAGTAACAACAAAAAAAACTCATTTTTGTTTTTGTTCTCATTACAAAGAATGTGTTGTGAGATTATACTTAGTGTACAGGTAGTAGAGCTGGCTGAAATTTGTGACTTTTATTGAAGTTGTTGACAATAGCTGATTAAACAGTATGTCCAACTGAAACTGAGCAAAGTTTGTACTATATCATGTTATTTTACTCGTCCGCCACACTGCAGAATTATGTAGTCATTGTTGAAATGTTGGTCAGTCTTCATATTTTACCTTCTCCATTAACAGATATAATGGGAAATGAATATTGCACCACACTAATTTGATGGTTACTCTATCTGTTTGGCACGTAAGATTACCCTTCAATCATTTTGTTTTGCAACTGGAAAAAAAATGTTTTTCATTTTACATTTTGTAGCTTTGTTAACTCTACGTACACTCTATGACTCCCACAAATAAACTAATTGTCATAAAGTCTAATAATACTGTGAATTTACATGAGTGACAAGGTCTGTTTGGATCCCTAGAGAAAAACAGGCCTGGAAAAGCTGCTTTAATCCACTAAGAGCAAAATTTTATAGGAAAAATTTTGCATGCTTTGTGCACACAGTATCAGTTCTTTTGGTTAAAGTTGTGTGTGAGAAGCCTGCAATTTCTGTATCACTGCATGGAAAACAAAATCAATAATTACAGACTAATATCAAGTGAAATTTTTGCTAGAAGCTAGAGTCCTGTGTCCTGCTACCACAACATGTTATTGACAAATCATGTTGCCATACTCAGCTATTCTGCTGAGCTAAAAAGCTAGCTTAAGTACAGCAACACTAAGGGCAGTGGTCCCTCTGTGCAATAATCATCCTGCCATACTCAGCTATTCTGCTGAGATAAAAAGCTAGTTTAAGTATGTCAGCACTGAGGGCAGTGTCCCTGGACTGCAGGGTAAATTGGTATTTGTCAGCAAAACTCAACTCATACACATCCCCTTGTGTTGTGATGCCAGAAGACTCAATAATTATTTAGCTGTGTAGAGACAAAAATTAATTACTAGTATCAGCATTTCGTAAAATGAATCTACTTAGGGAAAAATGGTGTATTTTGGTAATATTTCATACTACTGAACCAGTATTAATTTTAGAGTTTACAGAATCACTCACCACCATAAAAATGAAGCCATATTGTAAACTGTAACTTCTTTTTCCCATTAAGATGATGCAGATGGTGAAGGTTCAGCATCAGTATCTTCACTGGTGACCTTTGACAGGGAGCAAGAAAAAGAATATCGTATTCCAGTTCTGATCACTGATTCTGGACAGCCTTCTTTAACAGGAACGGGAACTGTAGTTGTTGTCATTGGTGATGTCAATGATAATAAAATGAAACCAGGAATGAAAAATATTCTTGTATATAGTTACCAGGTAAGTTCTGTGTATTTCCTGCTTAGAGAATGCTAAATGGTTACAAATTACAAAATAATCCCTCTGCACACCTGTTTCTTCAAACACAAATTGAGTTTACATTCTTTTTATGTGGTTTAAAAATTGGAACTTTTCCATCTTCTAACAACTTCTTCATGACTCATGCCATAAGCATGCCCCTTGTCCTCTTCACCCAAAACCAGATCTTCTAAACTGAAATGTCTGTCCAATATGTTCTTTATCCCTTAAAACCACCTGACCTAATTTCTTTAGTTTTTGTCTTCTTAACAGTGGCCTCTTTCCATTGGCTTGTCACTAAACCTCAGCCTTCCTCTTTTATTCATGTTGTATTTATTCCTCTTGTTATGCATATACAGTAAGGTATTACAATTTACGTTTTAGAAGTGTAATTCTTTCGCCTATGTATGATGGAAGCATTATCTGTATATTAAGTTTTACTAACTTTTCTCTAGTGATTTTGTTCTACCAGCACATCTAATGCCCCTTTATAGCTTTATTAGTACAGCACACAACTTGGATAACGTCATAAATTTGTGCTTGGTTCTCTCCATCCACCTGGCTTCAACTTACACTAACCATTCCTCCAGTTGTCTATAACTTTTCTTTTACTTCACCATCTCCCTTCATCCCATCCTGAATAGCCATCAGGAAACACTGAATTTTAAACTAGAAAATTAAAAACAATATTATGTATACTGCAGTACTGTCAGACAGAATCACATGACTGGTTTTAAAACTAAACAAATAGTATTCCATGAGAATCATCATAGCTATATATAAATGTAGTCACACTCTGACAAGGAGAGGATACCTTTGAAGATATCCCACAACAAGATAATTATTAAGAAAGGTTAATGAAAAAGTAGGACAAAAACTAAGCAACAGTTCTTCAGGGGAGACCTTTTAATATGATACAAGAAATGACAAATTTCTTACATTTATAATAATGAATTTTGACATCTTACATTGGTAGAATTTGATGATAAGTCCAATTGGTCTGTGCTTATTATGTTCTTCTATAAGAAAATAAATAGTATATGGAGTTGACAATAATCAAATGGAACTAAAAGTGAAACAATGTACATTTTACCAAACAAGAAAGTAATTTTTTGAATATAGTGGTCCTAAATCATTTTTGAAGTGCATGTTATAACAGGCTTATAAGATGCAGAGCAAACAAAAAAGATACAAAGCTAGAAAGAGAGGAACTCGTCAAACAGAAAGTCATGAATGTGGAGAACAAGAATTTATTAAAAGTAGGGAGGTGTTCCAGATTCAGCTAAGCAACAAGTTCAGCATCTTGGTAAATGAAGCTTATTCAGACATTTATGAAAGGGGATATTATTTTATAATGCTATGGTGAACATCCAAAAACAGCAAAAAAAAAAAAGTTACAGATATGAAAGAAACAAAGGAAAAGAAAATTTCAAATGGAATGACACAGTTACTAAGGAGGAAGCAAAGTCTTCAAACAAACAGTAATAGGAATATGATAGAGTAATATGAAAATAAAGTAACTATTGGTAAATGTCTCTGATAGGAGGCAAGAAGATCCAGTGAAATCTGATATGGGAAACAATTGCTAGCAATAAAAATATGAAGAAAACAAAACTGAAACAGATGTTGGATATACACTATATTTCATCACTTAAAGTGACAGAGCTAACAGTAGAGAGAAAAGTGTCCAAGCATTTTAAGATTTCTTTACATGTTTGTATAGTTCAAAGAATGAATCAGAAATAAATAGTTAATGACAAAAATAATGGCATTCAAGAAGTAATGCACAATGAGGTGGATAAAGCCATTCCAGATATGGATAACTCAATAGGGTTTTTAAAACAGCTTCAGGTTTTTCTGAAAAGGAAAGTTTACAGTATGTGTGTTCCCTATAGATCTGAGACATTGACTTTTGTTTCAAAAACTATTAAAAACCTGGTGATTGTTCAGTGAGTGATGGAAATGAATGGATATTGGGAATAGCCAGGAGAGTCAGTTAAACAATCTAGTGGATCTGCTGAAGTACGAAGAATGATTATAAAACATAATTGTGCGAAACCACCTAGAAAGGCATGGCTTGCTAAAGGGATAAAAATATCTTGTAAGCAGAAAATGAAAATGTAACTTATAGCTAAAAGGAGTAATGATCCAGAGACAGTCAAACATTACAAAAACTACTGGACTGTTAGGAAATGTTATTAGGAAGTCCACCAGTGTCTACATTGTGTCTGAGATTAGCACTTCTGATAATAGAATTAAAACAATTTGTAATATTATCAAAAGGGAAACAGGGCAACCAAGAGCACAAGAAGACTGTATTTCTATCAAACTCAATGAAAAATTTGCTAACAAAATGTTAGAGGTAAAAAATAGTTCAATAATCATTTTTAAGTGTTGTAGAGAAAATAGGATCCATCTATTCATTAGAAAATGCAAGGCTGAATATGGAAGAGGCAATACCTATACAATTTGATAAAACTGAAATTCGACCCATCTCTCCTACTGAAGTTAGGAAAATAATGAAGTCACTCAATCAAAAGTAAAAGCTTCCATGTAATTGATGGGATTGCCACCAGAGTACTAAAAGCTTTTTCCCATCAGACAAGTAGCACTCTCAGCCACATACATAATACACACATCAAAAAAAGTTTTTGTGTCACCCCGGTTCCCACAACTCCTGAAGGTATACTTTGACTGTGGACATTGTTTCACAGACACAGTCCCTTTGACCATTCAGAGATGTCACTGAACCCACCCAAAGATGTAGACAACCATGCATGAGCAGCACCTATTAGACGGAGGGGGTCTGACAGCCGATCAGTTCCAGTCATTCCACCAGGAAGGAGGTACACAGCTCATGTTGTCTGTAGTTCAACCATGCCTAGACCGTCAATACCATGGTTCAATCACATCCACATTGTTACTTTGTGCCAGGAAGGGCTCTCAACAAGCGAAGTGTCCAGGGGTCTCAGAGTGAACCAGAGTTATGATGTTCGGCCATGGAGGAGATACAGGGAGGCAGGAACTGTAGATGACATGCCTCACTCAGGCCACCAAAAGGCTACTACTGTAGTGGATGACCACTACCTATAGATTATGGCTCAGAGGAACCCTGACAGCAACACCACCATGTTGAATAATGCTTTTCATGCAGCCACAGGATGTCGTGTTACAACTCAAACTGTGCGCAGTAGGCTGCATGACGCAAAACTTCACTCCCGACGACCATGGCGAAGTCCATCTTGGCAACCATGATGCTTTGCAGCACAATACAGATGGGCCCAACAACATGCCAAAAGGACCGCTCAGGACTGGCATCATGTTCTCTTCACTGATGAGTGTTGCATATGCCTTCACCCAGACAATCGTCGGAGACGTGTTTGGAGACAACCCAGTCAGGCTCAATGCCATAGACACACTGTTCAGTGACTGCAGCAAGGTGGAGGTTCCCTGCTGTTTTTGTGTGGCATTATGTAGGGCTGACATATGCTGCTGGTGGTCATGGAAGGCACCATAACAGCTGTACAATACGTGAATGCCATCCTCCCACTAATAGTGCAACCATATCAGCATCATATTGGTGAGGTATTCGTCTTCGTGGACGACATTTTGGGCCCCCATCATGCACATCTAGCCAATGACTTCCTTCAGGATAATGACACTGCTCGACAAGAGTGGCCAGCAAGTTCTCCTGACACGAACCCTATTGGCCATGCCTGGGATGGATTGAAAAGGGCTGTTTATGGATGACGTGACCCACCACCACTCGAGGGATCTATGCCGAATCACCATTGAGGAGTGGGACAATCTGGACCAAAAGTGCCTTGATAAACTTGTGGATAGAATGACACGATGAATACAAGCAAGCATCATTGCAAGAAGACATGCTGCTGCGTATTAGAGGTACCGGTGTGTACAGCAATCTGGACCACCACCTCTGAAGATCTCGCTGTATTGTGGTACAACATCAGCGTGTGGTTTTCATGAGCAATAAAAAGGGCAGAAATGGTGTTTATGTTGATCTCTATTCCAATTTTCTGTACAGGTTCCGGAACTCTCAGAACCGAGTTGATGCAAAACATTTTTTGATGTGTGTAGTTAACTGAAACAGGGCATTTTTTCAGATAGACTGAAATATGCTATTGTTGAGCCATTGTATAAAAATGGGGTTAGGTCTGATGCTGTCAGCTACCGCCCAAATCTCACTTCTGACACATTTATCCAAAATTCTTGAAAAAGTAATTTATACAAGAGTAGCTTCACATATTTGTAAAAATGAAGTACTATAAAAACGTCAGTTTAATTTTCAGAAAGGCTTTTCAGCAGAAAATGCTATATTTTATTCCACTGATCAAATATTAAATGCTCTGATGAACCGAACATCACCCATTGGGATATTTTGTGATTTTTCAAAGGCTTTTGGCTGCATAAATTATGAAATTCTTCTGTATAAGCTTAATTATTGTGTTGTGAGTGAGACAGTGCACAAATGGTTTAATTCATATTTAATGGATAGAATGCAGAAGGTTGAAATTAACAGTACAAATAGTCAGCAAAAATCAGCAGAGTCCTCTAACAGGAAAGGTATCAAGAATGGTGCCCCACAGGATTCAGTCTTGGGTCCCTTATTGTTATTAATATACACTGAAGAGCCAAAGAAACTAGTATATCTGCCTAATATCATGTAGGACCCCTGTAAGCATGCAGAAGTGCTGCAACACAACATGGCATGGACTTGACTACTGTCTAAAGTAGTGCTGGATTGAACTGACACCATGAATCATGTAGGGCTGTCCATAAATCCATAAGTGTACGGGGGGATGGAGATCTCTTCTGAACACCATGTTGCAAGGCATCCCAGATATGCTTGATAATGTTTGTGACTGGGGAGTTTGATATCCAGTGGAAGTGTTTAAACTCAGAAGAGTGGTCCTGGAGCCACTCTGTAGCAATTCTGGACATGTGGGAGTGTCACATTGTCTTGCTGGAATTCCCCAAGTCCATCAGAATGCACAATGGACATGAATGGATGCAGGTGATCAGACAGGATGTTTACATATGTGTCACCTGTCAGAGTCATATCTAGATGCATCAAGGGTCCCGTATCACTCTAACTGCACACACTCCACACCATTACAGGGCATCCACCAGCTTGAACAGTCCCCTGCTGACATGCAGGCTCCATGGATTCATGAGGTTGTCTCCATACCCATACATGTCCATCCACTCTATACAGTTTGAAACGAGACTCGTCCAATCAGGCAGCATGTTTCCAGTCATCAACAGTCCAATGCCTGTGTTGACAGGCCCAGGCAAGGCTCAAAGCTTTGTGTTGTGCAGTCATCAAGGGTGCCAACAGCCTTGCAGCAGTGGTACCACTGGTTCCCATCAGATCACCAAAGTTAAGCACTTGGATGGGTGACCATCAGGTCTGGCGAGCACTGTTGGCAAGCGGGGTGCACTCAGCCCTTGTGAGGCAAACTGAAGAGCTACTTGATTGAGAAGTAGCAGCTCTGGTCTTGTAAACTGACATACAGCTGGGAGAGCGGTGTACTGACCACATGCCCCTCCACATCTGCATCCAGTGATGGCTGTGAGCTGAGGATGACATGATGGCCGGCCAGTACTATTGGGCCTTGCAAGGCCTGTTCGGATGGAGTTTAGTTTTTAGTTTTAGTCATTAATGATGTTTCGTTAAATGGTTCACACTCTGACACTTGTTGATGGCCCATCACTGAAATCTGCAGCAATTTGTGGGAGGGTTGCACTTCTGTTGTCATTAGTCCCATTTGTACAGGATCTTTTTCTGGCCACAACAATGTCTGAGATTTGATGTTGTATTGAATTCCTGATATTCACAGTACACTAATCAAATTGTCATATGGGAAAATCCCTACCTCATTGCTATCACTGTACCCATTACTGATGCACTGACTATAACACCACATTCAAACTCATTTAAACCTTGATAACCTGCCATTATAGCTGCAGTAACTGATATAACAACTGTGCCAGACAGTCGCTGTCTTATATGGCATTGCCAACAGCAGTGCCATATTCTGCCTGTTTACATATATCTGTATTTAAATACCCATACCTATTCCTGTTTCTTTGGCACTTCCGTTAGGTTTAGTGACTTATCTCACTATATTCATGAAGATGCATAGCTAAGTCTTCTTGCTGATGATGGAAGTATAGTAATCACACCCAACAAACAAGAATTAGCTGAGGAACTTGTAAATAAAGTCTTTCAGAAAATTATTAACTGGTCCTCTGCAAATGGAAAACACAGTATATACTGTTCTATACAGCAAATGGCATAACACCATTTATAAATATAGACTGTGGACAGAAGTCTGTTGCTAAGGCACAATATACAAAATTTCTGGGTGTATGCATCGGTGATAAATGGAATTGGAAGAAACACATTGATGATCACCAAGATGGCGCCACCGCATATAGACATATTAATCAATAGATCCATGGAAAATTACGAGTTTTTAAATCCTGTGTGTATAAAATGTAGTAAGAAGGTGAGAAATGGTGTTAAATTATGCCCATAGTTGCAAAAATGGATCCATCAACAATGTTTAAATACTTTAGAAGAAAGAAACATGACTTGTGACTGTGGAAATGTGCACTGTAGTTATCGTGATATATTGTGTTTACAAAAGGAATATTGAGAAGAGTGTGTGACTGCTTCATTAAAATATGATCTTATGTTAGCCATACTGTATGTACAGAAACTTGAAAAGTGATAGAAGTCAATTCAGAGTGTAGTGAAACTGTTGTAAATGAGCAAAACGATGACTGCATATGACCTAAAAAGTTCCATCATGTTAACCGTAATGAGAACAACTCCAGTCTCCCAGTAAAAAAATAATTTTGAACTTTTAACCTGTGATGAGTCTAAAAGATGTGAAAATAGTGAAAGAAATGAAGTACTTTCACCAACTGCAGAGATTAAAAACCAGTCAAGTATGAAGTCTTGTAATAACAAGCAAGGAAATTACGGTACTATAATATGCAGGGAACATACAAATCATGAGAACGTGACATCCACAAGTACAATGAACAAAGAAGATATTTATGTTCTCTCAGACAGTCATGGAAAGGGCTTAGCTGGTATCATGTGAAACATGTAAACTATGTTTAAGGTTAGTGGAATAACAAAACCAGGCAACTGTGAACATTTTTTGGAGCTTGGAAGAAACTGTTTAATAATCGGGGGTGCTAATGACATTTATAGGAATGAGGGTAAACTCCCCACAGGAGTGCTAAGAAGCACACTACAGAAAATTACAAATGTGAACTTCTATATTGCAAGTATACCACATAGACATGATCTGATGGAAAAATCTTGTGTCAACAAAGAAATCGCTGTTACTAATAGAAAATTTGAAAAAATATGCCGAAGCGTCCCAAATGCTACATATGTGAATGTACCATCTTCAGAAAGAAGTTATTTTGCCAGGCATGGGCTACACAGAAATAAACTTGGAAAAGCATTCATTAGTCAAGAAATACTTAATGCAGTGTTAGCAGTTGAAGACAAGAATTGCTATACCATACCACTTCCACCACCCTTCACAGAAACTGAAATTCTCTAACATAGAAATGAAACTGATTAACTGGCAACAGATCCAGCAGTAGAATCTTCACTTGCCACAAAAGTAGCTGAAGCTTCCACAACAGCTTCAACAGTATCAGAAGCAGCTACAGACTATACAGCAGCATCATTAGCAAGAAATGTGCTTATAGGCAGTGAATCATCAAATACAACAGGAATTCCAGCATCAAAAGTTGCAGCACATCCAGAAGAAAGAAAGGCAAGATGCAGGAAACCTGTGCCCCTAAAGGATTTTTGGTACCCAGCCTCAGCACGAAGAAACTGTTGACACCAGACAATATAAGTAAGAGTTCCTCTCAACCGAGTTGCAACAGCTTAAAATTACTTAGCCTTAATCTGCAGTGTCTCAAAAATAAAATTCTAGTCTTGAGATTGAGGCCAGTGAATATTGTGTTGATTGTATTTGTATTCAAGAACATTGGTGCAAAAATATATTGTGTTGATTGTATTTGTATTCAAGAACATTGGTGCAAAAATTATGAATTATAAAACATTAATATTTCCCCATATACCTTAGTTGGTCATTTTTATAGAAAGGAAGCCCAGAATGGGGGTATCTGCATTTATGTAAAATCAGATATTAAAGTGAAAAACAGGCCTGAAGCTGAACTCCTGAGCATAGAAAAACATCTTGAGGCAAGAAGAGTGCAAATGAATGTAAAAAAAATAGAAAATGACAGTCATGTCAGTGTATAGATCACCATGTGGTGACTCAGAATTTTGTTTAAAATGAGATTGAAGAACGGCTGAGCATCTTACATGATGAGAAGTTGTCAATAATTGTAAGTGGGGACTTTAATGTCAATATGTTGGTAGATGGTTTATTTAAAATTAAATTCCTCAATATTCTACACAGTTTCAACCTATATTCTAATATAAACAGTCCTACAAGGGTAACAAACACTTCAAAAAGTCTTATAGATAATATATTTTCAAATATAGAAAGCCTAGATACAGAAGCTTTGAATATTGACCTAGGAATATCTGATCATAATGTACTTATTATTAAAGTGCTCACAATTCCAATACATACAAAAACAGTGCATCATATGTGTAAGAGAATTTTCTGTCCCAAAAACTGCAACCAGTTTGGTATCACACTGACTAACCAATATTGGGCAGAAGTATTGTCGCAAACTGATACAGATGCTGCATACAATGTTTTCTACTCTCTTTTAATGACAAATTTTGAAATGTGCTTTCCAAAAAGGTTAGTTAAAATCAATTCATCTAGCCATAGAGACACAAATTCTTGGATCACATCTGGCATTAAAAACTCTTCCAAGACTATGGAAAGACTAGACTCTGAGATGAAAATTAATACTGACCCTAATTTTAAAAAAATATGTTAGTAACTACAAAAAGATATATAGAAGGGTAATTAATCTAGCAAAAGTACTAATTAATGATAGGCGAATAAGGAAGTCGGACAATAAATCAAGGACCACATGGGAAATTGTTAAAAGAGAAATAGGAAAAAGCTCTGAAGACCAGGATATTGTACTTAAATCTAGTGATAACACTGAAATAAAGAAGGAAGTCTTGCCCAGTTACATTAACAACTACTTTCTAAGTGTACCTGATAAATTAGGCAAGAGCTTTACCAAAGAATAGAAAGCAACAACACCGAAAGTAGCCAGTAGCATGATAATAAGTCCCACTAATAAATAAGAAATATTGTAAGTAATTAACAGTATGAAACCCAAAATGTCTGCAGGACTGGATGAAGTGCCAGTGACAATAATAAAAAGTCGCCTCACAAATCTTGGAACCACTGGTACATATTGCCAATTTATCATGTGGTGTGTTCCTCCAAAGGCTGAAAATTTCTAAGGTTAAACTATTATTCAAAAATGGGGATATACATAATGTAGAAAACTATAGACCTATATCCCTCCTCCCATCTTTATCAAAAAATTTTGAAAAACTGATGAAAATTAGACTCATAAGCTACCTTGACACCTTCTCTTATTATTCCTAATCTATATCAATGACATTGAAAGGCCCAACAGATCATCATAAATTATGTTATTTGCTGATAATACAAGCATAATTATAAGTAATGACAGCAAATCCTTATTCACTACAGCTGAAAAAGTTCTGAAGAGTGTGCAACAGTGGTTTTATGCTAATAAGTGAAATGAAACAAATTACATACAGTACGGTAAATTAAATGAGAATGATGATCACCATTTATCATTGAGTGATCATGAAATAGAGAAAGTCTGGTCTACAAAATTTTTGGCCATATACATTGATCAGCACTTGAGCTCGAAAGACCATGCCACATACACATCCAAAAAACTCAATTCAGCATGTTTTGCACTGAGAATAATTTCTAGAGTTTGCAGTGCAGAGTGTACAAGATTAGTGTATATGGCTTATTTTGATTTTATTATATCCTATGGAATAACATTCTGGGGTGCAACTAAATGTCGCTTATTTTTAGATTGCAGAAAAGGGCCATTAGAATTATTACAAACAGCTCTCCAGAAACACACTGTAAGCCCTTGCTCCTGCAGCTAAACATACTTACAGTACCATCTTTGTACATATTAAAAAAGCATACTGCACACAGGAATACACTTGAGTAGTTCGTGTGTAAATTCAGATCTCCATGACTACAATACAAGTATCTGTAAGAATCTGCGTGTAGAAAGAACAAGAAAAACAAAAAGCTAAAAATGTGTGAGTCACTATGGAATAAAGCTTTATAATGCTCTCCCATTCTGCATCAGGGGAACAGAAGATGAAGGAAAATTTAAGTCAGAATTAAAAAATTATCTGATAAATAAATGTTCTTATAGCATAGAGGAATATTTTGACTCCTTAAATCACTAACTGATGGCTGTATTGTCAGTTCCATGTCTCATTTATACTCTTTTGACGCTAAATTATGTGTAATATGTGTTTTCCAAATGTACTAAAGACATATAAATTCATCACAAATGGTACATGTTAAAAGAGCATGTAAAAGAACAACCCATTAATTCAATGTTTTAATTTTCAATAGATTATATAATGTTAATTTTATATGTTTGATAGAAATTTGTAATATTTTGCCCTGTGCATATTCTGGACAGTATTATGACAATTCCTATATCATGTTAATGTTGCAAAGGATGATGATAAATGAAATGAAATTATCTGTGGAAACAGTTAGGTTCAGCCACTTATGCTATTCGGGTTATTGCAAATTTTGGTGATAAACATATTTGTAAATTAGCCTATTATGTCTATTTTTCATTCAGTGCTTTCATATGATATCATACTTTGAGATAGTTCACCATTAACAGAAAAAGTATTAATTGCACTAAAGCATGTAATCAGAATAATAGCTGGAGCCCATCAAAGATCACCTTGCAGACATTTATTTAAGGAACTCAGGATATTCACAGTACCTTCACAATACATATATTTACTTATGAAATTTGCTATTAATAATCCATCCCAGTTCAAAAATAATAACAAAGTACATAGTTACAACACTAGTAAAAAGGGTGATCTTCACTATTCTGGATTAAATTTGACTTTGGCACAGAAAGGGGTGAATTATGCTGCCACAAAAATCTTTGGCCATGTGCCAAATAGCATTAAAAGTCAGATAATGTCCTATTCGTGATCTGTGGAGCAAGTATTAATGTAATGTAATGAGAATGAAATAGAGGTGAGTGAGACGAGCAGCCAGGTGATGGATGCTGTGTGGACCAAAAAAGTCCTTTACCAGAATTCAAGAGATAAGTAAAGAATCAGGTGATGATCTTATGGATGGTGGATAAATAATGACAGAATATGCAGGAGAAATATGGATGTGTGTTAGTGAAGACCATAATGTATGGAAATGTCTAATGGAAGCATTTTCTCAGCTGTGGTTACTGAATAAATGACAACAATGGTGGCAAAATCAGTGATTCCCTCACCAGCAGTTCAAAAGTCTTTTGAGTGCAGTAGATGAGCTCTTGCTGTCTTCAGAGAATTCACATCTTAAATTCAACTAACTTTTCATCATGTTTAGTTGATGTTTACTACAGTACTGGTTAAATAAATCCCCATTTCAAACCTACACACTTTTCAGTTGTAAAAGGTATTTGGGATATTTGGTGTTTAAAATAGACTTTCGTGGACCAATGTAAGAGCAGTGCCACAGGTGTGAGGCTAACCATAAAGAAAAATGTGGACATGCTTAAATAGCTTTATACAATAATCTCAAATCTTCTTCCAGGCCCATTGATTGATTGATTCATTCATTCATTCATTTTGGCAGGGAAGCTAAAACAGCTTTGGTCTAACCCACCACTGCCCTCACTGAAACCGAGTTTATTGTGGAGCATCGCTCCCTGTATATCTAGTACAGCCAACCAATGCCCTTAAATAGTGCAAGGAGTCCCTTTACCGGTTTTTTATTAGACACAATTTCTAAAGGTCTAGTTGTCCCGAAAATTCTGTATCTCCAAAGATTAGGTGTGACGCAGTTACTTCACTCTTATAACAGATCCTACATTTAGGATCTTCTTCCATTATAGTCATTGTATGTAGGTGTTTTTTGAAATTCCCAGGGTTGGTCATCAGTCCAGTCATGAGTTTAATCTCTTTCCTGTTCAATTCCAGGATTACAAAACTTCCTTTAAAACATGGCTTAGGCATCATTACCTTAGCATGTTTTTCTTTATAAACATTGGTCCAGAATTTTATGTGCTGTTTTCTAAGCCATTTACATAGTCCAGTTTGATCATAGCCTTGGTGATAGTCAGGACAGGTTCCGGTCCAATGAATGGAGTTTTTGCCCCCATCCTGGACAGTCTGTCTGCTTGTTAATTGCTACTGATCCCTGAGTGGCCAGGGACCCACATTAGGTTTACCCTATTGCTTCCTCCTAGCTCCACCAGAGACCTGTGTCATTCTGTCATTCTGCAACAATCTTAGATTGTGTTGCAGGAGCTGCTAATGATTTCAGGGCTGCCTGGCTGTAGATGCTACGGTCCATGTAGCACCTATGCATATTCTCCTCCACATATGCCCTGATTGCAGTAATTTCAGCTTGGAATACCGAGGCCAGTTTTCCTAGAGAGATGATGCCCTCCAGTCTTTGCTGAATCCCGTACACCCTGGCCCCAGCACCTTGGTCTAATTTCAACCCATCAGTGAACCAGACAATGTCCCCCATACAGAGTCGAACTGTTTTTTTCCCACTGCTCCCTGCTTCCAATTATTATATTGTAAGGCTTGTTGAAGCAGTTGGGAGTTATTATATAATCAGTTGGCATTTCCCCAGCCATTCCTTATTTACCTCACTCACTATTTTAGTGTGTGATTCTGGATATCCCAATGAGATCCAATTTTTACCAGTTTTGAGTCTGTATGCACCAGCTGCTGCCTCCATCTTGACCCGAAGGTGTAGTGGTGGCATGTCCAGCATGGCTCCCATCCCATGGTTGGTGCGCTGCTAATTCTGCCTGTTATGGCTAAGCAGGCCAGTCTCTGCACCTTAGCAAGCTCCTTAGCTGCAACCTGCTGTTCTACATTCTTCCACCACACTATGGCCCCATAGGAAATCCTAGGTCTAACCACCATGGTGTAGATCCAGTGCATACCTCTGGAATTTAGGCCCCAGTTTTTGCCACAAGCCCTTCTGGTACTCACTAGAGTACCTTTCGCCTCGGAGCAGATGCTCTTAATGTGAGGGGCCCATGTTAGTTTCTCATCCAAGGTTACTCCTAGATATTTCGCTATCCCCTTAACAGGTAGAAGTTCATTGAAGAGCTTTAGATTCCAACTTGAGTGGTGGATATGCTTCTTTGTAAATGGTGCCACAACAGTCTTCTTAGGATCAACTCATAGATCCTGTTTAATGCACTAGTCTTGGACAATGTCCAATGCACCTTGTGCCATATTTCTAACTTAGTCAGTAAATTTGCCTAGTATTACTATGACAAGGTCATCAGCGTATCCTTGGCAAAAGCATTGTCTGGAATTTAGTTTCTCAATGAGTTCATTCTACCCTAGATTCCACAATAAAGGGGACAAAACTCCTCCTTGTGGACAACCACTTGTGGTGTTAATTACCATATTTTTATACATCATGGTTGCCTCTACCTTTATCCACTAAGCATAGCCCTAGTCCACTTACATATAGTGGTCCACAGGTCATGCACCTCTGCTGCCCTAACCATGTAATCGAAGGTTGTGTTACTAAAAGCCCCCCTCGATGTCCAGGAAGATGCAGAGGGATATTTCTTGAAACTGAAGTGCTTTTTCCACCCTCCCAATGAGTTGATGGAGAGCTGTCTCATGTGATTTACCTGGTTAATATGCATGTTGGTTTGAATGTAGGTGGGGCCCTAGTTAGCCTCCTCTCCCCAACATATACATTAACCAGTTTTTCCAATGTTTTAAGAATGGGGGAGCGCAGACTGGTTGGTCTCATATCCTTGGCCATGGTATGATCAATTCTCCCTGGCTTTGGAATGGAAACAACCTTCACTGCCCTCCAGGCATTGGGTATGATTCCTGCTGCTAGGCTATCCCTGAATAACCTGCATAGGACTCTTATGAGATTTTCTCCTGCAACAGGCAGGAGAGCTGGAAAGATTTCATCTGGGCCAGGTGACTTGAACGGTTGGGATGTTCCCACCACCCATTGGATTTTATTGAAGTTGACACACTCCTTAGCCGATTCCCAGTCCTCTCTTTGAGTTCCTGAGAACCATTGCCTCTCAAGGATCACATTCTGGTCCATGTTACCTGCCAGAGCATATTGAGGAAAGTGAGTTTTGAGGAGCAGTTCCAGTGTCTCATGTGCTGTCTTTGTATATTCCCCATCTTCCTTCCTCAACATACCTCCTGGATTAGTTGATACTCTAGTGAGGATTCTGTGGAGTCTGGCTTGAGCAGCCGTGCTCTCCACTTCCTCACAGAATTCCTTCCAGGATGCCTCCTTTGCTTGTCTAATTGCATGGTTGTAGTTGACGAGGGCCTCATGATATTTTGCCCATTGTCCTTTATGTCTCACAAGGCTAAACAGTCTTTGCACCTGTTTTCATTGAATTTCCAAGTTATTTTTCCACCAAAGCACACTCCTATTTGTGCACTTCTTGGTGATTGTGCAGTTGACCTGGTATGAGGTCACTATGGCAGAGACAACAGCCTCTACTACTTCCTCAAATTCTACTGGATTTCTTATTGAGGTTTTAATTTCCTATATGTGTTTCAGTCTGTTTTTCTGGGATGCCTATAGGTCATGGTCTGTCTTATTCCCATTTCAACCTTGAATTTAATATACATGTGGTATAATGAGGATGGCTTTAATGCCACATACCATTGTTTGACATAGATGCCCATCATCATGGAACCAAAGGTTATGTCAATTACTTCTTCCCTTCTATATAATGGAAGGAAACATTCCACGTGGGAAAAATTATATATAAAAACAAAGATGAGGTGACTTACCGAACAAAAGTGCTGGCAGGTCGATAGATACACAAACAAACACAAACATACACACAAAATTCAATCAGACATATTTAAAGACCTGTTGTTACCTGTCTTCAACGTTGTGGGGGGCAGGGGGGTCTGCATATCCCCTTCAAGTTGCAACAGTTTCTTTGGGGGGGTCTTGGGCTCAAGACCTTTTAATTCCCTCAACTTATATTTGAGAAGCCATTCTTTTCCTTCCTTTTGTCTGCTTGTGTCTGTATGTGTGGATGGATATGTGCGTGTGTGCTAGTGTATACCTGTCCTTTTTTCCCCCTAAGGTAAGTCTTTCCGCTCCCGGGATTGGAATGACTCCTTACCCTCTCCCTTAAAACCCACTTCCTTTCGTCTTCCCCTCTCCTTCCCTCTTTCCTGATGAGGCAACAGTTTGTTGCGAAAGCTTGAATTTTGTGTGTATGTTTGTGTTTGTTTGTGTATCTATCGACCTGCCAGCGCTTTTGTTCGGTAAGTCACCTCATCTTTGTTTTTATATATAACTTCTTCCCTTCTGCTATTCATGAATGTAGATTCATTGCCCCTATTCAGGATCCCCAAGTTGTTAGACAAGAGAAATTCAAGAGGGTACTCACCTCTACTGTTGGTGTCCTTGATGCTCCACACTAGGTTGTGGGCATTGGGATCACATCCAACCAGCAGTTGGTCACCTTGCTGAAGGCAGGCTTCTGTCAGTCTCCTCACCTCCAAAGGAGGAGAACTGTCTTTGTAAAGAAGGTATGCTGAGGCCAAAACAATTTCCATTGCGATACCTTCCTCATGTTGCTGCATTCTGATGGTCACTAGGTCTCTGGAGCAGAAATCCATCATTGGCATGAAAGGAATTCCAATTCTCACATAGATGCATGTTCTGAAGTTTCTTAGATTTCTAGCGTAAATCAGCTTACCTCCAGTGCCACTGAGGCCCGATACACCCCCTTTATATAAGTAGGGTTCTTGTATCAGGGCCACGTCCACTTCTTGTCTCCCCAGGGAATGGCTCCGGGCAGCAGTGGCCCCTTTATTGAGCTGCAGATTAATCTGCAGCACCTCCAGTATCCGTCTTGCTGCCATCATTGCCTTTGAGGCCTTTGATTACTCTGACAGTGACCTGCGAGAACCCTAAAAACAATTTCAGGTCTTGCTCTTGCTTCACCTTCAGGGACTTCTCTCCGACTTCCACCACCGGGGCTCATCCTTCCGGTACAGTCTACTGGTTGATTACTTTCCAGTCCTGTGTTGAGACTTTTGTGTTTTGAACCCCTGTTTTCTCGAACAGAGTCTTTGGTGAGACATCCTTAAGGATCCTTGGTACCCATATTGATACCTTCATGGTCTTCAGAAGTTCAGCTGCAGTCTTGACCAGCAGCTTCAAATCCTCCACGGGGATATCATGGGCACGATGTCCTTCAGCCATTCCACCATATGAACCTCCTCACAGACAAAAATTAGGGCACCACAATCTAGATATACCCTCCTGAAGTTCGGTCCTGGGCCCCTGGAACAGTGTCCCCCCCGCCCAATCTATTCAAAAAGGGACATCTGTACGAGTTCCTCCTCCTGCTGCAAGATGATGGCTATCAGTGGATAGCCTTCCTGGATAACTACCATCTTAAGATCCAAGACTGCAGTACTATAGGTCTGTTTCCCTATTTCTTGCCTTAGCTTTTTCTGGGCTCACTTATCCTGGGAGGAGGGAGTCTTAGATTCCTCCCTTATCCTCTTGTTACCTGTCTTCAACGTTGTGGGGGGCAGGGGGTCTGCATATCCCCTTCAAGTTGCAACAGTTTCTTTGGGGGGGTCTTGGGCTCAAGACCTTTTAATTCCCTCAACTTATATTTGAGAAGCCATTCTTTTCCTTCCTTTTGTCTCTCTTCCCTGAGAAGTTTCCTCCTCTGGGCCCCAGACAAGGCTTTAATCTTGATCTGGTCCCACTTCTCAGTTACAGTTTCCATTTCTTGCTCAGGTCTAGACACTTCTTCTATAGTGGGAGTGCATTCCATCAGTCTTGGCCTCAATGTTTGTGTGTCTGAGGTCTCAGTTTGCCCCTCATTTTGTTTTAATTTATTTCCATTTGTCACATCCATCTTGGTCCCACAAGATTTGGCAATTTACATGGTCCACATGATGATAACCCCGCATAGTGTAAGGCTGCTTACTCAGGGAGTTTGCCCAGTATACCTGAGGCTCCATTTGCAACACATATTCCCATGTGACATGCACCCCTCAGCATGGATCGCATCACACCTTGGGTTGGGAAGGGAATTGGGTAACGACTAGGAGTGGATAAGGAAGATAGGATGTTATGGGACACTCTTAGTCTGATCCATCAGCTAAGCCCTTCCCAGCAGTAGGTCCTCTACCTTCAGCATAGCCCTCAGCTTCATGTGGATACGCAAGTCTCTCCACCGACATGGACAGTGTTTTGTCAAGGTGGTGTCCCCCGGAGAGGTCCAGGGCCATTAATTGAGGTGCTGTACGCTGAGACTGTGATGTACAAGTTTTTCATCAGTGTACATGATACAGCATTATGAAGCCATACAGCACTTTCAACATTATGTTCATGTCTGTTAATTGATTTTGTTATGAAAATGAACAGGAAGATGAAGTCTTGTTTCTCTGTCAGAATATTAACCTGATCTAAGGTGCATGATTATTTTTTATGGAATAATACAAGACAAACTTGAAAGTAGGGAACAATTCTTTCCAGGGATTATTCTGTCCTGTGTACATGTCTGAATAATACCAAAATCATTAGAAAAATATTACAGAAGTACTGCTAGGATCACATGCTAACATTGACTCTGGAAGGATAGTGGTTTTATTCTGATTTGGAATAGTTGCTGCAAATTTCAGTATTGTGTTCTATTAGCTACCCAAAATGTGATGTCATCTCCTCTGCATGTCACCAACCATTCTACCTTATAACTTGCAAAAGGAGCTTTTCTGGATTGAGTTTCCTTACCAGATATTGAGACTTTGTTGCTACAACTTCATCCTTTCTGATAACAAAATTTTCTTTATAATGAAACTTGACAACTATTACATCCAGATCATCTTAAATACATCAGTCTTAACATACTGAAAAAGGTTATGTCAGTTCTTCTCCATGTGCATTCTGTAAAAACAAATAGGTTTATTAGTTGGTTGTTAATTATATGTAAAACTAACGACCTGCTCTGGCTTTGCATGGGTAATCTACAGCCATGCAACTTTTCTGGTGCAGTGGTAATAAATTACTTATACAAACTTCCCTAATGAAATAGTTTGAATATTAGTGAAAACTGTTTCATAAACCCTACAGCAGTTCCTAAGATTAAGCCTTCACATGTATACAGAAAAACAGTGATGACCTTTAATTAAGTAATATATATAGATATTCCTCTTTCTTAACTGATGGTAGGCTTGAATGAAGTTTCATGCGTGGAGCACCAACTCTTTAGGAAATTACTGTAGTTTTGGCTTGGTTCTGTAGTCATTTGCCAGTTGGTCAGAGCAGATCACAGTGGCTGGAACAGCTGTAGAGTCCACCAGTTGAGAAGTGCGTCATGTGATTAGATTTTTGCTGGCAAAACGATCTTCAGCTGCTGAAATCCAGCATAAGTTATGCCCACTGTATGGACCTGTAATAATGAGTGACAAGCAAATTTGAAAATGGTGCCAAGAATTTCAAAAGGGCCACACAATTGTCCACGATGAACAGCAAAAAGGCGGGCACAGTATTTGGACCAAGGACATCATTGATCATGTGATCTGAAAACATCAAAGTGATCAGCAGTTGATGATTTTTAGTTCAGCAAATGAATTCCAAAATGTTGCTCAGACCTCAGTTTACAGGATAGTCATCAAACAACTTGGATATCACAAACTGTGTGCGAGATGGGTTCAAAAAACCTCACTGATCAGCAAAAAGAACAAAGAATGTGTAGTGCATGACAGGTTTTGGAATGCTATAGACAAGATGGAGATGATTTGTTTTCCCACATTGTTACTGGTGACAATATGTGGATATCGTACACTGATGCAGAATTGAAACAATAGTCAACGTAGTGGCACCATTCCAGTTCACCCAAACCAAAATAGTTTAAGCAATCTCCAGTCTTGAATCCAGAAATGATGGCTACCTTTTTTGGGATGAAAAGGTCATCCTTTTAGTTGATTTCATGGCCCATGGGTCAACAATTACAACTGATGTTTACTGTAAAATGCCAACCTAATTGAGAGATGCTATCAAAAATTGACATCACAAGAGAATGTTGTCCGACATAATATTCCTTCACAATGATGCATGCCCTCATACTGCTCCCAAAACCAAGGAAAAGATTCAAGATTTTTGTTGGGAATTTTTTTGATCACCCTCTGTCCAGTCTCAACCTTGCACCAAGTGACTCTTTCCTCTTCTTGCATTAGAAAAAATGACTAGGTGAACAACAAGTTCAACATGTCATTGAACTCAAGATAGAAATTACCAACTGATTCAACTCCTAGGTGGCAGACATCCATGCAGTGGGGTGAAATAAGCTGGTGCAGTGTTACAGAAAGTGTGAGAAGTGAATGGCAATTACGTGGAAACATAAAATAAATATGTTGTAAAACATTACTGTCAATAAAATCCTTTTCTCATGAGCTTATTTTTTTACAGCCAAATAGACCTTAATTTTGGAATACACCTTCTATGTTTCCGCCTTGTAATGCAATTAGATTAGGCTGTTCCAGTGCTGGGGCACTGGGGAATGCCCATCAGTTTGCTCGAGGCAGGTGCAGCTAGTATAGGCTACCCACCAGGCAGCCATATTGCACGCGTTCTGTACATGCACAAACCACTTGGCTATCCCTGCCCATGAGCACAAGGCCAGGGCAGTATGATTGTGTATTATACAGTCTGGCTGCCTGACTGCCCACCAGTCAGCTGTTTGCTCATAGTGGCCTGCAGGCGCATGGCTGCCCTTTAGTGCACACTCAAGCAGGAACAGCCTTCATTACATAAATGTCCGCCCCAGTAGCTGAGTGGTCAGCGTGACGGATTGCCGTCCTCTGGGCCCGGGTTCGATTCCCGGCTGGGTCGGAGATTTTCTCCGCTCAGGGACTGGGTGTTGTGTTGTGTTCATCATCATTTCATCCCCATCCGGCGTGCAGGTCGCCCAATGTGGCGCCGACTGTAATAAGACCTGCGATATGGCGGCCGGACCTGCCCCGCGAGGGGCCTCCCGGCCAATGACGCCAAACGCTCATTTCCATTTTTCCATTACATAAATATCAATAAGTTCTTGTTATTTCTTTCATACTCATTGTATTTCTGTTCCTTGTTTCTTGATCTGTAACTGTCAGTATCTGTTAATTTATATACTTGATATATTGGTGGACTAATGCGTAGTAAATTAAAGAATTATTGAGCTATTACCAAGAAATCTCTGTAGTATCAAAGTAATATTTATCTATTCTTTTGCATAGCTAACAGTTAATTAAAATGTAGCCTAATAAATTGACAAGGTTTTGGTGCTTAAATACATTGTGAACATTTAATACACTCCTGGAAATTGAAATAAGAACACCGTGAATTCATTGTCCCAGGAAGGGGAAACTTTATTGACACATTCCTGGGGTCAGATACATCACATGATCACACTGACAGAACCACAGGCACATAGACACAGGCAACAGAGCATGCACAATGTCGGCACTAGTACAGTGTATATCCACCTTTCGCAGCAATGCAGGCTGCTATTCTCCCATGGAGACGATCGTAGAGATGCTGGATGTAGTCCTGTGGAACGGCTTGCCATGCCATTTCCACCTGGCGCCTCAGTTGGACCAGCGTTCGTGCTGGACGTGCAGACCGCGTGAGACGACGCTTCATCCAGTCCCAAACATGCTCAATGGGGGACAGATCCGGAGATCTTGCTGGCCAGGGTAGTTGACTTACACCTTCTAGAGCACGTTGGGTGGCACGGGATACATACGGACGTGCATTGTCCTGTTGGAACAGCAAGTTCCCTTGCCGGTCTAGGAATGGTAGAACGATGGGTTCGATGACGGTTTGGATGTACCGTGCACTATTCAGTGTCCCCTCGACGATCACCAGTGGTGTACGGCCAGTGTAGGAGATCGCCCCCCACACCATGATGCCGGGTGTTGGCCCTGTGTGCCTCGGTCGTATGCAGTCCTGATTGTGGCGCTCACCTGCACAGCGCCAAACAAGCATATGACCATCATTGGCACCAAGGCAGAAGCGGCTCTCATCGCTGAAGATGACACGTCTCCATTCGTCCCTCCATTCACGCCTGTCGCGACACCACTGGAGGCGGGCTGCACAATGTTGGGGCGTGAGTGGAAGACAGTCTAACGGTGTGCGGGACCGTAGCCCAGCTTCATGGAGACAGTTGCAAATGGTCCTCGCCGATACCCCAGGAGCAACAGTGTCCCTAATTTGCTGGGAAGTGGCGGTGCGGTCCCCTACGGCACTGCGTAGGATGCTACGTTCTTGGCGTGCATCCGTGCCTCGCTGCGGTCCGGTCCCAGGTCGACGGGCACGTGCACCTTCCGCCGACCACTGGCGACAACATCGATGTACTGTGGAGACCTCACGCCCCATGTGTTGAGCAATTCGGCGGTACGTCCACCCGGCCTCCCGCATGCCCACTATACGCCCTCGCTCAAAGTCCGTCAGCTGCACATACGGTTCACGTCCACGCTGTCGTGGCATGCTACCAGTGTTAAAGACTGCGATGGAACTCCGTATGCCACGGCAAACTGGCTGACACTGACGGCGGCGGTGCACAAATGCTGCGCAGCTAGCGCCATTCGACGGCCAACACCGCGGTTCCTGGTGTGTCCGCTGTGCCGTGCATGTGATCATTGCTTGCACAGCCCTCTCGCAGTGTCCGGAGCAAGTATGGTGGGTCTGACACACCGGTGTCAATGTGTTCTTTTTTCCATTTCCACGAGTGTATATAGTTATTGCAAAACATTGTGTATTATACAGTCTGGCTGCCTGACTGCCCACCAGTCAGCTGTTTGCTCATAGTGGCCTGCAGGCGCATGGCTGCCCTTTAGTGCACACTCAAGCAGGAACAGCCTTCATTACATAAATATCAATAAGTTCTTGTTATTTCTTTCATACTCATTGTATTTCTGTTCCTTGTTTCTTGATCTGTAACTGTCAGTATCTGTTAATTTATATACTTGATATATTGGTGGACTAATGCGTAGTAAATTAAAGAATTATTGAGCTATTACCAAGAAATCTCTGTAGTATCAAAGTAATATTTATCTATTCTTTTGCATAGCTAACAGTTAATTAAAATGTAGCCTAATAAATTGACAAGGTTTTGGTGCTTAAATACATTGTGAACATTTAATATATAGTTAGTGCAAAACATACATTTTAATTTGACACTGACATTAAGGGTCAAACTCCAGACACAGATATTGGGAGGATATATGTTGAAGATCCAGATGATTGGGATCTGCCTGACAAAACATTTTACTGGGAAGGAAATGTACACCCAGGTTTTATAATCAACGAGAGGACAGGAATGATCAGGATACAACACAGTGCACCAGAAGGAGTGTAAGTATAAAACTGCAACTATAACTTTCACTGATATCTTCATTATTACTTTATTATAAATTTCATATAAAGAAGTGGGCTTTGTCATTAGCACCACAAAGAATTTGATGGCAGATCCATGCTTGCAGATACAATCTGAAGTTCAAAGTATATGACAAAAAACATCTGCAGACTACACCAGCATACATCACTGTTACTGTGAAGAAAATTTCTCATGATAGTATCATTAATTCTGGGTCAATAAGAATTGCTGATTTATCAGATGAAGAATTCATAAAATGGAACTTCACTGTAAGTATTTGAAATAACTATTCCAGTTAAATTTTCCTCTCAGAACTGCGCACACATTTTTTTTTATAATGTGAGTGATACTGATTTATTTCCCTAGGGAACAAAGAGAAAGAAAAGTAAAGCTGAACTTTTAGTGGAAAAACTAGCAAAGCTATTTAGTGTCAAAGATGAAAATGTAAATATATTCAGCATCAGTCTCCATAAAGAGTATCCACCTATTCTAAATGTCTTTTTCTCTATCCATGACACACAATATTATAAACCAGTTGAAATAAATGGTATTGTGCAAGTTCACAAAGAACAGGTGAGGTTACTTTCTTTATTCTTACTATATTCATATATCTTGTTATATCTTTTATTACTATAATTAGTTTCAAAGTAGTATACCAAGTGTAGATAACAGTGAGCCAACGTGTTTATTATGAAGAAATAAAAATGTTATTGAAATATATTTTCTGTGTTCATTTGCAACATTTCATGCAACACACAATCATGTGATATCTTATTGTATCAAGATTATTTAATTATGCAGATAGATCCTTAATGAGAGATCAGCTACAATATTTGACTTGATAAAACGGTTGCAGAAAATATGCCTAAATATCCATAAGGGTCCTATAAAATATAATGCATTAAGCAAATGGTTAATAATCAATAATTTGAAGTATGGCTGATGTGTTGGTGCACAAATCAGTTTGGGCTCACATTTTCAAGGTGTTTCGGTAGTAAAAACAACCATATGAAAGTAAAAAGTGTCAGATTGTGGAGAGCTATGTGTGAGTGCCTCTTACAGATTTTTCATGAGGTCATATACTAGTGAATAAATAATAATTGTGACTGACTAATGATGTTCAGTTCAGTCAGCTCTTGCATGCTTCAGTCATTCCATTACTGTGGATATTATTACTGCCACTGAACCTAGAACTGTGTTTTCCTGCAGCTCAATTGTACAGTGTCAAAGGAACCTGAGGATATATGGATGAGTTAGTGAATACTCTTGATGCTGCCACCTTGGCCAGTGGGTGTAACATGCACTTGACATCATATTTCCAAGTATTCTTCCAAATTTTGCTGACGTGTTTCTGATGTATGGGACAACTGCCATCAAAATAGGTTTCTCTTCATCCTCAGCAGGCAGTGACCTCAGCTTCTTTGGTCTTATGGCACACTGCAACTGATGGTGGTTGTAACATTTTGTATGGGTACACAGCCTGTAGGTGCTACAGTTCAGTTGCTACACTGTCTTGGTTTGAGATTTTGCATGTTCTGTGCACTAGTGTGCTCAGAACTCAGCTGAAGGCATGTAAGTACAAATCTGTATACACTGGTTTACCGTGGATGCTGTCTCTTAGTGTGCCATCTGGTCTTTGCTTGACGGGCACAGCAAGAAATGGAAGTTAATTATTTTCTTCTATCTCCAGTGTGGATTTGATATTTTGGTACAGTGAGTTTAGGTGTTGCTGGAAGTCTTGTAGGTGCCATCATCTAAGGAGCCAGATTCCTGATGCTTTTTGCAATATTTAAATGATAATGTTCATAACCGGGCTGCGTGGATGACATCACCTACAGGACATCAAATTTACAATGGAGATGGGAGAAAATAATCAACTTCCATTTGTGGACTGCTCATCAAGCATATTTAGACACAGTGTCTTCTGTAAATCAGTGCATACAGATTTGTATTTGCATGCCTCCAGCTGTCATGCCCCTTTATAACAAGAATATATCCTAATCAGACTAGTCCATAGAGCATGTGAAATCTCTGACCATGATAGTCTAGCAGCAGATTGCAGCATCTACAGGCTGTACGAAGAAGTATAGCAACCAACAGATAAAACTTCTACATCTACATCTACATCTACATGATTACTCTGCAATTCACATTTAAGTGCTGGGCAGAGGGTTCATCGAACCACAATCATACTATCTCCCTACCACTCCACTCCCAAACAGCACGCGGGAAAAATGAACACCTAAACCTTTCTGTTCGAGCTCTGATTTATCTTATTTTATTTTGATGATCATTCCTACCTATGTAGGTTGGGCTCAACAAAATATTTTCGCATTCGGAAGAGAAAGTTGGTGACTGAAATTTCGTAAATAGATCTCGCCGCGACGAAAAATGTCTTTGCTTTAATGACTTCCATCCCAACTCGCGTATCATATCTGCCACACTTTCTCCCCTATTACGTGATAATACAAAACGAGCTGCCCTTTTTTACACCCTTTCGATGTCCTCCGTCAATCCCACCTGGTAATGATCCCACACCGCGCAGCAATATTCTAACAGAGGACGAACAAGTGTAGTGTAAGCTGTCTCTTTAGTGGACTTGTTGCATCTTCTAAGTGTCCTGCCAATGAAACGCAACCTTTGGCTTGCCTTCCCCACAATATTGTCTATGTGGTCTTTCCAACTGAAGTTGTTCGTAATTTTTACACCCAGGTACTTAGTTGGATTGACAGCCTTGAGAATTGTACTGTTTATCGAGTAATCGAATTCCAACAGATTTCTTTTGGAACTCATTTGGATCACCTCACACTTTTCGTTATTTAGCATCAACTGCCACCTGCCACACCATACAGCAATCTTTTCTAAATCACTTTGCAACTGATACTGGTCTTCAGATGACTTTACTAGACGATAAATTACAGCATCATCTGCGAACAACCTAAGAGAACTGCTCAGATTGTCACCCAGGTCATTTATATAGATCAGGAACAGCAGAGGTCCCAGGACGCTTCCCTGGGGAACACCTGATATCACTTTAGTTTTACTCGATGATTTGCCGTCTATTACTATGAACTGCGACCTTTCTGACAGGAAATCACGAATCGAGTCGCACAACTGAGACGATACCCCATAGACCCGCAGCTTCATTAGAAGTCGCTTGTGAGGAACGGTGTCAAAAGCATTCCAGAAATCTAGAAATACGGAATAAACTTGAGATCCCCTGTCGATAGCGGCCATTACTTCGTGTGAATAAAGAGCTAGCTGCGTTGCACAAGAAAGATGTTTTCTTAAACCATGCTGATTATGTATCAATAGATCATTCCCTTTGAGGTGATTCATAATGTTTGAATACAGTGTATGCTTCAAAACCCTACTGCAAACCGACGTCAATGATATAGGTCTATAGTTCGATGGATTACTCCTACTACCCTTCTTAAACACTGGTGCGACCTGCGCAATTTTCCAATCTGCAGGTACAGATCTATCGGTGAGCGAGCGGTTGTATATGATTGCTAAGTAGGGAGCTATTGTATCTGCATAATCTGAAAGGAACCTAATCGGTATGCAATCTGGACCTGAAGACTTGCCCGTATCAAGCGATTTGAGTTGCTTCGCAACCCCTAAGGTATCTATTTCTAAGAAACTCATGGTAGCAGCTGTTCATGTTTCAAATTCTGGAATATTACAGTCATCTTCCCTGGTGAAGAAATTTCGGAAAACTGCATTCAATAACTTCGCTTTAGCGGCACAGTCGTCGGTAACAGTACCATCGGCACTGTGCAGCGAAGGTATTGACTGCGTCTTGCTGCTTGTGTACTTTACATACGACCAGAATTTCTTCGGATTTTCTACCATAAGACTGAAGAAAACAAAGCTATAGCCTGCTGAGGATGAAGAGAAACATGTTGTAACCATGATTATCCCATTTGTCGGGAACACATCAGTCAAAATTGGAAGAATATTCCAGAAATAATGTCAAGTGTGTGTTCCGCCCACCAGCCAAGATGAAAGCCATATCAGGATCAGTCAAAGATGACCTATGACTCTGGAAGCCAGAAGCCTACTGCATCCCTTGCCAGTGCAAGAAAATGCATGTGGGTCAGGTTATATGTGTCATAAAGAAGAGATGCACAGGCACTGAATAGCCAACAAAGTTCCCTGTGGCAGGGGACTGCATCTCCTATGCATGTGTCATGAATTGCAATGGCATCAGTTACTGCAACAGTCCAACACCTTCCGGGTTGAAGCCTATTCTAAAAAAGGCTGTAGAGATCTGACTACATGACAATGTAATAAATAAAGACAGAGGTTTTCAGTTAAGCAAGGCCTGGGACCCATCCTTGAACATAACCAAAGCACAGTGACAGTCGGTGTGGAAATCCACTGCTGTCACAGCAACTTAAGAGGACAAGGACATTTGTTGAAGTGTGGGCAAAATGCACCTGGCACTGGTGGCAGCAGGACTGAGGATATCTGATCATGCCCTGACAACAAGATCTCGTCATGACTGTGCCAGGTCACACCCGGAGATGGATGGCTGGAGGCCATGGGAGTGGAGGCGGGGGAGGGGGTTGTAAAGGTGCTGCCCAGCACAAGCCAGTCATCAGGAACACTAAAAATGACAATAAGTCAGATTGCCAAAATATCATGCCTCCTGGGTTCCACCATCCAGCTGATACCCAAGAAACATTCAAAATCCAAGAAAGTAGTTTGTGTAAATAATGAAAGTAAACTCTGGGAAAAATTTACAGCTTTCTCAAAGATAATTTTGTTTCGCATTTAACAATTTCTAAACAGTGTTAATATGTGACAAATATTGACAATAGCGACTGCTGTTGAAGTGGAAACTAAATGGAACACAAAACAGTTATAATGTAAACAAAATAAAATAGAATTTGATAATGCAAGGTTTTAAAGTGGAAGAAGGATAAAAACTGAAGAACAATACTTCAGTGCAAAACTTTGATAATTATATTGGAAAAGACTGAGGTCATGCAGTATTAGAATTTCCTGGGAAAAACAATTTGTTTGTCATTGATAGATACTTCAGAAGAAAATAAATATGAAATAAAATTGGGAATGATAAAACTGCTCTGAAAATGAAAGTGGCTGCATTTTAAAGTTATGTGGCAGAGTTGCTGGCAGTGCTTACCTTTAGCAGATGAAATTCTTAATAGTGCTGGCAGACCCACATGAAAGAACAAGAAAGCCTCCTTACTAAATTATATTCTCAGGGATGGATGAAGAACTGCATGGCAAAGGTTAAAAAGGAAAGGCAGGTCACTCAGACCCCAGAGTGAGGGAGACCCATCATCTATTACCAGCAATTCTGTGTCATAGTTTTATAGTTTTCTCAAGTAAACTTACCTTTTAATAAAATGATTACATTTTATAAAATAATAAAGAAAGTTTTCAGGTTACAGCAGTCCAAAATAATTATAGGATTGCATGTGACCATAAACTTGTAAAGAGCTGAGTAAAAGTAGATGGAAAGAAAGAAAGAAAGAAAGAAACAGACTCACTGGTAGAAGATCAGCATTGTACATTTTTAGAATTTATCTATGAATAGAAGTATTCAACAGAATAACTGAAGCAAAAAGTTCAGTATCATAGACAAAGAAGCCATACAAAAATAAACCAAAGTCTCCGTTATTTTACACAAGTACTTACACAAACTGCAAAAGATGTTGTTGATATGAAGAAGGCAAATGTAAAGAAAATATAAAATGGAATAGGCATCTCTTAAAGAAGAAGTGAGAGTTTCAAACAAATATTGATAACAATATTACAGAATATGCTGCCTTCAATAAAACTATTCAAAAAAATGTCTTTGAGAAGGTGCAATGAAAATTAAATATGAGACCTATTTGATACCAGTACGAATATGAGGCTGGCAAGACAGAAACTTGTGTAGACCCAAATTTCATCAGTTGAGATGGAATACGGCACAGTAAATGACAACAGAGAGGAACTTGTGCATGCCCTTAAGGATTTCTTTAAATGTTGTATAGCTCAGGAGATGGATCATAAATACAAATTGTTAATAAAGAAGATAGCAACGTTCTGGGAGTGATTCAAGATGAGGTGTGCAAAGCCATTCGGGATATGAAACCAAGCAGAGGGGTTTCAGTGTGATAGAGTTTCAGTAGAAATAATGATATTTGATGTTAAGAAAATATGTAGGAAAAGACAGATTGCTACTTACCATAAAGAAGACACATCAAGTTTCAGACAGGCACAGTTAAAAGACATTTACATAAAGCTTTTGGCCACAGCCTTCATCAGTAAAAGAAAACAACATACCATTCACACACACACAAGCAAGCACCCCTCATGCACTCATGACCACCATCTCCAACATCTTGGGCCCGAGATGCTGGAGTTGTTGGTCGTGTGTGCATTAGGTGTGTGTGTGTGTGTGTGTGTGTGTGTGTGTGTGTGTGTGTGTGTGTGTGTGTGTGTTTTTTACTGATGAAGGCTGTGGCCAAAAGCTTTATGTATGTGTCTTTTAATTGTGCCTGTCTGCAAATAGATGTGTCTTTTTTATGGTAAGTAGCAATCTGTCTTTTCTTACATTGCTGGTATTCCTACCTGGAGTTTCCATTGCTTGATTTTTTATATTATTTATGGAATGAATGTGTAGGTCAAACAATTCCCTTGAAACCAGACCAATTCTGTAATTATTCTACTTTACCAGAAAGGATACAGACAAAACTTAAAAACTATAGATATATCAACCTCCTCTCCACAATGTAAAAGAAATTAACTCAATTATCGCCAGCTATAAAGAAAAAACATTAGATTTTAATCAGCCAAAGGAACAAGCTGGTCTTAAAGTCTATTTCAAATGATGATGAAAATTAGAATGGAACAATGCATATGAGTTATGTGACTTTCAGAGATTTTGGGAAAGCTTTAGATTTAGCTTCTCCAAAAATTTGTACTATCTGCTATTTACAGACCGGGCCATGATTCAACATATGTTATTCTGTTGAAGAATGTACCTGAAAGTGTTACAATTTACATTAGACTTAATGAGGATAGTGAGAAATTCAGAATTGAAAGGGAAATTAGACAAGGAGATGCCATATCACAAAACTATTCTCATCAGTCCTACAGAAAGTTAAAGTTTGAAAGTTTTGTGGCAGTGTTCGTAGCGACAAACAATTCGCTGTAGAAACGGCTTACGAAGTCACCGCCACACTTTTAATAGCGGGCCGACCGGTCCGCTGGAACAGTGAACAGAAAGATGAAAACCCAAACACTCTGATTAAATAAAAGTCGGTACTTATCTTTATTAACGAAGATACAGAAACACAGTAGTGACTCCGTGCCTACAGAAATCTGTCTAGTTCGAGTCGGAGCGGCTAGGTCAGCGTCGGCTGACGACAAACAACAACTCTGCTGCGATGAACACACAACTGACTAGCAAGTACACAATTCAGTGGCGAGTATACAACTGAGCGGCGAATACAGAACTGTCCTAGCGCTTGCGACTCCAGCGCTTAAGAAGCCAGAAGCCAGCGGTGGCGCGCGCAGACTTGCGGCGATTTCCTGTATCGCTGGTGCTGCTTATGCGGACGGCGTCCGGACTTTGATGCTGCCAACCTTTTGGCAGCGGGCTCGGGTGGCATTACTGGCTAGGATATAACAGAAAGTACCCCTTACAATCAAAGATATTAAGACTAAACCAATGTACAATGAAAATTGAAAACTGAAAGTACCCCTTCAATCAAAGATATTAAGATTAAACTGATGTACAATGAAATTGAAAAGAGAATTCTACAGGTCAGCAACATTCAGTGTTTTGTAAACACTGATACAGTTTGTATTAGTGAAAACCATTAAATAGTATTGACAACGTGAAAACTATAAAAGTTGCAGATGATGAACTAAACCAAAATTTAAGTTTTACTGTAGGTGGCAGACATCTACATGAACAATAGTATGTGCTATTAAGAAAAATAAAGGAAACCTGCCAATATTGTGAATCTTCAGTGAAACACATATGGGTGGAATAAGGAAAAAGTTGTTTTTGCTCAAGGCAGAATCCTTTCAAAAAATATTTAATTATTGAAGCAAATATGGACGAAAAATTGAGCTATAAGTTCATGATGAATATGAAGAAAATCATCAATTTTGATATACAATATTTAAGATTTCTGTGTTCTGCAGTAAAACGATTTATTTTCTGTTACATCATAATTTGAAGAACATGGCCTACTTTTCTCCAGCTAAATTTACATTTTTACTTTGAAATAATAGATTAATTAATCTCCTTCATCAAAATATGCTGTAACTGACTGATGCTTAACTATTTAAATGTTAACTCACTAGACAATTTTCCCTTAAAAATTTATTTGGAAAAATTAATATAGCTATTCTGTTGAAAACTGACTTTCTGGGTCAGTGGATGTGTACAAAATATAGCTTGATTCTTGCAGAGAAGACGACAGCAACCAACCACTTTTTGTAATGCTATTTATTTATTTAAATAACACCATTACTGGTTTCGAACCAACAGGTTCATCGTCAGATGGCTTGTTCACATTCAGATACATTTCTGTATCCAAATCTGAAAAAGGCATATGATGAATAATCTGCAAGTTCTGATCTGGTAATGATGTTATTTATGTAAACAAGTAACATTACTAAAAGTGGCTGGCTGCTGTCATCTTCTCTACAAGATTCAACCTGTAATTAATATTGTCCAAAGCCAGTCTCTCTCTCTCTCTCTCTCTCTCTCTCTCTCTCTCTCTCTCTCTCTCTCTCTCTCTCTCTCCCCCCCCCCCCCTCCCTCCTTCCCTCTCTCTCTCTCCCCCTCTCCCTCTCTCCATCTCTCCCTCTCCCTCCTTCCTTCCCGTTCTCTTGTGTGTGTTTTCAAATGTCACTGTTCCTTTGTTCCTTGAAACAGTTTAAAAGTGAGCTGAAAACACAATGCTCATGCAAGTCAGAGTCTTGATTCAAGTCCTATATGGCCTGTAATTTTAGTCTATGCCTAATTTTCAACCCATTATGATGAAGCAAGCTGGGGTAATTTTAATTCCCCTCTTGTTTTGCCATCTGTCTCCTTAAATTAATTTTGTTACTTTTAACTAATTACCATTAATATACGTGAATATAATCTGCATTTCCATAAAAGAGAAAGACTGGCCCTCAATCTTAAAGTAAATAACACCAGATCTAATTTTGTGTTTAGTTTTATGTATGTAATTGATTTTCTAATTTATTTGGACTATTCCTGGTTAGTATCTTTCAGTATAGGGTGAAATCGGTGATTGTTTCGTAATTTAAATTCTATTGTTGATATATAAACAAATATAAATCCTATACTAATTATAAACATTTGGAAAATGAACTAATAGTATTCTTAAAGTATGTATTTGGATCCATTTGAAAACATATTAGCAGAACCAGCCCTTCATTAATTCCAAAGTAATTTACAGTTTTGTCAAAATTATTGTTTACATAACTATGTTTGTTAATGTCGTGCTTTAAATAAATAATGTGGCATAACCCTCATAGTAGAAGAAACTGCTAAAAAGAACCAGTTTTTTGATATATTCAGTTATTTTAATGAATTAAGTTGTAACTGTAATTTCTGTAAATTAAAAAAAAGTAGTACCGATTATTGTGATGATTTATAAGGGCCCGATATTTGGTCATGAGACAGTCAGTCCACAGCCGAGTTTCAGACAAGAAACCTGTGTTGGTTAGAACAACAACAGTGCTTCAAATTAACTGTGGAACAAGTGTTAAACATTTAGGCCATGTGTAAAAACCAATGACAGTGACTGCTCCATACATACCTGATTATTCTTCAAGGACTGCGGACTTCGTGGTTAGGTTTTACTGCTCATAGATGTTCAACAAGAAACTACTGTAGCGGTATGTTGAGATGCACCTGCTAACTATTAATAAGGCTTATCGCAGGTTAAACAATAGTGCACTAGCCATATAACTGTGTAATATTGGGGGTTGTGCAAAGTGAAAATTAAAGTACTATAAAACGTAACTGTGTATCTTTCGGCTACATCATTTAAAGTAGTCAGTGTCAGAATACACAACCCATTTTTCAGCCAGTGTAGCAATGCAGTACGAAGACACTGAGGACAACAAACAATCAACAAGTAAAGAAAATAAAAAGCAGGCAGAACTGCCACACAATCTAGAACAAGTTAGCCAGAAGAATACTGTCTTTTAAAACAGAAAGTGCAGCCTATTATGAATCTAAAACAGTACATTAGAGGCAAGAGACTTCAATAACTAATTCAAGAATAGATACTAGACTCCTTTTGTCTTTCTCAATGTACTTCTTCTCTTGAGATCGTATAAACCAAATTCCAAATAAACAGACAGCAATATTTTATGTTTGCCATCATCAATATGGTAACATTTGACCAGAAACCATTCCACATTGCGAAAGTATCTTGGCCGGCCGGAGTGGCCATGTGGTTCTAGGTGCTACAGTCTGGAACCGAGTGATCGCTACGGTCGCAGGTTCGAATCCTGCCTCGGGCATGGATGTGTGTGATGTCATTAGGTTAGTTAGGTTTAATTAGTTCTAAGTTCTAGGTGACTGATGACCTCAGAAGTTAAGTCGCATAGTGCTCAGAGTCATTTGAACCATTTGAAAGTATCTTGAGCTGTATTTTAGATGCCCATACAAGTTATTACTGCAGTAAACAGATTATTACTGCCTCATCTCAAGAATTGTATTTTTTGTTCTAAAAACAATATCTTTACCTGAAACTTGTCAATATCATTGCCAATTTATATAATTTTTAGTTATTCAGACGTTGTTTAACTCAGTAATAGCTCTTATTTTTCCCTGATTAAATTTTTTTTCCTGTTTTATGGATACTAATATCCGTCAATGTCATTTTGTACCTTTGTGTCACTGTAGGATTTCTTAAAGATGTTTATCCTCTCATCACACTCACATGCATGAAGGGAAAAATAGAAATTTAACAGAAGCAACAACTACGAAGTAGACATTTCTTTTTACTCTGTGGTGCAGTTGTCCACTGCAGTGGGCAGCTAGTAATGTTGCTTCTTTGGCATTTTTGAACAGTCCTGAGGCTGCAAATGCACACAGGGCACAGCAAGAGTAGGGAGTACCCACTGGAGTGTACTGTTTGCATTTGCAGCTTCAGGACTGATTAAAAAACCAAAGAAGCAGCATTAACAGCTGTTTACTCCAGTGAACAGTTGCAACACAGGGTTAAATTAATTAATCATGACATGCTATTGTTCTTTCAATTTTCTAGTTACATATGCATTTACAAATTTGATTACTTGTCTTTGGTTACCACTAATCTAAATCTTTTCTTTATTAACTGTTAAAGTTTGCCATTATATTATTTCATTGTCAGGTATCAAAGGAAGTTGGCATCAACATCATAATGGTTGGAATTGATGACTGTCTTGAGGAATCAGTCTGTCAAGGTCCATGCTCTAGTGCAATGGAGATAGGAAAGCACTCTCTTTTAGTGGATGCAAACATGACATCTTTTGTCAGTGTTTCAGTTACCATGAAAGCTGAATGCACATGCAAGACACAGAAGCACAGAATGCAGAATCCAGTCAGATGTTATAAGGATTATTGCTACAATGGTGGTCACTGTTTGCAGAAGGGTAACGGAATAAGGTAGCTTCTTCATTCAAGCCCACCTTTTTATTAACAGAATACATAATCTGTAGCATGTAACTGACATTATACTGAATTAGTAAATGACAAAGGTCAAAGCAGTTTAAAAAGATGTAGTATAACGTTTAAATGTACAGTGCAGGCTTTCACAGGCAGCGTTTGCATTTTATTTTATGGGTATTATGCTGTGGTCCAAGACCTAACATTTTGCCTTCCAAAGCTGGAGACGTCATCAGAAGCTATAACAACTCAGAAAGCTGCTACAATCTCAAACAAGCAATTTTTGTCTGGGCAACATGATAAATTAGCAGTGGCAGAACATGCACTGGGAACAGGGAGCCATCAAATTCATTTCTCTGATTCTATGGTTTTATTAATATCTAACCATTATTGTGATCGGATTATAGAGAGGCCATAGAAATTCAAAAGCACAAAGAACAACTTCAACAAAAAGTAAGAAAGATTGAAATTAGACAAGATGTGGGTCTTAGTGCTAAATAAAACAAGGAGTGGCAACTGTTCCCCACTACAAGCTCTGTAACACATGTCAGAGTGACTCCATTATCCTAGGAAGTGGTCTGATGTCACGAATCAACCATTTGTAGATGTGTATAAAAATTTTGGCTTGCTGAGCTTAATCGAGATTGTGACTGCTTTCTGCTCTAATGATGTCTCCAGCATTGGAAGATGGAACATAAAGCAAAGAAATGTGCCTTGGATAACTACGTAATACCCATAAAATAAAAATCACTAAAACATCAATTCATTTGAAAAGCTTTTGTGCTAATAATTACAACAATATGAAAGTAGATAGTGCTAGTCATCACATAGAAGAGGCACTTTTAAATGTGCCTTTCTGCCACTCAGTGCCTCCTGTGTGTGGAGAGCAGCGATCTGTCTTATTTCATATTGTTGTTATTCCATCTCTGGATTTTCCATTCTTTGATTGTACTAGTATTAGTGTTTTTGTATTGAAGAAGTGATAAGAGCATTTATTGAAGAATTTATAGTACTCAAAGCGTTTAGTATACACCAGAAATTTTTTATATCTAAAAACAAAGATGATGAGACTTACCAAACAAAAGTGCTGGCAGGTTGATAGACCTGTGTTTGTGTTTGTTTGTGTGTCTATAGACCTGCCAGTGCTTTTGTTTGGTAAGTCTCATCATCTTTGTTTTTAGATATATTTTTCCCACATGGAATGTTTCCCTCTATTATATTCATACCAGAAATTTTTTAGGTATGTTTCAAACCAGTGAACTCAGTAGCAACATGGAGGGATGACTCAAATGTTGTGTCTTTGCATAGAAAACAGTGATGGTTTTGGCAGATGTGCCTTACTGGTGAGGGGCATTATTAGTATTGCTTGTGCTTGCAACTTTCAAACAGTTTTTTCATTGAACTGCAAACTAAACCTAGACAGCACAATGTAGCATCAGTAAACAGTAATTTCACTTCCCCTGCCCATTAGAATGTTTTGATAGTTTGCCCCAACCTGCCTTGGTGGCTCCGACATAATTCATCACATCTTGGATTCATTATAGAGTAGTCTCTCCAGCAAGCTCATCAATGCCATATTCTTCCTCTGTGCACTTATTACCTTTCCCTTATAGCCATCAGCCAACCTTCCCTCAAACCATCCTTCCCCCTCTCGGCTACCTTTGTTGTCTCTCTAATATCAATGTCATTGTCTGAAACAGTTAGCTCAAGACTATAGTATTGATAAGGGAAAGGTAATAAGTACACAGTGGTAGAATATATCATTGGTGAGCTTGCTCCAGCTGCTTCATAACCTGTTCTGTCTAGTTTCTCCCTCCCCCTCCAACATCAGCTTCTCTTAATTACATATAGAGGGGAATTGCCCCTAATCCTTATAAGATACCTGTAGATCCCACAATCCTCCTGGTCTTAATCTCTGTTAGCTCCTACCCCACATTCATCTCCACCCATTTAACTTCAGTCCCCTCTTCACTCCTTCTCCCCTAACACACTCCTCTCCCATTACTTCAGCTCTCTCACATCATCCCAGCTGACTGCTCCTCATTATTGTGTAGCATTCTCCAGATTGGGTTCATTGTTGCCACATTCCTGTCCTGTACGCTTGCTACCCCTCCCTTCCAGATGTATACTACCCTCTCCTTCAATCCTCCCTCATCCTTCCATGCTCCTCTCTCTTTGCACTCTCCACATGAAATATTCTCTTACCCCAGTTGAGCTGCAGTGCCAGTACAATGATGTTGACCAACACAATCAACCATGCAGGTGTATGATGGTGTGAATAGGTATTTTATACTAATCATCTCTGAAGAACAACAGCCTTCAAAAGTTTTGCAATGTTTGCAATCTTGTTTGAGTGCTCATTTACTGCTTTTTGCCTAACTATGTGGTGGGTTGTTTACCTTTACTCCTTTCATTATTCATATTCCACAAAAGTTTCCATTCTCATAGTTACAGTATCTATCATGACAGTTTAATGAGAACTTAAAGGGCTTGAGCATCTTCATCAGTTAGCAATATCTTCATTTATAATCTGCATATTGTCTTACAAAAACATCCACCACCATTATTTTTAGATCGTCCCTTGTAGTAATAGTGTATTATCAATTATTCTTGTCCCTTTTCACCTTTCCTGTCCCTTTTCACCTTTCCCCACAAATAAATAGGTAAAATCTCACAATTTTGTTATGAAAATACAAGCCTGATTATTTCCTGATGCAAGTGATGTGGAGTTAACACTCACTCACTTACAATGCCTGACAAAATTAAAACAGACTGCCCATATTACCAAGCATCCATTTGTGTTGGCAAAGTAGGAAGTAGGGTGTAACTGCTCAGTGGCAGTGGGCAAGTAGTTTACAGAGCGTGCGCACACACACACACACACACACACACACACACACACACACACACACACACACACACACAGAGAGAGAGAGAGAGAGAGAGAGAGAGAGAGAGAGAGAGAGAGAAGAAAAATAAGACACATGCGGCAATTCCTCCTCCTATTGCATAGAGCATTTCTCCATGTTGTTTTCTATTCAGCTGTGCAGGAGCTCCACATTTTCTGTCTTCTGTAATAGTGCAAGAATACATCTTCAATAAAAGTGACATTAAACTGCTCACAAAACATACATACAAAATATTGTTTCCATCCTCATGTCACCCCTGCTCATAACCCCCATGACACACTGGTTGTACCAATGTAGAAGGTTCAAGTATAGAATCCATGTCAAAGAATCAAGGGTAGGACACATCCCAAATGCTCACTCAACGCTTCGTATTACAGTCTTCTCACAGATATCCTATTGCATTAAAGGCAGATCCTCTATGAAAGCAACTATCACTTTCACTACAACCAATGTTCTACATGTATCCTATCTGTGTATGACTACTAACCAGCTGTATGCTCATATAAATAGCCACCATAAAACTATAACTAAGGCCCTTATTGACAATTCATTGCAGAGCACACTTCTCAGAACTATTTGGTGTATTTAAATTGCTGCTTCACATCCAGAAATGTGTAGTTCCTTGCTCCCATCCAGAACCAGCTGTTCTGAATTGGGTAAGTGGAACTCTGTCAGATGTACATCCTTCTGGACTCCTATGCTACTGTCCTTAATGCCCACTGAACCCTGCCTTCCACATATTCTTGCTTCCTTGCCCCTTGCTGCCCATGTTCCTACCTGCAGTTCCATCTCCACCTCTCCCTCTCCATCACACATTACAACTTCATACTTCACTCTGCTCCTCACTTTAGTTGTATTTATTAACTTATATATACATCCAACTGTCCTCCCACACACTGAACTGTCCCCTTAACAGTCACTCTTCACCCTTCTCTCCTATTGTGCAAGGTAACACAGTGGTTAGCACACTGGACTTGCATTCAGGTGTATGACAGTTTACACCACATCTGGCCATTCAGATTTATGTGTTCCTTGATTTCCCTAAATTGCTGCAGTCAGTGCCAGAGTGATTCATTTGGAAGAGCATTGTCATTTTCCTTCTGCATCATTGAAACATTCTGAGCTTTGGCCCCATCTCTAATGACCTCGATGTTGGTGGATGTTAAACCCTAATATTCCTTCCTTCTGCTCTCCTCTAAAGCCCTCCTCCTTCTCTGTGTGTACAAAACAGATTTGGATGCTTCTCCACATGCATCTGATGAAAATCTCTCTGCCACACATTTTATACTAGTCTCCTGAAACTCCCTTTCTTATCACCCATATTCCCCTGCCCCCTTTTTTCCATCTGTGACAAAAACTCATCCCTAATTTGAAAGCCAACCTATAGTGTTTGCTTATGCACCTATGCAGCATTGCTTATGTACTTAAGTTCTAGTCAGTGTTTCTTCTATTTAGTGATTGTTTGCCTCTTCTCATGCCTGAACGTGTAACACATGATACACAAATATCCTAATGTAAAAACAATGATACCATCCAATATGAAAGTAGAATGAAGTAACCCCAGAAAGAGCCAACTTAGTGGACAAAAGCATATTTGACGAAAGACATTAACAGAAAAATTGATTAGGGTGTGAATTTTGGTTCCCTTTGTTTAGCAAGAGTGAAATGTAACTTTTCCCATACATTTTAAAATAGTTCTGGTCGATGGAGACATAGTAGGGTAGGGAAAAAGTGGCATCAAGACATCAAATTTGACTATCTGGGAAGCTGTAAGTGGCAAAAGATGTGACAGAGGTGGACTGTAATTATAAATGTTTAGACAGAAGTGCAGAAGTAGGAAAGAAAAAAACATACAGGTAGTGAAAAGGAAAAAAAAGAAAAAATTAGAAACTGCTAACTATAAGAGAGACAGAGAGGTAAAAGGATAATAGGTAATTAAATGTGATGGAAGGAGAGAAGATACGGATGACAACTCACATTCAAATGGCAGAAATAAGAAAGTCTGAGATTGGGGAAAAAGGAGGCTGTCACATGGATGTAGAAAAACAAGTATCTCTTTTTTCGTTGAAAACTAAGATGTGCAACCTCTTGCAAAAAGTTGTTTGGTCTCTGAATGATCATTTATTGCAGGAGCTCAACTACATACACCCCCTGCTAAATAAAGTAAGTTTGTATACAGATAAACTTTCTGAGTCAGCTAATACACCATTATCAGGTACGATCTACCTCACACTTAAGTCTTGCTCTTGCTTCTTTTCCCTTTCTTTCCATAGATGAAAGAATCCATGATCTGCAGTCTTTAAACATCCTGTTTACTTTTCTAACAATGGAAAATCTTGGATGGAATGTAACAATATTATGAAAGTGATAGTTACTACTGACCATATAACAGAGATGCTGAGTCATGCATAGGCACAACAAAAAGACTGTCAGAAAGTGAGCTCTCAGCCAACAGAGCATTCATGGGAAATAGACAAAACGCACACACACACACACACACACACACACACACACACACACACACACACACACACAGAAACACTCCATTATTAAGCCCACAATTATTGACTAGTGGATCATAGCCTAGCGGTTTAGAAATGGTTCAAATGGCTCTGAGCACTATGGGACTTAACATCTGAGGTCATCAGTCCCCTAGAACTTAGAACTAATTAAACCTAACTAACCTAAGAACACCACACTCATCCATGCCCGAGGTAGGATTCGAACAGTTTAGAATAGTTTGACCATGTGCAACTGTTAAAGGCTGATCGGTTAATATTTGCATGACAGTTGTTTCATATCAAATCCGACAAAGCTAATTAGGATGTCAGGTAGCAATAATCAGTACATACTTGTTGTTAATGTTCTTTATCTTTTGTCTAAACAGCATGAATGAGGCAGCTACTCCCTTCATCTGACAAACTGATAATGGTTAACTCATCACAGCTCACCTTTTAATGTCATCACATGCCAATATTCTTCATGTAGCACTGAATGCACAATCTTCACTGCAATCCAAATCATGGGTGCCAGGCGTGGTTGTCGTGTAATCACGGTGCACAAATGAACACTTAATCACATCAACAAATCACTCAATTAATGCCATCTAAGTATTTGCTGGAGATCATGCCCACGGCATTGGGTGACACACACAGACGTTAAACAATTGTAAGTGCGGTCGGCAGTCCTGCCGAAATCTGCCCTGCTCACTTAGCAGCCAACAACTTATTTGCTCAGAGTCTCAACACTGACTACTCTGGCACATCGGGTGCTCGACTATCGAAAGTACCTACTGCGACCTGCATGAGGCAAAGGTATATTGTTCTCAATACATAAGGGGCTGTTGACCCCTTACAACACTCAAATGTAACTCACACGCACGTGACCACAGTTTCTGGCTGCGGAGGTCAGATTGTGAGCAGCAGCACTAGAGGGAAGAAGCAGCCAGGTGGTGGGGGTAAGGAGGAGGCTGGGGCATGGAGGGGAGGAATAGCAAGGTAGGGGGTGGGGGACAGTAAAGTGCTGCTTGTGGAAGCATACGGGAACAAGGTGGAGAGAGGGTAGGGCAACTAGGTGCAGTTGGGAGGTTAGACAGATGGTGTGGTGGGGTGGGGTGGAGGGGGGGGGGGGCAGAAAAGGAGAGAAGTAAAAATACTGTGGGTGCGTTGATGGAATAGAGGACTGTGTTGTGCCGGAATGGAAACAGAGAATGGGCTAGATGGGTAAGGAAAATGTTTAACAAGAGCTGAGGCCAGGAGGGTTAGAGAAACATAGGATATATTGCAGGAGTTCCCACTTGTGCAATTCAGAAAAGGTGGTGTTGATCAGAAGGATCCAGATAGTACAGACTGTGAAGCAGTCATTGAAATGAAGGTCATGTTGGGCAGTGTGCTCAGCCACAGAGTGGTCTAGCTGTTTTTTGGCCACAGTTTGTTAGTGGCCATTTATGTGGACAGACAGCTTGTTGGGTGTCATGCCCACATAGAATGCAGCACAGTGGTTGCAGCTTAGCTTGTAGACCATGTGACTGGTTTCACGGGTAGCCCTGCCTCTGATGGGATAGGTGATGGTTGTGACTGGACTGAAGTAGGTAATGGTGGGAGGATATATGGGACAGGTCTTGAAAGGCCACAGATTAACTGTGGCCAAGAAACTGCTGGACCACCCATTGTGGAGCACACTGCCCAACACGAGCTTCATTTCAATGACTCCTTTACTGTCTGTTCCATCTGGATCCCTCCCACCAACACCAGGTTTTCTGTACTGTGCAGGTGAGAATGCTCCCTGTAATATATCCAATGGTACCGTAACCCTCCTGGCCTCAACCTTCGTTAATCATTTTCCTTACCCACCTAGCCCCTTTTCTGTTCCCATTCCAGCACTACACAAGCCTCTGTTCCACAAACACACTCACAATATTGTTACTTCTTTCCTTTGCTCATCCCCCCCCTCCCCGTCCCCCCCCCCCCCCCCTCTGCTCCCCACCCCGAGCACACCGTCTAACCTCCTAATTACACATAGCTGACATACCCTCTCTCCACCTTGTCCCTGAATGCTCCCACAAGCAGCCCTTTACTGTCCGACTCCCCTACCCTGCTATTGCTCTGCCTCCACACCCCAGCCTCCCCCTTACCCCCACTACCTGGTTCCTTCTTCCATCATGCGCTGCTGCTCGCAGTCAGTGTCAGCAGCCAGAGATGTTTGTGTGTGTGTGTGTGTGTGTGTGTGTGTGTGTGTGTGTGTGTGTGTGTGTGTGTGTGTGTGTGTGTTTTGTCTATTTCTGATGAATGCCTTGTTGGCTGAGAGCTCACTTTTTGACAGTCCTTTTGTTGAAGACTATTTCTGATGAATGCCTTGTTGGTTGAGAGCTCACTTTTTGACAGTCCTTTCATTGTGCCTATCTGTGACTCAGCATCTCCACTATTTGGTGAGTAGTAACTATCCTTTTCATAATACTGTTTATTTTTCTGATAGATATGTTACCTGTATTTTAATCATCATTGTGATTATGGTGGTTTTACTACTTGTGTTCAACACGATGTGATAGAGTAATCTCTGACAATTCAATTTCAATCTCTCTTAAATAGCTGCCTATGTCCATCTGGTTTTGATGGACCCAGATGTCAACAAACAACTTTAGATTTCAATGGTCATGGTTGGGCATGGTTTTCACCATTGCAGTCTTGCAGTGAAAATCATCTTAGTGTAGAATTCGTAACAAGGAAAAGAAATGGCATAATTCTCTATAATGGTCCATTGTCAGTACCACAGCCAAACGACATATTTGCATCAGGTATATAGCATATTTTACTCTCTTAAGTGTATGTAGAATTAATATGATAATAGTATAACTCATAATATATATTATGAAACTGTTAATTACTATAATACTCTATTGCCATTCACAACATTATCTCAACCACAAAGAGAAAAATACAACAATATCTCTCACGATCAAACCATACATAAAAATATGCTGGAGCACAAAACTTACAGCAGGAAAGTATCTTTCTCACTACATGTCACTGCTAAGTAACATAGCTTGATGAAACTTGGAACATACATAAAAAGAACTGCTACAGTATAGTGCAGAAGGTTACAAAGAAGTATGCTGTGGAATGAACAGAAATGCCACTTTTATTAAAAGACAATAATTGAACTGGAGTCGCCACGCATAATGGTCCCATGGACATTAAAAAAGCAGAACATGATTCTTAATAGGGTGTGTGATTATAACAGATGGCAGTACATGCTCTGTGTTGTGCTCCTATGCTGGCCACAAAGTTGGAATGGAGTTTTTGTGGTGTGGTGTTCAATTCTCCACCAGTGCAGTTGACAATTGCTGGATGGTTCGACAATGTCCTGGGTGCATTTCATGTTCCCACTTTTCATCACATGAGGGTACATCCATCATTTCTATTTGGCTCATTTCTTTCAGTTACCTTCTGTGCTATATTGTAGTGGTTCTTTCTATATACGTTTCTTTGAGTTACTGTATGTTACTTGGTAGTGACACAGCATGCAAAAGTTACTTTGCCCTTAAGTTTTCCACACCAGTATACATTAATATTCATTGTTATGTGTGTTATTTGTAAATACTAGTAAGCTAAATTAGCAGTGAGTTAACTGGCAAATGATAAGTAATGCAGGTTATATATATGATGTAATGCATTTTTATATTTTCTCTTAGATTACATTTTATTGGAAGTAATAAATGGGCAACCTCAGTTTACCTTGGATCTTGGTTCTGGGGCAGTAGAATTGATGCTAAGAATGACTAATAATGTGACTGATGGCCAGTGGCATCATATTGATCTCTTCTGGAATACTAAGGTAACTTGGTAGTTTATTTGCCTCATTATTAACTATGGCTTTACTTTCAATTTATATATGCATCTTTTTTTCATTTTTCAAATAGAATGCTCGTCTTGTGGTAGACTACTGCCAGTCTGCTGTAGTGGCTGAAGCAGAAGATGGAACAACATTCTTCAATGGGACAGCTTGCCAGACAGAAGCAAAATTACCACCATTCAGTGAGCATCTCAATTTAAATACCCCTCTGCAGATTGGTGGTATTTATAAGCATTCAGTTCATTCAAGCCATCACAAATGGCAAGGCAGAGGGAATCCAGAAGGTTTCGATGGCTGTATAAGAAACATTTTTCATAATGGAGAGGTAAGCTCCACACTTCTACAAATCTGTGTAGCACAGGTTGCTTCCCCGCCCACCCCTTTCCTTGAATCAAATGGAACTTTTTTTTGTGGTTGGGTCAGAATTTAACTGCTGCCACATAAATGCCAACATCTGCTATCTTTTTAACCTTATGTTCACTGTCTTTGAGGTATCATGACATGTTTCTAAACTCTCCAGGAGCTGTATTATTTAAAGATAGCCACTTTTTTTTTTTTTTAGGTAAGCGATAGAAGTGTGTAGACTCTGTTGAAAATTATGGTTCTCAGTAATACAGTGAGGAATTTTTCATTTTTATTGGTCTTGTTGTGTGCCAGTTAATGACCCACAATCTTGTTGCATTTTTCTTCTTAACATTCTTGAGCACAAAAGTTGTCAACTGTTCAGGGTGTCTCATTTGTACAACTTATGGATAGCAAAGAAAGCCTTTCATTTACTGGTTGGATGTTTCAAACAAATATGAGAATATTGTTGTTGACTGCAAATGCTGTGCCTAAAATAGGAGTGCTTCTCTTTACAGTCTTTTGTGTTCTGCTCTTGAAGACACAGTATTGATCTGATTCAAAAGTTTTTTTCCTTGTGAAATGGGGTTCTTGTAACACTATTACAGAGATCTTATTTTCATGAAGAGTTTTGATCAATTGTTTCCTCTTGCTACTTTGTATCAGAGAACTGATGTTGAAAGTTGCCAAAAAGACTTCAATTAGGTTTGTGTTTATGCTTTTTGTGTTTGTGTTTATGCTTTTTGTGTTTGTGTTTATGATTTTCAAGACACTCTGAATCATCTGTAGCACATGTTGCTTCCCCCCCCCCCCCCTCCCCCTAGAATCAAATGGAACATGGAAACATGGATATAGTTTGTCAGTGATGGATTCTTTTAAAAACTTACCTGTTAGGTAATGTTTTGTTCTGTTATGGCATCATGCTTATGACGTTTGAGTTTGCTGTGAGTAACAGCTCCCTCCAATAACAACATGTAATGGTTTTTATAAATGACTGAAGCAATTTAACATATGCACTGTAGCTATATTAAATGACATATTGTCACAAAACTCATCACTCATTTAGAAGAACTCAAAAAGGTTTGTATTTTTGCAGCTGCATGTCAGATTTCTGTAATGAGAGTGCAGCAGTGAGTAGTTAGGCAAGTTGACAACAGGGACCAAGAAAGCTTACGTTGCACTTGAAATGCATTTACACCTGTCCGCTGTAAAAGTGCAACAACTTTCCAGAACAAAGTTCAATAAAGCTCCACCAACTGCCAAGTCCGTTCAGCAATGGTATGTGCAGTTTATACCTTAAGGATGCCTCTGCAAGGGAAATTAGTGGGTCAGCCAGCAGTGAGTAAAGAAATGTTTTACCATGAGTCGGTGAGTTTTGTATGTAGCCAACAGAAGTCGATGAACAGAGCAGAGAGGGATCTGAGCATACTACAACCGACCATTTGAGCAATCTTAAGGTTCAAAAGGCTCTGAGCACTATGGGATTTGACGTCTGAGATGGTCAGTCCCCTAGAACTTAGAACTACTTAAACCTAACTAACCTAAGGACATCACGCACATCCATGTCCGAGGCAGGATTCGTATCTGCGACCGTAGCAGGCGCGGTTCTGGACTGAGGTGCCTAGAACCGCTCGGCCACCATGGCCAGCTGATCTTAAGGAAAACAACTGAAGCTAAAGCCTTACCACCTACAATTGCTACAAGCTCTGACTCCTGGTAACAAAGTCAGATGCTGTGAATTTTCAGAACAGTTGCAACAGAGTACGGAATGAAATGACCACAATGAAAGAATTTTGGGTGGGTAGAGAATTCCCATGCTATCATGTAGCACAATACAGACTCAACTAAAGTTAATGTGTATTAGTAGTATCAAGGTTTAAAGTTTACAGTCTCTTTTTCCTCTGAAAGAAGACCATTACAGGGTATGTGAATATGGAAAACTGACATGTTCCGACTGTGTGGACCTCTACCTCTACCTCTACATACGTAATCCACAAGCCACTGTACAGTGCATGGCAGAGGGTATGTGGTACCAATACTAGTCATTTTCTTTCCTGTTCCACTCACAAATAGAGCAAAGGAAAAATGAATGCCTGTATGCCTCCACATGAGCCCTAACATCTCATATCTTATCTTTGTGGTCCTTATACGAAATGTATGTTGGCAGCAGTAGAATTGTTCTGTAGTCTTCTTCAAATGCCATTTCTCTAAACTTTATCAAGAGCATTCCTTGAAAAAAATGTCGCCTTCTCTTCAGGGAGTCCCTTTTGAGTTCCCAAAAATATCTAGCAGTCTGCCTCTAATTGCTACAGTGTCTTCCGTTAATTCAACCTGGTACATATTCCAAACACTCAAGCAGTACTCAAGAACAGGTTGCAGTATTGTCCTATATGCAGTCCCATTTACAGATGATCCACACTTTCCCAAAATTCTACCAATAAACCAACGTCGACTGTTCACCTTTCCTACCATAGTCCTCAGATGCTCATTCCATTTCATAACACTTTGCAACATTGCAACATTACACCCAGATGTTCAAACAACATGACTGCGTCAAGAAAGACACCACTAATGCCGTATCTGAACATTATACATTTGTTTTTCCTGCTCATCCACAGTAACTGGACTCGCATTCGGGAGGACGACGGCTCAATCCCGCGTCCGGCCATCCTGATTTAGGTTTTCCGTGATTTCCCTAAAACACTCCAGGCAAATGCCGGGATGGTTCCTCTGAAAGGGCACGGCCGACGTCCTTCCCCATCCTTCCCTAATCCTATGAGACCGATGACCACGCTGTCTGGTCTCCTTCCCCAAACCAACCAACCAACCAACCAACCACAGTAACTTAAATTATGCTATATTTAGAGCTAAGCACCATTTGGCATACCAACTAGAAATTTTGTCTAAATGAACTTGTATCCTGCTACACTCACTCAACTTTGACACCTTCCTGTTCAACACAGTATCATCACCAAATAACCGCATAATGCTACTCACTCTGTCTTCCAGATTATTTATATATATAGAAAGTAAAAGCAGTTCTACCACACTTCCCAGGGGAACTCCTGATGATACTTTTGTCTCTGATGATCACTCGCCATTGAGGACAACACACCGTGTTCTTTTGCTTATGAAGTCTTCAAGCCACTCAAATATCTGGGAATCTATTCCATATGATTGTATCTTTGTTGCAGTGGGGGACTATGACAAATGCTTTCCAGAAATCTAGAGATATTGAACCTGCCTGTCGCTCCTCATCCATAGTTCACAGTATATCATGTTAGAAAAGGGCAAATTGAGTTTCATATGAGCGATGTTTCCTAAAACCATGCTGATTCATGGACATAAGCTTTTTGATCTCAAAAAAATTTATTATATTCAGACTGGCAATGTTCAAGGATTCTGCAGCACACTGATATCAGGGATATTGGTCTGTAATTTTATATGTCTGTTCTTTTACCTTTCTTATATGCAAGAGTCATCTACATATTATTCCAGTCACTTGGGACTTTGCACTGGCTGAAAGATTCACAGTAAATCCAAGCTAGGTAAGGGGTCAATGCTGTTGAGTACTCTTTGTAAAACTGAATCAGAATTCCAACTGGACCTGTTGACTTACTTGTTTTTGCCTCTTACAGTTGTTTCTCTACACCAGCGATTCTTATTATTATGTCATCCATATGGGGTCTGTCTAATGGTCAAACAATGGTATGTATGATAATAGTGTGTGAACAATTCCTTAAATGTAAAATTTAAAACTTTGGCTTTCATTTTGCTATCTTCAACTGTCACATCAGACTGATCAATGAGTCACTGGATGGAAGGCAAGGCTTATATCCACTTTACAGTTTTACTGAGGACCAGAATTTTCTCAGGTTTTCAGCCAGATCTTTTGCTAAGGTATGATGGTGGTAGATGTGTGCTTTGTGCATAGATATTTTCACAGAAGCACTAATCTCTACTAATCTTTGCCTGTCATCATTTGGTGTTCTCTTTTGAACAAAGAGGGTGACTGGCTTTGCTACCTCAGCATTTTCCCAATTTTGTTGTTAAATCATGATGGGTCTTTTTCGTCTTTAATCCACCTACTATGCAGTTAGGTCACTGGACTATCATTTACCTTCTGTTTAACATTTGCTTATAGTTCCTCCACATCCACCTTAATGGAACTAAATGATGTCAATTGACTATCTGTGAGATGTCAACAACTACTTATCTGTTCTTTCTGTCAGAAACACTTTCTTAGCCTTCTTGACTGATTTATTAACTTTTGTAATCATAGTTGCTATAATGACATCATAATCAATAATCTCTGTGTCTACACTAATGTTATCAATCAAGTCCAGCCCATTTGTGGCCACAAGGTCTAAGATATTTCCATTGCGTGTGGGCTACCAAATTAGCTGCTCAAGACTGTTTTCAGAAAAGGTGTTCGTAAAGAGCTTCACAAGACTGTCTGTCTGTACCTCAGCAATATATGTGGCTAGATAACCTCACTGTCACACTCAATTTCAACGTCATTAGAGATCATATTTTTGTCAATCACAGTGAACACTCCCCCTCCTATAGTGTATAATCCAACCTTCCGATATACATTACATGACTCACTAAATATTCTACTAATAATATTCTACTTTGAATTTCAGCCAAAATAATTCGAGTGTGAGGACTTTCCTGAAGGACAGTAAATTCAAAACTTTGTTACAAGTACTTCAACAATTAACTGATAAAATTTTGACAGTCGAATTGTCTTTATTCTGAAAATGGTCTGATTTCCTTTTCTGCATATTGACTGGCAAGTGTAGTACCCCAGACTACTGTCTAGCCTAAAAAAAAGCCATTTGCCCTCCACAAATACTGTGCTACCAGAATAGCTGCTTCCATTGTGTAGTGCGCCCCTGACCTATTAGGGGGAGTCTCGCCTGATAATATAGGTCTAGAAATCTGAAGTAAAGACTGTCACAGAGTCAACAATGCCTTTGGTTGAGTTCCTCAACTCGGCTCCAAACCAAAGGATCCTGATCAACTACAGGAAAAATGCTGCAAATTGCAAACTCTGCTTGTATCCTGGACATGAGGCCAGCATTCTTCACCAACTCTTGTCAGCTGCCTATATGAACTGAAGCACAGGACAGGCATCATCAGTGCCAACATGAGCCATAACTTGCAGATGACTGCATCCTGCACTCTCGATAGCCACAGACAAGGCTGTCTCCACATCTCGGACGAGGCCAAAGATGGTGGTGCTCAGCCTCATCCCACCCCACTTCCATGATGATGTTTGTGAATTCTTAAACAGAAAACTGAGAAACTGATGGATTGCTTGAGGTTGTTTGATGATCATTAATTCATATAATGGCCTCCACACTCTCCTAACCTAATTCCATGTGATTTTTGTGTGTGATTTTGAGGTGTTTACACCTCATCTGCCAACAAAAATACCAGGACTGTGAGCTCAGATCAACAGTGCTTTGCAGCAGATTATAGGGACATGCTGCACTGAACATAGAAAGAACTTGATATCTGCAGAGTCAGTAGGAGGGACACATGCAGAACTTACAATATCTCAAAAAAGAACTTCATGTAACAATGTGTCAAATAATGCAGCTACAGTAAATCTGTGAAATCACTTCAGTCATTCACAATAACCTTGTATTGTTATTCCTGGAGGGCCCTGCCTTTGGCAGTTGGAATTTTACAGTTTCATAGTGCCAGTCCTCTAACTTTATCCATGTGTTGGAAAGCCAACAATACTACCTGTCTACTCAGTTCATGCAGTAGTGCCACAGGCAGAGTTAACTGATGTCTATACTTTAAATTTCTTTCCATGTTTGAGTGAATCAAAGAGTTTCTACATTTCTCTCAAGACTTGAAATTGTTTTCCTTCTTTTGTATGTTAAAATAAACTAAAATGTTTTTTTTCTCAGCAGCTTCTAGATCTATCAGGGTCTAGGATGTCATCAGGAACAGGAGCAGGTTGTGTCAAGATTGAGAACATATGCAGAAATCTGGATTGTGGAAACAGAGGGTCCTGTGTTGCTGATTTGACTGGATCACTGCCCATCTGTTTATGTCAACCAGGATGGAGTGGAATAACATGTGTGAAGCCAACCCATCCATTCACCTTCCTGCCTCATAGCTATGTCAAGTTTGCACTTTCTTTTGAACCTAGTCACTTCAGTACTCTTGTGCAAATGAGATTTAGAACAAAAGAGACAAGTGGGGAGCTCATTCACATAGCTGATCACCATTCACAAGAGTATGCAATACTGGAGGTTTGAACCTTTTTCATATCCTATTTTTTAGTTTTTATATTTCCATATTTGTGAAAATACTAGTCTATCAATAAATGCACTAATATTTCTTGTCTGTATTTAAGAGAAGTCTGTGTGGCACTTCTGTTTATGGTGGTAGCATTTGAAGATACTAGACCATGATAAGGCAGTACTGTAGATTTTTGTGTTCCTCTGTCTAATATTGTTTCAGGAAATGTCAAAGGTAACATAAATAAAACAGAAGTAAATTTTGGAGAACCTGAATGTGTATGTTGGAACGACAGTTTTAAATTTCTAGAATATCTCCTCCATCCAGCTTTACTAATATCTATACTTGAAACATCAGATAATGTATTCAGAAGTTATGTGTAGTATCTGTTTGTGAGAAACAAGATTTTAGTATCTGTGATATCATACAGAATTAGTAAAACACAAGGGTAAATAGCTTCTGAATATTGTATTAAAATATTCAGGTGATGCTGTGCTCATTAGAGCTACTGGGAACAGACACTTTGGTAATTTCAATTATATACAAGCCACCAACAAGAATTTTCTTTATATTTCATGAGGCAGTTAAGAGAATTTTTGGTTAATTATTAGAAGGTATTGTATGTGGGAATTCTAATGTTGATATAATATCAGATATAGCATAACATCTATTTTTGATTAGTCCCCACAATAACATTTCCAACAAGAATAGCAACTGATAACTTCATGCAGTCCAGCTGAGTGTAATGAACTGGATATTGAACTCACAATAAATATTTCACTAGGCTTAGGCAAGAAAAGAAAAGTTCAACAGAATCATACATAATGGCACAGCCAAATTGTCAAAAAGATAGTGAAAGCATTTTCAAACACAGCAGTGTGAGCCATTATTTTCCAATAAATTTAAATATATTTTGTTCATGTAGATAATGACCCACTACAGCATTTGAATAATTCAGGTTGGTAGTTTTTGTGCCTTTTTTTCTGAACTCTGTGATTTAGTCAATTTTCCTCAAACTGGATATATGTTTTAAAAAATTAGTATTTAAATATTTTTAAAACAATCAAGACAAAAATATCAATATCAGGCCTGAAAGGGAAAAAAGAAACTAATTCAACTACCATGAACAATAGCGAATAGTCTCAATTTTATTTACTAATTAGCTGAAAAAGATTAACTTTGCTTGGTCGTTTTATCCTTTTTTTTCTGAATTGGAAAAAAACTGCAAATAAACATCTCATTTATGCAGCATCCAACTTTAAAAAAAAAAAAAAAAAATAACAAATTATGTAGAGTCCAGGTTGGAATATCAACAATTATGGAAAGGATAGATTGCTACTCACTGTAAAGATGACACACTAAGTTGCAGACAGGCACAATGTAAAGACTGTTACACATTAATCTTTTGGCCAAAGCCTTTATCAGAAAAGAGAAACACACACTAATTCACACAAGCACACACACCTAACACACATGTAACTGCTCTCTCTGACTTCTGAGGCCAGGCAAACTGGAATGCATCGAACGGGAGCAACAATCCATAGTGGTGTGGGAAGGGGGAGGGTGTCCAACATGTGAAAGCACTATGTATCATTGCACAAGAAATATGATTCTTTTAAATTGCCTTAACAACAATGGAATGTTTCCCCTTGTGCTTTACTGATACTACCATTGTGTGAGCAAGACACTCACACTCAGCATTATATTTGAGTAATTTGAAGCAATGTAGTTGAGTACTTTTCAGAATTTTTGTAACAATATGGTAATTTTGGTAACAATATGGTAATTGAAGCAAATAGGTTAAGAACTTCTCGAGATTATTGGTAATGTTTCCCCTTTGTGTACTACGTACTTATTTATGTGTCATATACACTACTGGCCATTAAAATTGCTACATCACGAAGATCATGTGCTACAGACGCAAAATTTAACCGACAGGAAGAAGATGCTGTGATATGCAAATGATTAGCTTTTCAGAGCATTCACACAAAGTTGACACCGGTGACAACACCTACAATGTGCTGACATGAGGAAAGTTTCCAACCAATTTCTCATACACAAACAGCAGTTGACTGGCATTGCCTGGTGAAACTTTGTTGTGGTGCCTCGTGTAAGGAGGAGAAATGTGTACCATCACATTTCTGACTTTGATAAAGGTCAGATTGTAGCCTATCGTGATTGTGGTTTATCGTATCGTGACATTGCTGCATGCATTGGTTGAGATCCAATTACTGTTAGCAGAATATGGAATCGGTGGGTTCAGGAAGGTAATACGGAACACCGTGGTGGATCCCAACGGCCTCGTATCACTAGGAGTCGAGATGACAGGCATCTTATCCCCATGGCTGTAACGGATTGTGCAGCCACGTCTCGATCCCTGAGTCAACAGATGGGGTTGTTTGCAAGACAACAACCATGTGCATCAACAGTTCGATGACGTTTGCAGCAGCATGGACTATCAGCTCAGAGACCATGGCTGCGGTTACCCTTGACGCTGCATCACAGGCAGGAGCGCCTGCGATGGTGTACTCAACAACGAACCTGGGTGCATGAATGGCAAAACGCCATTTTTTCGGATGAATCCAGGTTCTGTTTACAGCATCATGATGGTCGCATCCATGTTTGGCGACGTCGCAGTGAACGCACATTGGAAGCGTATATTCGTCATCGCCATACTGGCGTATCACCCGGCGTGATGGTACAGGGTGCCATTGGTTACACGTCTCGGTCACCTCTTGTTCGCATTGATGGCACTTTGAACAGTGGACGTTACATTTCAGATGTGTTAAGACCCGTGGCTCTACCCTTCATTCGATCCCTGCGAAACCCTACGTTTCAGCAGGATAATGCATGACCGCATGTTTCAGGTCCTGTACGGGCCTTTCTGGATACAGAAAATATTCGACTGCTGCCCTGGCCAGCACATTCTCCAGATCTCTCACCAATTGAAAACGTCTGGTCAATGGTGGCCGAGCAACTGGCTCGTCACAATATGCGTCACTACTATTGATGAACTGTGGTATCGTGTTTGAGCTGCATGGGCAGCTTTACCTGTACATGCCATCCAAGCTCTGTTTGACTCAATGCCCAGGCGTATCAAGGCCGTTATTACGGCCAGAGGTGGTTGCTCTGGGTACTGATTTCTCAGGATCTATGCACCCAAATTGCGTGAAAATGTAATCACATGTCAGTTCTAGTATAATATATTTGTCCAATGAATACCCGTTTATCATCTGCATTTCTTCTTTGTGTAGCAATTTTAATGGCCAGTAGTGTACATTAAAAAGTCTGTAGTAGAGATGCCAAGTCTCTCACACACACACACACACACACACACACACACACACACACACACACACACACACACCATATGACACTCTCCCTTCCATAAATCATCCACCTTGCAATTGGTGGGGTGGCTTGCATGCCTCAGTGATACCGAAAGACATACTGCAGGTGCAACCACAACCTGGGGGTATCTGTTGGGAGGCCAGGCCAACAGTGTGGTTCCTGAAGAGGGACAGCATCCTTTTCAGTAGTTTCTAGGGTAACAGTCTGGATGATTGACTGATCTGGCCTTGTAACATCAATCAAAACAGCCTTGCTATGCTGATACTATGAGCAGCTGAAAGAACGGAAACTACAGTGGTAATTTTTCCTAAGGGCATGCAGCTCTAGTGTATGGTTAAATGATGATGGTGTCGTCATTGGTAAAATACTCTGGAGTAAAATAGCCCCCTTTGGATCTTCAGCTAGAGTCTACTCAGGAGGATGTCATCATCAAGAGAAAGAAAACTGGCATTCTACAGATTGGAGTGTGGAATGTTAAATCCCTTAATTGCATAGGTAGATTAGAAAATTTAAAAATGGAAATGGATAGGTTGAAGTTACATGTAGTGGGAACCAGGTGAATACAGGGTTATAATTGCAAATTCAAATACATGGAATGCAAGAGTAGGTTTAATACCGAATAAGAAAATAAGAATACAGTTATGCTACTATGAACACCATAGTGAACACATTATCATAGTCAAGATTGATACTAAGCCTATACCTATCATGGTAATATCAGCTTATGTGCCAGCTAGCTCCACAGATGAAGAGATTGAAGAAAAGTCTGATAAAATAAAATAAATTGTTCAGACAGTTAAGGAGATGAAATTTTATTTGTTATGGTGGACTGGAATTCAATAGTAGGTAAAGGAGGTGCAGGAAAAATAGTAGGTGAATATGTACCGGGGGACAGGAATGAAATGGGAACCCGCATGCTAGAATTTTACAGAGCATAATGTAACAATTGCCAAATTTGGATTAAGAATCATGATAGGAGGTTGCATATGTGGAAGGGGCCTGGAGATAACAGAAGGTTCCAGACTGACTACACGAGGGTTGGAACTTAAATAGTGGCAACTATTTATTCACAACTGATACAAAAGAGTTACATGTTTGCACCTGCTACTGTCCTTCAAAGTGGTCACCAGTGTTGTGTAGAACCCATTGCCAGTGATTTGGAAGGCATAGTATACCATCAGCAGAGCCTGTTCTGTTGATGGTGCGAATGGAGTGGTCTGCTGCCTGTCGAATCTCTGGAACAGTTCTGAAGTGAATATCACAAAGTGGTTCCTTCATCATCGGAATCAAATCAAAGTCACAAGGACTTAAGTCTGGGGATTATGTTGGATGGTACAATACTTCCCAGTCCCATCATCCAAACAGGGCAGCCACAGCTTGAGGTGTATGCGCCCACGCATTGTCATGCAAAATGATGGGTGCGTTGCGCAGAAAATGTCACCGCTTCTTTTGCAAAGCTGGTTGCAGGTGATGCTCCAAAAACAAACAGTAATATTGTGTATTGACGGTCTGCTGTGGAGAAACGTAATGCATTAGGATAACACCATCACAGGCGTACACTGTTACGTTAGACAACTCGCTCACAAGTGACTGTTTTTCCCTCAATTGTGCGCGTGCTGGTGATATGGGACGGGTGAGTCCATTTGCTCGGAGGGGAGGTAGGTGTGTCAGCACCTTGTGCTATCAGCGACAATAGTAGCTTCCATTGCATAGTGTCTCCAAAGCAGTGTTGCCACTATTTAAGTTCCAACCTACGAATAATGATTACACAGAGATTTTGGAACCCCATTTTAAATTGTAAGATATTTACAGAGCAGATAGGAACTCTGAACACAATTTACTGACTATAAACTGTATATTAAAACTAAACAAATTGGAAAAAAGGTATGAAATTAAGGAGATGAGACCTGGATAAACTGAAAGAACCAGAGGGAGCAGTATGTAATGGTTGAGTAGAACAGCAGAAAGGAGCAGAGGATTAAATAGATGAAAAGACAATGCCTTGTAGAAATCCTTGGATAACACAGTAGACTGGATATGATTGATTAAAGGAGAAAATATTGTCATGTAAAAGAAGGTGTAATTAGATGAATGACGAGCACCTCACTTAACGATAGTTTATTCAGCACATGCACATACAAGAGCGTGGAGGGAACTGCCTCCGGCCAGAACACATACATTATGTATACAGCTACGGAACATTCCAGTACAGTAATTCTTGACATTTGTGGATTCTTATAGAATGTACTCGAACCAAATATAGAAATTAAAATTCTACAGTCCAGGTGAGTTTTGAACTCACGACGCTCCATGCAACAATTTAGTATCATAACCACTACACCACAGTGCTACTCAGCTTTTTCTGTGACATTGCTCCCTCCTTAAGTGAACAGCATCTCAGTGTTACATTCTCCTAGTCTGGGAATGAGTCATCGGTCCAGAATACTCCAACTCCCGTTGACTGATGTTTGCCCTGGCGGTGATCTTCTTAGAACTTCTTTTGCCGCTATACTCTTTGTCACTTTTCTGATTGTTGCCTGTTGCTGGAGCTTAGAATTTACCCTGTGTGGCAGGATCCTTGTAGAGCTTCATTCAAAGGATGTGGACCGTATCTCTGATATTTTGTTGTCTTGTGTCAGGGTCGAAATCTTCAACTTCATAAGTAACATCAGACAACTGTCTTACAACCTTATAAGGTCCAACGTAGCGACTGAGGAGTTTCTCAGAGTGACCAACCTTCCAAACAGGAGTGAAGTTCCAGGCGAAGTCACCAGGCTGGTAGACAACAGGGCGGTGGCTCATGTCATACCTTCGGCGATCATTTTCTTGAGCCTGCAGTGTGCAGAGTCGAGCCAACTGCCGAGCTTCCTCAGCTCTGATGCAGTCATCGTCCACATCATCAGGATGTAATGGAAACACAGTGTCCATGGTTGTAGTCGCCTCATGCCCATCCACCAGAAAAAATGGCATAAATCCTGTGGTGTCTTGTTTGGCGGTGTTGTAGGCAAAAGTCACGAAAGGTAGCACCTCATCCCAGTTGTTCTGCTCAACATTGACGAACATTGATAGCATGTCAGCCAAGGTCTTATTAAGGCATTCAATAAGCTCATTAGTTTGTGGATGGTAGACAGTTGTCATGTGATGAGTAATCTTGCACCAACAGTTTATCTCTGTCACAAGATTCGATTGAAAAACTTTCCCTCAATCCGTAATTAACAACCTCAGGGTACCGTGTTTTAATACAATGTCTTACACAGTGAATATGGCTACCTCAGAAGCTTGGGCTGTTTTCACAGCTTTTGTTGTTGTTGTTGTCGTCTTCAGTCCTGAGACTGGTTTGATGCAGCTCTCCGTGCTACTCTATCCTGTGCAAGCTTCTTCATCTCCCAGTACCTACTGCAACCTACATCCTTCTGAATCTGCTTAGTGTATTCATCTCTTGGTCTCCCTCTACGATTTTTACCCTCCACGCTGCCCTCCAATGCTAAATTTGTGATCGCTTGATGCCTCAAAATGTGTCCTACCAACCGATCCCTTCTTCTAGTCAAGTTGTGCCACAAACTTCTCTTCTCCCCAATCCTATTCAATACCTCCTCATTAGTTATGTGATCTACCCACCTTATCTTCAGCATTCTTCTGTAGCACCACATTTCGAAAGCTTCTATTCTCTTCTTGTCCAAACTAGTTATCGTCCATGTTTCACTTCCATACATGGCTACACTCCATACAAATACTTTCAGAAACGACTTCCTGACACTTAAATCTATACTCGATGTTAACAAATTTCTCTTCTTCAGAAACGATATCCTTGCCATTGCCAGTCTACATTTTATATCCTCTCTACTTTGACCATCATCAATTATTTTACTCCCTAAATAGCAAAACTCCTTTACTACTTTAAGTGTCTCATTTCCTAATCTAATTCCCTCAGCATCACCCGATTTAATTTGACTACATTCCATTATCCTCATTTTGCTTTTGTTGATGTTCATCTTACATCCTCCTTTCAAGACACTGTCCATTCCGTTCAACTGCTCTTCCAAGTCCTTTGGTGTCTCTGACAGAATTACAATGTCATCGGCGAACCTCAAAGCTTTTACTTCTCCTCCATGAATTTTAATACCTACTCCGAATTTTTCTTTTGTTTCCTTTACTGCTTGCTCAATATACAGATTGAATAACATTGGGGATAGGCTACAACCCTGTCTCACTCCTTTCCCAACCACTGCTTCCCTTTCATGCCCCTCGACTCTTATAACTGCCATCTGGTTTCTGTACAAATTGTAAATAGCCTTTTGCTTCCTGTATTTTACCCTTGCCACCTTCAGAATTTGAAAGAGAGTATTCCAGTTAACATTGTCAAAAGCTTTCTCTAAGTCTACAAATGCTAGAAACGTAGGTTTGCCTTTTCTTAATCTTTCTTCTATGATAAGTCATAAGGTTAGTATTGCCTCATGTGTTCCAACATTTCTACGGAATCCAAACTGATCTTCCCCGAGGTCCGCTTCTACCAGTTTTTCCATTCGTCTGTAAAGAATTCGCGTTAGTATTTTGCAGCTGTGACTTATTAGACTGATAGTTCGGTAATTTTCACATCTGTCGACACCTGCTTTCTTTGGGATTGGAATTATTATATTCTTCTTGAAGTCTGAGGATATTTCGCCTGTCTCATACATCTTGCTCACCAGATGGTAGAGTTTTGTCATAACTGGCTCTCCCAAGGCCATCAGTAGTTCTAATGGAATGTTGTCTACTCCCGGGGCCTTGTTTCGACTCAGGTCTTTCAGTGCTCTGTCAAACTCTTCACGCAGTATCTTATCTCCCATTTCGTCTTCATCTACATCCTCTTCCATTTCCATAATATTGTCCTCAAGTACATCACCCTTGTATAAACCCTCTATATGCTCCTTCCACCTTTCTGCCTTCCCTTCTTTGCTTAGAACTGGGTTGCCATCTGAACTCTTGATATTCATACAAGTGGTTCTCTTCTCTACAAAGGTCTCTTTAATTTTCCTGGAGGCAGTATCTATCTTACCCCTAGAGAGACAAGCCTCTACATCCTTACATTTGTCCTCTAGCCATCCCTGCTTAGCCATTTTGCACTTCCTGTCAATCTCATTTTTGAGACGTTTGTATTCTTTTTGCCTACTTCATTTACTGCATTTTTATATTTTCTCCTTTCATCAATTAAATTCAATATTTCTTCTGTTACCTAAGGATTTCTACTAGCCCTCGTCTTTTTACCTACTTGATTGTCTGCTGCCTTCACTACTTCATCCCTCAGATCTACCCATTCTTCTTCTACTGTATTTATTTCCCCCATTCCTGTCAATTGTTCCCTTATGCTCTCCCTGAACCTCTCTACAACCTCTGGTTCTTTCAGTTTATCCAGGTCCCATCTCCTTAAATTCCCACCTTTTTGCAGCTTCTTCAGTTTCAATCTGCAGTTCATAACCAATAGATTGTGGTCAGAATCCACATCTGCCCCTGGAAATGTCCTACAATTTTAAACCTGGTTCCTAAATCTCTGTCTTACCATTATATAATCTATCTGATACCATTTAGTATCTCCAGGATTCTTCCATGTATACAACCTTCTTTTATGATTCTTGAACCAAGTGTTAGCTATGATTAAGTTATGCTCTGTGCAAAATTCTACCAGACGGCTTCCTCCTTCATTTCTTCCCCCCAATCCATATTCACCTACTATGTTTCCTTCTCTCCCTTTTCCTACTGACGAATTCCAGTCACCCATGACTATTAAATTTTCGTCTCCCTTCACTACCTGAATAATTTCTTTTATCTCATCATACATTTCATCTATTTCTTCATCATCTGCAGAGCTAGTTGGCATATAAACTTGTACTACTGTAGTAGGCATGGGCTTTGTGTCTATCTTGGCCACAATAATGCGTTCACTATGCTGTTTGTAGTAGCTAACCCGCACTCCTATTTTTTTATTCATTATTAAACCTACTCCTACATTACCCCTATTTGATTTTGTATTTATAACCCTGTAATCACCTGACCAAAAGTCTTGTTCCTCCTGCCACCGAACTTCACTAATTCCCACTATATCTAACTTTAACCTATCCATTTCCCTTTTTAAATTTTCTAACCTACCTGTCCGATTAAGTGATCTAACATTCCACGCTCCGATCCATAGAACGCCAGTTTTCTTTCTCCTGATAACGACGTCCTCTTGAGCAGTCCCCGCCCGGAGATCTGAATGGGGGACTATTTTACCTCCGGAATATTTTACCGAAGATGACGCCATCATCATTTAATCATACAGTAAAGCTGCATGTCCTCGGGAAAAATTACGGCTGTAGTTTCCCCTTGCTTTCAGCCGTTCACAGTACCAGCTCAGCAAGGCCGTTTTGGTTAATGTTACAAGGCCAGATCAGTCAATCATCCAGGCTGTTGCCCCTGCAACTACTGAAAAGGCGTTTTGACTGGTGTAATTGGTATGAGTCAGCCAGGTGGCATCTGAGGAACTGCCTTTCTCCTCTGGCACTCTCAACAGTGCGACACATAGTGATAGACGCCCCTAAATAAACGTGGCCAGAAAAAATCTCTTGCAGATCCTATTTTATGTGTTAATAAATCCTAAATGTCCGGCCTCAGGTGCGTCATGGAATTTCTGTAGAACATCTAAGTGTATGTGTTTGGGAATCACTGGTAGCAACCTCTTTCCAAATGGATCAAAGTTTTTCTTGCAAAATAATCTGTTAACTACCTTAAATTGTCCTTTCACATCCTCTGACCAATTTAAGGCAAGCATAATTTGAGATATCTTGACGTCCTTCTTCTGCTCAGCAGAGAGATCCTGGAGTGCAGCGAGACAGTCACTATCTTCACCAAAGTCTTGATGGTCTTGCACAGGATTTCTTGAGAGAGAGTCAGCATCTTGGTGTTTTCTTCCACTTTTGTACACTATGGTAATGTCATACTCTTGAAGACGTAGTGCCCATCTGGTGAGTCATCCTGCTGGATCTTTAAGACCTGTCAACCAACAAAGTGAATGGTGGTCTGTAACAATTGTGAATGGCCTTCCATAGAGATACTGTCAAAATTTGCACATGTCCCAGATCACAGCAAGACATTCTCTTTCTGTAGTCGAGTAGTTTCTCTCAGTTTTTGTAAGTGTCCTAGAAGCATAGGCTATAACCTACTCTTTTTCATCTGAAATTTGCACCAGAACAGCACCAATCCCATACCCACTGGCATCTGTGTGTAGTTCTGTAGGTGCTCTCTCATCATACAGACCAAGTACATGGTCAGTCATCAAAGCTTTTTGCACCACATTGAAAGAATCTTGTTGAGCACCACCCCAGATAAATTTATCACCAGCTTTTAACAACTCTTGGAGTGGCCTGGTTTTGATACAAAAGTCTTTGATAAAATGATGGTAATAAGCTTTTCCCACCTCTAATACTTTTAGGGATAGGAAATTCTGTTATAGATCTCACCTTTTCTGGGTCTGGCCGCACACCTTCGTTTGACACAAGGTGTCAAAATAAATTGATTTCTTTTGCTCCAAGGAGACGCTTTCTTGGATTAAGTTTCAATAAGCCTTGTTGGAGACACTTAAGAATGGCCCTAAGTCTTTTTATATGTTCATCAAATGTCTCTGAGAGCACTTAATAACAAAGACACATTGTCCACTTCAGGTGACTAAGAAGATTATCCATCATCCATTCAAAAGTTTCTGGTGCATTACACAAACCAAATGGCATTACCTTAAAATCATACAGACCCTCAGGGCTGATGAATGCAGTTTTCTCACGATTAGCCTCGTCTACTTCAATCTGCCAGTATCCTGAGTACATGTCCATAGTTGAGAAAAACTGAGCCCCCTTCAGATAATGCAGTGTATCCTCAATTTGTGGAAGACTGTAAATGCCCTTTATAGCTATCTTATTAAGCTTCCTGTAATCAACACAAAAGCACCAACTGCCATCCTTGTTCCTGACGAGGACCACTGGTGATGACCATGGGCTCTGCAATGGCTGAATTATGTCATACTTCATCATTTTCTCTACTTCGTCATGAATTATTCGACGTTCTGTTGCTGACACATGGTATGCTCTCTGGCGTATTAGTTGGTGGTCTCCAGTGCTAATACGGTGCTTCACCGTCAATTTGTCTAATTTGCTCTTCATCTGTGGAGTGAAGCATTCAGAGAACTCTTGAAGAATGGCAAGTAGCTTCTTCTGTTGCTCCTTAGAATTTGCTCTTCACCTGTGGAGTGAAGCATTCAGAGAACTCTTGGAGAATGGCAAGTAGCTTCTTCTGTTGTTCCTTAGTGAGATCTGGTGGTAGTCGAGCTAGAAGATCTTGTCTCGTAGTGGTAACACTAATTTTGCCCACAGAGTTGTCATGGGAGGTTTCTATGACCCTCAGCTGTTCTTCAATTAATGACTCAGCGTTTGCTAGGCACATGCGTCTTGGAAGGATCTGCAGTTCTCAGCGACAGTTAACTATCCATAATTCACCAAATCTGTTCTTAAACGAGACGATAGTGTCTGGGATGACCAAGTTGTTCTTCAGTGGTGTGCTTCTCTTACATTGCACTACAAGATCCATGGGTTGATGCATGGCATGACTCGTGTCAGTTACCTTGCTAGTGCTGACTGCAGGAATGATCACTTCATACAGCACACATAGTCTCCACACACTCAGATGTGCATCTTCCTGTCCACAGTATCTCATCTCGTCTAGCATAACCTCTGAGCAACCACGATCTACAATTCCTGAGGAGCTTCCAAAAAGTCCCATCCGAGAATGATGTCGTGATTACACTTTTGCAAGACAATGAATTCTAAGGGCTGTGTCTGGCCACTTATACCGACAGGAATGGTACATCTTCCTGTAGATTTTACATATTTCCCATTAGCCACCTTCAGCAGAGATGTTTTGTTGTCGACGAATACAGTTTCTGCCATTGGTGATGGTACTTCTCCTAAATGACTGAATATGATGCTCCAGAGTCCACAAGAGCTTGGGTTGGTTGGCCATCCATGAGGATATTGATGTAGTTTCCTATGATTTTTGTAGTGATCGACAGTGGAGGATTTTTCTCTTTGGCAACCTCATCTCCAAGGAAGGTTGCACCCTTTAGCTTTTTAGGTTACGGAAGTTAAGTGTTCAGCTCCTAAACGGCAATGGAGACCTTGATCAGCATGTTGGGGAGCATTCTCTCCAGTGGCTAGCTTGCGGCAATGGTGACCTACGTCGTCCTGCACCCACATCTTGTTCATCTTCGTCATCCCGGAGTTGGCATTGGCCAAGATCGATCTGCTGTCTTCTAGTGCGGGCATCATCAAATATTCACTGCCTTTCTCAACAATAATGCACCACATTTCCTGGTCGTCCACAGTGGAAACATACTGGTTGGATTTGATTATCCTGGGTCCTCCAGACGTCAGTCTTCCTTGGTGCCCAAACAGGTTCCTCATGCGGCATTGTAGAAACGTAACACTGCCTGGGTCTTGACTTTTTCACCATTTTAAAGGGAAATTAAGGACGAGAGATTGGGTTCAATGTCTGTTCCACTTCCTCCCTTATGACCTCTTGAAGCATCTCGGTTTTTTGCTCGCCATGCAAGCCAAGTGCTTTCTGAACTACTTCTGTCACTATCTGATGAAGAACACTTGTGAAATCAGTTGCTTCCCCCATCACAGACATCGATATGATGTTTGGAAGCTGTTCAAACTTCTTGCGTGTAATTCTTTTTTGATGCATTGTCTCGATATACTGGCACCATTTTATGAAGTCGTCTGCTGTTGAAACCTCCTTCAGGAGTAGGGCTTGATACATGTCCTCAGCAACACCCTTCATGAGATATGCAACCTTATCTTCATCCTTCATTCTAGGATCCACTATTTTATACAGTTCCAAGACATCTTGAATGTAGGATGCTGTAGTTTCTCCTGGACACTGTGCCCTGCTCTTTAATTTATCTTCAGCCTTGCACTTCTGTTGTTGTGTGTCACTGAAATACTTGCACAGTTCCACCTGGAATACTTCCCAACTTGTGAACTTCTCCTTGTTGTTCTCATACCATTGCTTGGAAGTGTGCCTTCCAAGTAGTAAAATACATTAGCCAAACACACGGTGTCATCCCATTTGTTAAATTTGGCTATATGCTCATATACCTTCAGCCACTTGTTTTTGATCTTGGCCATCATCACCAGAGAACCCAAAAAGATGTCTCATGTGGTGGCACACAGTTGCTGTCATTGTAACATCCTCTTCTCCTTCTGTGTCTGGTAGATTGTGATCTGTTGATTATGGCTCGAACTCGGGTTTCTTGCCACGTAAACGGCGGTTCTGTTGTGGCTTAATGGGAGCCACTGTGTCATTGATAATAAGCGCTATCACAAGTTCCAATAGCCAGTGCCTCCACCTGAATAATGTCATGTAGAAGGAGGTGTAATTAGATGAATGACAAACACTAACTTCACTTAACAAAGGTTTATTCAGCACTTGCACATACAAGAGCACAGAGTGAACTACCTCCGTCCAGAACTCATGCAGTATATATACAGCTACAGAACATACCAGTACAATGATTCTCGACATTTGTGAATACTTCTAGAATGTACTCAAACCAAATATAGAAATTAAAATTGTACAGTCCAGATGAGTTTTGAACTCACGACCCTCCATGCAACAGTTTAGTATCATAATCATTAGACCATGGTGCTACTCAGCTTCTTCTGTGACAATATAACAAATGCAGCAAATGAAGCATGCGAAAGGAAATACAAACATCTAAAAAATGAGATTGACAGAAAGTGTCAAATGGTTAAATAGGAATGGCTAGAGAACACATGTAAGGATTTAGAAGCATATTTAATTATGGGAAAGATAGATACTGCCTACAAGGAAATCAAAGAGACATTAGGAGAAAAGAGAAGCAGCTGTATGAATAGCAAGAGCTCAGATGAAAAACCTGCCCCCTGAGCGAGGAAGAGAAAACTCAAAGGTGGAAGGAGTATATAGAGGATCTATACAATGAAAGTGAACTTGAAGGCAATATTATTGAAATGGAAGAGAACATAGATGAGGATGAGATGGGAGATATGATATTATGAGAAGAATTTGACAGGGCACTGAAAGACCTAAGTCATAAAAAGACACTGGAATAGATGACATTCCATCAAATCTACTGATAGCCTTGGGAGACCCATCCATGATAAACCTCTTCCATCTGATGTGCAAGATTTAAGAGACAGGTGAAATACTCTCAGACTACAAGAATAATGTAGTAATAACAATTCTTAAGAAAGTGCATGCTTACAAGAGCCTAGAACTGCTGGGCCACAGCGGCCGACTGTAGTCAAATGAAACCAGGTGTTGCTGAGGAAATTAGATTAGGGAATGAGACACTAAAAGTGGTAGATGAATTTTGTTATTTGGGCTGCAAAATAACTGATGATGACCAAAGTAGAGGGCATATAAAATCTAGACTGCCACTGTCAAGAAAAGTATTTCTGCAGAAGAGAAATTTTTAATGTAAAATATAGATTTAAATGTACAGAAGTCTTTTCTGAAAGTATTTATATGGAGTGTAGCCATGTATGAAAGTGAAACATGGACAATAAACAGTTTAGACAAGAAGTGAATAGAAGCTTTTGAAATGTGGTGCTATAGAAGAATGTTGAAGAGTAGTGGGTAGGTCGTGTATCTAACGAGGAGGTACCAAATAGAATTGGAGAGAAAAGAAATTTGTAGCACTAGCTGACTAGAAGAATGGATAGGTTGGTAGTACAAATTCTGAGACATCAAGGGATCACCAGTTTAATACTGGAGGGAAGTGTGGAGAGTAAAAATTGTAGAGGAAAACCAAGAGTTTAACACAGTAAGCAGATTCAGAAAGATGTAAGTTGCAGTAGTTATTCAGAGAGGAGGCTTGCTTGGGATAAAGTACCATGGAGACTGTATCAAGCCAGTCTTTGGAATGAAGACTACAACAGCAGCAGCAGCAGCAGCAACAAAAGGAAGCATTAATACATTTATGAATGTAAATTAGTGTGTCTATGACCCTAGGTTTAAGCTAAAAAAAGTAATTTTATTAACTCACACTAATCTTACCAAACTGCTAATATTGTAAGCAAATTCTCTCCTGTCTTACTTCAGAATTGTCACTGTCCAGATGTATTGTTGCTTTTGTTGTACATTTCTGTGTTATTTATTTTGTGAATTAATATGCATTGTTGCAGATACGAAACAGTGTTCTTGTATTTCGTTACAACTTGAACAGCTATTATTCTGAAGAGATAGCTATATGCTTGTGCTTTATCCCTGTAAATGATGGATATTGGCATACAGTGAAAGTGAGTATACTTCATAGTTATTAATGGGGTGGTGGTGTAGATTTCTCTCATCCACTATTGAATTTTCTTTTGTAGGCATCCCGTTATGGCTCAACAGCTTTTCTTCAGATTGATGATGGTGAAAATGCACAATACAATGGGACATTCTCCTTTAGAGGGCACCAACTGCTTGTAGCTGATAAAAGAGAAGGGATATATGCAGGTGGCAAAGCTGAATACACAGGAATGAAGACATTTGAAATACAGGCTGATTTTAAAAATGGTACACACTTTTTAAAGCTATATGCACGTAATAAGTAACTGCCCCAATTGCTTATTCTTCAGTGCTGAAACAGTGAGATCTGAGCATTGAAATTAACAGAATTTAGATTCCAGCATGATATTATGATCAGGATTTTCTAGTAATGTAGACTTGCAGTACTCTTGTTATATGACAACTGGGGGTGTAATCAAAAGGATATGATACTTCCCTTATTTTTTAGATAACTGATAATGATCAGGAACCCTGGTAATAGTTAATAGGAATGGCTAGTAACACATTTTCATATAAAAATAGAAAACAGACAGCTGAAAACATACATGAGCAAGAAGTAACAAAAATATCTGGCAGTCCAAAATTAACAGTCTCTTCTATTTAGTAAGAGTGAAAAATCACAACTTTTTGGAAATTGTATGGAGAAATCAGATGATACGATGAGATGCGTAGTGAAAAATGCAAATTAATGGTGAAGTGACCAGTAAAAGAAATGTGTAATGCACAAAAACTGAGAACATGGACTGTTGAAGTAGAAAACACACACTTTCACATTCATTCATATTGTGATTGTATTTGTGTTTTACACTTCAGAAAAAGGACTTTTGTCTGAAAGCTCAACTATTTTAGCTACATATTAGCAAGCTTTTTCATTCTACCTGCTGACAACTTCATGGCTCCTCTATGTTTGTGGGTAGCAATCTAGGCTTGCCATATTTTCAGTATTCATTGGCAGTTAATTGGTTGCATGTCATTAGTTTTTACTGTATTTTATTATTTTTTTATTTCATTGTATAATTTCTATTATTGTAACATAAACTAGGCAATGATAGACAGAGATGGATTCAAATCAAATTGGCAAATATTAAAGAAAGGACATGAGGTAGTAGTATATAACAAGAAGTGAGAAACCACAAAAGCAAATGAAAGGAAAAGAAATAAACAAGTAATGGATAGTGAAGTTCACAGCAGAAATCTGATAGAGAAGCATAAAAGATTCCATAAGAGGGCTGACATAAAGGGTGGAGACATGAATAAAATATGAATTGTAATGCTAGAGATTAGAATTAGAATTAAGAATGCAGAGCCTCATGGTGGTTAGCAATGAATAAAAACCTCTTGGGTTTCCAGCTGCTTCAAATGATTAAAATTACACAAGCTTTCAGCCAAGCACTCCTTGGCCACTGGCAAGTGGTATGACTACCAGTGGACTGCTGGTATGTCATTACATACACTAGCTGCCAACTTTGATGTCAAGCATGCTCACAGCATCACTGTATATGGGCATATGTTGACTTGGCTATTGATGCCCTCGCTACAACTGCGCAATCACTGGATTCCATGCCGAGCTGAGCTGCAAGTTGCTGTCTCTATTAATGGTGTTATTGGTGACCTTTATTTCAATGGCTTCTTTAATTGCACAGTCCCAGAAGCTGTTAGTGTGGGCCACAACAATTGTTTCATGAAATCTGATATGGTGACCATTTTCCAAAGCACATTCAACTAAAGCATTTTCTCAAGGTAGTGTAGGCAATAAAACCTCTCATGCTCCTTCCCATGTACTTTTACAGTGTGTACTGTTTGTTTGATGTAAGACTGGCAATGCTTGCAATGTATCCTTTAGACCATAGGTGTTCTGTGACCAGCAGTATCTGTAACTGATCTACATAATTACAGGATTTTTGTCAGAGGTCTGAAGATCGATTCGATCTTGTCTTTTCAGCAGGCGGTTTATCTTGCCCATCATGGAGCCACAGAATAGCAAGAAAGCAAGTACCTTTTCCTGCTCCTTGTCGGTGGTCATATTGTGATTCTTGCTTGGAATCACATCATAAATAAATTTGCAAGTACAAAAGATCATAGCAAAGAGGTCGTATTGTATTCATTTGGACTTAGGGTGCAGGGAATGGAGAGGGGAGGCAGGCAATATTTTAGACTGCAACCACAATTATGGAATATAATTTACAATGTTGACCATTAAAACTGCAACACTAGGAGCTACAAAAGTAATGAAATTTTCCTTATGGTGTATGAACATTGTAGCAGGAAGAAGACACAAGTAAATTTGTCAGTGATTTCAGGATACACAGGATGCAAAATTTAGTACACAGACATTCCACCTCCGATAGTGAGAATGGCTCTAAGATGACTCAAACATGGCTGGGCATTGAATCAAAGTGAGCATGGGTAATGTGCGTCTGTATTTCATGCTTCTTCAACTCCATTCCAGAGTCCATCAGTTGTTGTGGGGTGGTCACATGCCAGTGTCTCAGCAACATATGACCAGCTGTTTTCAGTGTGTGAGGGATCTGGAAAATGTGCTCGCCAAGCCAGTTAAACATCCTCTTCATTGATGTAGTTCACTATACCACAAACAGCATGATATCATGCATTATCTTGTTGAAAGACAATGTCACACTGTCTTCAGAGGAAAGTCACAGCCACCAATTGTAATGTCGCATAATTTTAATGCCTGCTGTCCAAACATCCAACTATGTCAACCAGAGTTGATCATGTTGTGTACCCAATGGCATGTTATTCCATCATGCCAGGTGTAGGGTGCATAAATTATGACAGTAACAATCTCGCAACATTTGTTCTACAGAGCCCCCAACACAAATTAATCCATCGTGATGCTGTATGTAGAGCCAGGAGTTACCTGAAAAATTGATGTGGTGCCACTTCTAAGTCTGGTGCTATCATCAGGTAAAACACTGTCAGCCTGTCTATTTCTGATGCCATGTCCAGGGAAGCTCCAGCAGTGATCACCATATTGATAGTCCTTGGTGGACTAGATGTGATCACATTATCTGTGGGTACTCATCTTGCTGCCAACAAGCTCATTTCCTGGCAGTGCAGTCCTTCATGGTGAACAAACAAGACATCTGCCCTCTTAGGTGCTACTTGTGTGGTGCCATTGAGATTCTGCAGGGCATCAAGTATCTCCCTCCTGAATCCACTGATTCCATATGTGCCTGATCATAGTACCCTAACTAATATGAGCAACAATATTATGGGATGACAAAATGATCTAAATATGCCATGATCCTGCCACTGTTGAATTTCAGTACATTTTGGTAGATAATTCTCTTTTTTAAATACAATCTGCACTGAAACAACTAACATTCAAATGTGATTTCACAATGAGAAACTCGTAGTGTAATCTTCCCTTATACACCAAATCTGGATGGCGTTCTTCCTACTGACTATGTGTGGTTGCACTGAAATGCTAATAATTAACATATCCAGGCATGCCAACTTGATGATTGTTGCGGCAGTGGCCGGTCTTCCTGAGAGGTCCGGACAAGCACAGAGGGTGGGATTGCTTGTTATTGGGGGCTCCAATGTTAGGCAGGTGATGGAGCCCCTTTGGGATATGGCAGCTAAGGACAGGAAGAAAGCCACAGCACAGCCACAAGTGTGCATACTGGGGGGAGTCATCCAAGATGTGGAAAGGATCCTTCCGCATGCCATGAAGGGTACAGGGTACAGCCAATTGCAGGTGGTGGCTCATGTCGACACTAATGATGTGTGTCGCTATGGACTGGAAGAGATTCTCTCAGGTTTCTGGCAGGTATCTGAGTTGGTGAAGACTGCCAGTCTTGCTAGCGAGATGAAGGCAGAGCTGACCATCTACAGCATCGTCGACAGGACCGATTCTAGACCTTTGGTACAGAGCCAAGTGGAGGGTCTGAACCAGAGGCTCAGATGGTTTTGCGACCATGTAGGCTGCAGATTCCTCAACTTGCACCATAGGGTGGTGGGTTTCAGGTTCTGCTAAATAGGTCAGGTGTCCACTACATAGAAGGCAGCTACACAGATAGCAGAGGCTGTGAGACGTGGACTGGGCAGTTTTTTAGATTAGAAAATCTTGGGAAAGATCAAAAAGGGCTCCAGTCTCAAAGGGTACAGGGCAAAGAAACGACGAGAATCGACCAAGCAACAGTCGGTATTGTAGTTGTAAATTGTCATAGCTGTGTTGGAAAAGTACCAGAGCTTCAAGTGCTGATAGAAAGCTCTGAAGATGAAATCGTTATAGGAACAGAAAGCTGGCTAAAACCGGAGATAAATTCTGCCGAAATTTTTAAAGAGGCACAAACCGTGTTCAGACAGGACAGATTAAATAAAGTAGGTGGCAGTGTGTTTGTGTCTGTAGGTAGTAGTTTATCTTGTAGTGAAGTTGAAATAGATAGTTCCTGTGAATTACTAAGGGTAGAGGTTATACTCAACAGCCATGCCAAAATAATAATTGGATCCTTCTATCAACCCCCCCCCCCTCCCTCCCCCGACTCAGATGATATAATAGCTGAACGCTTCAAAGAAAACTTGTATCTCATTACAAATAAGTACCCCACTCATACAGTTATAATTGGTGGAGACTTCAATTTACCCTTAATTTGTTGACGAAAATAAATGTTCAAAGCTGGTGGTAGACAGAAAACATCTTCTGAAATTGTACTAAATGCTTTCTCTGAGAATTACTTTGAACAATTAGTTCATGAGCCCACACGAACTGTAAATGGTTGCAAAAACACACTTGACCTCTTAGCCACAAATAATCCTGATCTAATAGAGACCATCATGATGGATACAGGGACACAAGGTCATTGTAGCAAGGCTCAAAACCATATCAACCCAAACCACTAAAAATAAACGCAAAATATATCTATTTAAAATGGCAGATAAAAATTTGCTTGATACCTTCCTAAGAGAGAGTCTCCATTCCTTCCAAGCTAATTATGTAAGTGTCGACCAGATATGGCTCAAATTCAAAGATACAGTATTGACAGCAATAGATAGATTCATACTGCTTGAAGTTAATAAGAGACAGGACTGATCCACCATGGTACACAAAACATGTCGGAACACTGTTGCAGAAGCAACAAAAAAAGCATGCCAAATTCATAAGAATGCAAAATCCCCAAGACTGGCTAAGTTTCATGGAAGCTCAAAATTTAGTGCGAATGTTAATGCGAGATGCTATTAATAGTTTCCACAATGAAATATTGTCTCAAAATATGGTAGATAACCCAAAGAGATTCTGGTCGTATGTAAAGTACACCAGTGGCAAAAACTAGTCAATACCGTCACTGTATGATAGCGATGGAAATGTTGCTGATGATGGTACCACTAAAGTGGAGTTACTAAATACAGATTTCTATAATTCCTTCATGAAAGAAGAAGAAGTAAATATTCCAGAATTCAAAACCAGAACAGCTGTTAACATGTGTGACATAAAAGTAGATATCTTAGCTGTTACGAAACAACTCAAATCACCTAAGAAAGGCAAGTCTTTCAGTCCAGATGGTATACCAATCATGTTCCTTTCAGAGTATGCAGACACAACAGCACCTTTCTTAGCAATCATATACAACTGCCCACTTGACAAAAGGGCTGTTCCTAAAGACTGGAAAGTAGCACAGGGCACACCAATATTCAAGAAAGAGGAAATAGGAGTAACCCATTAAATTACAGACCCATATCAATGACCCCCCCCCCCCCCCCCATGAACCATGGACCTTGCTGTTGGTGGGGAGGCTGGTGTGCCTCAGCGATACAGATACAGATAGTCATACCGTAGGTGCAACCACAATGGAGGGGTATCTGTTGAGAGGCCAGATAAAAGTGTGGTTCCTGAAGAGGGGCAGCAGCCTTTTCAGTAGTTGCAGGGGCAACAGTCTGGATGATTGACTGATCTGGCCTTGTAACACTAACCAAAACGGCCTTGCTGTGCTAGTACTGCGAACGGCTGAAAGCAAGGGGAAACTAAAGCCATAATTTTTCCCGAGGGCTTGCAGCTTTACTATATGGTTAAATGATGATGGCATCCTCTTGCGTAAAATATTCCAGAGGTAAAATAGTCCCCCATTTGGATCTCCAGATGGAGACTACTCAAGAGGACGTCGTTATCAGGAGAAAGAAAACTGGCGTTCTACGGATTGGAGCGTGGAATGTCAGATCCCTTAATCAGGTAGGTAGGTTAGAAAATTTAAAAAGGGAAATGGATAGGTTAAAGTTAGATACAGTGTGAATTAGTGAAGTTCAGTGGCAGGAAGAACAAAACTTTTGGTCAGGCAAATACAGGGTTATAAATACAAAATCAAATAGGGGTAATGCAGGAGTAGGTTTAATAATGAATAAAAAAATAGGATTGCAGGTAAGCTACTACAAATGGCATAGTAAACGCATCATTGTGGCCAAGATAGACACGAAGCCCACGCGTACTACAGTAGTACAAGTTTATATGCCAACTAGCTCTGCAGATGATGAAGAAATTGAAGAAATGTATGATGAGATAAAATAAATTATTCAGATAGTGAAGGGAGACGAAAATTTAATAGTCAAGGGTGACTGGAATTCAGTAGTAGGAAAAGGGAGAGAAGGAAATGTAGTAGGTGAATATGGATTGGGGGGAAGAAATGAAAGAGGAAGCCACCTAGTAGAATTTTGCACAGAGCACTACTTAATCATACCTAACACTTGATTCAAGAATCATAAAAGAAGGTTGTATACATGGAAGAAGTCTGGAGATACTGACCGGTTTCAGATAGATTATATAACGGTAATACAGAGATTTAGGAACCAGGTTTTAAATTGTAAGACATTTCCAGGGGCAGATGTGGACTCTGACCACAATCTATTGGTTATGAACTGTAGATTAAAACTAAAGAAACTGCAAAAAGGTGGGAATTTAAGGAGATGGGACCTGGATAAACTGACTAAACCAGAAGTTGTACAGAGTTTCAGGGAGAGCATGAGGGAACAACTGACACGAATGGGGGAAAGAAAGACAGTAGAAGAAGAATGGGTAGCTTTGAGGGATGAAATAGTGAAGGCAGCAGAGGATAAAGTAGGTAAAAAGACGAGGGCTGCTAGAAATCCTTGGGTAACAGAAGAAATATTGAACTTAATTGATGAAAGGAGAAAATATAAAAATGCAGTAAATGAAGTTGACAAAAAGGAATACAAACGTCTCAAAAATGAGATTGACAGGAAGTGCAAAATGGCTAAGCAGGGATGGCTAGAGGACAAATGTAAGGTTGTAGAGGCTTATCTCACCAGGGGTAAAATAGATGCTGCCTACAGGAAAATTAAAGGGACCTTTGGAGAAAGGAGAACCACTTGTATGAATATCAGGAGCTCAGATGGAAACCAAGTTCTAAGCAAAGAAGGGAAAGCTGAAAGGTGGAAGGAGTATATAGAGGGTCTATACAAGGGTGATATACTTCAGGAAAATGTTATGGAAATGGAAGAGGGTGTAGATGAAGAGGAAAGGGGAGATATGATACTGCGTGAAGAGTTTGACAGAGCACTGAAAGACCTGAGTCGAAACAAGGCCCCAGGAGTAGACAACATTCCATTAGAACTACTGACAGCCTTGGGAGAGCCAGTCCTGACAAAACTCTACCATCTGGCGAGCAAGATATATGAGACAGGCAAAATACCCTCAGACTTCAAGAACAATATAATACTTTCAATCCCAAAGAAAGCAGCTTTTGATAGATGCGAAAATTACTGAACCATCAGTTTAATAAGTCTCAGCTGCAAAATACTAACGCAAAATCTTTACAGACGAATGGAAAAACTAGTAGAAGCCGACCTCGGGGAACACCAGTTTGGATACCATAGAAATATTGGAACACATGACGGAATACTGACCCTATGACTTATCTTAGAAGAGAGATTAAGGAAAGTCAAACCTATGTTTCTAGCATTTGTAGACTTAGAGAAAGCTTTTGACAGTGTGGACTGGAATACTCTTTTTCAAATTCTGAAGGTGGCAGGGGCAAAATACAGGGAGCGAAGGGCTATTTCCAATTTGTACAGAAACCGGATGGCAGTTATATGAGTCGAGGGACACGAAAGGGAAGCAGTGGTTGGTAAGGGAGTGAGACAGGGTTGTAGCCTCTCCCCATTGTTATTCAATCTGTATATTGAGCAATCAGAAACAAAAGAAAAATTCGGAGTAGGTATTAAAATCCATGGAGAAGAAATAAAAACTTTGAGGTTCGCAGATGACATTGTAATTCTGTCAGAGACAGCATAGTACTTGGAAGAGCAGTTGAACGGAGTGGATAGTGTCTTGCAAGGAAGATATGAGATAAACATCAACACAAGTAAAACGAGGATAATGGAATGTTGTCAAATTATGTTGGGTGATGCTCTGTCAGAGACAGCATAGTACTTGGAAGAGCAGTTGAACGGAGTGGATAGTGTCTTGCAAGGAAGATATGAGATAAACATCAACACAAGTAAAACGAGGATAATGGAATGTAGTCAAATTATGTTGGGTGATGCTGAGTGAATTAGATTAGGAAATGAGACACTTAAAGTAGTAAAAGACTTTTGCTATTTGGGGAGCAAAATAACTGATGATGGACAAAGTAGAGAGGATATAAAATGTAGACTGGCAATGGCAAGCAAAGTGTTTCTGAAGAAGAGAAATTTGTTAACATCGAGTATAGATTTAAGTGTCAGGAAGTCATTTCAGAAAGTATTTGTATGGAGTGTAGCCACTTATGGAAGTGAAACATGGACGATAAATAGTTTGGACAAGAAGAGAATAGAAGCTTTTGAAATGTGGTGCTACAGAAGAATACTGAAGATTAGATGGGTAGATCACACAACTAATGAGGTATTGAATAGAATTGGGGATAAGAGTAGTTTGTGGCATACCTTGACTAGAAGAAGGGATCGGATCATAGGACATGTTCTGAGGCATCAAGGGATCACCAATTTAGTATTGGAGGGGAGCATGGAGGGTAAAAATAGTAGAGGGAGACCAAGAGATGAATACACTAAGCAGATTCACAAAGATGTAGGTTGCAGTAGTTACTGGGAGATGAAGAAGCTTGCACAGGATAGAGTAGCATGGAGAGCTGCATCAAACCAGTCTCAGGACTGAAGACCACAACAACATCACTGACCTCAATTTGCAGTAGGATTCTGGAGCATATACTGTTCTCAAACATTATGAATGACTTATTGACACATAATCAACATGGATTCAGAAAATATTATTCTTGTGCAATACAGCTAGCTCTTTAATCCCATGAAGTAATGAGTCCTGTCAACAAGGGATCTCAGATAGATTCAATATTCCTAGGTTTCCATAAGGTTTTTGATACCGTTCCTCACAAGCGACTATTAATCAAATTGTGTGCATATGCAGTATCGTCTCAGTTGTGTGACTGGATTCATGATTTCCTCTCAGAGAGGTCACAGTTTGTAGTGATAGACAGTAAATCATCGCGTAGAACAGAAGTGATATCTGGCATTCCACAAGGTAGTGTCATAGGCCCTCTGCTGTTCCTGATTTATACAAATGATCTAGGTGATAATCTGAGCAGCCCCCTTAGATTGTTTGCAGATGACACTGTAATTTACTGTCTAGTAAAATCATCAGATGGTCATTTCCAATTACAAAATGATCTAGAGAGAATTTTTGTATGGTGCAAAAAGTGGCAATTAGCACTAAACAAAGAAAAGTGCGAGGTCATCCACATGGATACTAAAGGATACCCGATAAATTTTGGGTATATGATAAATCGCACAAATCTAAGGGCTGTTCATTCGACTAAGTACCTATGAATTACAATTACAAGCAACTTAAATTAGAAAGCCCACATAGATAATATTCTGATAAAGGTGAAACAAAGACTGCGCTTTGTTGGCAGAACACTTAGAAGATGTGACAAACCCTCTGAAGAGACAGCCTACATTACACTTGTCCGTCCTCTGCTGGAATATTGCTGTGCGGTATGGGATCCTTACCAGGTAGGATAGACAGAGGACATCAAAGAAGTGCAAAGAAGGGCAGCTCGTTTCGTGTTATCGCACAATAGGGGTGAGAGTGTCACTGATATGATACATGAGTTGGTGTGGCAGTCACTGAAACAAAGGCAGTTTTCTTTGTGGCGAGATCTATTTACGAAATTTCATTTACCAACTTTCTCTTCCAAATGTGAAAATATTTTGTTGACACCCACCTATGTAGGGAGAAATGATCATCATAATAAAATAAGAGAAATTAGAGCTCAAACGGAAAGATTTAGGTGTTCCTTTTTCCCATGTGCCATTCAAGAGAGTAGTATGAAAATGGTTCAATGTACCCTCTGACAGGCACTTAAGTGTGAATCGCAGAGTAACCATGTAGATGTACGAGGTGCGGCTAGAAAAAAACCGGACTGTTGCTGGAAAAACATTTATTTACAATTATTTACAATTTCATGTTATCTCCTTCAATGTACTCTCCTCCTCGGTCTCTACACCGCTCCATACGAATTTTCCACTGTTCATAGCAATGCTGCAGATCATTTTCGGTAAGTCCATACATTACTTCCGTCGCTTTTTCTTTTACTGCTTCAACTGTCTCAAATCTAGTTCCTTTCAAAGCTGACTTGACTTTAGGGAAAAGAAAAAAGTCACAGGGGGCCAAATCAGGTGAGTAGGGTGGATGATCTAAGATGGGAATGTTGTGTTTTGCCAAAAACGTCTTCACTGACAACGCACTGTGAGCTGGGGCATTGTCTTGGTGAAGGATCCATGACTTTTTTCTCCACAAATCGTTCCGTTTTCTCTGTACTCGCTCACGTAGGGTAGCCAGGATGCTAATGTAGTAATGCTGATTCACTGTTTGTCCCTCTGGTACCCAATCAATGTGCACAATCCCTTTGATGTAAAAAAAAAAAAACAATCATCATTGCCTTGAATTTCGATTTTGACATTCGTGCTTTTTTTTGTCGTGGAGAACTAGGAGTTTTCCAATGCATCGATTGGCGTTTAGTTTCGGGATCGTAAGTAAAAAAACCACGATTCATCGCAAGTAATAACATTTTGTAAGAAGATGGGATCACTTTCAATGTTTTCCAGGATGTCAGAACAAATCATTCTTCGGCGTTCCTTCTGTTCAATTGAGAGACACTTTGGAACCATTTTTGAACACACTTTGTTCATGTTGAAACTTTCATGAAGAATCTGCCTAACACTTTCCTTGTCAACTCCTGTTAACTCAGACACTGCTCTGATTGTTAAACGGCGATCTTGTCGAACAAGTTTACCAATTTTTTCAATGTTTGCATCAGTTTTTGCTGACAATGGTCTGCCAGTGCGAGTGTCATCACTGGTGTCTTCGCGGCCATCTTTAAATCGTTTAAACCACTCAAACACTTGTGTTCGCGATAAACAATCATCGCCGTACACTTGTTGTAACATTACAAACGTTTCACTTGCAGATTTTCCTAGTTTGAAACAAAATTTGATGTTAACACGCTGTTCCTTCTGTACACTCAACATTTTCCGACTCACAGACAAAATGTCAACTACTTAAAACAGACGCCACGGGCAGACTGAGTGCAGGAGGCAGATGAAACTCGAGCAGTAGGCGGAGCGAGAGTCACGTGACAGGCCACGCGACTTTCAGCCTTATTGCATTCATTTTATTGTTTCACCAGTACTAGTCCGGTTTTTTTCTAGCCACACCTCGTATGCCAACTTCATGATGTTACAGTTTTAAAGATGCAGCAGTGTACTTTGAGGCACATTGCTGGGTGTGTTCATCATACTAATGTGAAAGCTGTATCAGTTGAAAGTCCCTCAAGAAACCAGTGTTAAAAACATGTGTGTTTTATGTAGTATATTGCACTCATTTCCATGATATGCTGTATAGTCTAATCTGAATGTTGCTGGTAACAGTCTACTTTTTCAAACCACTGTTAGGAGCATCCAGTCTTATTATTAAAATTACTGAACAATTCTGTTTCCACCAGAAGTTTCTATAATAAATGATCCTGAAGGACATTAAATATAACTATTGTGAAAATAACTTGCAGCTTGGTCATATCTGTGCAGTAATGAATGGTTTACCATGAGCATAAAATTTTAACAGTACTTTATGCCAATCATATTTAGATAATATAAAAAATTACAGGTTAGGATAATATCTAAGTACTCAGTCATTATGTTAAGTATGACTGACTGAGAGGTATTTATGAAGCAAATAATTTAGTTCTTAAAATTAGTCCTTTAAACATAATCCCAGAGAATTTTAAGTCTCACTGTCTCATAAACTGTGTATCTAAGAGGGGGATGGAGGAGGGGGCTTAGATTTGGGACAAAATGAGAGAGGTCTTCACAATGCTGATAAATGGTTTAAATTTATCAGATACAAGAGATGACACTGAAATTTTCTTGATAGATTTTAGGAAATTATCAGTTAAATAGCAGATAGCAAATTGTGGAGTTATTCTGTTGTGATCTTGGATCACTGGGAAATAGATGTATTGAAGGAAAAATACTGTATAATCAATGCATCTGTGAAAAGTTCAAGTACTGACATACTAATAATTTTACTTGTATTAATAGAACTAGTTTTATTGCTAATTCTGTGAAAACCATACACCCTTTAATCAACATAAACTATTTCCGTAGATAATTACTGATTAGAATATTATTGCTACTGTTGTTAGAAATGAAATTTACAAAATACAATACATTCTTAAAATTAGGATAAAAGATTGCAAAGGAATAAATATTAATGACCAGCTGAATATTAATTGTGCACTATCTGTAACAGGTTGTATGGATGACATCAGACTGTATGGAAAAAGTCTCCCATTACCTCCAGTGATCAATGCCACCCAGTGGGCTCAGGCAGTAGTAGCCCACAATGTAGTGTATGGTTGTACATTAAATGACTCTTGTGCCTTTGTTAACTGCCCAGAACCTCTCCGATGTGTTGAAATGTCAGATTCATATGAATGTGTGTAAGTATTCTAGCATTTTTATGATAATTCTCAAATGAATATAATAATAATTTTTTGTCAATTAGATGAGTAATTAACACTGAAAAATCTGTCTAATCATAATCTGAATTTTCCATTGTTCCATAATCCGGTTTTCTTATTACAGTAAACACAAAAAAATGTTGTAATGGTATTACAGTGGTTTGTATTCCTCTGTAACGGCAATATTATTCTAAAAATTGATGCAACACATTGATACTTAAGATTAGGTAGAGAAATAAAGTACACCCATCTGTTCTGAGGACAAAAGGAGACAAAAGTGAAAACGGAAGTGGCGCAGAGGAAAGGAGGTCAAAGTTAGTACGTTGGTATGCAATATTCCTGCTTTAGTTCAGGGGGGAGTGTGTCACACCAGAAAAACAGTTGGCTGTATTGACATTTTGGACCAGAAACTGCCATCATGTCACTAGCCGCTGTGCACAGTTGGCTGCAATGACAGATGAACTGCTGATGTGGAACTCTATGCCTGAGTGGATTATTGTATATTTGTAACTTTAAAATTCATGTACTTTTCCTCATTTTGATCCCCCAGTTATCTAAAAGCAGTAAACAAATTAGCGAGTATACTAAAATGGCTGACAGCAAGTAAAAAGAAAACTGTGGTGCTAATTACAATTCATTTGTGCTTAAGAACTTCGGTCTGACAGAAAGAAAGTGTGTGGTTTCTATTTTTGTAACAGATGTGTGTGATCCTGTTGTAGAAGATAGATTATTGACACCAGTGCTTACTAATTTAAGTTATAATTACAGCACTGAAGATGGTCACTAAGTGACCGAAAATCGATTTTGCGATAATAAACAAAAATATACGACCAATGCTGTCTCTCCTTCCAAGTATACCCATTATCTGGTCGTAGTGCACAGGACACTATGGAGTCGCCAATCAATAAGTACATGGACAAGTTAATTATCATTGCACATTAAATTTTGAGAAATGTATTATGGTACTGAAGCTGTTCTCACAAAATTAATAGAATGAGACCGTACCATACTCCAGGGGAACATTGGGGATTACTTTAAATACATTCATACAGATATTTTAAATATAATTATTACTCTGTGCCAATAAAATATTTTAATGTTGTATAGTTGTTTATCTAAACCAAGTTGAAATACCTCCGTATTTCATAAACACTTCTCTTTTAGCATTTGATATATGACACAAAACTTTCATATTTTTATGGGCATCTGTATCACGGGTAAAGGTGGCTCATGACATCTTCCTCCCAGTGAAGTTAAAAATTATTATGATTTATTCAGTCTAAAAGTGAAATCTAGATTACTACCAATATGAGGTCATATTCTGGGGTAATTTGGTAAGCAAATTTTCACAATACAAAAAAAGCCATTAGAAATCATAAAGGATGTAAACCTAGAAACTCCTGTAAGCCCCTGTTTAACAGTTTAGCTATTCAAGCTTAACCACGTATTTAGATTATGGAGACTGATTTTTTTCAAAACTAAAGTAATGAGTGTGGAATAGCAGACTACTTAAACAGTACAGTCATCACCATAACAGTGTTGTTGTTGTTGTTGTTGTTATGATCTTCAGTTAGAAGACTAGTTTGAAGCAGCTCTACAGAGTACTCTGTACTGTGCAAGTTTCTTCACTTCTGAATAACTAATGCTACCTACATCATTTTGAACCTGCTTATTGTATTCGTCTCTTCAATAACATAAACTATATAAAAAATAGTAGATTCCAGCAGCAACTAAAAAACAGAAAAAAATAAAACATAACAAAGTAAGCAAGCAAGCAAAATAAGAATAAGCAAGTGATATGCGAGTAGGCAAGTGTAACACACATATTAACAACTACTTTCAGAATAATATAATAAGTGCAGCCATGTGCTCTCTGAAGCATGGTAAGTATGACTACATGATGTCAATTTCTGGTCCAAAACATCAGTACAGCCAAGCATTTTACTGGTGCAAGACACTCCATAGCCCAGAGATGATAGAAGGAGGGAATCTCTGTATTGAAACCAGTACAGTGCTTGCCAGAATATTGTCTTTGATCTCATACTCTCTTTCTGACCCCTTCCCCTTCAGATTTCTACCTCATTGTCAACACAACAGACATGACAATTCAGTGCTTCATGTCTATCATCCTGCCATTCTTTTTCACCTCCCCTGGGGAACATGTCTTGAGTATTTTTGGGAATATATTCTGAATTTTCAGTAGCCTGTCATCTGAACAGTCCCCCACTGTTTTTTCATTCATTTTTTCTTTCTTTGCTTCCCTTCTACTATCCTTCCTCTGCTTTGATGTTTGAGGTTCCTCTTTTCCTTCTTCTTCCCTGTGTGCTCATGAAGGCTGGTTCATGCATCTGATGCATAACAGTTCCTGGGTAACACATAATTCCCAGCCCCGGGTTGACAGGTAGTGTTCCTATGTACCCCCTGGTACAAGCCCAACCCAGGGAGGTGTGATTGCCTGACCTCTTACCTTCCCAAATTGTCAATTGGTCCCTCTGTCAGGTGTTTGGGAGGTATGACCTGAAGTGTGAACAATCACCTAAGGTGGGTTTGCCCCCCTCAGAGGGTGCCCCCAAGGTAGAATGGGTGCACCATCAGAGACACTGGCAATCATGCAAGATTTTCTCACAATAAGCCACTCCTCTTCTTTTCAGTCTATGTCCACTAAGTTTAAATGGTATGTGGCTAACGATTCACTGTCATTTGCTATGGTTAATCCATGTATTATTCAGAAAGGTGTTGATGCAACTGCCGGTCCTTGAAATCATGCTCTTGTTTATACAGTGCACTTTGCTTTTGGAGACTAAATATGATTCTCAAGCATAGCAACTGCTTGTAGCTTTACTTCATTATGGCTATCTTGTTCATGTTGAGGCCCATCAAATGCTGAATTCTCCACACAGTGTTATTTACATTAGGCTGTTTTTATGGTCTGACCAAGGCATAAATCCAAACTTACCTCTCTGATCAGGACATCACAGCAGTCCATCAGGTAATGAAAAAGATATATGCATCCTTAGTGCCCACATAGACTCTTTTTCTCATGTTCGATAGAGTAGGACTTCCATCAAAGATCAAAGCAGGCTATGAAGTCATCACAGTCCAACCGTAAATTCTGAACCTAATGTGCTGCTACCATTGTTATCATTACAACCACACTCAAATGTCCTGTTGACACCTGGCCAAATCTGTTACCTGTGGTAGGGATGCTCACCAGGGTGATTGCCCTCCCCCTCCTCCCTGCTGTATCAATTGCAATGGCAACCATGCAGCCTCCTCCTGAGAATGTCCCATGTATCTTGATGAGCAGGCCATCCAGGAGATCCGAGTGAAGGAAAAAGTGCCTTACCCTGACACATTCAAGTTGTTGGCTAGTTGGAAGCCCTGCATTTTACAATCCATCACTTACAGTATCATTCTTGCCACATCTAACTCATGAAGGACATTGCCACACAGACTTTCAATCTCAAATTCAGCACTGTGGTTGTAAAATCACCCAGTTTCATGGTAGCATTCCCGTCTCCTCCTCCTCAAACTGTGCAACAAGCCACCAAATTTTTGCCTCACCTGGCGAAATCACCTGCTACACAACGAGCAAGTCAGATGGGATGGAAAGAATACTCCCACAAAGATTTTTTATGTGCCTCCAGCCAACAAACTTCTGAAACTTCATCTGTCAACTGCAAAGGCTCAAAGAAATCAAACAAAGGCAAACGGTCTCCTCTTCCTCTGACTCAAAGATCCTCTTCAAGGCTGTCGCTGCATGATACCTTCACCTGGCCAACCTCTGTGTCACTGGTGCTCACCACTAATCGATTTTTTGCTCTGGAATCCGCAGACCAACTGAGGGAGAATGCTGATGCCTCTGTAGATCTCATAGAGCAGGATCCTCCAACCTCTGTGCCTTGCAGCAGAGTGTCTTCGAACACTGGCACTCAGCAGCCACCAAGGTCACACACCTTCATTTTTTTCCCTCCTCCCCTTTCCCTGTCATGACTCTCCTCCAATAGAACATATGCGGCTTTAGTTCCAACAAGTAGGAATTATGGTTGCTCTTGGAATCACAATGTCTACTTGTTCTCTGCCTTCAACAAGCAAAATTGCATCCACACAACCGCTTCAACCTCGTGCATTTCTTTGCAGTCCACTTTGACCTTTCCCATGAGGACGGCATTCCATCTCTTGGGGGAGTCGTGCTGCTCATCCAGAATGATGTTCATAGTCAAACCAGCTCACTGAACACCTAGCTGCGAGCCGTTGCAGTCCACATTTTCCTTCCTCGCTTCACCTTTGCTCTTTGTACCACCTACATCCTACCGTCATGTTGTGTCACCAGGGTAGACTTCCTCCAACTTATTGGGCAACTCTCTCATTCCTTTTTGGTGCTCAGTGACTTTAATTCACGCCATCCCCTTTGGGGCTCTCTCAGAACCTGTCAGAGTGATGCCGTCTTGGCTGATCTTCTCAATTAACTCAACCTCATCTGCCTTTACACTGTAGGACCCATGTACCTTTCAGATTCCATGCACACCTATTCCCATTTGGACCTCTCGTTCTGCACTGCCCAGCTTGCCCATCACCTTGAGTGGTCCATTCTCTCTGACATGTTCTCAAGTGACCATTTACCATGTGCTATCCATATGCTGGCTTCTACCCCACCTATTGCAAGCCCACAAGGCAGCTTTATAAAGCCAACTGGAGGCTTTACTCCTCCCTGGCGATTTTTGATGAACAACATTTCCCCATGACCAAGTAGAACCCATTACAAATGTTATCCTTACCACCACATTCCATTCCTCACACTTCACCTTTACCATGCCATGTCCTCATCGCCTGGTGGACTGAGGTGTACCCTGATGCAATTTGCATACAAAGATGTGCTCTCCGGGTTTTTAACAATCATCCTACGATGACGATCTGCATTCATTATAAACAGTTGCGAGTGCAGTAATTGCATTCTTTGGGATAGCAAAACAGCAAGCTGGATTTCCTTTACTAGTTCTTTTAACAGTTCCACTCCCTCTTCTGTCGTGCGGACCAGCCTGTGTCGGCCTACTGGGACCAAGGTCGATTCCCCAATTTCAGGCCTGACCATAGCAAATGGTGTCATACTGGACACTACTACTATCTCCAAAACCTCGAGATGCTATTTTGTGGAGATTTTGAGCCCCACCACTATCACCTGTCTTTCTCCATCAGAAACAAGTGGAGGAGGCTTGGGAAATACCCTTCTCTTCTCAGAATCATGAATACTACAAAGCCGCTTGTACTATGAGGGAGCTAGATGGTGCTCTCACTTCATCCCAATCCTCCACTCCAGTGCTGAACGATGTTCACATTCAGATGTTGCAGCACTTTCTCTTGTATGCAAGCACTTTTTCCTTCAAATGTACAGTTGCTTCTGGGCAGGGGGTATGTTTCCCAGACACTGGCATGAAGCCACTGTCATACCCATACCTAAGCCTGGTAAGGACAAACAGCTTCCTTCTAGCTACCACGCCATTTCTCTCACCAGCTGTGTTTGCAAGGTGAAGGAACATATGATTCATGCCTGGCTGATATGGTGGCTTGAGTCTCACAATTTGCTAACCAATGCACACTGTGGATTTTGAGAGTGCCATTCTGCAGTTGACCATCTTGTCACTTTGTCAAGCCATGTAATGAATGGTTTTCTATCGGAATACCAGACTGTGACCACGTTTCTTGATTTGGAGAAAGCATATGGCAACTGCTGGAGGACTGGTATCCTCCACACTCTCTACACATGGGGCTTCTGAGGCCACCTGCCCCATTTCCTTCAGGAATTTTTCAAAGACCGACTTTCCATGTTACATGCGCATTCTGCCTTGTCGGATATCTTTATACCAGAAAAAAGCTGTGCCTCAGGGTTCCGTTCTGAGCATCACCCTCTTTGCTATAGCCATTAAACTTATTATAGCCTGTCTCCCACTGGGCATCTCAGGCCCTCTTTTTGTCGATAATTTTGCAATCTATTGCATTTCTCCATGGACTCATCTCTTCTGGTGGGATTTTCAGTGTTGTCTCAATAGTCTTTACTCATAGAACAGCAACAATGGCTTTCACTTTTCCACTGACAAAACTATTTGTATGAATTTTTGGTGGCACAGTGGGTTTCTTCGACTGTCTTTACATCTAGTGCCTGTTGCTCTTCAGTTTACTGAAACTACAAAATCCCTGGGGCTCATGCTCGATAGGAAACGTTCTTGGTCCTCTTGTGAGCCTTACCTGGCAGCCCACTGTACCTGGTCCCTCAATGTCCTATGTGTCCTCAGTGGTATTTCCTGGTAAGCAGATTGGATCACCCTCCTCCATTTGTACCAATCCATTGTCAGTTAGAAACTAGACTACAGGTGTTTCATTTATGCATGTGCATGTCTGTCCATCTTATGCTGTCTCAATACAATCCACCATCATGGCATCCGTTCAACCACAGGCGCCTTTTACACAAACCTAGTTGGGAGTCTGCATGCAGAAGCTGTCATATTGGTGTGATGTTCCCTTCAATGGATATGCATGCCATTTGTCTGCCATGCCTGGCCACCCATCTATGCCTCCTTCAAAGACATCTGGCATCTTAACTTCACACTACCTGCCATTTTCTCAATGAGTGTGAACCCTTCACCACCTTGACTATGTTCACTTTGTACTTGATTCTCTTCCTAAGGACACTACTCCAGACTACTCTATCACAGTAAGTTTCTTGACCTTCACACAGAACTTCATGATAGTGCACACAAAGGCACTGATAGCTCGCAGACTGACGTGGTGTCAGATGTGCCTTTGTCATTGGCACCTTATGGAATACTGCTCTGTATTTACAGTGGAGGTCTTCGCCCTGTATCATGCTGCACAATACATCTGCCAACATAGGCTTTTCAGTTGTGTTATTTTCTCCAACTCTCTCATTGCCCTTCAGGGCCTCTCTGTGCTGTACACAGTCCATCCGTTAGTGCAGAGGGACCAGGAAAGCTTCCACTTGCTCACTCTTGATTGATCCACTGTGATGTTAATGTTTGTCCCTGGTCATGTCCATCTGACAGTAAACAAGGCCACTGACACTGCAGCCAAGGCTACAGCCCTCCTACCTCAGGTCGCTAATTCTTCCATTCCCTCCAATGATCTCTGTATTGCTGTCTTTCATCAGGTGATGTCACTTCGGCATCATCAATGGTATTCCCTTCTGGGGGACAAGCTCCATAGAATTAAACCTCTCTGACCTCCTCTGGGTGCTCTCACCGTGAGGAGATCATTTTAACTAGGTTGCATATTGGGCACTATCATTTTAGCCATTGCCATTTGTTAAGTGGTGATCCCTCACACTTAGTGCTCATTGTTATCAATCTTTGAGGTTCACCATCTCCTGACCGAATGCCTTCTTTTTAACCTCTTATATTCTAATTTGTGTTTGCCATCTTGAGTTACTGGCCTTTTTAGCAAACAACACGCAGGCTGTTGACCACATTTTACTTTTTACCCATGATAGCAAGATGGTGAAGGACATTTGATCTTCAGTTCAGGACCTCCATTGTCTCTATGGCATATTTTATGTACCTTTCTTCATGAGTAAGTCCCTATTTTTAACTTTCTTTCCTTCCGTCAGTTGAGCTTAAGATGTAGTCACTTTTTCATCTTTGTGTTCTATGGTTCTGAGATGGACGTGTATGATTTTAGTTGTTTTTGCACTCTGAAACAAAACAAAACAACTTGGGGTGTGAGTGATTTGCCCTCCTTCCAAAACCTGTCCTTCTTTCTTCCATGAGTTGTAAAGCTAAGAATTGGATGTCTCTCGGTATCACAGTACTCTAGGTGCACATTAACCTGAACATAGTATGCTGTCAGTTGTGAAGTTCCAGTTGAGCGGGATAAACTTGTAAAAGACAAATTGTGGAATACAAAGACTGTTGAGGTCACTGTGTATAAAATGTACTTGTAAATGGATAAATTGTGACTGTATTACATTGTAATGGAGGAATACATCAAGCTTGATGGTGACTGTTAACTTGAGAGAGAGAGAGAGAGAGAGAGAGAGAGAGAGAGAGAGAGAGAGAGAGAGAGAGAGAGAGAGAGAGAGAGAAATTTCAGAAACTGTTTTCTGTCAACTCACTTACTGTAGTTACTCTCACGTACTACATGCAATCAGTGAAAAACAACCACTCACCTATAGCAAGCAGATCAGTGTTTGGAGCACAAAAGCAAATAATAGGAAATAGCATTCACACTAGCTTTTGAGCACTCGATCCTTTTTTAGAAAAAGTAGACACAATCACACACACAACTCCACAGACATCCAAACACATGTGTAAATGTGGCTGTGTTGTGAATGTGTGTAATTTTGGCAAAAAAAGAGCAAGTGGTCAAAAGCTAGTGTCAATACTGTTCTTTTTTACATGTTTCTGCCCACCACCCATCAATTCAGTATAGGTGAGTGGTTCTCTTCCCCTTAATTTACTTATTGATCCATTCATGAATTTCTATTATTGTCATGAATTTCGTACACTGACACAAGTTTTAAAATTTAATTAATATATCAATTTCTCCCTTTAATAAACCCTCCATTTGATGTTCTCAAGATGACACATTTCTTCACTGATCCCAGTTTTTTTAAATTTATTCAAAACAAATTAAACAGTATGCAAAATAATTTATAGGACAATGTACGGTTTATGTTTTTTACTTATTTCAGGTGTGCAGAAGAAGTACTGAAATTTGGTAACAATGACTGCACAGATAACAATGGATGTTCACAACTGCCGTGCTGGAATGGGGGCATGTGCATTTCTCAAGATATTCTGTCACAGTATAATTGTTCTTGTCCTGATGGGACATTAGGGCCAAACTGTGAATCTGTACTTGAAAGCCAAATTTTCCAACTTAGTCCCAGTGCCTTAGCAGCAATAATAACTTGCTTTATTTGCATATTTGGTAAGTATGTAATATCCTTTGCAATAACTATGAACTGGAAAAGTCATGATTAGCTGAGAAAACTTTGATTGTGAATATTGGCATATACCGTGTATGCAGTTTATTTAATAACATTCACAAAATGAAAATAAACATTCACAAGATGACACATGCAAGTGAAAGAAAACATCCTTTGTTGAGTTAGGCTACACACACACACACACACACACACATACACACACACACACACACACACACACACACACACACACACACACACACACACACACCAAAGCAGAGGCAAGTGCTCGCTACATGATTAGATTAGATTAATTATTCATTCCATAAATCCATAAAACAGGGAATCCTCCTGGGTGTGGAACATGTCAGATAAACACATTACAAAAATGTAATTAGAAAAACTTGAGTTTCATTAATTTTAATGGTCCTCAGTCAATAAACAGTAAAATTATGTAGATGAATTAAATTTAAACTTCTAATATTTACAGGTTTAATACTTACGTCTGCTTTCATTAAATCCATCATTCAGACATTTACTAATTTCTTGGCTATTACAACCAAGTATTGTCAAAAATTAAAGTAAATTATTCATTTCAGTGATCCTCAGTTAAAAACAGTCAGATTATGTACAAGATTTAAAATTAAAATTCCTCTATTTACAGTCTTAAGACTTACATCTGCTTTCCATACATCCATCATTCACACAGTAGGTAGTTACTTGGCTGTTACAACCAAGTATTATCCTATGATACAAGCATACTGGAGTTGGTGGGGTGTTGCCCATGATGATGATGATGATGATGATGATGATGATGATGATGATGGCATGATGTTGTTGATTGAGGGGAGTGGGGGTGTGACAGGACAGAGAAAGAGAAAACTGTTGGGTAAAGGGTGTGGGGAGAGTGCGTTAAAGGAGTCTGAGGCCAGGAGTGTTATGGGCACAAAGGGTGTGTTGCAAGAGTAACTCCCATCTGTGTAGTTCAGAAAAGGTCGTGATGGAGGGAAGAATTCAGATGCCCTTGATTGTGAAGTAGCCACTGAACTTCAGCATGTTGTGCTCAGATGCATTCTGTATCACTGTGTGGTCAAGTCTGCTCTTGGCCAGGGTTTCTTGATGGCCATTCAGTTTGGTGGACAGCTGGCTGGTTGTAAAAAACTGTGTAGTGATTGCAGCAGTTAGTATATAATGTTGCTGCTTTTAGAGGTGTGCTGCCTCTGTTGGGATAGGATAAGCCTGTGAGAGGACTGTTGTAGGAAGTGCTTGGTGGATGGACTGGGCAGGTCTTGCATCTGGGCTTCCATAGGGGTATAACACCTGTGGCAATGGGTTGGGAATGGAAGTAGCATAGCGATGGACCAGAATGTTGCATAAGTTGGAGGGGAAATGGAATATACTTCATGAGAGATGGAAGGGATCTCGGTTAGGGTGTCCTAAAGTCTTATTCAGCCACTCACGCAACTTAAAAACAATATCCTGGTCCATCCCTATGTCACTCCTGCCTCCAACCTCTTGCCACATGGGAAGACCCAGTTGCAAGATCTACACAATCCACCCACCCAGTGCTTCCTATTCCAATCTTGTCACATGCTTATCATATTCCATAAGAGGCAGGGCCACCTGTGAAAGCAGCCATGTCATATACTAACCATGCTTCAGTCACTGGGCAGCTTTTTATCTCAGTATGACCAACAGAATGAATGAGCACTGCAAAAATGTGGGCAAGAACAAAGTTGACCACCCAGGGGCACAACAAGCATCTGAGCTCAACATGCTCGAGTTCAATGGCTTCTTCACAACCTGGGTCCTCTGGGTCCTTCCCTTCACTACCTATTTTTCTGAACTACACAAATGGGAGTTTTCCTTGCAAACGATCCTTCACTGCTGTAACCCTCCTGGCCCCAGTCTCCTTTAACCCATTGTCCCCACACCTTCTACCCAATTTAGCTTATTTATGGTCCTCGTGTTGACAACAAGGGCACCAGGGAAATGAAATACATGGACTGTACCAAAATTAGCACCTGCTCCCTTTCAATTTGGGAAATCGGTTACCAAAGGCTAAAAGAAGAAATAGAAGCTATTCAGATGTAATGCAACAGAAAAATGTTTAAGATTAGATGATCAGATAACTAATAAGGAGGTTCTAAATTGACTTGAGAGAAGAAAAATTATGGCCCAACTTGACTAAAAGAAAGAATTGGTTGATAGGAGCTACTTGAGATGGAAGGAATTGTTAGTTTGTTAATGGAAGATGTTCGGAGGGTAAGAATTGTAGAAGGATACTGAAGGATAAATGCAATAGGTGTTGTGACTCGCTGATCTTTCAAAGTGCCGCCGCGCAGTTACTTGTGTCCTCTACATGCGATGCTGTCTGCCAGCCATGCAGCAGCAGCGCCACCTAAGCGCCCAGCGGCCAGCCAGCCAGCGGCTGCTAGACTCGAACTCAGTTATGATTTGACTGTTAAAGTGTACACACGCCTTACTCTGTTTACTTGATCTGTGACTTTCATGTATTGCGTCTTCCTTGAAATATATTTGCTCAACTTGAAGTTATAACAATTGGTGATGAGGATGGGATTTTTCTTTTCCATCGTTGACCCACATGTTTCCATGTCTACTTTAGAGCAACTATTGCAAGGTCTCATAGAACAGCAAATGCTTCTCACAAATGCGATTTGTGATTTCATCACAGCATCAAATGCAGGGCATCTCTCATCGTTGTCTCTACTTCCTTTTCCTCCTTACAGCGAGACGGTGGAAGACTGGTCTGATTACAAAAAAAAGTCTTCAACAGCACTTCGTGGCATTTCATGTCGCGGATTAACAAACAGGTAAGTCTCTGTTCCTTTCATGGATTTCACCTCAAATGTATCGATTCTTGTAGCAATTGGCTCCTTTGAAAGACCCTGCATCTTTGTCCTTTGCTGAAATGTGCTCACTTCAGTCTGTCTATTTTCAAAAGCAAACGCATTTGGTAGCCTCTCGTGTTGCCTTTTATCGTTGTCAAAAACAACCGAATCAATCCTATTGCGCTTGGGCTGCTGAACTTCACGGCCTCAGTAGAAAGTGTCAATTTGTTACTGAAGTTCACAAAGAATCCTACGCCGATTCCGTGGTACAGGATGCTATTATCCGATCGGCACCCAACAAAGATGTTAGGCAACGTGCCCTTCAGTTGGCAAATCCGACTCTAGATTAAGTCCTATCCATCGCTCAGTCTTTTGAAATTTCTCGCGCCACTGGAGTGCAAATAGAGGCATGGGGCAACGTCAGGGAAATACAACCTCTGTGCAATGTTGACAAAGCGTGTGGCATATCCCCGTCAGCCGACGTGGCCGCAGTACTCTCCCAAGTGCAGCATCGGCCTACCCATAAACAAACCTCTAAGAAACTGCAGCAAAACCCACGGCAACTTCCTTCATGCCCACGGTGTTTTACAAAACATTCACGAGAAGACTGTGTACAATGTTGTGCTGTGTGTCACAAATGCAAAAAAAAAGGGTCATGTGACATCCGTTTGCAAATCCGACCGCATACATGATGTTCATGAACATGACACTGATTCTGATTCTGTGTTGTCTGTCAATTGTACTTCTTCCCTTTCAGGGAAGTTATTCCTCACTGTCCAAATCCTTGGTCGAGATGTTCGCATGCAGGTGGATACTGGTTCTGCTGCCACTATCTTCAATTCTCAGACATATTTTCAGTTGGGTTCTCCAATCCTGTCGCCTGTCACTAGGCAATTACGGACTTACAATAAACAGAAGATTTCTCTCTTGGGACAATTTGATGCTGAGGTATCTTACAAATCTGTCGTTTGCACTGTTCCCATATTTGTGGTCGACCATAGTAATGCAAAGAATCTTTTTGGTTTTGATGCCTTTCGCATTTTTGGATTTTCCATAGATGACTCTGTCAATATCGGCTCTGATGCTATTCCTTATGCTCAATTCAATTCCTTGCCGACGACCTTTTCATCCCTTTTTTTTCTCCTGGGTTAGGCCATGCAAACGACTTTGAAGCTCATATCATGCTCAAACCCACTGCTCGGCCTAAGTTTTTTCAGGCTCGGCCCATTCCTGTGGCCTTTCGTGATCAGGTCAAACAGGAGCTGGATCATCTCACTGCTTCAGGGGTCTTGCTTCCTGTCACTTCCAGTGAGTGGTCCTCTCCTGTCATTGTCGTTGCTAAGCCAAATGGTGATATTCACCTCTGTGGCGATTTCAAAGCCACTGTCAATGCTCAATGCCTTATCGACACTTACCCTATGCCTCGACCGGAAGAATTGTTCACTAAACTTGCTGGAGGCCAGTATTTTTCTGAACTTGACGTGTCAGAAGCTTATCATCAACTTCCTCTCGATGCTGCTTGCTGTCAGTTTCTGGTCCTTAACACACCTTTCGGCCTCTATCAATACCAACGATTGCCATTTGGGGTTGCCAGCGCCCCTGCTCTCTTTCAGCGATTCTTGGAACAATTATTGCTCACTGTCCCTGGGTGTATAAATTACCAGGACAAGATTATAAAATTATATACAGCTGACCAGTTGCAATGGATAAAGAAATTCTTTGCCTGGGTGAGCTCTGCAAGATCCATGAGCTATTTTATATTTATGTGACAAACCCTAATTCTAGGGCTATATTTTATTGTTGACACACGGATCTATGCCGACAATTGTAAAAACGGTGATGGTACATTAGTCCTTACTAATGTAAAATTGCTACCTTCTGAAGAAGACAAATTTATATTTGTCAAAACCTAGGTAAAGAATTTCTTAATCCATTGCAGCTAGTTGGCTGTTTATAATTTTGTTATGTGAAACCATTGCTGTTGTGCAACTATGTTTAAAATATTGCAGGATGACATTGTTGTCACAGGCTCCACCACTGACAAACATCTTCAAAATCTCTGCACTCTTTTTCATGTCTTACAGACTGCCGGTCTTAAGTGTAATCTTCAGGAATCAAATTTTTTTTCAGGCATCTATCACGTACTTGGGGTTTCAACTCTCTTGGGATGGTATTTGTGTGCTTCAGCAAACTGTCGCTGTGATCGATGCCTTCCTCACCCTATATCGGTTAAGGAACTGCAGGCCTTCTTGGGGAAAATAGCATACTATCAAAAGTTATTACCGTCTGCTGCTTCGGTGGCTCAGCCGTTGCATAAAAACGTGCCTTTTCACTGGCCCGCATCATACGATGCGGCTTTCCAGAAATTGAAGACTATGCTGAAACAGGCCCCGTCCCTGGCTATTTATCAACCTGGCCAACATCTTGTTCTTGTCATGGACACCTCTCAATACGGGGTTGGTGCAGTCCTTGCACACCATTTTTCTGACGGTTCTGAACAACCCATTGCTTATGCCTCCAAAATGCTCACGGATGCCCAACAAAAGTATTCTCAAATTGAGAAAGAAGCTTTGGCCATTATCTATGCTCTTCATAAGTTTAGTGTTTTTCTCAATGGATGAAATTTCATCTTGTTACGGATCACAAACCACTTGTTTCCTTGTTTCATCCATCAACGTCACTTCCCGATAAGGCTGCATACTGCCTCCAGTGTTGGGCTCTTTACTTGTCTCGTTTCAATTATGAGATTCATTTCTGGCCGACGGCTCAACATGCAAATGCTGATGCACTGTCTCACCTTCCCATGGATCCTGATCTGGCATTCGATAGGGATGATCTTTTATGTTTCCACCTGGATGTTGCCGACCACCGGGTTGTGGACGGATTCCCCATCACTGGGACTGGCTGGCGGTTGCTACGGGTTCTGACCCTACCCTCTCCCAGGTTTTATGCTGTATTCAGAAGGGTTTGCCGGATCGTCCGTCTGCTAAGACTTCTGATCCATTGCGGATCTACTACGTTTTGCATTACCACCTCACGGCTAGGGATGGTGTTATCCTCCTTTCCACCAAAAATGCTTCGCCGCGTGTTGTGGTACCTGAGTCTTTGCATGCTTTGGTCTTGTGCCTCCTTCACCAAGGGCACCAGGGTGTCTCTCACACACAGTCTCTGGTGTGCCGTCATGTGTGCTGGCCCGGCATCGACTCTGAAATTGCACACATGGTCGCTGCCTGCGGCCCTTGTGCGTCACAGGCCGCCACCCCGAAGTCATCTTTGTCACCGTGGCCTTCGCCTGAGAAATCCTGGGAGCATATTCATGCTGTCTTCGCGGGACCTTTTGTAGGTACTTATTGGCTTCTTGTTATTGACGCCTACTCTAACTTTCCTTTCATAGTCCGTTGCATGTCACCTACCACCGCGGCAACCACCAATGCTCTAGCTCGCATTTTTCTTTGGAAGGCCTTTCCTCTACTCTTGTTACTGATAATGGTCCAAAATTTGCCTCTTCCGATTTTGCGGATTTTTGTGCCCGTCACGGTGTCATGCATGTCATGGCCCCTCCATTCCATCCACAGTCAAATGGTGAGGCTGAACAACTGGTCTGCACATTTAAAGCTCAGATGAGGAAACTCCTGACTTCTTCTGCTGCTGATCATGCGATTCTACAATTTCAGACTTCTTACCGTTTCACCCTCATGGGCGACCACAGCCCGGCTGAGCTCTTACATGGCCGACAGCCCCGCACGCTACTTCATCTTCTGCGGCCTTCCACCTCACGGCCGTGCGTGCCTTCACTTGGCCGGTTCACCGCTTACGACCTTGTGTGGGTACGGGGATATGGCAGGCGGCCAAAATGGAGTCCAGGTCACATCTTACGACACCGTGGCCAACGCCTGTATGAAATCCAGACAGACACGGGTGTTTCAGTGCGCCATTCGGACCAGCTTCGGCCTCGTGTGCCAGCGACACCTGTTCTGGATGCCGCTACACCACCTTCAGCTGTACCTGACACTTGGGATACTGGAATCTCTCATTACTCACAACGCAGTCCTCTCACCATCATTTCGGTGCCAGCACAAGAACTGGTGCCACCAGGAGACGTGCCCATGCAGGAACCAGATCACCATCATCTGTCAGAGCAACTCTACTCGCCTCCATCTCCTACGGACGCCGACACATCACCCATGTCTCCTGTAATAACAACAGGACTTGCCGCAATGGGCAGATTGGTGCATGGGGCCCCAGCAGATTCGACCCCCACGTCTCCTGTCATCTCGACCCGTTATCATCGCGGACACTTACGTCCGTACGGGAAGCCTCCTCCTCGAGACTTTATGGCCAGTCAAACAATACCTATGGATGTTAGCAATCTACAGGCCACCTCCATCAAGACCTGTGCAAAAACTTCAAAGGGGGGAAAAGAGCTGTGGCTCGCCGATCTTTCAAAGTGCCGCCGCGCAGTTACGCACGTCCTCTACATGCAGTGCTGTCTGCCAGCCATGCAGCAGCAGCGCCAACTAAGCGGCCAGCCAGCCAGCGGCCACTAGACTCGGACTCAGTTATGATTTGACTATTAAAGTGTACACACGTCTTACTCTGTTTACTTAATCTGTGACTTTCATGTATTGCGTCCTCCTTGAAATATATTTGTTCAACATACAGTAGGCTAAGCAGGTTCATATGGATGTAAGGTGCAGTAATTATTCAGAGATGAAGAGGCATGCACAGTATGGAATAGTGTGGAGAGCTGTATCAAACCAGTCTTTGGACTAAGTCTACAACAAATGAGGAAAATCTTGAACAAAAACTACCTGGTCCTCCATATTGGGAATGATATAAGAGGACAACTACCTATTCATTGAAAAAATCTTTAGTTAAAAGGCTTCAAGGTAACAGAAGAATAGCTGTATAATAGGAGACAGGAAAAGTCTATGGAAATGAATTATCATAATTTGTGTATGCAAAATACCACATTGGCAAAATAAAACAAAAGTGATTAAAGAATTGGAAATAGGAAACTAGTTATTATTCTTCTCCCAGAAACAAAGAAAAAGGGACATGTTATTGAAATCAAGGAAGCGAGTACACATTTTTATAGTGTAGCAGAAAAAAATCAAAGTACTTACCATGGAATATTGAAACCGATGAAACATAAATTCCGAAGACTGGTCAGAAACAGAACCCTGCTGACGAAAATTAAATTTAGCTCAATATATACAATTTTTTGAGCATTTGGTATCAGTGAAGAGTAACCATTGTATTAAAAAATATGTATTTCTTAATAAATGAAACAATATTGGAAAACAAGAGAGATCTTCATTGCAGGAAATTTTAACTGTACAACAGGAAGTGAAAAATGGTTCAAATGGCTCTGAGCACTATGGGTCTTAACATCGGATGGAATCAGTCCCCTAGAACTTAGAACTACTTAAACCTAACTAACCGAAGGACATCACACACATCCATGCCCGAGGCAGGATTCGAACTTGTGACCGTAGCAGTTGCACGGTTCCAGATTGAAGAGCCTAGAGCCGCTCGGCCACTGCGGCCGGCAGGAAGTGAAAGGGGACATGAAATGATAGGACTGTTTGGAGAAAACAGTGTGAGTAATAATAGTAATAAACTCTTTATATTTGTGAGTAAAATTCACTGAAAAATCTGAAAGGCCTTTATTAATTTAAAGGAACATATAAATACACATGGCATAAATATACACTGCATTAAAATGAAATAATGGGTTTTATTAGAGTTAAACAGGTAAGAGATGAGAAAGAATTTAATGTCATATACAGCAGTAACACTTAGTGCTACCTATCTTGTTAATTTCAAATTTCTGTTCCATTCAGAGTGATGGCGATTCAAGAAATCTAGTTTTGTGACACAGATAATCTACAACGAAAACTGGCAATCTCTAAACAAAATTTAAATACTCTTGAGAATGTAAGTTTTTATTCCGTAAGAGACCAGATACAAAATCAATGGAAACTAGACTGGTATTGCAGGAAGTCAGTACCATTATATCATAAATAAATTACATGAATCAACCAAAGAAACATTAGAAGCGAAAAACATGCAAACCGTTCATTGTGTTATTGGGTTGAGGAAATTAAAAAGGAGGTAAAATTTTAAAGTAAGAAAACAATATTTTAAAATGCCTAAATACTAGAAAAGTTTAGAACAGGATAGAGCTTAACACACAAGCCAAAATCAGGAACAAATGTTGTAGAAGCAAAGGACAAAACTTGGGAACAATCATGTCGAAAATTATATTCTTTTATTGGAAGGAAAAGTAGTACAGACACATGGGGAATAATAGAGAGTTTAAAAAGAAATTCTAAAAAAATATGTGTTATGCACACTGTATATATTACTCATAATTCTGGGGGAATCTATTTTTAAAAACTGTTAATAGCATATTTGGAAAACTCACTGACTGAGTATACTGGACTAATAAATAATCATACATATTACTACAGTCATCTGGAAATAGGATTGGAACAAGGGGCAATATAGTCTTTAAAGAATGGGGTGCAAATAAATTATGGTATACTCATTGCAATGTGTAGATGACCCACTGATTGTAGCCATAGGTTAAGAGGATGTAGACTGTATGGTCAGAAAATTAATACAAGAATATAAAAATTAGTTCTGAATGTAAATGCAGTCTAATGAAATACATGGTAATTGGTGGAATAAATGAAGATATAGCACTGTTATACGTAGAAGGGATGGGAACAATAGCAGTTACTTCTTTTTCTTGTACCTTTGTCCCAGTTTGGTGCAGGGTCAGCATGGTTGTAATCAGATATGGCATGGTTAGTATAAGGAGTGGCTGGACGCCTTTCCTGTTGCCACCCCCTTACCCCCCCCCCCCCCCCAAGGAGTGAATATGTTGTGTGTAAACGCCCCCCCCCCCCCCCCCCAACTGTCTGCATGTAGTGTTTATATAAGTAAAAGTGAGCTAAAGTTTTCTAAATGTTTCTGAATACCAACAATGTAGGTAAAGACAGATTGCTACTCACCATAAAGAAGACACATCAAGTTGCAGACAGGCACAATTAAAAGACACTCAGATTTTGGAGTTGGTGGTTGTTTGAGCTTAGGGTGTGCTTTCTTGATAGAGAGAGAGATAGAGAGAGAAAGAGCGAGAGAGAGAGAGTTTGTTTGTTTGTGTGTGTGTGTGTGTGTGTGTGTGTGTGTGTGTGTGTGTGTGTGTGTGTGTGTGTGTTACTGATGAGAGCTGTGGCCAAAAGCTGTGCGTGAGTGTCTTTTAATTGTTCCTGTCTGCAACGTGACATGTCTTCTTTACGGTAAGTAGCAATCTGTCTTTTCCTACAATGTTGATGTTCCTACCTAAATGTTTGTGAATCATGTAAGTGAGGTGGGACTTAGGTAAGAGCCCTGTATTCATCTAGTGTCATACAGGAAACCAGCTAAAAATCCCTTCTAGGCTGGCTAGCACACTGACCCTCATTGTTAATCTATTGGGCAGATTTGCTTTGGGGCCAGTGCACCTCCCAATCTCAGAAGCAGTGCTTTCACATGCACCGCAGCTGGGGGGGTGGGGGTGGGGGTGGGGGTGGTGCGGTAGGAACAATAGCAGTCACTGAAGAATATAAACTCCTGGGGGTGAAAATTTCAGATGATGGGAAATGTGACAAAAAATGAATTTGAATCTCATAATAACTTGTATCTTGTAATCACTATACTTTTTGATTCTCTTATGTTTGTGAGCCCAAATGTGTGTTGATAGCTTGCAAATTTTGGTCTCATTCATGTAACTCTGGTTGGGTAGAAAATTGGGTATTGTAAAACAGGCACTGAAATGGAGGGCTTCGGAGCTTAAAATTTGAACTAAGGCAGTTAAATATTTGAAGAGGAAGGGGGGGGGGGGGGGGGGGGAAATGGCAATAGGGTGGAAAATTGTAACAGGTAGAAGAGGAAAAACAGGGACATCGGATATCTACAATGAAAAGCAAATGTGACCTTGTAATTTGTGGTCACAGAAAAAGTACATCAACTTTCTTTCTTCCTTTTTGGTCATCAGTCTTTTGACTAGTTTGATGCGGCCCGCCACGAATTCCTCTCCTGTGCTAACCTCCTCATCTCAGAGTAGCACTTGCAACCTACATCCTCAATTATTTGCTGGATGTATTCCTATCTCTGTCTTCCTCTACAGTTTTTGCCCTCTACAGCTCCCTCTAGTACCATGGAAGTTATTTCCTCATGTCTTAACAGATGTCCTATCATCCTGCCCCTTCTTATCAGTGTTTTCCACATATTCCATTCCTCTTGATTTGGCACAGAACCTCCTCATTCCTTACCTTATAGCCCACCTACTTCTCAACATTCGTCTGTAGCACCACATCTCAAATGCTTCGATTCTCTTCTGTTCCGGTTTTCCCACAGTCCATGTTTCACTACCATACAATGCTGTACTCTAGACGTACATTCTCAGAAATTTCTTCCTCAAATTAAGCCCTATGTTTGATATTAGTAGACTTCTCTTGGCCAGGAATGCCCTTTTTCCCAGTGCTAGTCTGCTTTTGATGTCCTCCTTGCTCTGTCCGTCATTGGTTATTTTACTGCCTAGATAGCAGAATTCCTTAACTTCACCTACTTTGTGACCATCAATCATGATGTTACATTTCTCACTGTTCTCATTTCTACTATTTCTGATAACCTCCATATTTCTTTGATTTCCTCTCAACCCATACTCTGTACTCATGAGACTGTTCATTCCAGTCAGCAGATCATTTGATTCTTTATCACTTTCACTCATTATAGCAATGTCATCAGCGAATCATATCTTTGCTATCCTTTCACCTTGAATTTTAACTCCACTCCTGAACCTTTCTTTTATTTGCATCACTGCTTCTTCAGTGTACAGATTGAACAGTGGGGTCGAAAGACTACATCCCTGTCTTACACCATTTTTAATCCAAGCACTTTGTTCTTGGTCATTCACACTCTTGCTATTCCCTCTTGGCTCTTTTACATATTGTATACTACCCATCTCTCCCTATAGCTTACCCCTGTTTTTCTCAGAATTTCGAACATCTTGTGCCATTTTACACTGCCAAACACTTTTTCCAGGTTGACGAATCCTATGAACATGTCTTGATTTTACTTCAATCTTGCTTCCATTATTAACTGCAACATCAGAATTGCCTCTCTCATGCCTTTTCCTTTCCTAAAGCCAAACTGACTGTCATCAAGTGCATCCTCAATTTTCTTTTCCATTCTTCTGTATATTATTCTTGTCAGCTCTTGCCACCTTCAGAATTGTGTGGATGATGTTTTTCCAAAAGTACGTTGCCAGACCCATACATTCTACACACCAAAGTGAATAGTCATTTTGTTCCCACTTCACCCAATGATTTTAGAAATTCTGATGGAATGTTATCTATCCCTTCTGCCTTATTTGAGCTTAAGTCCTCCAAAGGTCTTTTAAATTCTAATTCTAAATCGATTCCCATTTCTTCTTGTATCACATCAGACAAATCTTCCCCCTCATAGAGGCTTTCAACATGTTCTTTCCACCTATCCACTCTCTCCTCTGCATTTAACAGTGGAATTCCCATTGCACTCTTAATGTTATTACCCTTGCTTTTAATGTCACCCAAGTTTGTTTTGACTTTCCTGTATGCTGAGTCCGTCCTTCCCACAGTCATTTCTTTTTAGATGTCTTCACATTATTCCTGCAGCCATTTCTTCTTATCTTCCATGCATTTCCTATTTATTTCATTCCTCAGAGACTTGTATTTCTGTATTCTTGAGTTTTTCAGAACATTTTTGTACTTCCTCCTTTCACTGATCAGTTGTATTTCTTCTGTTACCTATGGTTTCTTGACAGTTACCCTCTTTATACCTATGTTTTCTTTCCCAACTTCTGTGATGGCTCTTTTTAGAGATGTCCATTCCTCTTCAACTGCATTGCCTACTGAGCTATTCCTTATTGCTGTATCTATAGCCTTAGAGAACTACAACCGCATCTTCAACACTGTACCACACTAGCCGCTTTTAGTGAAATTGCGTGGTTATGGAATATTGTCTCAGTTATGTGACTGGATTTGTGATTTCCTGTCAGAGAGGTCACAGTCACAAAAGTCGTAGAGTAAAACAGAAGTGATTTCTGGCATTCCCCGAGGTAGTGTTATAGACCCTTTGCTGTTCCTTATCTATATAAACGATTTGGGAGATGATCTGAGCAGCTGTCTTAGGTTGTTTGCAGATGATGCTGTCGTTTAACAACTAATAAAGTCATCAGAATATCAAAACAAATTGCAAAATGATTTAGAAAAGATATCTGAATGGTGTGAAAATTGGCAGTTGACCCTAAGTAACGAAAAGTAGAGGTCATCCACATGAGTGTTAAAGGAAATCATTTAACTTCAGTTACATGATATATCAGTCTAATCTAAAAGCCATAAATTCAACTAAATACCTAGGTATTACAGTTACGAACAACTTAAATTGGAAGGAACACACAGAAAATGTTGTGGGGAAGGCTAACGAAAGACTGGATTTTATTGGCAGGACAGTTAGAAAATGTAACAGATCTACTAAGGAGACTGCCTACATTACACTTGTCTGTCCTCTTCTAGAATACTGCTGTGCATTGTGGGATCCTTACCAGATAGGACTGACGGAGTACATTGAAAAAGTTCAAAGAAGGGCAGCATGTTTTGTACTGTCGCAAAATGTGGGAGAGAGTGTCACAGAACTGATACAGGATTGGGCTCGACATCACTAAAAGAAAGCTGTTTTTCGTTGCAACAGAATCTTCTCACAAAATTCCAATCACCAACTTTCTACTCTGAATGCGAAAATATTTTGTTGACACTGACCTACATAGGGAGAAACGATCATCATGATAAAATAAGGGAAATCAGAGCTCTTATGGAAAGATATAGTTGTTTGTTTTTTCCACGTGAAACAATCATCATGATAAAATAAGGCAAATCAGAGCTCGTATGGAAAGATAGAGGTGTTTGTTTTTTCGGCATGCTATACGGGATTAGAATAATAGAGAATTGTGAAGGTGGTTTGATGAACCCTCTGCCAGGCACTTAATGCGATTCGCATAGTATCCATGTAGATGTAGATGTATATGTAGATGTCGCCATTCCTTAGAACCTCCATATCCCGCTTTTTTGTGTATTGATTCTTCCTGACTAATGTCTTACACTTCAGCATGCTCTTCATCACTACTATATTTTGATCCAGTATCTGATTTCGGAATCTCTGTCTGACCAAGATGTAATCTAACTGAAATCTTCCCATATCACCAAGCCTTTTCCAAGTGTACCTCCTCCTCTTGTGATTCTTGAACAGATTATTCACTATTACTAGCTGAAACTTGTTATAGAACTCAGTTAGTCTTTCTCCTCTCTCATTCCTTGTCCAAAGCCCATATTCTTCTGTAACCTTTTCTTCTACTCCTTCCCCTACAACTGCATTCCAGTCCCCCATGACTATTAGATTTTCATCCCCCTCTGTATACTGTATTAGCCTTTCAATATCCTCATACACTTTCTCTGTATCTTCATGTTCAGCTTGCGACATCGGCATGTATACCTGAACTATCATTGTCGGTATTGGTTTGCTGTTGATTCTGGTAAGAACAACACTATCACTGAACTGCACACAGTAACATACTCTCTGCCCTACCTACCTATTCATAATGAAGCCTACTCCCGTTATATCATTTTCTGCTGCTGTTGATATTACCCTATACTCATCTGATAAGAAATCCTTGTCTTCTTTCCACTTCACTTCACTGACCCCTACTATATCTAGATTGAGCCTTTGCATTTCCCTTTTCAGATTTTCTAGTTTCCCTATAATGTTCAAGCTTCTGACATTCCATGCCCCAAATGATAGAACATTATTATTTCATTAATTATTCAATCTTTTTCCAATGGTGAGATCATTGTGACACTTAAATTATAGGCCACATGTCCTGCAGATACACATTTTGTGTCTTTAATGCAGTGGTTTCTTTGCCTTCTGCATCCTCATGCTGTTGATCATTGCTGATTCTTCCGCCTTCAAGGGCAGTTTCCCACCCCTGGGACAAGAGTGTGCCCTGAACCTCTGTCCACTCCTCTGCCCTCTTTGACAAGGCCATTGGCAGAATGAGGGTGACTTCTTATGCCAGAAGCCTTCAGCTGCCAATGCTGATTATTAATCGAAATTTAAGCAGCCGCGGGATCCGAACCCGGGACCAAAGACATTTTGACTTTGAATCAAAGACACTACCCGTAGACTACAGGTATAAGTATATCAACTAGCTTTTGGCAAAAACAGGTTACAGCTGGCTGGTAGAAAGAACATTTCATCCATGGTGTGAGTAAAATGAAACTATAAAATTGAGGTCTCACTGTTAGACTGCGACAATGAGAGGGGTGTCCTCACTTATTCTCTATACTTCCTCATCATCAGCTTTTGATATAGGCATGTAAATTTGTGCACTGGTAGTTGGTAATGGCCTCTCTTCAGTACAAGAAGAAAAATTTTGTCATTGTTTCCCCTTAGTAATTTGTCCTGTAGTATGCCTTCCTTCACATAATTATATCAGCACATGTTACAGCATTCACTGATACTGCTGCTATTGTCCTGTAATCACTCACTAGTAAGCTCTGATCTCTCTTCATTCCACTTCAGTAGATGCTACTAATTCCAACAAATTAACTATCCCACTGTTCTTTCCAGAATCCCCAGCTTCTCTACAAGACTCGTAGAAAATTTGCCTAAGTGTTCCTCTCCCGAAAATCCTTATCCAGAGATTCCTCGCTTGGAACAGGGGCCAGTATATCAGTCATCCTTCCTTTTTTCTCCACAGTAGGTGGTATTCATGGGAATATTTTAGAAGATTACTTATATATTGTTGAAATATATTTTACAGTTTTAATGCATTTTTTCCCATAGTCATTGAGATTTTCATGCCGCTGCTGCTGTTGATTCCTCTTTGGGGGACACTGTGGGATTATATCCTGGGTTACCACAACTGTTAGCTCAGTCATCTTCTTGACTCAAAAAAGTGCTATAAGAACAATGCACCATGCATGATAAACGGATTCCTGCATGACCCTCTTTCTAAAGATTTCAGTCCTCCCACTCCCCTGTATTTTTATTCTAGACACACATAAATATGTGAGAAAGAATTTGAAAAACACAAATAAAAACTTTAAAATACATGAAGATGACGCCAGGCAAAAACACAAACTTCATGTTCAGTCAGTAAGTACATCAGTCTTTAGAACCTCCACTGCAAATACTGTTATACAAATTTCAAGTTGTCTGCCTCATAAAATAAAAGTTATTTCTTCATTTTCACTGTTTCATAAATCCCTAAGGGCATTCTATGCAACATTTATGTGTGTGTGTGTGTGTGTGTGTGTGTGTGTGTGTGTGTGTGTGTGTGTGTTTGTGTTTTGTTCTAAACAATACAGGCAATGCTAAGTTTACCTGTCATGTTCTGCTGTTATTAGTGCATCATTGGTTACTACTACTATCGCTTTGATTTATTTCAGCCTTAGCTGTAGGCTTTCTTGTGTGGAGCCATAGGACCAGACGTCTTGGCAAAACAAAGCCAGAAAATTATGATGCTCATAAAAATGGAGAAAGCTGCTGCGATAAACTAGACAGCGTAGAAAATACTGCTGCACTTGATATAAAATCCTTACATGGCGCTATTGAAAGAAAAGATAAAACTACTTGCATTGAACTACAACGTAAGTGAAAGTACTGCCACAGATATTCTTAACTTATACAGTAAATAAGAACATTATTTGATATCAGTTCTCTACATTAATCATTTAAAACTTATAATTGTATCAAAACATGTCCTTGTTGAGATGGCAATACATATAGACAATGATGACAAGTGTTTTGCATTTGCAGCACACAACATCTGGATCCTTGTGAGTCAAGTGTATTTAAGAGGGTTAAAAGAACTGATAATGAAGAGAAAATCAGTTACTACATCCACCAACCCAAGCATCCACACACACACACACACACACACACACACACACACACACACACACACACACACACACACACACGGACACAAATGCATTTCACACACATGACTGCAGTCTCAGGCAACTGAAACCACACAGTGTGATGATAACTGCTTCAGTTGGCCATCAGTTGACATTACACCAGAAAATACTAACAAAGTGAGAAATCTGATTCAGACCTATGCAACACTTTGTGAATAAATTGTGTCCATGTGAATGTTTTCTATCAGGAGAACTGAAGATTAGAATAATTGCAGCAATGTTTGTGGCACAACTACTTCAAGGACAAAGTTGTTGACTGAAATTTCCTGAAAAGATCTCACCACTGAAAAAATTCCTTCCTTTAATGATTGCAACCCCAACTCACTTATCATACTTATGACACTGCCTCCCTTAGTTCATAACAATACAACTTAAGCTTCCCTTCTTTCAACTTTTTATATGTCCTCCACCAGTCCTATCTCCGAGTACAATAAGAGACATGGTTGTGAGAAACCAAAACTATTTATTAGGTTACAGCATTACAGCATAAATATAAGAATATAAGTGGAACAATACAGTTTAGTGAAATGCACAAGACTGCCAGCTGAAACCAGTGCTCAGCAATATAAAGAGCATTTGTTCTCCAGGGGTTGGTGGCTGTTGGCTACAGGTGATAGAGGTGCCATCAATGGTCAGCAGCCTCTGGTGGGGTGGCCCGCAGCAGCCATGTGGCTTGATACTCAAATATGTAACAGGTGCATCAGTAGTGGCAGTGGAAATATATAGTAATGTGCAGGTTGCTTCATTGCTCCTTCCTTGGAGGGAAGAGCATCAAGGTGTCAGCTCATCCATGATTACCTGATGGTTGACACATCTGTAGTGCCTGAAGCATTTCACATCCATAGTGACTGAAGTGTTTGTCTGTGGCATGGACAGCTACTAGCACATGCGGACCAGCAATTAGGGAGGGGGGAGGGGGGGGGGGGGGAGGGTGACACAAGCACAGATGCAACCATCTTCTTCCCCATACAGCAGAGCAAGCAGATGACCCCAGCAGGGGTCATGTCGAGTTCAGACTCAGTGCTGGCGCCATGAGCTGGGGAACCACAGTGTCCAGAGGTAGCAAAGGTGGTGCCGGCAGGAGGGCAGCAGGCACTGATATCAGTGGAAGAGGTGCTGGTACGGTGGTCTGCAGGGAGATGTCAGCACTCACCCAGTGGTGCAGCTGATTGTAGTGGCATGTCATAAGGTGCTCGCTGGTCCTCACCATGAACTCATGGCATCCTCACCAGCTGTGGATGCTGCAGGGAATCCAACTCAAGTGTCATCTGAATGTTCAGGCCCAGTCTGGAGCTCTGGGTGCAAACCATGATGAAATTGGTGCTGACGCAGGACACCTGTTCAACAGTAGGAGATGGAACAGCATCCATGGCTGTTGGCCATGTAAGAATTCAGCAGGGCTCTTGTCCCCAATTGGACATGTTCTGTAAGAACTGAGAAAGAACATAAGGGTCTCCTCCACTAGAAATCCCATGACCCATTTGCATTTTGAAAGTTTGCATGAGACAGTCTGCTTTACCATTGGATTGCAAATGAAACAGAGGTGCCATGACATGACAGATTCTATTACATGAGCAAAAGTCTCCAAAGGACTGAGCCCAAAATTGAGGACCATTGTTCAAAACCACTGTACAAGAGAGGCCATTGATAGGAAAACTGCTGACAGCACGTTGACCTTTGCATCTGCTGTGGTAGATGGAACAATGAACAACATAAGGGAACTTGGAAAAGGCATCAACAACCAACAGTCAAAAAGTGTCTAAAAAGTTCCAGCAAAGTCATTATGGATTGTTTCCCGAGATAAAGTGGGCACTGGCCAGGTATAAAAAACAGAGCTTGGTCACACCTGTTGATTGGAATGCTTCTGGCAGGCCATTACCAAGTGCTCCATCTCACAAACAATACCAGGCCAGAACACGTGCCAATGTGACACTTATTTAGTGCAAGAAGCTCCCTAATGACCTTGATGTAACAGGTTGAGAACCTGACTACGCAACATTGCAGGAATCACAACATGGGGAGTACCCCCTCTTGTTAACAAGAGAATGACATCCCTTAACAGGGAAAGACAATAAAGACAAGCGTAGAAGTTTTTGCAGTGGACTGAATGCCTGGCCCAGCAGATGGTCAGGCCAACTGTGTTGTATCAAGCACACAACTTGTTTAAGCAATGGGTCCTCACCTACTTTCAATGCTATCCTGGAGTTCATAATGAGGAAACCATCAATAACCTGTCTTTATTCTGTGTGAACCTACAGTTCTTCCTGATCAAAAAGTGTTCTGGAATGTAGGTTGGAAATGGAAATCATAATTACATCTCAACAAAAATAAGGTACAAAATTAGGGTGATGATCAGCTTTGCCAAGTAAAGCAGCTGAGGGGTGAACAAGGAAACTAAAGGTTGTTGGTCTGTGATTATGTAGAATTTTGTAGGGTATAAGAATACATGACATTTATTTACAGCATAAACATCCGCAAGGGCATCTTTTGCAACTTTCAAACAGTGCTGCTGAGCTACATTGAACATTTTGGACACAAAAGTGATTGGTTTGGGACAGTTCTGGCCCATTGACATTGATGGGTCTGAGCAACCTAACAGTGGGGTTCATCCATGGCCAAGACTAAATACACTCCTGGAAATGGAAAAAAGAACACATTGACACCGGTGTGTAAGACCCACCATACTTGCTCCGGACACTGCGAGAGGGCTGTACAAGCAATGATCACACGCACGGCACAGCGGACACACCAGGAACCGTGGTGTTGGCCGTCGAATGGCGCTAGCTGCGCAGTATTTGTGCACCGCCGCCGTCAGTGTCAGCCAGTTTGCCGTGGCATACGGAGCTCCATCGCAGTCTTTAACACTGGTAGCATGCCGCGACAGCGTGGACGTGAACCGTATGTGCAGTTGACGGACTTTGAGCGAGGGCGTATAGTGGGCATGCGGGAGGCCGGGTGGACGTACCGCCGAATTGCTCAACACGTGGGGCGTGAGGTCTCCACAGTACATCGATGTTGTCGCCAGTGGTCGGCGGAAGATGCACGTGCCCGTCGACCTGGGACCGGACCGCAGCGACGCACGGATGCACGGCAAGACCGTAGGATCCTACGCAGTGCTGTAGGGGACTGCACCGCCACTTCCCAGCAAATTAGGGACACTGTTGCTCCTGGGGTATCGGTGAGGACCATTCGCAACCGTCTCCATGAAGCTGGGCTACGGTCCCGCACACCGTTAGGCCGTCTTCCGCTCACGCCCCAACATCGTGCAGCCCGCCTCCAGTGGTGTCGCGACAGGCGTGAATGGAGGGACGAATGGAGACGTGTCGTCTTCAGCGATGAGAGTCGCTTCTGCCTTGGTGCCAATGATGGTCGTATGTGTGTTTGGCGCCATGCAGGTGAGCGCCACAATCAGGACTGCATACAACCGAGGCACACAGGGTGAACACCCAGCATCATGGTGTGGGGAGCGATCTCCTACACTGGCCGTACACCACTGGTGATCGTCGAGGGGACACTGAATAGTGCACGGTACATCCAAACCGTCATCGAACCCATCGTTCTACCATTCCTAGACCGGCAAGGGAACTTGCTGTTCCAACAGGACAATGCACGTCCGCATGTATCCCGTGCCACCCAACCTGCTCTAGAAGGTGTAAGTCAACTACCCTGGCCAGCAAGATCTCCGGATCTGTCCCCCATTGAGCATGTTTGGGACTGGATGAAGCGTCGTCTCACGCGGTCTGCACGTCCAGCACGAACGCTGGTCCAACTGAGGCGCCAGGTGGAAATGGCATGGCAAGCCGTTCCACAGGACTACATCCAGCATCTCTACGATCGTCTCCATGGGAGAATAGCAGCCTGCATTGCTGCGAAAGGTGGATATATACACTGTACTAGTGCCGACATTGTGCATGCTCTGTTGCCTGTGTCTATGTGCCTGTGGTTCTGTCAGTGTGATCATGTGATGTATCTGACCCCAGGAATGTGTCAATAAAGTTTCCCCTTCCTGGGACAATGAATTCACGGTGTTCTTATTTCAATTTCCAGGAGTGTATTTACCAGTCTGGAAGGATGCAAGGTCAGGCATGGAGCGTAATTTGTTTTTAAGCTGCATAAATGTATGCTCACAAGCTGACAACTAATTGAAATGAACATTTTTACACATTTTTATGAAACAACTGCTGGTACAGAGGGCGAGCCAGAGTGGCAGCACCTGGAAAAAACTTGTGATAATATGCTAATTTATCAAGGAATGAGTGTAGTTCTTGCAGAGTGACCAGATGAGGCAAAGCTGTAATAGAAGCAACATGCTATTCCAGGGGTCAAACATCTTGTCTGGAAAGTTCACGACTGAGATACACAATAGAGGGTTGGAAAAATGGTGTCTTAGTAAAATTACACTTAAGGCCCTCAGTTTGCAAAACAGTAAAGAGAGAACAGAGGTTACATTAATGTTGTTCTGACACAGTGCCCATTATTACAATATTGTCAAGATAGTCGATGCAGCAAGGAGCCTTCACCGTGAATTAGTCAAAAATGCATTGGAAAATAGCCAGGGTGCTAGCCACGCCAAGCATTAAATGTAGATATTAATAAAGACCAAAAGGCATGCTCATGACAAGCAACTGTTTTGATGTGTCATCTAATGAAACCTGCAGGTAGGTCTCAGCTTAGTCGAACTTGGAAAAGAATTGGCCCCTAGCCCATTGTGCAAGTAATTCATCAGTTTCATGCACAGCATATGTGTCAGTTACAGATTGTACATTGATGGTGACCTTAAACTCTCGACAAAATTGTAGCTGACTCTACGGATTTTTGATAGTCCCTAGTGGCATAATCCACCCACTTGTTGAAATCAATTGTACAATACCTAGTGATGTCAACCGATCCAATTTGGACTTAACTTGTTCACCTAAGGACATAATACAGGCCGCACGTAGAGAAAACATGGCTGAGCTGAAGCTTTAAGCATGATACAGGCAGTGAAGTTGTTCGCACATTATAATCACTTAGATAACAAATCTGAAAATTCAGGACACAATGAATTTAGGTCTTTATAAGGAACTTGATATGATGCAAGATGAACAGTGTCAATAATAGAAAATTCAAAACATTGAAAGTGGTTAACCCAAATAAATTCTCAGTATGAGGATCATTAACAATCAAGTAAGTGATAGGACCGACTACATATTTGTGAGCTCGGTGGCAGTAAATTGACCAAGAACAGGAATATGCTGTTTATTGTAGCTTACCAGGCAGTGATTGACAGGAGCCAACAGCCAAGCCCAGCCATGCGTACATTTGAGAGGTGAATAGAGAAAGAGTCGCTCCAGTGTCCATTTGAGGCAACAATGGTTTGTTCAACACAAAACACTTCAATAAAGAGCCTGTTATGGCCTGCAGACAACAATTAAAGAGACTGAATATCAGTGTCCATTTGTTATGAGGTTTGCTGTGAATGACAAAATGATGCATTCTTCTTGTGATATTTGCTGTATGACACCCACTGCCTGGGGCATGCTGCTGTCTCATGTTTCACAAAGCATGACGGAAATGCTCATTGTTGCCATTGAGGTTATGCATTATGGCCAGGTTTTCTGGTCTGTGTGTCACTGACTTCCTCTTCATATGATGAGCATGATGCTCTGCACCAATATGATTCACTACTAACCATGGTGACGTCCCCCACACTTTGATTTGGTGGCCCACAGTGTAGGAGGCTTCAAAGGCCTGAGCAATGTTTAAAACTACAGACAAGGATGGTCTCTCAGACAAATTTCTTTGCCGGTGTTAGGCAGGATTACATCCCTAACCATAGAGACTGAATAAGATTCCTTAGAAATCCTGCAGCTCCACTGCTCAAGCTCCATAAGATAGTTGTGGCTGCTTGCTGCATGGGTAAAATTTTAGGCACATGTTAAGCATATGGGTGCAATTGCAATGATAATAAGACAACAAATTACACATTTCATCAATGGGGAGTGAGGCCAGTTCCTGCAAAGTGCCCAGTTGATGCAACAACTGGTTCGCGAGAGAAGAAATCCACAACAGAAACGAAGCCTTACAAGTGTCCTGGTCAGCCACCCTAAAGACAATGAAGTGCTGGCAGAGCCATATTTCATATGCTTCCCAATCTTCAGCAGAGTTGTCATCTGGCAGAAATGGCAGCAGGTGCATGTGAGACTGTGGGGCCAAAATAGTCAAAATAACCACGTGTTTTCCCAAGGCAGCTGTAGTAAGCCACTGCTGGTGGAGAAGCGATTAAAATACAACCTCCATGGAGAAGTTACAGAAAAAAAAACAGCCACTGAAGTTGAATAATCAAAAGTTCTACTCATTGCTACCTCTGTTCTAACTCTAAAAAAAATAAAAGGCATGGCCATGAGAAACCAACAACTATTTATTAGGTCACGGTGTGACAGCATAAACATAAGTAGAACAATACAGTTTAGTGACATGTACAAGACTGTAGACCGGAGCTGATGCACCACCATATAAAGAGCATCTGCCTGCCAGGGGCCACTGGCTATTGGCTGCAAGTGATTGAGGCACCATCCATGGTTAGCGGCCTCTGGAGGGGACCCTAAGCAGCTGACTGGTGCAATACTACACCATGGTAGTAGCAGCGGAGGTGTAGTAATGTATGGGCTACTAAAGTAAGGATCCCATACTGTGGGGGAATACTTCAGAGGACTATGGATAAGTGTAATGTAGACAGTCTCTTTAGATCATTTGTTGTTCTAAATATTACGCCAACAAAATACTGTCTTTGGGTTCATTTTCCCCACAACATTTTCTATGTGATGGTTCCAATTGAAACTGTTTGTAACTGTAACCTTCAGTATTTGGTTGAATCAACAACCATTAAATTTGTTTGAGTTATTGTGTAACCAGAATTTGATGGAATTTTTTTAGTACTCATGTAGAGGACATCACACTCTTCATTGCTTAAGAACAGTTGCCACTTTTCACACCATGCAGATAACTTGTCTAAATTATTTTGTAATTTGCTTCAAACTTCTGATAGCTTTACTAGATGGTAAGTGACACAACATCTGCAAACATGGTAAGAGTACTGCTCAAATAGTCTCCCAACTCATTTATATAGATGAAGAGGAGCAGAGTGCTTATAATGCTTCTTTGTGGAACCCTGGATATAACTAGTTAACTGCCCTTGAATTACTATGAACTTCAACATTTCTGACAGGAAATCTCAACTCTAATAGCACACCTGAGATGATACTCGATAAGTCAGCTATTTCTTTAGAGGCTACTCATTATGAATGATGTCAAAAGCCTTCTGGAAACCCTAAAATATGAAATTAAATAGAGACTGTTGTCAACACCACACATTATTTAGCATTAGTAAAGAACCTGTTGTGTTTCACGAGTATGAGATTTTCTGAATCCATACTTGATATACGTCAGTAGATCAGTTTCTTTGTGGTATTTTCTAATGTTGAAAAACAGTATATGTTCCAAAATCCTACTACAAATAGATGTTAATGATATGGGTGTATAATTTGGTGCATTACTTCTATTTCCTTTCTTGTGTATTGATGCGACCTGTGCAGCTTTCCAGGTACAAGTCTTTCATGAAGTGAGCAATTGTATACGATTGCAAAATTTTGAGCAATTTTATCAGCATACTCCGAAAAGAACATGATTTCTATACAGTTTGCACTGTAATACTTTCCTTTATTAAGTGAATTAAGCTGCTTTGCTACACTGAGGATGTTGATATCCAAATTACTCGTGCTGACAGCTATTTAAATTCTGTAATACTTGCTCCATCTTCCATGGTAAAAGAATTTCGCAAAACCATTTTTAGTAACTCTGCTTCAGCAGCATTGTCATAGTAACAGTACCATTGCTGTCAAGCAGTGAAGGTATTGATTGTGCCCTTGGTGATTTTTGTTTTGTGGTCATTTGACCTAATGCATATAAAAGAAATACTGGTCATGAAAGCAAGCATGGTATTGATTGTGTCTTGCCACTGGCAAACATTTCTTATGACCAAAACCTCTTTCAATTTTGCTGATAGATTTAGAGAAGGAGGTCTACTGTATTGTCACAAACATTTTCTCTTCGTGAGGCTCCTGAACTAATTCTTCTTCTTCTTCAGTAGCGCTATAGCCCTTGGTGAGTCTTGGCTTCTTTAATGATTTTCCTCCACACTTCTTGGTTATTTTCTACTCTTTTCCACCCCTGGACTCCCATATTGGTGAGATCCATTATTATGACATCGACCCATCTTGTTCTAGGTCTCCCTTTTCACCTTTCATCATTTTCTTTGGAATTCTATCCTCTGACGTTCTTTCCAAGAGTCCAAGCCATTGTCAAATTTTACTATGTCCCTACATTGTATTAACTCTTGTAATTCGGCATTGTAGCATATTCCCCAGCCTTCTTCCTCACTTATTGTCCCATAGATTATGTGTAGTATTTTCTGCTCAAAGGTTCTTAGCGTATTTTTATCATGTTCTATCAATGTCCATACCTCTGACCCATATGTGATAACTGGGTGGACTAGGGAATTATATATCAGCAGTTTTGTTTTTCTTGTAACAAGGCTATTTCTGAAAAGCTGCATATTTGTAAACTAAACTCTGTTTGCTGCTTCTATTCTTTCCCTTATAGCCTTTCCAATACTGTTATCATTTGTTATTAGGGCTCCCAAGTAGTTAAAAGAGGACACTCCTTTGAAGCATTTCCCATTGATGTTTAGGTTTTTAGGGGTTCTTCTGGCCTTATGTTGTGACATTACCATATGTTTTGTTTTGTTTTCATTTACTATGAGGCCAATTTTTAAGGGTTCTGTTTCCATTGCCCGATATGTTTCTTGGAGTGTATTGATATTTCTTACTACTATAGCAATGTCATCAGCTTATGCACATATCTGACTAGTTATGCACATATCTGGCATAAATATGGTGCCTCTTTTGTAGATTTTATTTACTACACTATGCAGGGCTATATTGAATAGGACAGTGGAGAGACTATCACCTTGCTTCATGCCTTTATTAAAGTCAAAGCTTTCACTTGTTCTCCTAAGGACCTTTACTTTAGCTTTTGTCTCTGTCATTGTCGTTCTAATTAGTCTTAATAGTTTAGCACATATATCAACTTCTTCCAGTATACTATATAGTTCTTGCCACTTTATGCTGTGAAAGGCTTGTTTGAAGTCGATGAATAGGAAATGCAGATCTATATCATATTCATAGAACTTTTCTATCATTTGTCTTATCACAAATATTTGATCAGTTGTTCCTCGCTCTGGTTGAAAGCCGCACTAATATTCCCCTAGAATGCCTTCTGCACACTTCTGTAACCTTTAATTTAATATACTTGTGAAGATCTTTTAAGCTGTGCATTTTATGTTATACCTCTATAGTTTTCACATGTTGTTCTGTCCCCTTTCTTATAAATGGGGATCATTATTCCAGTTTTCCAATTGTCTGGCATAGTTTTTGTTTCCCATATATCTGATATTAGTGTATGCAGTTCCTTTATTACAGCCTCACCACTACTTTTTGTAGTATTGGGTTTCTTGCCTCATTGGTATCATTGTCTACTTCCAGCTTCACTCTTTCCTGCAGTGCAGCTGTCTCTTCATCTTCTAATCTGGTGCTTAGTGTATCTTTGAGATACTCTGCCCATCTTCCCACTATCTGTTCTTCCTCCCTTATCATTTTCCCATCTTTACTGGATCAGTCCACTGTTTTTGGCAGGAATCTATTCTTCATTTTGCCTACAGCATGACAGAACTTTCTTATTTCACTCTGTTCCTTTAACTCTTCTAGTTCTTGAAGTTTCTTCTTAGTCCACTCTCTTTTCTTTCTCTTGCACAGCCTGTTAGCTCTTCTCTGTAATTCTCTATATTGTTCCACATTATTTCTGGTTTCTCTCTGTAGCACTTTTGTTCTTGCACTGTTCTTTCCCTCTATTGGTGACCTGCAATCCTCATCAAACCATTTCTGGGTTCTTCTGTTACTTCTTATTCCTATTACTTCCTCTACAGCATCTTTAATGGCTTTTTCAATCCTGTTCCACCTTTCATTTACTCCCACTGCAGTCTCTTCATTGCTCAACTTTCTGCTTAGTGTTACTTGATATTTTTTTACTTCATCAGGGATTTTTAGTTTGTCTGTATTCCATTTCATCATCTTTCCTATTCTGTTGCCATTTGTTATTGACAGTTTCTCTCCCAAGACTGATTTTATCACAAAGTGGTCTGAGTCACAGTTTGGTCCTCTGCAGCTCCATACATCCATAACTGACATGGAGTGGCATGCAATCACTAAAACATGGTCAATCTGATTGACTACTCCATTGACTGCAGACTTCCAAGTGCCTAGATGGATCCTTTTGTATTGGAAGCATGTACTTTTAATAAAAATATTATTTCTTGCTATGAATTGGCATAGTAAGCCTCCATTCTCGTTGTTTTATTCATGTTATGAATATCTTCCAGAAACTCCATATGGATGTTCATTCCTCCCTATTTTTGCATTAAAATCTCCTATTACTAGCATCAGGTCATATTTAGGTACTGCGCATTATACTTTTTCCAAGTCTTAATTATATTCCCTTTTTCCTCTGTTGGCACATGTGCATTCACTATTGATATTCCTAAATTTCCCTCTTAGTCTGAATCTGCCCATCCTTTCATTGATGGGTTCAAATTCTAGTAGGCTTTTCCTAACTTTCCTAGTTATTATAAACTGTTTCTCAAGTTGGCCTGATCTTTCTTCTGCTCCACTATATACCATTGAGTACTCAGGTTTATCTATCTGCCCATTCCCTTGCCATCTTATTTCTTGTAACCCTACATCATCATATTTAAATCTTAAAATTTAATTTGCTATTTCTTTCATTTTTCCAGGCTGAAGCATTGTCCTCACATTCCATGATGCTACTGTCAGATCCTTTATCTGTTTCCTTTGCTGGAGTCGTGATATATGTTTTCCATCCAGTTTCTGAGGCTTCTGTTGAATTTCCATTCTTTTTTCTTTTTTTTTCCGTATGGGGTTTATTAGCCCCATGCCCAACTCCCAACCTGGGGGGCCAGGATTTGTATTAGATTTACCCATCTAGTGAAGATGGCTTCACTACACCTCTAGTGCCCTATTCACTTTGTCTGGCTCCTCAGTCAAGATCATTCCGGCTTTAGGGTGACCCTGCCAGTAGCTATGCTGCCACCAGCATAGCTCTTGACTTCAAGGAAGTATGCAAACCCTCCCGCCCAGCACTGAAGGTGCCTACTACAAGGTGGTGTCCCCTGGGAGGGCCCTGAACTAATTGCTCAAAACAGTTTCTGAAAAAGCATATAGCACAATTTCAGTTGATGTTTTATGTTAACTATCAACTTTAAACATGTATCTTTGCCAGCGTAATGAGAGTAAATTGAAGTCTCAGCCAACTGTAATCATATGAGTTATGAATCTGTTCAAATTGAGACCTAAATTTTTAGTGGACCTTTCAGCAACAACATCATATGGAGTTGGTGAGTGAGGACAGTGGGAGAAGGTTGGAGGTAAAAGAAACCAATCATTAATTTGTTTGACTTCTACTCATATTAACCCACAGCAAGAAGTCTCTTAAATTTCACAACAAGGTAAACAATTTGTAAAGCAACAAACACACATCTTCAACTGAATTCAGTCAATCCTTTATGTATACTGTGAAGTCCTGGTTAGAAACTTCAGTTGAAGTTATCACCAACTGTAGCCAGTTTTCATTACCTAAAATGATTTCTGCTTCAGTGTTTTCTAGGAGGGCTTGGAGAGCTGGTTCTTTCCCAACACAGCTACAAGTTTACAACTATAATGCTGATGTTTTCTGGGCCCACCCTCATCCTGGGTTTGACCCATTCCGTTTGCAACTGTACCCCGGTTTGAACTTTTTCTAGACCATTTGACTTAAAAAACCACACAATCTGATCCACACACCCCCTGCAGTCAATGTAGCAATCTTCTGGTTTTAGTGAACCCATGATCCTGATATCATGGATCCTGATATCTCTCCTCCCTATGACGGAAGTCAAGGAACCTGCAGCCTGCACAGTTACAGCATCACCTGAGCCTCTGATTCAGGCCCTCCAATCAGCTCTGTACCAAGGATTTGCAATTGGCCGTATCTACAATACTGCAGATGGTGAGCTCCATCTTCATCTGGTTTTTTTTAACACTTCAGTTTCAGTCAGAAACCAGAGCAAACCTCTTCTGATCTGAACCAACACACATCATTGATACTTGCATGAGCCACTACCTACCTGCAGCTGGCTGCACACTGTGCTTTTTATAGTGTCTGGAAGGACCCATTCCACATGTAGGTTGACTCCCTGTAGTGTGCTCACAGAGTGCGCACTGGATTTGTTCCCTTCTTAGCAGTCATATCTGCAAGAGGCTCCACCATATGCCTTCCAGTGAAGCTGCATCTGTGAAAGCCCAGACCTTTCAGACTGAGACACTTCCTCTGAAACAAGGCAAGCAATTGCAACTGGTTCGTGATTCTTATCAGCCACAGATAGCGCCCAAAACCTGTTTGTCAGACAAACCAAAGAGGTCTTTTGATTAGTCACGCAGCAAGTCTTTCGCTTCCTGCCACACTTTGAAATGACCTCCCACATGATCCTAGATGTAGGCAGTAATTGGGCCAACCACAGCAATGGAACGATTAGGTGACATGTTGACCGTGATAGACACCCCTTGGATCCCCATGACTAGCTGCACACAGTGATGTTCATTCGCAATGGTCTCAAGCTGCATGGGCAAAGTCACCTCCCAGCACTGCCTGGAGCTGTGAGTAGAGGGACACCAACTCGGCTCACATTTGAACACAGCATTCATAGTCCCTGCTCACAATAAAAAACCAGTGCTGAAGGAGGCATAACTCTGAGCTACATGGTTAATATAAGCAAGGGTATGCCTTGCAAATAGGCAAACACATAAGAAATCAAATATTAAACTACATAAGCACACTGACAAAACTAAATAAGTGACACACTTCTATTTAGTAGCTCATAACATAATTAACAGACAAACATTGCTTGATGCTGTTTGAATAGAGACTGTGGTGCTAAAAAAAAAAATACTTCCAGAATGAATTTTAAAATGTGGTAGAAACATTGATGTTGATGTATTTGCACCTGAGGAAACAATTTTGTTGGTGGTAGAGCAGAGTAAGATTTAGGTAAGATGTAATAATTTTAATTAATATATTTCTGGAAGTTGCAGATACCACCTCATACTTCAACAAAATTGTCCTGGAATACAGTTTCAAACTACAACAGGGAGTGAAATCATACAGAATAAATTAGCACCCCATTTTTAAACTAAACACTATGAGAAATTCTGAACTGAGCTTCCTGATTAATTTATCATTATGAAGGACATATTTTAGCTTGTTAGCCTGCTGGATCCCAATGAATTTTACGATTAGTACTAGTCCTTCCTCTTCAACTGCTGGGCATGTGTGTCTGGGGATAATACAGTGCATCACAGTACGTTGTTTGCACTTATCATCATCGTTGACTGTTGTGACCTAGTGTTGCACAGAAGTCACCAAACAAGTTGCCCTGGATGTTTCGAGCTTTGTATGCTAAACAAATTTGCTGAATGGTCTGAATTACAGACACTTAGAGTAAATAAGAACATTTTTCAGTTAATCATCCCTCAACTGCACAGAACTGCATAGTCTGCAGAACTGCACAGAGCTGTAAATGAAGTACTGTGAATTTCTTTGAAAGAAAATTCCCATGAACATAGACCATGGAAAGTTGGGCAGCTGATAGTATTATATTGCTTAGGTTTAGTTCTTGAAGAATGTTTTACACTTGTGATGCATTGAGTTGTACATAGATTAATATTTAAAAAGAGTGGGATCCAAATACCCAGTCAACCATCATGGTGTGGGTTTCTTGTAATTTCCTCATATCAATGATTCCTTAAAAACAGCTTGTACAATTGAGTTAGCAGTGATCTTAATCTTCACAGGATGTTGAACTGTAGTCTGCCTCCCTTTTGATGTAAAAAACATTACTAACTTCCAGTAAAACATGAATTGTGTTCTGTCATTCTGCAGTTTAGAACTGTATTCTTTGAATGGGTCATACTGGCATTAAAAGCTAAGACTAAAATATTAAAAAATGTATATATATTTTACTTATTTTGCCGTATGAGAAATTGTGGCTCACTGTCATTCCATACAATTACTCAGCATTGTCTTTATTCCGAAAACTGCTGTCACCAAACTAATGGTCTCTGTGGACAGAGCAAGTGCTCATCACCTTCAGTCAATGAACCTATTTGGTAATGTAAGACCCCAACAGGGTTGTTAGGGGAAAACTCTCAGAACACTGTCATAAGCAGTCATCTTTTGCAATGGTATATGTATACCATTCGTAATCGGTTGGAAGATTCTGAAAATTCACATTGAGGGGGCTGGTAAATCTAAAGACACAGCATAATATATTTCTTATGGTTTTGTTACATTTCCTACAGTCATTGTGTTTTTAGCATGACTAGCTCCTGATTTCACACCTTGCTGAAGTTGTGTCCAGTGACTTTGTTAGTTAAATTTTTTGTTGTGTGAATGCAAACTGCCTCTTTGATAAGACTGTCCCAAAAAGAGGAAACACTAGTGAGTAGCTTGCATGCTTGTGGTCCATCCAGTGTCCTGTAGTTCAACAGTTCTCAGCAGTCACTGATTTTTCTAACTGTCCTAACCACTTTCAGTACTGTTATTCTATCTATATGTGGTTTATTAGACAACAACAAAAACAATCAATTATTGATAAAATTATTTAATTTGATAGATACCATATACCACTGAATGTACTTGCAAAATTATATCATTGAATAACATATAGTTCAGGAGATTTGAAGTCAAAAACATTTAGATGCATGAAAAACTAGTGCTTGACATGGGACACAGTAAAACTTCAACATCATGCATGATATTTTAGTTTATTACTTCTTTACTACAAACTGTAATGGTAATACACATTGTAGATTGTATCTACATATTCCACTGAATAGACCTGCAAAATTATATTGTTGCATGATACTCAGTTCAGGAGATAAGCATTGAGATGTGTGGAAAGCTAGCTTTTGCTCAAAATGGAGTTCAAATTACCCAGCTTATATTCATCCAGTATTTCGTAATGAGAGCATTTAGTGACTTCCAACAAAATTTAAGCATAATTTTAATTTCTCACTTACTGCTTAAAAGCAAACTATGTTGCAAACAGATAGTGATGAAGTAATCAATTAAAATGTCACACCTGATGTGGTCTTTTTACTGCATGAACAGTGGAAATGTAGTAAACTTTGTTTTGAGAAGGTGTGAAATTATTTTTAAAGATTGTTAGAAGTTGCTAAGTAGTCTAATTCTCAAATACTGGATGAATAAAATCCGGGAATCAGCATGCCATCAATTATGTTGCCTCGAGACTAACAGACAATTTCTAACTATAATTTTGTATTAGTGTGTTAAATTTTTAACATAATATTATAACTCCTAATGGATGGATTATGGCAGAATTTTGAATATGGTCAATAATTACACAAAATAATTAAAATAAAATTGTTGTTGCCCTTGGAAGCTATTACATAATTAACCTGCAAATGTGACAGTGTGCTGTGCCCCAGGTTTCGGAACAGACATATAGTAATATAGATGCTTTGACTCTTCATGCAACCTTCTGTCCATAATTCAAGCTTGTAACAACCAGTGTGACCAATTAGGTACACAGAATTACCAAACAAGCATTTACTAATTCATATCACTGTGTTTTCCTTATTTGAATAAATAATCAGATTATTAAGCAACAAGTAGCATACAGGTGGAATGAGACATAAAGGAACATAAACTCCAACCCAGTGTTGCATTACAGAAGGAATTAAGATTTTGCTGAAACATAGCAGATGACAGATGACAGTGGTACCATCCACTTATTGCCAAAAAATGGAAAGCTTCAAATCTGACAGCTGACATACTTTATACTCAGTACATTCCATAAAAGGAGTTAGTATTGCTGGCTTGCATAACTTCACTATCAGTTCATTTAAAATATTGGTTATTAGATGAAAAATGGGACTGTATGTACTATTCAGTGTAAAGGAATAAAGCACAATGTATTTCATGCATTGTTCTTACAACATATTTGAAAATCTCTATACATAGCCATTACTGAAAATTGTTGCTATATTGTACTGTAGTTGTTTACCATGAAAAAACCAAGTATAATGTTGCTACATAACCCTGTTAGCAATAGGTATCTGTTTATTGTGTAACTGTTGTTTTGGATGGTGATGGTATGTGTGTGGCGACAACAGGAGAATCGACACTGTGAAAATAGAGAGAGAGAGAGAGAGAGAGAGAGAGAGAGAGAGAGAGAGAGAGAGAGAGAGAGAGGGAGAGGGGGGGGGGGGGGCTGCGCATGCGTTTTTCTACAGTCATATGCTGAGTAAATGGTTTCTCATTGGCAGGTTCAGAAGAAAGGAACATTTATTTATTTATTCATCCTTCAATCACTTTGGGTAATTGGATACATCAGGATACACATGTAGGGTATACAATTTTTCAGGTGTAAGAGAGATTAAGAGTTTACATCGTATAAAAAAATTAAACACATTCCTACACAAAGCAGTAACAGACACAGTTAAGAAAAATATACCCAATTGTGTTTACATACAGTAGCCAGCACATCATCTTAATTTTATTCATGTGGAATCTGCAGAAGAATCTTATACTTAAGAATTTTGTACACTTGTATCTAGGAACTAATTTACGCTGTTACATTTACATTTATGAACTCCTTTACACTGTAACAACATGCTAAGACCAGGTGACCATTTCAATTTTTGTTTGAAAGCAGACAATGTTTTTAAGTTCCTTATATTGCTAGGAAGTTTGTTATAGAATATACATCTGGCTGTTTTAGATGCTTTGTCACTTAACTTGTTTCTGTCTGTATACATGTGGTACTTATCTTTACATCTAGTGCTGCAATTATGTATATTTCTGTTCATTAAAGCTGTGCAGTTTATTTGTAAGAGTGTAAATGCTTTATACATGAGGGAGAGTTTATAATACTATTGTTAATAAATCTTCATTCATTGCAGTATGTTCCATTTTACATTACATATACTTCTACCAGTATTCATTGTTTTAAATTGTACATGCATTTACAGATGTGCACCTTGAATCCATTATAATAGGAAGAGCATCTACATTAGAAAAATGCAAAAAAGAGGCTGATATAGATTTGATTGCACATACAGCAGAAGACTGTAAGGTGTATGCATACGAGGGGGAAGTATCTGCTGCACCGTCAATTTCATCCCCAGCATCAGGTTAGTGTACCATTTTTCTGTAGTTACATCTGTCACCATAGAACACTCATTGTAATCATTATGTTTTATGCAGTGGATCCTTGTGTTCAGATACCCATACAAAAATAAACCATATATCACAAACTTTTAAAAATAACATCCTTTTTTTCAAAGGATAAGCCTGATATTATGAAAGGATAGATTACTACTCACCGTAAAGATGACATATTGAGTTGCAAACAGGCATGATGAAAAGATTGTTACAAATGAGTATTTGGCTAGAGACTTCTTCAGAAAAGAGAATAGTACACACATTCACATAAGCAAGCATGCCTCACACACACATAACTATTACCCCTGACTGCTCTGGCCAGACTGGAACAGAAACACATTGAACAGAAGCAGCAATCCAGAACAGTGTGGGGGAGGATAGTAGGGTAGGGGTGGGAGGTGGGAGAAGGGGAATCAGCACTGCCTGGCAGACCATGCAGGGGCTAGAGGTGCCAGGACAGGGCTGACTGGCACAGCTTCGGGAGGCTGTGGGCAAGGGAGAGGTGAGGGAAAAACGAGGAGCAGAAAAGAGAGGAGCAACAAAGGGGAAAAGACCAGTGGACGCGCCAGCGGAGAGGAGCACAGAGTGAGAGTGAGTGGAGGTGAATTGTGATGAGATGACAAGACAGAGGGGGTGAAAGCAGTTGGGTGGAGCATATAGTGACAGTATGTTACCACAGGTCGCAACCTGGAATTTCCATTGTTTGGATTTGTCAAGATGTTAATTTTTATAATTTGAATTAAAATCCGTGCTTGTTTGAGGTAGTCTCTTTGTACAAACATTCAGTGTGGAAGTAACTCAAAATGTTAAGATGCAAGAGGTTACTTCACAATGCATGTGTTGTGTAACTGATGGATGTTCTAAATGAACTGCACACGACTGCTTGAAGTCAAATGTGAAATACTCTTTCCTAGAACTATCCATTACCTCTGTAGCCCAAAATTTCAGCAATCGATGCAAAAACGTAAACCTACAAGCCAATATAAAGTTTTGTGTGTATATTTTACATTTTACCTTTCCATTCTAGTTTCCGTAAAACTGTCACAAACATTATATATTGTTATATAAATATTGCAAAATACTTATTTCACCTACCTACCTTTACAAGAGCAAAGAGGTAATTTCTTATCCTTCCAGGAAATATTTTATTTTTTTGGTCTCAACTGGACTTATTTTTGATGTTTCCCCCTATTAGGTCAATTTGCTTTGTTCAGTGATTTTCCACTGAGTAATGATATTTCATTCATGAATTTCAGTTCTGTAAAGTCTGCAAAAATACCCATCTTTGGCTGTCATAACTTCTACACTGCACTCAAAATGTGTTCCAACCAATTTCTTTAGATGTAGGAATCAGAGCGTGTAAAAACAGGTAACTTGGATTAATGATCCATTTTATTTTTTTGGTCACAACTGAACTTATTTCTTATGTTGCCCCCTATTAGGTCAGTTTGCTTTGTTCAGTGATTTTCCACTGAGTAATGATATTTCATTCATGAATTTCAATTATGTAAAGTCGCAAAAATACCCATCTTTCGCTGTCATAACTTCTACACTGCACTCAAAATGTATTCCAACCAATTTCTTTAGATATGGGAATCAAAGCATGTAAAAACAGGTGAATTAGATTAATGATCCAGCAGTTTGTGCTTAAAATTCACCACAATCACACTGGGAAAACTATTTTATGAGAAGTTGCATTGTTCTAATTAAAGACACTGTTTTCCTTTGCAATCCATATTTCTTCTCAAATATTCTCCATCCATTTGGTCCGAAAAACATGCATGGTATTTATTATTACTGTTTGAGTCCTTGCAATGTGATCTGTCGGAAAAATCCTTTTTACATCCAAAATAAAACTGTCTGGCATATGAAATGAATTTCACAGGACCCTTCCACCCAGTGTTTCAATTACAGTTTCATTTTCTTGTGCTGTGATGGACCCATTTCATATACACTGAAAAAAATATTATTTTTTTCATCTGGATTATGTTGTGGGATGTTCTTTCAGCTTCTTCAGCAGAGGAATGGCCAAGCTTGAATCAGCAACAAATTTTGAACTGTTGAACAGGAAGAAACAAAATCCACCAACTGTGGATGGATATCATTGGCAATAAATAGCATTAAAATGATTGTTTTACAATGGCAGTATGTACCAGTTGATTAATTTCAGCAAAACACACAGCAACAGACTATTTAAAAATTAATTCAAATAAAACTTTGCTTTGGACAGTTTTGATATCTGACTTACATTATTGTACAATTCCTATCAACATAAAAAGGAAATTTAACGAAACAATGGAAAATCCAGGATGGAATGTAACAATATTATGAGAAGGAAAGTTGCTACTCACCATATAGCAGAGATGCTGAGTCGCAGATAGGCACAACAAAAAGATTTTCACACTTAAAGCTTTCGGCCAATGGCCTTTATCAACAATAGACACACATACGCACACACAAGACTGCAGTCTCAGGCAACTGAAATCACACTGCGAGCTGCAGCACCAGTGCATGATGGGAGTAGCGACTGAGTGGGGGAAAGGATGAGGCTGGGGTGGAGAGGGGGAGGGATAGTATGGTGGGGAAGGCAGGCAGTGAAGCACTGCAGATTGGGTGGCGGGCAGGAGAGAGGTGGAGGTGGGGGGGGGGGGGGGGGGGGGAAGTAGCAGAAAAGAAGAGAAATAGAGAAATAATTAAAAAATTATATAATAAAATAAATAAAATAGACTGGGAGTGGTGGTGGAATGATGACTGTGTAATGCTGGAATGGAAGCAGGGAAGGGGCTGGATAGATGAGGACAGCGACTAATGAGGGTTGAGGCCAGGAGGGTTACGGGAATGTAGGATGTATTGCAGGAAAAGTTAGCACCTGTGCAATTCAGAAAAGCTGCTGTTGGTGGGAAGGATCCATATGGCACAGGCTGTGAAGCAGTCATTAAAATGAAGGATGGCATGTTTTGCACCGTGCTCAGCAACAGGGTGATCTGCTTGTTTCTTGGCCACAGTTTGTCGATGGCCATTCATGCAGACAGACAGCTTGTTGGTTGTCATGCCTACATAGAATGCAGCACAGTGGTTGCAGCTTAGTTTGTAGACCAGATGACTGGTTTTGCAGGTAGCCCTGCCTTTGATGGGATAGATGTTGGTGACTGGACTGGAGTAGGTGGTGGTGAGAGGATGTACGGGACAGGTCTTGCATCTATGTCTATTACAGGGGTATGAGCCATGATGTAAGGGATTGGGAGCAGGGGTTGTATAAGAATGGAGTATATTGTGTAGGTTCGGTGGATGGCAGAACACCACAGCGGGAGGGGTGGGGAGGATAGTGGGCAGGACATATCTCATTTCAGGACATGACGAGAGGTAATCGAAACCCTGGTGGAGAATGTCATTCAGTTGCTAGAGTCCTGGGTGGTAGTGAATTATGAGGGGACTGCTCCTTTGTAGCTGGATGGTGGGGCTTTGGGAGGTGGTGGGAGACTGGAAAGGTAAGGCATGAGAGATTTGTTTTTAATTACGGTCAGTGAAGGTTTCAGTGAGACCCTTGGTATATTTCGAGACTGGACTGCTCATCACTCCAGATGCGACAACCATGGATGGCTAGGTTGTACTGAAAGGACTTCTTTGTATGAAATGGGTGGCCGCTGTCGAAGTGGAGGTATTGCTGGTGGTTAGTAGGTTTGATATGGATATATGGAGGTCAACACCTTGGTCTGTTGGGCGATGGGAAAGCTAGTGTTCAATAGTGGTAAGGCCATTGGCATTAGGAATGTTAGTGTACAGGGAAGTGCCCCCACTGAGAGAATCTCTGCTCTCGTAGACCAACATCTTCAACCTATTACCCGGAACCTAACCTCCTACATAAAATATACCAACCATTACCTCCACCGACTCTCCACAGTTCCTGTCCCTTTACCACATTGTGCTCTGCTCATCACTACTGATGCCACCTCTCTGTACACTAACATTCCTAATGCCCATGGACTTGCCACTATTGAACACTACCTTTCCCAATGTCTGATGGATTCCAAACCAACAACCTCCTTCCTAGTCACTATGAACTATATCCTCATCCACAAGTACTTCTCCTTTGAAGGCATTACCTACAAACAAATCTGGGGTATGGCTATGGGCACTCGCATTGCAACATCCTATGCCAACCTATTCATGGGCCATATAGAGGAATCCTTCCTAAACACACACAATCCTAAACCCCTCACCTGGTGCAGATTCATTGATGACATCTTTGCTATCTGGATTGAATGAGAGGACACCCTATCCACATTCCTCCAGAACCTCAACAACTTCACCCCCATTTGTTTCACCTGGTCCTACTCAACCAGCAATACCGCCACTTTAACACCTGCCACCCATTCCGTACCAGGAGGTCCCTTCCGTACAGCTTAGAGACCCATGGTCATCGCATCTGCAGTGACAACCAGTCCCTCTCAAAATATACCTAGTGTCTCACTGAAGCTTTCATTGACCATAATTATCCTCCAAACCTTGTACAAAAGCAAACCTCCCATGCATTATCTTTCCCGTCTCCCACCACCTCCCAAAGCCCCATCATCCAGCCACAGAGAAGCAGTCCCCTCATAACTCAGTACACCCAGGACTCTAGTAACTGAATTACATTCTCCACTAGGGTTTCGATTACCTCTTGTCATGCCCTGAAATGAGAAATGTCCTGCCCACTATCCTTCCCACCCCTCCCACAGTGGTATTCCACCATCCACTGAACCGACACAATATACTTGTCCATCCTTACACAACCCCTGCTCCCAATCCCGTACCACATGGCCCATACCCTGGTAATAGATGTAGGTGTAAGACCCGTCCCATACATCCTCCCATTCTATGTAGGCATGACAACCAACAAGCTGTCTGTCTGGATGAATGGTCACCGACAAACTGTGGCCAAGAAACAAGTGGACCACCCTGTTGCTGAAAATACTGCCAAACATGATATCCTTCATTTCAATGACTGCTTCACAGCCTGTGCCATATGGATCCTTCCCACCAACACCAGCTTTTCTGAATTACGCAGGTGGGAACTTCCCCTGCAATACATCCTACACTCCTGTAACCCTCCTGGCCTCAACCTTCATTAGTTGCTGTCCTCACCCATCTAGCCCCCTTCCCTGCTCCCATTCCAGCACTACACATCCGTCATTCCACCACCACAATCAGTCTTTTTTTTTTAATTTTTTTTTTATTTGATTTTATTATATTTTTTTTATTTGTTTCTCTCCTTTTCTGCTACTTTCGCACCACCTCTCCCCTGCCCGCTGCCCAACCCGCAGCACTTCACTATCCGCCATCCCCACCATACTATCCCTCTCCCTCCCCACCCCAGCTTATTCCTTTCCCCTCCCAGTTACCACTCCCATCATTACAGACGCAGTGTGTATTCAGGTTTCAGTTGCCTGAGACTGCAGTCGTGTGTGTGAGTTGCATTTGCGTCAATTGTTGACAAAGGCCATTGGCCAAAAGCTTTAAGTGTGAAAATCTTTTTGTTGTACCTATCTGTGACTCAGCATCTCTGCTGTATGGTGAGTACCAACTTTCCTTCTCATAATGTTGATAAAAAAGGAATTTTTTTATATCATTGCCACAGAGATGTCAAACTGAAAAATTTATTTTCGTCCTAGTACAAACATTGTTGCATTACTACAATTTATGTCTCATCTCTGTAATCTCAGGTTTTCATATTTTGCTCCTTTAGATGTTTCTTGTTCCATCCTCCGTTGATGTAATAGCAAAATACCATTTGAGGTTTCACATATGATACCGACACTTAGTATTTGTAGCTTGTTTATTTTTACATCTATTGCTCACTTGGCTCTTTTAAGTTTACTCTTGATTGCCAATGCTCTTTGTATTCCTTCTACATGAATAATCCATTAATGAGAACAATTTTTATCTTTCCAGTATCTTGTGCTGAAAGCCAGACTACTGGTGTGTGCGTAAACTGGGGTCCTCAGTTTGCCACTCGGATTGAATCAGAAGGACATACAGATGTTTGAAATGTTGTACCAGATATAAATAATTTCTTGTGGCTGTGAAACTAAACAGTTGTTTGTACTCTTATATATACAGACACTTGACCTGTTCACCAGGTGCAGAAAAGTGATTCTATTTTTTACAATGTATTTTTATGAATCTGTTGGATGATTCATGGACTTAGATTTTTCTAAAGAATTTGTACATATCTGAACATATTCTTTTTGTAACAATGTTATTTTTTATCTTTAATATTTGTTGTAATTGTTGCTCATAAAATGTATTTCTGGATATGTGGAACATAAAACAAAGAATAAGAGTGTTATGTGTAAAATCATTAGTGTTATAAATGAAATGCATTTATGACAGACTGATTTTTGCAAAACCATAAGTAAGTCTACAAAACACAAAATTCTGCCATATATTAGGCTATGGTAAACCCGTTACACATGAATGTGTAGTAACATATTAATGGAAAATGTTGTTGAAGCTCCATGTATAAATTCATCAAAGAAAGGTAAAGTATCACTGATCTCTTATTCCACTTTGAACCTCAGACTATTGGGTCAGCTGCTCAGCAAATCAAAACATCTTCATTTGTCATTCACACTATGAGATCAAAGTCTCATGCAAATCAATAAAAACAAACTGAACAAAGCCTATAAATGATCTCTCATTTTATAACATCAGGAAGACTTGAAAATTATAACATGTAAAAGGTGTGTCCTTCATCACCAACTAGGTTGAAATCATACATCATCATGTGTATGGGAAATGTAAATGATCAGATGGACATAGCAGCAGCTTCATCAAAACAGGAGGTTTGTTCTTATTACGTAAAAGCTATACAGCAAGCTGAAGAACTAACAGTTTTATCAATACTGGTGTCGCACTGCAGTGGACAATATCCAGACACCCTTGAATAGGGCTGAAATAAACACATGCACAAAGTCAGATGTTTCATTTGTTGTTTAGTGCTATATATGAGCTATGGGTTAAAGATGGAACATAATTTGAGCTGCTGAGCAAATGTCACAAACAACAGTCACCGATCCTCGAGCTTTGGCGGAAACACAGCATTTTCTTCACAATAACTGTTGTGTTGAACTAAAATGTTGATCTTTGCTTAGAATGTACTTTTATATTAGTTTCACTGACCAGCATCCAAAGATTTTTGACCATAACTAGGGAAGTGAGCAAACCATAACACTGCATATACTTTTCCTCAGTCACGTTTTAGTGTAGTGAGTTAAGTTGTTTTAATTGGTTTTTCAGTTTTACAAATTTTTGCAGGATTTTTATTTATGTCACTTGCATCAGGAGATGAAAGACTTGCAAAATAAATAAATCTATCACTTTGTAAAAAGTTTTTAGTAGTTCAAACGAAGTTAACTGTCACTTATTTCTAGAACAAATGTCTCAAATTATTCTTTCTGAATGATAACCTTGAAATGGAAAAGGATATGGAGAGAAATTGGCAATAGCCTTTTCTAAGGAACCTGCCTTGCATTCACCTTAATGAATTTGGGGAAAAAGTGGTAAACTTAATATGAATGGATGGACAGAGTTTTAAACTCAGGAGTCCTGAAAATGAGTCTACTGTCTTACATCGGCACCACCTCAAACTTCATTTGCAGGCTTCTGGTTTCCATGCATGGCACACTCTGTTGTGTTGTATGACATATTTTTTTAATTTTCATTTAATTTAGTAATCATTGTTTGTAGACTTGATCTAATCTCTGAACTGAAAATATTTAATTTCTTAACAGATCTCTCCTTCCACTGAAGAATATTCATGAAAATTTTCTACGTCATTCAACAAAGATGTGTTCTCCTATTTAAAAGAAAGTGACTTCTGAATCAGTGTTTACTCATCATCTCATTTATGAACATCCCTATATATGAAAGCACACGAATTCGGCTATGATAAAATATTCTAGCATTAAAAGCATTTTGTAAGACAGTAGGAATAATATTCTTATGACTGTGAGAAGCAGGACAGATCATCATCTCATTCATCATTTACTTAGGAAGAGACATGTGCGAAATAACATAAAATGTTCAATCATAAGTACATACCTTGGGGCTTGCAGGAGTTGGGTGAGGTGGGGGACAGGAGGGAACACCTTAAACTGAAACCTGAACCCAGTTAAGTTTGAGGCTTGTAAATTTGCCATCAGTATGTAATTTGCATCAATGTCCAAGGTTCATTCAACACCATTATCCTTTATATCAGGAAGTCAAACTCTAGTCACACATTTGTGCATAATTAGAAGTATTTATTTAATATTAACTTCACTTGTGAACAAATAAATTACATGCAATCTTTAGTCAACAAACTCCTTCTTGAAACTTCCTGGCAGATCAGGCGCAGCACACAAGCTTAATTTTCCAGAAAGTTTCAAGACAGTACACATTACCTGCAAGATGCAAAGAATTGCATCATTAATAGTTGCCTAAATAGCTCTTTAGTTCTTGTGAATGTTCTGCAGAAGAATTAAATTTATTTAATGTAACGTGAAAGTAATCAGGGCTTATTACATCTGCTTCACTGCATAATAGACACCAAAATAATTTTCTTGGTATGAATTAACTTCAGTAGCTTCTTTGTCCTTAAAGATTTCTGCTTACCCAGGTTGTTCACAAAGCCTCTTCAAATCTTCTCTTTTCACTCACAGCCTGTTGTTCAACATTTCCTGCCGCTGTAGTTCTCTTCAATACAGATCATACTTTGCCTCGTCCCACCATCTTATTCGTGGTCTTCCAATTGGTCTTCTTCCATATTTTATCCATTCCAGAGCTCTTCTCCATAGTCTTTGTTTTTCTATTCTTTTAATGTGGCCCAAACCATTTCAGCTAGTTTCTTTGCATAGTTTCTTTGCATAGTTTCTTTTAGGTGACTGATCTGAAACATGTTTCATGTTGTTTTATTTCTTAACCTGTCCCTTTCCATCTCACCCAGGATCCTACATAAAGAGTGCATCTCTGTCACTTGTTTTCTACTTAGATCTTTCTCTGGCCAGGTCCAACATTCTGATCCTTAGGTCGAAACTATCAGATAACATTATTTACAGTGTAGCAAAAAATATATTGCTACTTACTGTAAAGATGACACACTAAGCTGCAGTCTTGTGTTAAAAGTTTAACCAGAATCCAAGATAAAATATCATGAACCTTCCCAAGTTTTTCCACAATTTCGGCACTGCAGCACCAAGTGGCTCACATGTACAACATAAATACACTATCTCACATAAACTCAGCTCACACACACATGACTGCAGTCTAAGGCAGCTGCAGCTGTAACTGGAGTTTCTATTGTAAGGTAACATTATTTGTGTGTCATTATCTTTGCTTTGGGAGATGTTTTCCAATTTTTAATTGTGTATGACATGAAATAATAAGATTTTCACCAATTTTCTACCCTCTCTGAAATTTTTCCATGATGTTTATTTCCCTGGTTAGCTGACTTCCTAGATACTTGAAAGCATCTACTGCAGTCAGCCCTACCAAATAGTGATGGGTAAACAATGAACCATACTGATATGAGGAAGTGTGTGTCAGGCACTGAAAATCTAGTGCACAACAAAATACTAATGCAAAGATTCATGATAGGTCTAGCAAGCCAGTATCATACTCCCTTTCAACAATCAAACTATTCTCGGACCAAACTTCAGTGACTACTCAGCCTTAATGATGAACTCATTGGCTAGCTGAAGTAAGATTGTTAATCAACATTCAAGTGATTGCCTTTATTGTGGTTAGTTGTTGTTGTTGTGGTCTTCAGTCCTGAGACTGGTTTGATGCAGCTCTCCATGCTACTCTATCCTGTGCAAGTTTCTTCATCTCCCAGTACCTACTGCAACCTGCATCCTTCTGAATCTGCTTAGTGTATTCATCTCTTGGTCTCCCTCTATGATTTTTACCCTCCACGCTGCCCTCCAATACTAAATTGGTGATCCCTCGATGTCCCAGAACATGTCCTACCAACCAATCCCTTCTTCTAGTTAAGTTGTGCCACAAGCTCCTCTTCTCCCCAATCCTATTCAATACCTCCTCATTAGTTATGTGATCTACCCATCTAATCTTCAGCATTCTTCTGTAGCACCACATTTTGAAAGCTTCTATTCTCTTCTTGTCTAAACTATTTATCGTCCACGTTTCACTTCCATACATGGCTACACTCCATACAAATACTTTCAGAAACGACTTCCTGACACTTAAATCTACACTTGATGTTAACAAATTTTTCTTCTTCACAAATGCTTTCCTTGCCATTGCCAGTCTACATTTTATATCCTCTCTACTTTGACCATCATCAGTTATTTTGCTCCCCAAATAGCAAAATTCCTTTACTACTTTAAGTGTCTCATTTCCTAATCTAATTCCCTCAGCATCACCCAACTTAATTAGACTACATTCCATTATCCTAGTTTTGCTCTTGTTGATGTTTATCTTATATCCTCCTTTCAAGACACTGTCCATCCTGTTCAACTGCCCTTCCAAGTCCTTTGCTGTCTCTGACAGAACTACAATGTCATCGGCGAACCTCAATGTTTTTATTTCGTGTCCATGGATTTTAATTCCTACTCCGAAATTTTCTTTTGTTTCCTTTATTGCTTGCTCAATATACAGATTGAATAACATCGGGGATAGGCTACAACCCTGTCTCACTCCCTTTCCAACCACTGCTTCCCTTTCATACCCCTCGACTCTTATAACTGCCATCTGGTTTCTGTACAAATTGTAAATAGCCTTTCGCTCCCTGTATTTTACCCCTGCCACCTTCAGAATTTGAAAGAGAGTATTCCAGTCAACATTGTCAAAAGCTTTCTCTAAGTCTACAAATCCTAGAAACGTAGGTTTGCCTTTCCTTAATCTTTCTTCGAAAATAAGTCGTAGGGTCAGTATTGCCTCACGAGTTCCAACATTTCTACGGAATCCAAACTGATCTTCCCCGAGGTCGGCTTCTATCAGTATTTCCATTCGTCTGTAAAGAATTCGCGTTAGTATTTTGCAGCTGTGACTTATTAAACTGATAGTTCGGTGATTTTCACATCTGTCAACACCTGCTTTCTTTGGGATTGTAATTATTATATTCTTTGTTTAGAACTGGGTTTCCATCTTAGCTCTTGATATTCATGCAAGTGGTTCTCTTTTCTCCAAAGGTCTCTTTAATTTTCCTGTAGGCAGTATCTATCTTACCCCTAGTAAGATAAGCCTCTACGTCCTTACATTCGTCCTCTAGCCATCCCTGCTCAGCCATTTTGCACTTCCTGTCGACCTCATTTTTGAGATGTTTGTATTCCTTTTTGCCTGCTTCATTTACTGCATTTTTGTGTTTTCTCCTTCCATCAATTAAATTCAGTATCTCTTTTGTTACCCAAGGATTTCTATTAGCCCTTGTCTTTTTACCTACGTTATCCTCTGCTGCATTCACTATTTCATCTCTCAAAGCTACCCATTCTTCTTCTACTGTATTTCTTTCCCCCATTCTTGTCAATAATTCCCTAATTCTCTTCCTGAAACTCTCTACAACCTCTGGTTCTGTCAGTTTATCCAGGTCTCATTTCCTTAAATTCCCACCTTTTTGCAGTTTCTTTAGTTTTAATCTACAGTTCATAACCAATAGATTGTGGTCAGAGTCCACATCTGCCCCTGGAAATGTCTTACAATTTAAAACCTGGTTCCTAAATCTCTGTCTTACCATTATATAATCTATCTGAAACCTGTCACTACCTCCAGGCTTCTCCCATGTATACATACACTAATAAGTCAGATTCATCATGAAGACTGCTCTCTGTGACACTGGACTCCACCTGTTGGCATTAAGGGCAAATGACATGGTAACAGAAGCATCTAAGCAAAGCAGACAAGGACGGAAGGTCACTCTTATGAAGATATGGACTGCAAATGGGGAAATCCATTCAGATAAGTGAATCTGACAAAGGTTAAATAATTATTATGCAGAGCCTGTGAATGAGTATCTTGAAAACGGCAAAGGTGGTTGAATGTTCACTTGCTACTGTCGTTAGCATCCACGGAAAGATGTAGGACAGAGAAACTACCACTAGGCACTAAATGGTTGAATGTACATGACTCTTCACAGAATAAGGCGTTCAGAGGTTTGTCAGCTGTGTGAAGTAGGCATCCCCACCAAAAGAGCACAATGCTGGTGCACGCACAAGTGTTTCAGAGCACACCGTTCATCATACATTGTTCAACATGGAGCTCCACAGCAGACCATCCCCATGTGTTGACATGTTGACCCAATGACATTGTCAATTATGATTTCAGTGGGCAAAAGACCATTGGGATTGGACTGTTGATCAATGGAAATGTGTCAGCTCTTTGACTGAATCACATTTTTGCTGCACTAGGTCAATGGTTATCTAGACAAACACCGTCATCAAGGTGAAAGGTGGCTCGAAGCATGCAGCAAACCATGGACGCAGGAAGATGGGAGCAGTATTAAGCTATGGGATACATTCTTTTGCACTTACATGGGACCCGTGTCTGTAATCAAAGACACGCTGACTGCTGCAAAACCCCTGCACCCCTTCATGCTTGATCTCTCCCCCGATGGCATGTCATCTTTCAGCAGTATAATTGTTAATGTTTCAGAGCCAAAACCACGCTACAGGGATTTGAGGAGCTTTATAGTGGACTCTTGTTCATGTCTCGGCAACCAAATTTGCCTGACGTAAATCCTATGGAACCCATCTGGGTTGCTATCATGTGCCATCACCATGTACGCAAATCAGTGGCCCATTATTTATGCAAATTATATGACCTGTGCGTAGACATGTAATGCCACCTACCTCCACAAAACTACCAACAAACTATCAGATCAGTGACATATTTCTTTCTCAAGCCAGAAAAATGAACCATTAAGCAGTGGTCATAATGTTTGGCTCATATGTTTGTATATTAGGAGAAAAACAGTTAGTTTGAAAAAGGCTGTTACTCGTCTTGTATTATTCAGTTGCTGCTTTTATCAACTACTTCAAAGTATTTATGTACTGTAACTTTATACAGATCACTATCAAATGTCTATACACTATACACATCAATATATGTTTAATATTAATGCTGTTTTTTTGTTGATTTTGTGTCCCTGCATTCGAATATTCTGATAAATTGTAGGAGTTTTGGCTAATGACGCACTGTAATTTTTTTAAATTTTTGAATATCTGAGATTTTCAGTTTCCTGCCAGATGTCTGCTGGTCATCTGTTACAGATCTTAGCACCAGAATATCAAAACTCTATTCTGGACCCTAGAGGGAGATGCATGCTCTACATGGAAATTATTCCTACTGCTAGTACTGTGAATGTGAATTGCACTGTTCATTCTAAATTCACAGTTGTTAAAAACATTATCCATTAATATTTGTAGTTAACCAAAAATACTGTAAGGAAGTGTATCTACTAGATGTAAGTGTAAGATTGTCTAGACCCATGAAGAGTCATCTGCTATATGTTCAGCTATTAACTTTACACAGTATCCTTACTGCGCCCTGGTCTATATTAAATCCTCATTTCACTTTAACTGAATTGTCCCAGGAGACTGTGGCATAGGGAAGTATTGAGTGAAAGTATGCTAGCAACCCTGCTGCCTTCAGGTTAATGAAATAAGAGAGATTCATAAGTTTAAAGTAGAAAAAACTAAGCTTTTTGATTAACTTTTGTGAATGCTGAAGCCACCTCAGTTAATTATACATCTGGATGTTTACCAACTTCAGGAAACAAGATATAAATCAACAAAGTGAGGGAAATGTTAGAAACTGTCTTAATAATTACCGGTAACTATCATTAAACTTAAATATTATTTGTCATGCAAAAATTACTGACTGCACTGGTCTTCCAGATACCACTGTTACAGATCATCTAAGGCATTACTGATTTTTGAATGTTTGACATTTGTTAACACATTTTTATAATATATTAGAAAACTTGTTTCTATTAATGAGTTAAAGTGAAGAGTGATTTTCCTTTTGCAGTGCTGCAATGCTTGCTACAGGCTAAGCCACTTCCAATAAATGTATGACTACCAGTTAGGTTAATAGTGGTATGTTTTTCTGTCTAGTAGCCACCCTACCCTTCAGTATTGCTTATATACATGTACCACATGTATTTAACATAAACACTGTATAAGTGCAACTTACTGTATAAGTGGTCCATAAAACTACAATCCAGTATCCTCAACATTATTTATTGTAGAATCCTAGAACATATTCTGAGCTCACATACAATGACATATCTCAAACAAAATGACTTCCTCCATGCCAATCAGCTTAGATTCCAAAATCATCAAACATGTTGAAACTCAGCTCTCATCTTTCTCACATGGCATACTGAAAGCCATGGATCAAGGCATGTACGTTGATACAGTATTTATTTATCAGTTTCCGAAAAGCATCAACTCAGTACCACATCTATGTTTATCAACAAAAGTACAGTTGTATGGGGTATTAAGCTAAATTTGTAACTGGATTAAGGATTTCTTGGTAGGGAGAACACAGCAGGTTATCTCTGAATGAGAGTCATCTGTAGACATAGAAATAACTTCAGCTGTGTCTGAGTGAAACTTGTTGAGACCTTTGCTATTCATGATGCTCATTCACGACCTTTCAGACAATGTTAATCACAGCCTCAGATTTTTTGCAGATGATGCAGCTATTTATAATGAAATACTGTCTGAAAGAAGGTGCATAAATATTTAGTCAGATCTTAGTAAGATTTCAAAGTGGTGGAAAATTGGAAACTCCCTTTAAATGTTCAGAACTGTAAAATTGTGCTGTTCACAAAATGAAAAACTATATTATGCTATGACTATAATCACTGAATCACAGTTGGAATCTTCAACTCACACAAATACCAGGGTGCAAAATTTTGTAGGGATATGAAATGAAACAATCACACTGGCTCTGTTGTAGGTAAAACAGATGGCAGACTGTAGTTCATTGGTAGAATACTAGGGAAGTACGAACAGTCTATGAAGGAGACTGTACACAAAACACTTGTGCGACACGTTCTAAAATACAAGATGTACATAAAGTCTGAGAACACTTTCAATTATTTATTACATATGAACCAAACATTGTACAGATATCATACATATGTCATTTTGAAGAGAAATCCTAAAATTATTATTTTTTTTTTTTCCCATGTATACCGCCACAGCGTAGTTTGGTAATTTGCCGATAGTCAGAGCTAGTCGCAAACAAGGTGAGTTCAGATGCAGAGTGAGCTTCCTGTGTGTTGGAGTTCAGCAAAAACAAGTGTGCTGCAGCTGTTCAACGGATGTTTAGAACCAGTACAGTAAGAGGTAAGAAGCCACCAACAAGGAAGGCCATTTACCACTGGCACAACAAATTTGTTACGACAGGTTGCTCATGCCCAGCAAAGAGAAGCAGACACCCAGTGAGAGTGAGGTGAATGTGGAGCACGGACGAGAGACATTCATAAGGAGTCCAAAGAAATCAGTGCATGGCGCATCCCATGAACTCGAAATGGCTCCAATGACAGTGTGGAAAGTCCTGTGACAGAAGCTGTCTATGAAACCATTCAAATTGGAGCTAGTGCAGAAGCTCAATGATGATGACAAAGACAAGCATTTTGAATTTTGTTTGCAGTTGCAACAATTGAATGAGGATGGGGATGGCATTGTTGATTGCTTAATTTTTAGCAATGAAGCCATTTTTCACACTAATAGCAAAGTGAACAGGCATAATTGTCAAATCTGGGGTACAAAGCACCCACATAAATCCATTAAATTTGAGCATGATTCCCCAAAGGTAAATGTTTTTTGTGCCTTGTCACTGTAAGGGGCATTCTTCTTTGCAGAGAGCTCTGTCACTGGATGTTCCTACTTGGACATGTTGCAGCAATGGCTGATGCCTCAAATGCAATTGGACTCTCCATTCATCTTTCAGCAGGATGGGATTTCACCCCATTTTCATCATGAAGTTCGTGGGTAACTGAACATGGAGCTGCCACATCAACTGATCGGACGTGCTACAGAAGGGGGCAGCTGTTTCATCAAATGGCCTCCCCGATCACTATATCTCACTCCATGTGACTTTTTTCTGTTGGCTGGCTCTGAGCACTATGGGACTTAATATCTGAGGTCATCAGTCCCCTAGAACTTAGAACTATTTAAACCTAACTAACCTAAGGACATCACACACATCCATGCCCGAGGCAGGATTCGAACCTGCGACCGTAGCAGTCGCGCGGTTCCAGACTGAAGCGCCTTTAACCGCGTGGCCACACTGGCCGGCACTTTTTTCTGTGGGGACACATTAAAGATCTGGTGTTTGTACCACTTCTACCAAGAGATGTAGCAGAGGTCCAGGAGAGAATACAGGAAGTGACTGCCACAGTCGATGATGCAATGCTGGGATGGGTATGGCAAGAATTTGATTACCACATTGACATCTGCCGGGTCACCCATGGTTCACATGTTGAATGTTTGTAAAAAAAAAATTCAGAGTTTCTCTTCAAAATGCAACATGTATAACATCTGTACAATGTTTAGTTCTTGTGCAATAAATAATTGAAAGTGTACCTGGACTTTAAATACATCCTATGTTGCTCAAATTTGTGGGACCCATATAAATTGGACTAACATATGATATTGAATGCATACAAAGAAAGGTTTGTTCAACATGTGGGAGAATGTCATGAAGATGCTGGAAGAACTGAATTAGCATGCACTTGAAAATAGAGGCAGAGTATACTGTGAAAACCTACTTAGAAAGTTTATTGGACCAACTTTAACCATCGCTCCCACGGGAATCTTGAAAACAAGATTACATTTGTTACAGCACGCTCAAAAAATTTCAGCAATCAATCTTTCTGCACTTCATACATGACTAAAACTGGAGAAAGTGCTAATAACTAGTATGGGCAGACATATCTTCTGCCATGCACTCCACAGTGGTCTGCAGAGTAGAAATGTAGAGTAGATATAATTAAACTAATATGATTTCAAATAACCACTGATGTGGTGCGTTTCAATCTGCAGTTTCAATAAATTATCTTGATCATGTTGTTTGATGTATTTGCGTTTTTACCTGCTTCTGTAATTCTTGTTTATGTTTTATGTTGTTGTAATTGTGAAGACCATTCCTACCCCACTTCACCACAATGAATGAGCGATTTCATTGGTGACTAAAAAAATTTCTTTACTGCAGTCAGCATGGTTGCAGTTGTTTGCTCTTGTTTCTGGTTTTTCTTATGTGAGTATGTGTTAAATAAGTTAGCAGTTATTTTATGTGAATAATATATAATATAAAAGCTCCCATAGGAGTGACACCAAAAAAGGAAAATAAAGACTAATAGTGTGAACGTACCATTGGGAATAATGGGTTCATCAACACAAGCACTGGAAACTGGAATCGAGTTGGAATAATACTTACTACTCAAACCAGGATCATAATCCACAACTGTTAATCAACCGCAAAATGGAATGATACGTGAAAATACACAAGACGGGAGTACATATGCCTGACATGTAAATGTTAAGCTTCCCACCTTTTGGCCGATGCAACCTCAGCTCTGGCTCATGCAGGCTATGTTCAGTTTCACAGCAGTGTTTGGGGTCCAATAACAATGACAGATTTAATATAGTGGTTTTGCGTGTGGATTTTGCGTATGAGAAAACTGTACAGGCCATTCTTCTTCACCGAGAGCACTGTCACTGGATATTCCTACTTGGAAATGTAGTTAATCAGTCACACTGATTCTTCAAGCAGAACCATTCAACAAGTATAGAGTTTCTAACTGACATGCACTCACAAGCCAGCACTTAACTGAGAAGGACTGGTGACACATTGCTGGCAACACACACAACATGTGCTTACTGCATGCAACAATTGGTTGCAGACATTCCTCATCCCATAATTGAATTGGGTGTTTTACATAACAATCTACAATTACTTGACCTGTTCAACTGTCAGTTGGAGCCAGTACCCATAGATAGGGTATTGCCTACTGGGTCGGGACAATGTAGCCATGGCTTTCTATACGAAGATGTCTAGCACCTCTACTGTGTCATCTGTACCAGGGTGTATCAATACGATTCTGTACCTGCAACAATGTGGAGTGCAAATGGGTGCATCACGCAAGAAGAACCCTAGAAGCCATGTACTGTAGACAATATCATAGCATTGCCTGTGGAGCCACTTTTTCATAATCTGCTTCAAGATTTTCTAGCATTCACAATATCTGCCAGTGTCACCGGGAAGTGCTCACTCAATACTCAACACCACATCCGCACAGTGTTACCCGTGTGAACGTGAGTGACAGTTCCCTCAGATGTTTGGAAATCATGTAACTTAGGCAGGACATGTGTACCAGCCTGTTATTCACCTAGGAGGAAGCAGAAAACCTGCTAAAATCCACATCCAGACTGGTTGGCATACCAACCCTCATCTTTAATCCACTGGGCTAATTCGACTCAACAGTAGCAAAAATGGTGTGCTATTGAATGCAATTTACTTGCTATTTACTTAGCTATCAAGCATTTCCACCTGTCTGTTTAATGTAAACACTTTGCAATTTTTATGGGTGGTATGCTACTAGTCAATTTGAGACAGACCTCAGTTCACTGTGTCCTGCAGACAGGTTGAGTAGTTTGCAAAATTCACAACTGATGCGCATCACATAGCAGGAAAAGACGATGTGGTCGCACGCTGCCTTTTTTGCAACTGTGCCAGTTTGAACTGCATTCACTAAACTGTGCCAGTTTGAATTGCATTCACTGGGCAGAGTAAACATTGATACAACAAGAAGATTCTCTTTTGCACCATCTTAGACATGAACAGTGAACAGCACTACCACTCAGATGTGTGTCAGCACCAACTCTGCCGGACAGAACTGGTGTGATATAGTGGAAGGGAAGCAGTGTCCAGAGGTCCAATCGGGGAACTACACTCTAAAACATAAAAAAAGATGCGCCATTAAGGAATTATCTGATTGGGACACAAACTGGTAGGTGTGATATACACAATATGTAAAGCTCCTTCTCTTGAATAAATCATACAGTTTTTCTCAAATTGTACTCATATGTTTATGGGTACGCTTACATCACAGCTATCAATTTCTGTCCCATTCAGATAATTCCTTTGTGGTGTGTCATTTCTTGTCTTAAAGTAAATTTTACCTATGGAAATTTTAAAGATTGCCTCACAGTTAAACAGTGCTCTAGAGCTGTAGAAATTTATAGTACTTAATGTTTCTGATCATGTAGTTACTTATTTATGGTGTTCCACTAACATTACAGTGAACAAAAACTTTCAAGGCAAGGAAATGTTTTTAGGTCTACATCAACAAACTGAAGCATTCACCTAAAACAAATTCTGTAAACTGTAATAACAGTTAATGTTAATTTAACATGACATTCTACATGTGCTTATATAGGGGAAAACAAACTAAAAGTTAGTGACAAAGTTGTATCAAAATGAAAATTCACTCAAGAAAACTATAAGATTATGAGACAGAACGGCTGGTCAAAACACCTTCAGGAGGAAAAATTATATTGCTGTCAATAGAAACATATAAAAGTACATACACTATCCAAGTTTTCAGAACTAATAGTTCCTGATTCACAGAGAAGTAAGGGCTGAGTTAGTGAAGATTAAAAAAGAGGAGGAGGCCATTCAGATCCCAGGTTGGGGGGAAACCATCTGTTGTGTGGACAAGAGGAGACACATATGAAAAGGGGGGGAGAGAAGTGGTGACAGAGAGAGTAGGAGATCAAAGATATTACAACAGTCAGCATTGCGTCAGCTTCAGTCCAAAGATGAAAATGAATAAAGGATGGATTATGAGGAAGAGAAGTTAAGAGTAAAATTAAGAATTAGAATAAAAGGGGGGGATGGGAGCTAAGACAAAACAATTCACATGCATGTGTACACACACACACACACATAGTTTTTTGCAGTGTGTAGCTGGAGTCAGCCCAAACAAGTACTGTTCATCACATCTTTCATGTGCTGCCCAGCTTCAATAGCAATGTCAATTTTTTTCTGTTACAAGCAAATGACTTTTCGTGGAGGTCTGTTCTGACTATGTAACTAATTGGTGACAGTTTTCTTTATTGCTATATGCATTTCACTTCCTTTATTTGTGAAGCATCTTCAGTGGCCTGCAATACATGTTTCTTTTGATACATATAACAAACGTGTAATGCAACATTAATAAAAGAAGCAAAACATGTATGGCTAATAAACAAACTGACATCAATTAATTGCATAGACAGGACTGACCACCTCAAATTCTGAAGCAACTAAGGAACAAACTGAAAAAAAAGATTATTAAATCAGTATTTTATGTACTCATTTGACAGAGCAATTACAAATTAGTCCAGTGCAATATCTGTCATCAATAGGTATTAATAGGGCAGTAAAACACACAGAATAAACAGTACTCCAGCAGCAACAGTAGTGCCCTCACCTGCACTGACTCATAATGTCCTGCGGCAGCACTGCTCCATTGCTGCTGGAGTACTGATTATTCTTCTTGTTTTACTGTACTTGTTAATACATATCAAGAAACTGAGTATTGCACAAGATTAATCTGGGAACACACTACTGAATAGGCACATAAATGACTGTTTAAAAAATAAGTTTGTTTGTGACAGCAAACTAACTGATGCTTTCCATCAATTATGGTCATTGCACAAAACACATGATGAGCTGTATTTGTTTGGGCTGACTACAGCAACACACTGCAAAAAGAAAATTGCAAATAATTGCCAAAATACCAGCACAAATACGCCTGATAACTCTGAGGAGAAACACCCAATGTGTGTGTGTGTGTGTGTGTGTGTGTGTGTGTGTGTGTGTGTATGTGTGTGGGTGGGTGGGTGGGTGTGGAGGAGTATGTTAACAAGACTTAAGTCCAAGAGGATGTCAGGGTGGAGGATTAGCTGGGAGTCAAGTTCACATCTCTGGAGTTTGGGGAAAGTAGTATCTAGTGGGAGGATCCAAATAGCTCATGTCACGTAGCAGGCACTCATGTCTCTTGCGTCGTGCTGTAGAGAACATTCAGCAATTGGGTACTGGGTGCTCCCAAGACAGACAGCAATCCTTCTCATTCTGTCCTGCAAAATATTACCAAATTCCCAAATCTTACTCAAGCTGAAACCCAAGATATCTGTGACTTGAAAAGAGACTTCTCTATCCCTCTCCCGGCAGAGGTACTTGCCCATGAGCTGTATGTTGCAGAGGGGCTACATCAACTGTTGGACACACTGACACACAAAACTTTTCCTAAGGACCCAATTCCTTCTGTCCAGACTGAGCTGCAGAAAATCCTTAAAAGCATAGCCCCCTCAATATGATTTACATTTCATCCACTATAACCCCTTAACACTACTGATCCACATATCCCCACCTACTATTCATCACACCAAACAGAAATTATGCCTCAGCCATCCTGTATTCTCCTACAGTGAGTCAATGATGACACTTGCCCACATAATACAGTGACATCAGCAAACAGTCGGAGACTGCTACTCACTCTATCCATTAAATCATGTATGTATAGAGAGAACAAGTGTTGTTCTAGATGACATTTCCCTGGGGCATTCCTGATTATATCCTTGTCTCTGATGCACACTTGATATCAAATACACTGTACTGGATTCTATTATTTATAAAGTCTTTGAGCCACTCAAATATCGGAGAACCTAATCCCTATGCTCAGACCTTTGTTAACAGTTCACTGTGGCACACTGTGTTTGTCAAACACTTTCTGCAAATTTAGGATTAAAAAAACTTCCTGTTGCTCTTCATCCATGTTCCTCAGAATGTTATGCGAGAAAAGGGCAAGCCAAGTTTTGCGTGACTGATGCTTTCTTAATCTGTGCTGATTTTTGGACAGAAGTTTTAATGCCTCAAGAAAATTTATTGTATTTAAACTTTGAATATGCTCAGGAATCCTACCTTACTTTCTGCTGACCTCACTGAAGCCCAGATCCATAGCTCAGTGCACATAAAACGAATCAACAAATGACAGTGCTTACACTTTGATAACTATCATCCTTTCCACATCAATACTCCTTTCCCACAGCCTAGGCATTCACAGCAAATGCACCTGCTCGATCAATGAATTCTTTGACACCTACACCAATAACCTCACCCAGTTTTCATCTCCCTCAACACCTCATAGATCTTGCTCACAATTTATTTATACAGTTACTGACCACATAATAAAATCTTTCAATGATAAAACATTGCCAACTGGGATCTTCTGTGACTCATCAAAGGCATTTGATTACATCAGTCACAATATTCTATTAACACTTTGGAGACTATCAGGTCATGGAAAATGTCCATTTATGCTGTTACATAGTTTGGAACTTAAATAGTGGCAACACTGATGTGGAGACACTATGCAATGGGATCTACTATTGTCGCTGATAGCACACTTTGTTGACGTACCTACCTTACCTCCGAGCAAATGAACTCGCCCGTCCCATGTCACCGGCATCCACACTATCGAGGGAAACACAGTCACTTGTGGGCAAGCGGTCACTATGTTTTCGAAACAGGAACAACAGAGTTGGATCAAGATTGAATGTGCCAGAGGTCATACAGCATGACATTGTCATCAAGGTCTTCAAGACACGTGTGGGGAATTGGCATTGCCATACAAAAAAGTGGCAAGTTGGGAAAAAGCCTACAACGAAGGTTGGCAACCTGCAGCAGACTTTCATCAGGCAGGTTGTCCTAGTGTCTGAAGAAGTAGTGCATGCTGTTGCCCTGTTAGTGGACAGTGACTGACACCACACAATTTGTGAGCTTGCCCATGAAACTGGATTAGTGCATACAACTGTGCTTCGCATCCTGAAGGAACTCCTGGGCATGTGAAAAATCGCATTGTGATGGGTTCCGCATGACTTGACGGAAATGCAGAAATGTATGCATTACGACATGGCTCAGATGCACGTGGAGCACTATGAGTGCGAAGGAGAGGCTTTCCTATGACATATCATAACACTGGATGAGACATGGGCCACATTGTATGAGCCAAAACTGAAATGCCAATCCAACAAACGGTGTCACTATGGGTCGCCGCCAAAGTCGAAAGTACATCAGAGCCCCAGTATGGTGATAGTCATGGTGATTCTCATATACGAGGGTCACTCCAAAGGAAATGGACACATTTTCTTCTTTTTTAAATCCATCTTTTATTCTACATGTTTGAAAGTTTTACAGTGTGTAGATACATCTTTTAGGAGCAATATTTTCATTTCTCCACATAATTTCCATCCTTCTCAACTGCCTTACACCATCTTGGAATCAGCGCCTGTATACCTGCATGGTAAAATTCTGGACCAACCTGTTGGAGCCACTGTTTGGCAACATGCACAAGGGAGTCAACATCTTCAAACCTTGTTCCACAAAGAGAGTCTTTCAGTTTCCCAAGGAGATAATAGTCACATGGAGCCAGGTCAGGACTGTAAGGTGGGTGTTTCAGTGTTGTCCATCCAAGTTTTGTGATTGCTTCCATGGTTTTTCACTGACATGTGGCCATGCATTGTCGTGCAACAGCAAAACATCTGGCTTTTGCCAATGTGGTTGAACACGACTCAGTCGAACTTGAAGTTTCTTCAGTGTCATCACATATGCATGAGAATTTATGTTGGTTCCACTTGGCATGATGTCCACAAGCAAGAGTCCTTTGGAATCAAAAACCACCATAGCCATAACTTTTCCAGCAGAAGGTGTGGTTTTGAATATTTTTTTCTTGGGCTAATTTGCATGATGCCACTCCATTGATTGCCTCTTCATCTCTGATGAAAAATGATGGACCCATGTTTCATCACCTGTCACAATTCTTCCAAGAAATTCATTGTCACCATTCTCATACTGTTCCAAACATTCACTGCATACCGTTTTTCTTGTTTCTTTGTGAGCCACCGTCAACATTCTGGGAACCCACCTGGCACAAACCTTTTTTAACACCAACACTCAGTGTTTTGCAAACACTTCCTTCTCCTATCCCAATGTAACGTGACAATTCGTTCACTGTGATGCATCTGTCAGCAGTCAGCAATTCGTTAACTCTCTGCACATTGTCTGGAGTGTGTGCAGTACAAGGTCTGCCACTGCGGGGACAATCCTCAATATTGTCTTGCCTGCTTTTATCACGTAACCTGCTTGCCCACTGACTAACTGTACTGCGATCGACAGCAGCATCTCCATACACCTTTTTCAACCTCTTATGGATGTTTCCCACTGTCTCGTTTTCACAGCACAGGAATTCTATGACAGCATGTTGCTTCTGACGAACGTCAAGTGTAGCAGCCATCTTGAAGACATGCTGTGATGGCGCCACTCATGAGAACAGGTTGAACTAAGTTTGAAAACAAGTGGGAAGGGTGTACCTACACACTGTAAGACTTTCACACGTGCAGAATGAAAACTGTATTTTTACAAAAATAGTGTGCATTTCTTTTGGAGTGACCCCCGTATAACTGTGATGGCGTTATTCTAATGCATTATGTTCCTGCACGGCAGACCGTCAATGCACAGTATTACTGTTTGTTTTTGGAGCATCGCCTGCGAATAGCTTTACGAAAGAAGAGGTGACACTTTCTGCTCAGCCCACCCATCATTTTGCACAACAATGCGCGGGCGCATACAGCCCAACCTGTGGCTGCTCTGTTCAGTAGATGGACTGGGAAGTACTGTACCATCCACCATACTCCCAGGAATTAAGTCCTTATGACTTTGACTTGACTCCGAAGATGATGAAACCACTTCATGGCATTCGCTTCAGAACTGTTCCAGAGATTCGACAGGTAGTAAACTGCTCCATTCGCACCATAAATAGAACAGGCTCTGCTAACGGTACACTATGCCCTCCACATCACTAGCAACAGGTTCTACACAACGCTTGTGACAACTTTGAAGGACACTAACAGGCGCAAGCATGTAACCCTTTTGTATCGGTTGTGAATAAATAGTTGCCACTATTTAAGTTCCAGACCTCGTATTTAAAGCATTACTGGCACATATGTAATTGATGTATCTTCAACAGTAATACACACTTTAAAAAGATCAAGCTTCAAGATTTATTTTGCATATTAATTTAGTTCTTTGATAGATAATAAATTTTAAAATATTGATAACAGGGAGGATCATTATCCTTGGGGAGAGGGGGGGGGGGGGGGGAGGTCAGGATGGAAGATGAGAAGAGTTATTGAGCAGTGGTCTTTGAACAATAGGTGGCTCACATGTCAAGAAAATTGTGCCCCAACCTATACTTCAGCACAGACTTTTCAACACAGTGTTGTGCCACAAGCTGTGTTCATGCCTGGTCTCCAAAGCTCCAAGTGTTAAAGACTTTCTTATGAAATATGAAGTTCAGCAAATGTATGATTTAGTTTTTATTTAAGGAAAATAATGCAGAACGTTATCTTAGGAAGTTTGAACAATACAAAGAGGGACATCACATTGATGATCTGCATGGTGAGAAATTACGATGCGAGTCCCACATCGTTCAATCATTGGCCCACTACTCTTCTCCCTTTATGTTAATTATCTGCCTGTTTATTTGAATCAGAGACACAATTAGTTCTGTTTTCAGATAAGACAAACATACTTGAGAAGCCGAGCAAAGAAGCATCAACAGAGAAAATAGTAAATGATATTTTTGTGAAAGTTGCTGAATAGTTTAGCACAATGGAACTAGTATTCATCATTGAATAAACACAGTTCACCCAGTTTTTTTTACTGTAAGAGATATCTCACATCCTATTAACCTAGTATACCAACAAGAAATAATAAACAGGGTAAAAAATTTTAAGTTCCTTGTTGTGCATATTGAAGGAAACTTAAACTGGAAAAGTCATATAGTAGACCTGCTAAAATGTTTAGGCTTGGTTACTTTTGTCATAAGAATAATTGCCAACTTTGGGGATATAGAAGTCAGTAACTTAACATATGTTGCATATTTTCATTCTTTGGTGTCTTATGGAATAATACTCTGGGGTAACTGTTTGCTTGGGCATGTGTGGAATTTACACAAGTACATCCCACAGGTATCTCTTTATGCTGTTGGGTATATTAAGGATAGTAAGTCTATTCACTTATGAAATTATGTTTATCAAGAATCAATCTAAGTTTGAGAGTAACAGAGATATTCACAGGAACAGCAATAGAAGAAAAAATGATCTACATTATACTTTGATGAATCTACCTTTGGTATGGAAAGGAGTGAAATATGCAACTATAAAACCTCTTAACAATCTATCCAGAAAAGTAAACTGTTTAACAAATAGCAGAAATGTTTTCAGGTGTAGATTAAAGAAGTTTCTCCTTAACAACTCCTTCTATACCACAGAGAAATTCTTAAACAGAGATAATTAGTCATCAAAAACTACTTGTACATGGCCATATACAACTATTCTTCATTTTTTATTTAGTTGTACATAAGTATTTTATGTTTGTCTTGTTGACATATTCCACAATGTTTGTCATAAATTTTATCTACAGAACAAGTAACTATCTCACAAAACAAATCTCCTGGGTAGTATCCTTTTCTCACTATCTGACCACTCCCACTTCCAAAAAATTCAGAAGCACCCCCACCCACCCTCCCACCCTTGTAACCTAGGAGCATCCAGACCTTCAGTGATTCAACATATTACTTCTCCATGACTACGACTTCCTCAAGTGGAACACTGAAATAACAGTCTCTCTCCTTTTGTCCTCCCCAATACACCCAATGTCTCTTTCTGTCCCCCTCCCCCTACCAACCTCTGTAACATCCTAAATGACATCCCCAAATCTTTATATCTATCTCAAGGCAATCATTCCCATGTCAAAAGTACTCCTGCACCATCTCCACTACCACCTACTTCAGCTCCAGTACTGGTCTGTCCTACAATATCAAAGACAGAGCAAAACCACACACATCTTTTATTGTCTAACTTGCCACTGTACTGTGTTTTATGAAGCTGTGACCACCATTAATTTGCCTGGGCACATGACTGGGTATAGAAAAACTGTCCACCCTATAGAAAAACTGTCCACACTGGGAGCATCCAATACAAACTTGCTGATCAAGCTAAAATGAGCTGTGTGCCCGCTGAAAAGCACTGGATGTTTGGATCCTCCCACTTGAGGCTTGTACCCTTGAACTCCAGAGAGAGGATCTTGTGCTCCAGCATATCCTGTCATCCATAAATTTACCTGGACTTAACATCTGTTAACACATTCTGCTCCAACAACAAATCCCTTAACACCTACACCAATAATCTCTCCCAAGTTTTCCTCTGCATTTTGCAATGTATATTTTATATTGCCCCCATTTCCTTCTCTCTCTCTCTCTCTCTCTCTCTCTCTCTCTCTCTCTCTATATATATATATATATATATATATAAAATAGAGGGAAACATTCCACGTAGGAAAAATATATCTAAAAACCAAGATGATGTGACTTACCAAATGAAAGTGCTGGCAGGTCGACAGACACACAAACAAACACAAACATACACACAAAATTCAAGCTTTCACAACAAACTGTTGCCTCATCAGGAAAGAAGGAAGGAGAGGGAAAGACGAAAGGATGTGGGTTTTAAGAGAGAGGGTAAGGAGTCATTCCAATCCAGGGAGCAGAAAGACTTACCTTAGGGGGAAAAAAGGACGGGTATACACTCGCGCACACACACACATATCCATCCACACATATACAGACACAAGCAGACATATTTAAAGACCAAAAGGTCTTCATATTTGACCTATTAATTTCTTGTCCTCTTAATCCATTTTTTACTCTTCATAACATAATGACTGAAGCTAGAACAGTGCTTACCAATGTATTATCTTTTATCTACTCTCTTTGATGTGATCCCCTCTTCCTCCATCTTTAAGCACCATAGGTGATATTTATCTATTACTGCTTGGTCAATGTTAAGCATGACTAGCTGTATCCAGCCATGTTTTGCTGTGCCTCAGTCTGCTTAAATGGAAAAGAAAGAGTGGAGGAAACACATGTTTCTAATATGTATGAGAGTTGGATATACATCATAATCTCCTCTCCCCTATCTCTGGCCATTTCCCTCTCCCCCTTTCTTTGTCCACCTCCTCCTTCTTCTTCTCTCTGTCCATCATGTTCTCCCCGTTCTCTCTCTGCCCATCTTATGCTTATTATCAGAAGTATGATCATATGAGGTATCAAGTGAAATTTGTGACTGGACTGAGGAATTTTTGGTAGGGAGGACACAGCATGTTATCTTGAATGGAATGTCATCATCATTTGTAGAAGTAACTTCGGGTGTTTATTAACCTTGCAGACAATATTAATAGTAAAATCAGGCTTTTTGCAGATGATGCAGTTATCTATAATGAAGTGCTACCTGAAAGAAGATGTTTAAATATTCAGACAGATCTTGATAAGTTTTCAACATGTTGCAGAGACTGGCATAGTATCCTATGACTATAATATCAATGAGTCACTGTTGGAATCAGGTACCTCATACAAATACCTTGGTGTAACACTTTGTAGGGATATGAAATGGAATGATCATGTAGGTTCAGTTGTGCGTAAAGCGGGTGGCAGACTTTGATTCATTGGTAGAATAATGGAGACGTGCAATCAGTCTACAAAGGAGATTACTTATGAATCATCTTTGTGACTAGTTCTAGAATATTGCTCAAATATGTGGGACCCATACCAGATAGAGCTGATGTGGGACATTGAACATATACAGAGAAGGGCAGCATGAATGACCACACAATTGTTTAATCCACAACAAAGTGTCACAGACACATTGAATGAACTGAACTAGAAGATTCTTCAAGATAGACGTAAACTATCCTGAGAAAAACTATTAACAAAGTTTCAAGAACCAGCTTTAAATGATTACTGCCAGAATGTACTACAACCCCCTAAACATCACACACATTGAGACAGAGACCATGAGGATAAGATCAGAATAATTACTGCATTCACAGAGGCTTCAATCAATCATTCTTCCCATGCTCCATACATGAATGGAACAGTAAGAAAACCTCTGCCATGCACCTCACGGTGGTTTGCAGAGTACAGATGTAGATCCAGAACTTCTCCTCTATGTTCTCTTTCCATCTCCTCCAGCCCCTCTCTCTCCTCCTCTCTCAGTCCATCACCTCCTCTGCCCTCTCTCCGGCAATTTTTCTCCTCCTTCCCTCTCTCTCCATCTCTTCCTGCCCCCCTCTCTGTCCATCTCCACCTTCCAGTTTTTTACGTCCATTTCCTCCAGCCCCTCTGTCTATCTCCTCTTCCTCCACTCTGTCTGACCTTGAGTCTTGTTTATTGTTATTGCAAATTCAGATTCTGTAGTAGCAGTCTAATCATAAAACAGTAAGTAATTAATACAATTTACCTGTTTGCTAACAATTTTTTACTACTGTATATTTAAAAAATATATTTACATATTACAAAGTACATAGTATATATGTGTATAAATGTTTATTACTGCATATATACAGGGCTATTCAAAAAGTAGGAACAGATTTCAAACATTTATTGCTTCCAAAATACAAAAGACAGAAATACAATTCCAACTTTCCTGGAAAGAGAAAAGTTCAAATTTTTATGCATTCAATGTGAGCACTGTGTGTTACATGACAAATATAGCTCATTTTCTGCCACATATGAAGCAGAGAAATTCTCTAAGCACATCTGACATAGCCTAAATGACACCATTCCAGAAAGCTGGGTTGAAAGAGGAGGAGTAGAGAATGAACTTCATTGCTGGTGCCCCATAGGTCTCCAGATGTCACAGCTTGTGACTTCTTTGTGGGGTTTACATAAAAGATCACATTTTTATCCCCCTATGCCTTACACTTGAAAGTCTGCAACATCACATGCTGAAGTTGTGAATTTGATAACGAGAGACTGGCTGCTTCACCTGTGGCAGGAAATGAGCCACCATTTTTATATTCGTTGTGTAGCACATGGTGCACACACTGAATGCATAAAAATTTGAAGTTCTCTATTTGCAGGAACACTGGAATTGTTTTTTGTAGTTTTGAAGCAATAAATGTTTGACATTTGTTCCTTCTTGTTGAGAACCATTGTATACATAAAACATACCTGTATTAGGATTCAGTGTGTGAAAATCTCAAAGCAATCTGTCAGGAACTTTCAGAGGTTAACGATTTTGAACAAACCAACATTTAAATTTTTATGACATTTCCCCTTTTATTATATACATACCAGATAGCATTTCAGTAGGTATACAAAAACACTTGAGTATTCCAATGCACTGTTGTGTCAAAATTTTAAAACAATAGATGAAGAATTTTTGGAGATTTGAGATTTTGGAGAAATGAACATCTATGTTTGTACTTGTATAGAAATACAGGTGATCATAATTACAAATCTCCAAAAGTTTTTGACCAATTTATTTGAGAACTTGACACAATGTTTCATTGGTATATGCACATGTTTTTATTTATCTATTTCTAAATATATGTAAACTGAAGACTGTTCACAACAATAGTCTTACAGTGGTATCTTGAATGCTGTAAACGAATTCAGAAATTTTGTATGAAAAACTGTTTGCAAAATATGTATGTGGCTTTCTTTTGAATTTGAACAGCTGCCAGCAACTGCTTAAGGAGTATTACATCACACGTAGAGCCCTGCTCTGTATTCCAGAAAAGCAAGTGGAATTTACATGATAATGATTTATCTTGTATTGCAGATGTGTAAATCATAATTAACACGAACTTGATACTTATTATTAGCCACCAACAGCAATAAGGACTAAAATGTGTTAGTAGGTAAATTTAAAACAAAAAAGAAAAAGCAAAACTACAGGAGAGGCATCTGTATGGTGGGGTATTATCTACTGCGCACATTACTTTTGTTGCCCACTTTTTGAGAATTATCACTATGTATATTAGTGGCAAAAATCAGAAAATAAATCCATACAACAATGGAGAGTGACAGTATGCAAAATAGCACCATCGCATCGAGATCAACACATTGAGGGATACTCCCAAGTGCAAAGCATGTATGTCACTCAAGAATGACACAAGAACTGAAACTGAGGAAACAAAAGCAAAATTGGAAATGTGGAGCCCAATTTCCAAATGTTCCTTTACAAAGAAAGATACAGGAGAAGTGCACCAGTTTAATTTTCATACCACTCCAATGTGATAAACACATTATCATCAAACAATGGAAAATCCAGGATGGAATGTAACAATACCAGAGAAGGAAAGTTGCCACTCACCATATAGCGGAGACGCTGAGTCACGATAGACACAATAAAAAGATTCACACAATCATAGCTTTCGGCCATTAAGGCTTTTGTCAGCAGTAGACACACATACAAACACGCACACACACGCACACACGCACACACAAAACACACACACACACACACACACACACACAACCAACTTGCACACACGTCTGCAGTCTCAGAGAGCTGAAACTACACTGCGAGCAGCAGCACCAGTGCATGATGGGAGTGGTGACTGGGTGGGGGTAAGGAGGGGCAGGGAGGGGGAGGGATAGTATGGTGGGAGTGGCAGACAGTGAAGTGTTGCAGATTAGACGGAGGGCAGGAGAGAAGGTGCAGAGGGGGGAAGGGGTAAGTAGCGGAAAGGAGAGAAATAAAAAGAAATTAAAAGACTGGGTGTGATGGTGAAATGATGGCTGTGTAGTGCTGGAATGGGAACAGGGAGGGGGGTGGATGGGTGAGGACAGTGACTAATGAAGGTTGATGCCAGGAGAGTTACGGGAATGTAGGATGTATTTCAGGGAAAGTTCCCACCTGCGCAATTAAGAAAGTTGGTGTTGGTGGGAAGGATCCATATGGCACAGGCTGTGAAGCAGTCATTGAGATCAGGGGTATCATGTTTGGCAGCATAATCAGCAACAGACTGGTTTCACAGGTAGCCCTGCCTTTGATGGGATAGGTGATGTTAGTGACCGGACTGGAGCAGGTGGTGGTAGGAGGATGTATGGGACAGGTCTTGCATTATCGTCAGTGATGTTGGGAAACAGATAAAATTAAACAAAGGGACAAGTGGAATTCCTTTCAGAATCTATGCATATTTTACAGTTGATTTTCCCTCTTTATACCCACATTACACTGTAAATCTCTCCAATAAAAAACTTTTCCCAGTGACTCAAGGAAAGCTATAGTCACATGTATCTACAAGTGAGGTAGCACAAGTAATCTATTATTCAGTATAATTGACATACATCTACTGTAAAATCTTAGAACATATTCTGAGTCCAGACATAATGAGGTATCTCAAAGAGAATTTTCCCCACCATGCCAACCAAAACATCAGTCATGTGAAACACAGCTCATGCTTTTCTTACACAACATCTTTAAAGGGATAGATCAAGGTATTCAAGTGGCTGCACTATCACCAAAATGTATTTACATCAGTTCTACATACAAATACCTTGGAATAACCATTTGTGTATCCATGAACACAATGATCACTTCATTAGTGGTAGGCTTCAGTACATTGGTAGAATACTGGAAAAATGTGGTCAGTCAACAATGGAGATTGTTTACAAAACACTTGTGTGACTCATCTTAGAATACTTCTCAATTGTGTGGAACCCATGTTACAGCATTAAAGCAATCATTCTTCCCACCCTCCAAACATGATTGGAATGGGGAGAAATTCTAACATGTGGTATAATGCTGAATACCCTTTGCCATGCTCTTTACAGTGGTTTACAGATTATGTATGTTGATGTAAATGTAGATGTAGGTCACACGTGAATTAGCAATAAATTACTTTGTAAAAATTCATTCAAATCCATTGACTTCACTGTACTATGAATGAGTCATCATAAACATCATCATCAATCATCATCATCATCATTTTCTGTCTCTTGTTACACGAATGTCATGCACAAAAGTTAACTATCTTCTCCCACCACATTACATATGTTGTTCCAGATGTGTTTCCTACTCAGTTCTATTGTGCACACTTTCATCTTCCTAGCCACAGTTTCAATGGTATCCTCTCAAGCTTAGTGAAACACATCCAGAGCCTCACAGATAAACAAAAGTTAAATGAAGTCAAAATTTGTGTAAGATGAGTAATGGGTGAAGCATTCCATTGATTTAAAAGTAAAATTGTAAAAAGTTTTCATCTTATGTTAAATAAGTAAATAGATCAAAACCATCTTCCCACACTCTGTGGCAATGATAGAATCAACATGGAGTATGATGGAAAGAATGCTGAAATACTACACCTCTTTTTCCAAAATTGTGTCACTGACGTAGATTGTACTGCGGTTCCTCCTTAATCATTGTATGAATGTAAATAAGTGGCCACAGGATGGAAAAGCAACTATAACTGCTCAACTGAGGAAGGGCCACTGGAACTGACAGAACAGCAATATGAGTTTTACATTGAGTGCACGGAAGAACTTGTTCCTCTTCTAGCAGCAGTGTTTCATAGCTCGCTGGAGGAGTGAGCATTCCAGTGATTGGCAAAATGCTCAGAGTACTTTGTTAATTCAAGACCAAGAAAGCAGTAGATATTAGTGTCCAGACTGATGCCATGTTTCTTGAGTTGTGGAACACATTCGGTACAGTTCTGCACTACTCCCTAAGGAGCAAAATATAAGTGTATGGAACATTAGACCGGCTGTGTGATTGGATTAAAGAGTTTGTAGCAAACGGAGCATACCACAGATTCTATACAGAGTGAAATCTTCAAACACAAAAGTAACTTGGGGGTACCCAAAGGGATTGTTACAGGACCATAGCTGTTCACAATATATATAAAAAAATGAAGTCGATACAAGAGAAGGAAAGTTGCTACTCACCGTATAGCGAAGATGATTAGATGAGATTAGATTAAATTAGATTGATACTAGTTCCATGGATCATGAATATGATACTTCATAATGATGTAGAACGAGTCAAATTTTTCAGTACATGACATAATTAAGTTAATTTAACAACATAAGTAAGTTAATATTAAATCTTTTTTTATTTTTTTGTTTTTTTTTTATAATTTTTTTGTTTGGTTTTTTTTTTCTTTTTTTCTTAATTTATATCTAAAAATTCCTCTATGGAGTAGAAGGAGTTGTCATTCAGAAATTCTTTTAATTTCTTCTTAAATACTTGTTGGTTATCTGTCAGACTTTTGATACTATTTGGTAAGTGACCCAAGACTTTAGTGGCACTATAATACACCCCTTTCTGTGCCAAAGTTAGATTTAATCTTCAATAGTGAAGATCATCCTTTCTCCTAGTATTGTAGTTATGGACATTGCTATTACTTTTGAATTGGATTTGGTTGTTAATAACAAATTTCATAAGAGAGTATATATACTGAGAAGCTACTGTGAATATCCCTAGATCCTTAAATAAATGTCTGCAGGATGATCTTGGGTAGACTCTGGCTATTATTCTGATTACATGCTTTTGTGCAATAAATACTTTATTCCTCAGTGATGAATTACCCCAAAATATGATGCCACATGCAAGCAATGAGTGAAAATAGGCATAGTAAGCTAATTTACTAAGATGTTTATCACCAAAATTTGCAATGACCCTTATTGCATAAGTAGCTGAACTCAAACGTTTCAGCAGATCATCAATGTGTTTCTTCCAATTTAATCTCTCATCAATGGACACACCTAAAAATTTTGAATATTCTACCTTAGCTATATGCTTCTGATTAAGGTCTATATTTATTAATGGCGTCATACCATTTACTGTACGGAACTGTATGTACTGTGTCTTATCAAAATTCAGTGAGAGTCCATTTACAAGGAACCACTTAGTAATTTTCTGAAAGACATTATTGACAATTTCATCAGTTAATTCTTGTTTGTCAGGTATGATTACTATACTGTATCATCAGCAAAGAGAATTAACTTTGCCTCTTCATGAATACAGAATGGCAAGTCATTAATATAGAGCACAACTTAATCATAGCTACCACTTGGTTTAAGAATCATGAAAGAAGGTTGTATACATGGAAGAACCCTGGAGATACTAAAAGGTATCAGATAGATTATATAATGGTAAGACAGAGATTTAGGAACCAGGTTTTAAATTGTAAGACATTTCCAGGGGCAGATGTGGACTCTGACCACAATCTATTGGTTATGACCTGTAGATTAAAACTGAAGAAACTGCAAAAAGGTTGGAATTTAAGGAGATGGGACCTGGATACACTGACTAAACCTGAGGTTGTACAGAGTTTCAGGGAGAGCATAAGGAAACAATTGACAGGAATGCGGGAAAGAAATACAGTAGAAGAAGAATGGGTAGCTTTGAGGGATGAAGTAGTGAAGGCAGCAGAGGATCAAGTAGGTAAAAAGACGAGGGCTAGTAGAAATCCTTGGGTAACAGAAGAAATATTGAATTTAATTGATGAAAGGAGAAAATATAAAAATTCAGTAAATGAAGCAGGCAAAAAGGAATACAAACGTCTCAAAAATGAGATCGACAGGAAGTGCAAAATGGCTAAGCAGGGATGGCTAGAGGACAAATGTAAGGATGTAGAGGCTTATCTCACTAGGGGTAAGATAGATACTGTGTATAGGAAAATTAAAGAGAGCTTTTGAGATAAGAGAACCACTTGTATGAACATCAAGAGCTCAGATGGAAACCCAGTTCTAAGCAAAGAAGGGAAAGCAGAAAGGTGGAAGGAGTATATAGAGGGTCTATACAAGGGCGATGTACTTGAGGACAATATTATGGAAATGGGAGAGGATGTAGAGGAAGATGAAATGGGAGACACGATACTGCGTGAAGAGTTTGACAGAGCACTGGAAGACCTGAGTCGAAACAAGGCCCCCGGAGTAGACAACATTCCATTGGAACTATTGACGGCCTTGGGAGAGCCAGTCCTGACAAAACTCTACCATCTGGTGAGCAAGATGTATGAAACAGGCGAAATACCCTCAGACTTCAAGAAGAATATAATAATTCCAATCCCAAAGAAAGCAGGTGTTGACAGATGCGAAAATTACCGAACAATCAGTTTAATAAGCCACAGCTGCAAAATACTAACACGAATTCTTTACAGATGAATGGAAAAACTAGTAGAAGCCGACCTCGGGGAAGATCAGTTCGGATTCCGTAGAAATACTGGAACACGTGAGGCAATACTGACCTTATGACTTATCTTAGAAGAAAGATTAAGGAAAGGCAAACCTACATTTCTAGCATTTGTCGACTTAGAGAAAGCTTTTGACAATGTTGACTGGAATACTCTCTTTCAAATTCTAAAGGTGGCAGGGGTAAAATACAGGGAGCGAAAGGCTATTTACAATTTGTACAGAAACCGGATGGCAGTTATAAGAGTCGAGGGACATGAAAGGGAAGCAGTGGTTGGGAAGGGAGTAAGACAGGGTTGTAGCCTCTCCCCGATGTTATTCAATCTGTATATTGAGCAAGCAGTAAAGGAAACAAAAGAAAAATTCGGAGTAGGAATTAAAATCCATGGAGAAGAAATAAAAACTTTGAGGTTCGTCGATGACATTGTAATTCTGTCAGAGACAGCAAAGGACTTGGAAGAGCAATTGAATGGAATGGACAGTGTCTTGAAAGGATGATATAAGATGAACATCAACAAAAGCAAAATGAGGATAATGGAATGTAGTCTAATTAAGTCGGGTGATGCTGAGGGAATTAGATTAGGAAATGAGACACTTAAAGTAGTAAAGGAGTTTTGCTATTTGGGGAGCAAAATAACATGATGGTCGAAGTAGAGAGGATATAAAATGTAGACTGGCAATGGCAAGGAAAGCGTTTATGAAGAAGATAAATTTGTTAACATCGAGTATAGATTTAAGTGTCAGGAATTCCTTTCTGGAAGTATTTGTATGGAGTGTAGCCATGTATGGAAGTGAAACATGGACGATAAATAGTTTGGACAAGAAGAGAATAGAAGCTTTCGAAATGTGGTGCTACAGAAGAATGCTGAAGATTAGATGGGTAGATCACATAACTAATGAGGAAGTATTGAATAGGATTGGGGAGAAGAGTAGTTTGTGGCACAACTTGACCAGAAGAAGGGATCGGTTGGTAGGACATGTTCTGAGGCATCAAGGGATCACCAATTTAGTATTGGAGGGTAGTGTGGAGGGTAAAAATCGTAGAGGGAGACCAAGAGATGAATACACTAAGCAGATTCAGAAGGATGTAGGTTGCAGTAGGTACTGGGAGATGAAGAAGCTTGCACAGGATAGAGTAGCATGGAGAGCTGCATCAAACCAGTCTCAAGACCACAACAACAACAACAACAACAACAAAGGACCCAAGACCGACCCTTGTGGAACCCCATTCGTGATAGTTCCCTAGTTTGAGGAATGTGCTGATCTTTGCATATCTTTGCTGAGTCACGATACGCACAACAAAAAGATTCACACAATTATAGCTTTTGGCCATTAAGGCCTTTGTCAGCAGTAGACACACATACACACACACACACTCACGCAAACGCAACTTGCACACACGTCTGCAGTCTCAGAGAACTGAAAGCCCTAATGGTCAAAAGCTATAATTGTGTGAATCTTATTGTTGTGCCTATCGCGACTCAGCATCTCTGCTACATGGTGAGTAGCAACTTTCCCTCTCTGGTATTGATAAATTCCATCCTGGATTTTCCATTGTTTGATGAAGTCGAAAACATCATAAGCTCCATGAGGCTGTTTGTGGATAATGCTGTTGTACAAAGACACGTTGTAATGCTAGTAACTGTAGCAAAATTCAGGAAGATTGCAGAGAATCAATGTTTGATGGAAGTATTGGCAGTTACACTTAAAACAAACAAATGTAACATACTGCACATAAATAGTAAATAGGTAAAAAGATATGATTACATATAATCATTACTGGAAGCAGTCACATCCATATAATGTCTAGAAGTATGCACATGGGGTGATTCAGAGTGTAACAACCACATAAAAGCAATCGCAGGTATGGAGTAGGATGGACTGCAAATCATCTATAGGAAGCCCACACAAAAAGGATGCAAATTATAAAACCCTTGTTTGACCACTACTTGAATATTGCTTATCAGTCTAGAATCCATATCTGATAGGATTGAAAGTGGAAACACAGAAGACCCAAAGAAGACTAGCATATTTGCTTACAAGTTCATTTAGTCAGTGCAATAGCATCACAGAGATACTCTGTCAACACCAGCAGCAGTCACTGCAAGAGATGTGTTCAGCATCAAGGTGTGGTTTACTGTTAAGTACTGAGAGCATATGAAGGGCTTATTTCAATACTGGCAAAAGTCCATTACCTCCACTTCTCTGTCTATAATGCTTCTGAAATTAATGAGCCAAACAAACAGAAAGAAAGGTTCATCTCTAACAATAAGCCATATGCTTGAATATTTCTGGTATCTCAACTGCAGATTTTTCAGCACTCATTTAGCTCTAGGGCTCTGTATCTCAATATGAACAAAAGTGGACTTGTACCACTATTTAAATAAGCCCTTCATATATTCTTAGAAGAGGGAACCAGTATATTGCTTCCTTGGGCACACTTCTCAACAAGAGACCACAAAGATAATCTAGAGAGATTCAGCTCACACAAAAGTTTATCATTCTTCGCTCAAACCATTTGCACCTGTAACCGGAAAGAAGGGAGGTGACAATAGTACATAAAGTACCCTCCACCACACACTCTATGGTGGCCTGTGGAGCATGTATGTAATTGCAGATGTACATGTGGGATTGGCAGTTAACCCTGCAAGGCACCAGTTTTAATGTAATGAATGCATGTTCTTCCATCAGTATGACTGAATAAGATGAACTTGGTCTTCCAGCCAGGTCAAGTGGTTATACACCAAGAAGATGACTGCTGTGTGATCACTTGTTAAGTCCTTATCTACCTACACTCATGCATGACTAATCATTATTTAAAAATATATATTATAATTTTGACATCATGTCTTTTTATGTATGTATGCAGCTCTTGCTGTTAACAAAAATCTGTGCGGGATAAAGGCCTTTGACCAAACTTGATAGTACAACAAAGAATAAACAGAATGACAGTCATTCCTATATACAAAGTTTCTAAGAACCAGTGTGAAGTGTGGAACACACTACAGTCCCATACATACCATTCCCTTTGGGACCATGTAGTGATTTGAGAATTTCTGTGTAAATTCTAGACCCACTCAGCCTTCTACCATCTCGAACACACGATATTCTGGATATGAGTGTGGGATGATAATATCCTACCTACTGCGCTTCTCATGTTTGTGTATGCAGGTTTAAAATTAGTTGCGGAAAGAATGTAGATGTGGTCGACGAATGGCACTGACAATTACCTGTCGGGCAATCCATAGATGTTTTAGTGAGAGTGTAAGGAAGAACCATGGAGTTTATACGCAGCTTTGTGTTTATTGTGTCACTGACTATTGTTATTAAAACAAAGACAATTGAAAAAGAAATCTTGAAAACTCTTGACACAAGCTTACTATAGGCGAGACTTATTTTCTAATTCATGTTAAGAAAAGTTAAGATACCTAAGCCAACTTTCTTTTAACTGTAACTCAATTTGTTTCTAACTGTAACTCAATCTGTTTCTGACGTTCAGCTGTATGAGAGACTTAAAGGAAGTTACAAATTTATGTGGAATGTGAGAGTTTTTTTGTGTATGGCGGGCAAATACACTGTTAATTGACGAAAAATAAAGTTTGTATGTCTACTTATTTCATAAGTAGAATGACTCTAAAAATTCCTGTACCTAGTGTTATTCAAGGGAGATGATGTCGAGAGAGTTTCCAGCAGCTGGGTAGCCAGTAACGAAGAGTGGCTGCAAGTTCCAATTAAGTCACCTAGTAAAGTGTAAGGTGGTTTGGGGGAATAAACTGATATAACCTAGATTCACACTCACACTTTAAGTCATTAGAATGTTAGAATGTGGTGACCTGTGTGAAAGGACCAAGAAAACAGGAATTTTACGTAAAAAATGAGAGATGAAGCTGTTACGTGTTGCCATAGCAACCAAACATAATAAGACAAGGGAATTACTCCAAGAAATTGGAATATGTTCAAGTATCCAATGGAACAGAATTTAAATGGAAAAATGGTGAAGAAATGAAAAATTCACAACGATAAAACAGCAAAGATGATTTCGACGTATCTGCCTAAGAAGAAATACGCGTAGAACGCTTCAACCAAGAAGATCCAGTGTGGGGAGTATACAGCTCTCACACACATTGCGGGGACACAGATGCAGAAACCAACATCCAACACTGCCGGCACCAGCTGCTGTTCACTGGTGCTGACCTGCTTCCACATCATCTCACTTACGTAAAGTGAATTCTACACCGAGTGAGCATGAAACAAAGCTTGATTACTTTAGTACAAAGTGGTATAAGACACTGTTGAGTGAACTTTTATTGTGTAACTATCATATTTAAAGTTAGTTTTAAATGATTACAAGAGCTAAGTCATATAAAAGTATGGAAAATATACAACAGGTTGGGGAAACTCATGACCCAACTATAGCCATGAAAATTAGCAAAGAAGTGCCTGACTGGGCTGAGATGATAAATTTAACCAAAGCTCAGAGTCTTAAGTTAAACTCATTAAGTTCTCAATTAAATATCCAGAGTGAAGCTTTAAATGCTCAGAATGAAACTCAAAATATTTAAATGACAAATTTAGGTTTGTTAAATGCCAAAGTCGACTCTCAAAGCAAAGAATTTAGTAATCTATGCGAAGGCATGGGTGCTTTGAAGACTGAGTTTGATGCTATAAGTAATAAACTAGAGAATTTGAAAGTAGATTAAAAGAACAAGTTGACAAATTCTTTGACCACTCACATAAATCATATGTTTACTGACCTTAGTCAGAAACAGAATGATACTTTTCAAGATTTATCGAAAAAGTTAGAACTTAACATTCAGAACAAATGTAATAATGTAGAATAGGAACTTATTGAAAAGTTAAGATCTTCTGAAAACGTGTACAGCATTAAGTATAATGATGTAAGGCAGGGGTTGAATACTTTGAAAGAGAGTGTAAATAAGCAGAATGAATTAATGCCAGTCATTCAGTCGCAAATTACAGGTGTCAATACACAGGTAGATAATGTAGAAAGAAATTTCAAAGGGAAAATAGCTAACTCTGATATTATAAATGTAATTAGTTTGGAGGAGCAATTCAGAGAAATTATAGATAGAAAGGTTACCGAGAGAATAACATCTGGAAGCGTATCACTTATTCTTCTTCCGAACTCAATGATACCAGGAAGGGTATGGATGACTTGTGGAGAGAAATTAAGCTTATCCGAGATAAAACAGAAAAAATAGTAACTTCACCTGATGTTGTATTAACTAGTGATGTGGAGACTGATTTGCTATTGGGAGCTACTTCAGGGTTATCTAGACAATTCCCTAAATTTAAACTGGATGGAGAGACACATCTGACCCATTTCTTAAAAAGATTTAACCGAACTTCACCAAAAAATTGGGAAGATTTGAAGAAGATTGAATTTGCTGTGGGGTACCTTCTAGGGGAAGCCTCAGAATGGGGAACAGTAAATATTGAGAATTTTTCTTCTTGGGGAGAGTTTCAAAAGAAATTTAAAGAGAAGTACTGGTCTGCCAACTTAATAACAGATCTATGGGACCCAAAATATTACAATAAAACTTGGAGTACTACAAGAAAATATTGCAATTGGCATTTAACACTAGCAAAGTACTTAGATAAGCCAATGGAAGAAGAAGGTTTACTATGTATTTTAATTAGACGATTGCCAATCTATGCGAGAAAAGACATCTTGTGTAGTGGTTGGAAAATGATAGAAGAGTTGTTTTTTTTTGTTGATGCAATTGATGCAATAAATAAGGACCGCAATGATACTTTACACTGAAATGAAAGTTTGGACTATAAAAGAAATAGTGGGAATAATTTTAAAAAGCATGAGGCAAACTTAGCAAAAGTACACCAGTACAATAAGAAAAGTTGTAAAGACAATTATAAAAAAAAAAAAGGCATCATATTCAAATTTAGATCCGGTAGCTTCTCAAGAATTTGTACTGAGTAACCATAAAACACAAAATGGGAATGTAGTATGTCATTTTGGTAACCAACTCATAATTAGTAGTAATGAGGCAAACATTTTTTGATCTGGATCCAGTGCCAGGGCCCAGGCCGTGGAGAACATTAGGAGGCCTTAGTCCATATAAGCATGTTAACTTTACACAAAGGAATGGTTGCTGCGTGAAGAACCAAGCTTAGCTACTAGTAACCCACAACCTATAATAGCAGGGACAGTGGAAACTTCCGAGGTTACCATATTTATAGATACGGGGAGTGAGGTATCACTCATCTCAAACACATTTTTTAACTCGATAAAGAATAAACAGCACTTACCTTTATTGCCAGTGACTGGAGTATACATAATCAGGATAATGGGAACGAAAAGCAAACTTGTAAAATACGAAACTCAAGTAAATTGCAGCATTGGAAATATTTTATTACATTACATGACCTCACAGTGACAGATTTTTTTGGACCAATTCCACAAGGAAAGGGAGGAGTATCATATATTTTGGTTATCATATAATGCTGGTCAAAATGTTAAACTATGTCCTATTAAAAGAGCAAATATGCAGACGGTTATACACTGTTTACAACAATACTTTCTGGAAGTAGGTAAACCAAAACAGTTTCTTACGGATAACGGACCATGAGTAATGAATTTAGAGAATTCCTAGCATGGGAAAGTATTCAACAAGTGTTAATATCCAATCATAACCCGTCATCTAATCCGTGTGAATGAGTAATGAAGGAAATTGGAAAATTATGTCATACATACTGCCATGAAAAATATACTTCGTGGGCAATGAAAATTAAAGACTTTGAATTTATCCTAAATGAATTACCCCATTTATTGACTGGTTTGACACCTTTAGAAGTTCTAGGCAAACCTTTTATAGGAGAACCTCTAGTTAAGTGTTTTAATTGGCCTGAACAACCTAGTGTCAATTACGAAGTAAATCAGGAAATAGTTTCTAAGAATTTAATTGAAAAGGTGCTACGAAGAATAAGTAAGCATAACGAACAGGCTGTGGAACCTCAGTACCAAGTTGATGACCTGGTTCTTACAAAACTACATCTTCACAGCTCGGCTCTGAAGAAAGAGACTCATAAATTTTTCCAAAAATATGTAGTGATTCGAGAATTTCTGTGTAAATTCTAGAACCACCCAGCCTTCTACCATCTTTAACACACGATATTCTGCATATGAGTGTGGGATGGTAGAATCCTACCTACAGGCGCATCACATGCTTGTGTGTGCAGGTTTAAAATCAGTCGCAGCAGGAAAGTAGACGCGGCTGACAAACGGCACCGACAAGTACAAATCAGGCAACCCATAGATGTTTTAGTGAGTGTGTAAGGAATAACCATGGAGTTTATATGCAGCTCTGAGCTTATTGTGTCATTGACTATTGTTATTAAAACAAAGAAAGTTGAAAAAGAACTCTTGATAGGCAAGAGTTATTTTCTGATTCATGTTAAGAAAAGTTATGGTATCTAAGCCAACTTTCTTTTAATTGTAACTCAATTTGTTTCTGATGTTTAGCTGTGTGGGAGACTTACAGGAAGCTACATATTTATGTGGAATGTGAGAGTTTTATTGTGTTCGGAGGGCAAATACATTGTTAATTGATGAAAAGTAAAGTGTGTATGTCTACTTACTTCATAAGTATAATGAGTCTAAAAACTCCTGTACCTAGCATTATTTGATGGAGAAGAAGTCGAGAGAGTTTCCAGCAGCCAGCTAGCCAGTAACGTAGAGTGGCTGCAAGTTCCAAGTAAGTCACCTCGTAACGAAGTGTAAGGTGGTTTGGGGGAATAAACCGATATAACCTAGATTCACACTCACAATTTAAGTCATTAGAACATTAGAATCACAAAGACAAGATTAGACTAATTACAGCACACACACAGGCATATCAACAGTCTTTCTTCTCAGGCTCCAGACACAAATAGCATAAGCAGAAAATCTAATACTTAGTATAATGGAAGTCCTTCTATCCTCTTCATAGTTGTTTGCAGAGTATGGATATAAATTTATATAAACTGAAAACACATTCTCATAAAGCTGATTAAATATGAAATAAACAAAACATTTTATTTACAAAAACATGGCCAATATAAAAATTGCATGAGGCCTGTCATATACATCAGTAACATGTAAAATACAAACTGTACAAACAATACACTCAAAATTTTACACAAGCCTTGACTTTGAAATGCACACTGATTTGTGCAATACTTACCCCCCCCCCCCCCCCCACTCTCTCTCTCTCTCTCTCTCTCTCTCTCTCTCTCTCTCTCTCTCTCTCTCTCCAGCTCATCAATATACAGAGTCATCCCAGCTATTACTATTCAAGACAGTATTGTTGACAAAGTTCTGATATTTCATAAGATCTGTAGGGCTGGGATCAGTAGCACCAAACTTCCCACGATTCACATATTGTTTATAAATTTCAACTGATGGACGGCTTACACGTGGTGGAGAAACTTTCACTGAAGAATCCAAGGAAAATGCACTCTGCTGTATGAGACGCACAGATTTTGATGGCTGTGATGACTCCACATTATTGGCATGTAATCCCAACATAGCAAACCTGAAAAAGAAACAGAAAAAACTTAGATGAATTATTTCTCATGTGTATAAACCACACAATCTACATCTACACCTGTACTTCACAAGGTGCCGGCACTACACTGTATACCACTTAAATTTGTTTTGCAGCACTGGAAAGAACATGTTTATTTTTTTCCTCTATGCTTTATTTTCCTTATTTACTTTACTTATTGATACGCCTGTTGTGGGGATATTTAGTTCCTTGATGCCACTAAGAAAACAGATTTTTGTATTTTTAAGCATAAGAATGTTTATGGTGCATGTTACATTTGTATGAGTGATCACATAAATACAGTGCTGCAACAATATATAATAAGGTGCCTCAGTCATAACTGGCTGAACACGAGAAAGCTACCACTGCACACCTTGAACTTACTGAATATATGTAATCATAGAAATTTCTGGATGATAAACAAATAATGAAAGGAGTAAAGGTTACAACTCACCATACAGTTAAAGCATTAAGCCATTGATAGGCTCAAAAACAAGGTAAAAACATTGCTAAGCTTTCACACAATTCTACTTTTCAGGAGACACACACATTGTGGAGAGGAGAGTGTGAGTGTAGAAAGAGCGAAGCGGAGAAAAGGTGGGAGTGTACGGGAGGTTAACAGGTAAATGGGGTAGGAGGTTTTTAGGAAAGAGTGGTTCACCTATAAAGGAGACTGAATATAGGACACTAGGGTTACCTATTCTTGAGTACTGCTTGATTGTTTGGGATCCATACCAGGTCAGACTGAAGAAAGACACTGAAGAAAGACACCGAAGAAATTCAGAGGCCAGCGGCTAGATTTGTTATACGTACGTTCGAACAACACACAAATGTTGTGGAGATGCTTTGGGAACTCAAATGGGAACCTCTGGAAGGGTGACATTATTTTCAAAAAACACTATTGAGAAAATTTAGAGACCCAGCATTTGAAGATGATTGCTGAACAATCCACTGCCGCCAACATACATTGCACATAAGGACTGTGAAGATAAGATATGAGAAATCAGACCTAATATGGAGGCATACAGTCAGTCATTTTCCCCTCACTCTATTTGCGAGTGGAATGGGAAAGGAAATGGTAAGTAATGACAAAAGTTACCCTCCATCATGTTCCATATGGTGGCTTGTGAAGTTTTGATGTGGATGTGGTTGTGGAGGGAGCAAGGGAGGGGAGGGGGGGGGGGGGGGGGGTAGCAAAGTCTGGGTCACAAGGTTTACAATTTTAAAGGAAGTGTCATAAGGACAATTTCCACAGCTGTAATTCAGATAAGCTGGTATTTTGAGGTAGTGGATAAGGATGTGTGGCAAGGGAGGGAATCCTGATGACACATGTTGTCATGCAGCCATTAAGGTTACGCCTCCTTGAGTGGCTACCCAATTTCAGTTTAACATTAATTAATAATTAAACCAATTCAGATTATTCTGTAATTTCTACACCTCTCTTCCAAACATCATCTCTGTCATTATTTCACATTGTATATTTGAACAAATGTCATTTCTTGGTAACATTTTCTCCATGCTCAGTGACAACACACAAAAAGTAGTCTCGCACCAAAGGACCATCCTATAGCCTACAGAGTAAAGTCATTTTCATTTTTCAAACTGTCAATCTATTTTCCATGTACCTATGTACAACCATCCAACATGCTTATTTTTCTATTTTGTGTATTTACCTCATATTTTTCATTTTAGAGTGTACCACTCAGTTTTACCTCTAGTATTCTCCTACAGTGTTTACTCACACTTATCATTCTTAGGCATCATTTAAATTCCTTTTTCTCTCTATAGTGACATCACTTCCCAAATGATTCCGGTTCCATCCATTTACATCAATTCAGGAAAGGATACCCATTCCTGGCTAAAATTGAGTACCACATCTTGTTCCTTAAATGCTGCCTCACCCATGGAATCCCTTTCCAATGGCCTAACCACAAAATTCCCTCAATAGATTCAACAACTTCTTTCACAATAGCTGCCAAACCTTCAGATTCTGCCATTCCCTAGTCCTTACAAACCTAACAGTGGATAAACAAATTTCCATAGCAAAGGCATCTCTGAACCATCTCTGCTCCCTCTGCAAGATACTGTTATTAATCACATCAGTTACTTACACTCTATCCCCCAATCTGAACCCAACAGCTGGTAAAGAACTCCAAACAAAACTTCCAGAAATATTTCAATGTACTGTTGTCCTGCTCTTGCCTTAGAATAGCACTGTTCAGCAACACCTATCCTACAACCAGTGAGCTAACCCTGTCAACTACTCATAGCATCCAGACCCCACCTTGCTGACATCTTGCATGTAATACACACACAATATCCCACAAAACCCAAAATACAAACAGACTGAGAACACTGTTGTCAACCTACATATCAAAAAATTCAGTTCTAAAGGAGATTCATTCCTACCCAAAGGCATCACCTTCTGTACCACATAAAAATTCAGCCAAGTTGGACTGGTCGGAGAACTGTTCTCCTCCTTCTAGCCAAACTAACCAAAATCTAATACTGAACCTTGCCTCTCCCAGTTCCCATCTCTGTCCATGTGGAACCCTCTCTCAGTCCCATCCAACTACACCCTGGTTACTTCTGGAAATGCCTAACCTCCACCTTGATCCTAGCCTCCTTTCCTACATACCTCCCAAAAACACAAACCATTTTTCAGAGGAAAAAGGCTCCATCACTGTTCTGATGAACTAGAGTGGTTGCCTGATAGAAGGTATTCACCATTTGTCTGACTCTTCCATTTACAAGTTATGCCCCAGCAATCTTATTCCAAAATAAATCCCTACACAAATCCTTAGGCCTGTCCCAGAACTTCTCATTCAATTTTGTCTCCTTCCTCACCTAAACTACTCTACCCTCACCCCCTCCCCCTCCCCCTCCCCACACACACTCACTACATGCCTTCCAAAACCCAACCATCTAGGACATCTGATATCAAGAACAGAAACCATTTGCTTCCTCACTTGTTAACCATCCACACCACATTATCACCTGATTCATACTCATCACTGTTCCTGCTACCTCCCTACACACCATCATCCCCAATTCCCAAGGCTTTGTGTCTCTCAAACACTATACATCACAACATCCTACTGACTACAAACCCACCACCTGACCTTGTCCATAACCACTTTACCTTTGAGGGGAAGATACACAAACAAATCCAGAGCATGACCATGGTCATCCTCAAATGTCAACCTGTGTTGAGTATCTAATGTCCTACCCACACTTCTTTCTCTCTCTCCCTTAGTGCTACTCCACCACCCACCCAATCTACGAGATATCCTGGTCTGTCCTTATGCCACACTTACTTCCAACCTTTTAACAAGTGGGTATACTATCAAATGTAGAATAACCAGGTGTGAGATCTGTTCAGTGCACCCACCCAGCACCCTACTCCACTCCCACCACAGCTGTATTCACCCTATCAGAGACAAGGCCAAATGTTAAAGAAGTCAAATGAGTACCCAGCTCTGATGCAATTTTTGGACAGACTTTTGGGTGGTAATGACCACCACCCAACAGTTCACACAAGTGAACAGTTACTGCCAGCTTCTTTGAACAATAAAGGTGGGAATGCACATTACAACACACTCTTTGATCCCTCAATCATTCTGGCCTCAATCTCCAATAGCCACTGAAATATACTCCTTCCCTCCACTGCATGTCACGTGCATCTTGGTGTGCTTGCACGATGGAAGGATCACACATGACATTTCTATACCATCCTCTTTCTGCCCCCCCCCCCCCCCACCCTCTATTTTAGCCATTGCCACCCTACTCTCTACCTGTCTGTCCCCACTCCTTCACTGTTCTCACCCACTCCACCCAATACAATCCCAAACCCCAGTCAAGAGAGAGAGAGAGAGAGAGAGAGAGAGAGAGAGTAAGGGGAGCAGGGAGGGATGCACGCATGCTTGTGGACATATGCATGTGCATGTGTTCTGTATTAGCTGTGAAAAATGATGCTGTCCAAAAGCATAGCTACATTTTCAGCCTTGTTTCCATGTATAAATAACTTATGCAACAGTAGCATCCCTCATAAGGAATCATAGTAAACCATTGTCTTTATTCACATATTCACATGCCCATCCACTGCATTGCATACACCCTACTTGAAGGAAAACCGGAATAAGTAAAGCTACTTATTAAGAAAATGAAGTGCGACCACTAAAACAAAAGTCAGTGCTTGTTTTCCACTTATAACTGGCTGCAAGTCTAGGCAAATGAGGCCATAGTGGTGGTGGTTTTTGTAAGTTTTAGGATGCTCAGCATGACTACTCTTAGCACTGATATTGGTTAAAAATTAAAAATTAAACTAAAATTAATTACACCATGTTCCTAAAAATCTCTCTCTCTTTCTCTCTCCCCAAGACACACACACACACACACACACACACACACACACACACACACACACACACAACAAGGCAACAAGAAGAATAATAATTATGGACTTTGATCACTTCTTAAAATTTGTAATAAAACAATAACAATGGACAAGGGGGGAGGGAGTTGTTATACACATTATAGAGAGAGAGAGAGAGAGAGAGAGAGAGAGAGAGAGCATAACAAAGAGTTGGGTCCTCCTGCTGGATTAAAAAGCATTGAGTGAGTACACTGTGAGCTGCACTTCATCTCACATCTGTGCCACAACAAGGAATACCATGGCTAGATTATTAACAGTGTTTTGTCCTACAACTAAAGCCACTCTTTTGCTTACTGATGCAGGTCCTTTCAGCTCAACAAGAGAGAAACACTCTGTCAACTCTACACTTCTTTACTTTAAATAAGCTTGCTTAGATTTCTGTTTTTCCTGGTCCCGAGCCTCCTTTCTCTACTTTTGTAGAGAAATAAATGAGTTCTGTATGTTCTGAACAATGTTCTTGGTGGGATAAAATATCTTTAGAACATGAAGACTCTACTGAAATTGGCTCAGATCAGAAATTTCATCAGTGGTCATATCTCATATACCACTATGCTTTAAGAATAGTGTACAACTCAGCACTGTATATTGTGAATGATCTGGCAGGGAGATCTTTAAAAAAAAAAAAAAGAAGCAATGAGGAGAAAAGCCCATGGCCAATGTATTTCTCTAATGATGGACAGCATCCAATATCTTCAAGTATTCTAAAATTTTGTACAAGGCTGGAACAGCAGCTGTAGGATGAAATAATCTAGTAGAAATAGTAACCAACCAATCAGTTGCAAAATGTAAGGTTTATTAAAACCACCTTTACCATGATTTCAACATTTATAAAAAGGTCTTCTTCAGAAGGAAATATTGACAGCTGAATTATATGTTGCAACATACGTATGTTAAAATATAGCCAAAAGGCTATATAAAATTTCACCTCCATAATAATTAAAAAGATGAACAACAGAGTTGTCATTTGGTATTCCTCACCAATGTACTAAGTATTTAAAATACTTCCCTTCATATAAGTTATGGAAAATTAAAAATATGATGTGGACCATTAAAAAGAACACACGTTTCTCGGCCAAAAACTGAAAACCTGCTCTGTCTGACCACTGCACCATCTCCCTAAATATAATCTTCTCCCATTGTGAACTTGGTAGAAGTCTGGAAGAAGAACTAAACATGGAACAGCTGTTCACAAATAAAGAACACTGACAGGGTCCCTTTACTGCAGGCTTAATACTGTTTAAAGCTATTACAGACATTCTCGCTGAAACTGATAAACTGAGGGCTGCCTTTCTCCATTCAAAGCAATTAGATAAAACATCATGACAAAGTATCTGAAATAGTATGAGGAGGGGAACAAACATAAAAAGGCAAAAAATTATCTTCGGAAGCCTGTCTAAGGACATTACACCTCAGAGCAATATTCAAAACCTTCTCAAAGTCCAAAAGATCACCTATCAACTGATTGCCATGCACATAAGCCTGTTGTATAGAGACCTTCTGTTGACTCAACTTATCAGAGGTGAATCAGTATCCGTTCAATTCACACTGAAATTGACTAAGGTGTCATGTGTACTACATCCAGACAAAGCAGTGTTTAACCATACTCTTCAAGGTCATTCACAAGCAACCAGTGAAAACAGCAAAACTAATAGCTCAGCAGTCAGGTATTGTTCAAAGGTTTCAAGAAGGGGATCAACATAGCTTTTTTCCATGAGTCGAAGTCTTTCTCCTTCCCCCCCCCCCCCCCCCCCCACTCCATATTAAGTTAAAATGGTCAAGAAGATCTTTTCAAGTTTCTCAGTGAAGTGGTACAATACCCTGAGACAAATTTGTCATGACCTGATACTAAGCTGTGTCCAGTTCCCATAAGGCAAAGTGGTTGGATGTAAAATTATTTACAGGCAGAGCTGAAGTCTTGTCCAGCCTTTCAGCAATTACTCAGTGGCAATGGAAAGCTGTATCCCTTCTGATGGTGGTAGTGATTTGAGTGAAACGCTGATCTGGGCAATGACTCCTTGGCTGATCAGGGACTCTGATTGCTCATTATTGCACTAATTTGGAATTCTCAACTTTTCCTGAAAACTTTAAGAATGTTACTCATACATGTGATCATTTAGTGAAGTGGCTGATTTCAGATACTGCTTTCGTAATCTCTTCTTCCTCTTCTTAAACGTAGAGTAACATTTTGCCCTACTATCTGAAAATCTGCAAGGTTCTCAGAAGGTTGTTTGTTCTACAATGTTTACAGAGCAAAATGTCAGTCATTGATTGTAGAATGGCACTTGCCACAAGTTGTTCTCTATGGTGTCAGGAAGACTTGCAGCATACATGGATAACTGCCATGGTGGATCATACAGGTCATGTGATTGGCTCACCTTTGAACATTTTCTTTATGTCCCAACACATCCATTTCCTGTACAGTGTCCAATTTATGTTGATGAACATCACCTGGGTCATATTCCTTCAGGCACTGTCAGGCAGGTTTATCCACATTGGGAAGTGGCTAACAACATGTACAACATTGAGAATTTCCTACCAAATAAACCTTTATCAGTATAAGATTAAAGTGTGTGCTCTCGCCCATATCAGAAGATACAGGTGCCCTCAAATGAAGCAGCTCTCAACAGTATTAAAATTCCCAGAGGGAAAACAGTAAGGGAAGTTGTGTGATGATGTTAGTGAGAGCCTCCTGAGATACTGATTCATAAAAAGAGGCAGAGAAAGGAAACATATAGTAAACCTATAATGTACACAAACTGCTTGTAAAGTAGTTGATGGGTTGGAGATGCTAGAAGTGGTATGCACTATTAGTAAAAATGGCAAAATCCCCTTTAGCCCTCATTCATGTAATTATTTTCATGGTGGTTACAACTCCTTAGTGCAAGAGTACTAATCTTTAATATATGCTTTTTGGAGATGCTTGAGACCTACCCTGCACCAGTAGTTTCCATTCCTTCAAGTATATCCTGAAACCAATGCAGAGTGGGAACTATTGCACAGTAACAGTTTGCATCAGTTCTTTCCCCTATCTTTTTATTGTAGTGGGGGATACTGCAGTATCACATTAAGGCTGGCCTCCTCCTAACTAGAACAGTAGCAGTAGAGCATGGTCTGATGGCTCTAGATCTGGGCTTTTGATGTTCTCTTGTTTTCAATGTGATGCCATGGATCCATACTACATAATTAAAGAAATCAGGAAATTGTCATGTCATGAGTTCCTGAAATCTGTAAATTGTTTCATTTCAACAATATTGAGTACTAGAGTTAATCAGATGCATCCATGGAAACTTTTGTATATAACGAACATAGATGAGCTATTAAACTTCTGCATTTGCCACAGCTCAGAAAATATTTTCATCACAAAGCACTTGATAAAAACAGGAATCCCACCTCCCGACAGTGAAATACAGTTTGTTGGATTAAGGTACACAAATGTATTAAGCAACTTTGTCAAACTAAAACCTCACTTTTAAAGGTGTTCTCATGTGTATCATATCATGAAGTATTTTGACACTAGTGTGAATGGCTACCAAAGCAGTCAAAGTATTTCTTGCATTGGTTTTAGTACTATTCCAGTTTCCCAGTAACTGTCTATAACTCCGAGATACCTGGCAACTGGACCAGATATCAAATATTTAAAATATGTATCTTGTATTGCACCTTATACACCAAGTGACATTATTATGGAAATATGTAAAGCAATAAATGAAGTATAAAATGACATTATTTTGTTACACCATCATTTATGTTGTTGTAGAATATTGACCTTTTTCCTGTATAAAATTTGATAATGGCCTACAATCTTTTGCTCTTGCACACATATTACTTTGATTTTAGTTTCCACAGTTTTAGAAACACAAAATATAAAGAGAGAAATAGCAATTAAATAACATTTTTTGCTCAAAATGCATAGTGAAACATCAACATTTGTATGGTCTGGCAAGCAAATGGCTTTTGTTATTGACAAACCCAAGTGTAACAGTCCATCCTATTTGTCATCATTAAAATTTTTCTCAAACACACTGAACATCTTTGTTTGACAAACATGCAAAGTTTGATAAATTGTTTGATAATCTAATGGGGCCTTTAGATATATGTTCCCTCAAATAACAATGTAAGAGCTGAAGCTCACAATACAGACCCTGGCACACACCACTAACATATCACACTGCATTAACAACAGTACAGATCAGTCTCTGATCTTTCCAACAACATCTGATCTTAGAGCAGTGCTGAAAGTTTTGGAATGAAGTGATTATAATCCCACCAATGAAGACAGGGAAGGAATGCACACTATGAGGCATTTATAATGATCTGCTTAAACACTGAGTGATCCATGGTTCTGGAACAGCTGTTGAATTGCTTTTTAGTATAGGAGGGGCAATAGGAACTAAAATCATATAGACTGCTTTCCATGATTACTACAGAAGTATAATTTTATTCCTACAACTTGGTTAAGTACAATCACATACAACAATGTACCAGATGGAATTTCTACAAACACCCTTAAAATCCATTTCATAACTTCTAAAAATCTGCCTATCTCAGGGAAGTGTTCTATATAAATACTTCCTTGTTTTTGCTTGATTTACTCACCTTCCCCACCCCCCACCTCAACCAACAACACTTTGCATGGTCTCTCAATTGTATTTGTGACCAAACCACTAAGAGAAATCCATGCAACCACTTTAAGATTTAGGTTCTCCCACAAAAGAATTTTCAGTTTTCATATTGGTTTTTATTTTTCTGAGCAGTGCCTATGAAATATTGCACATTTATAAATGTAAGATGCCTAAATCTAGTCTTTAACAGTATACATCTGAGTAATAAGACTTGTAGAATCTTAGAGTAAGAGTTCTTAAGCCAGTGAACATGTTTGAATGGACCAGAAGCAGCACTCAGAAGTTCATGGGTCCTTATGGCTACCTTTATATAACCCCTTTAGTTCAGTTCTACCTTGGTTATGACTACATGCCATATGGACTGAAAAGATTTCTCTATTTCAATAACATGGACCACTTTAAAAACAACAGTGACATTCCTGATTATAATACCAGAAGAAAGAAAGACTTACACTATCGTCTACTTAAGCTATCTTTGGCACAGAAAAGGGTAAAATATGCTGCTGTAAAACTTTTTGATAAACTACCAGATGAAATAAAATGTCTGACAGACAGCAGTAACAGTTCTGAAAATAAATTTAAATCATACCTCCTTGACAACCCCTTCTATGCCACATATGAATTTTTGAATAGGATAAATAAATCAATAGATATAATACATATGTATTTTGTGCCATTTAAGTGCATGGGGTAGGTAACAAAAGTTTTAAGCTTCTTTTTTGTAAAAAAAGGACAGAAAAAAGAAAACAGCTTCATTCATGTGTGCATTTATTATGCATTTGACACATTCCACATCATAACGGTTACCATGAGATTGACCAATGGAACCTGTAACTAACTAAATAATTAATATAATAGAAGGAAACATTCCACGTGGGAAAAATTATATATAAAAACAAAGATGAGGTGACTTACCGAACGAAAGCGCTGGCAGGTCGATAGACACACAAACAAACACAAACATACACACAAAATTCAAGCTTTCGCAACAAACTGTTGCCTCATCAGGAAAGAGGGAAGGAGAGGGGAAGACGAAAGGAAGTGGGTTTTAAGGGAGAGGGTAAGGAGTCATTCCAATCCCGGGAGCGGAAAGACTTACCTTAGGGGGAAAAAAGGACAGGTATACACTCGCACACACGCACATATCCATCCACACATACAGACACAAGCAGACATATTTAAAGACAAAATTTGTCTTTAAATATGTCTGCTTGTATATGGTATATGTGTGGATGGATACGTGTGTGTGTGCGAGTGTATACCCGTCCTTTTTTCCCCCTAAGGTAAGTCTTTCCGCTCCCAGGATTGGAATGACTCCTTACCCTCTCCCTTAAAACCCACATCCTTTCGTCTTTCCCTCTCCTTCCCTCTTTCCTGATGAGGCAACAGTTTGTTGCGAAAGCTTGAATTTTGTGTGTTTATTTGTGTGTCTGTCGACCTGCCAGCACTTTCATTTGGTAAGTCACATCATCTTTGTTTTTAGATATATATTTCCTACGTGGAATGTTTCCCTCTATTATAACTAAATAATTAACTATTTTGGGTGCACTGCAGACTACAAACATCTGACTGGAGACAGTTATTAGCAGGAATAACTCCTATAATGAATCTTTGCATCATGGCATAGAAATCATATTTTCAATCTGCAGCAAGAATATACATTTCAGTCCAGCAGGAACTTCATACATTTTTTTAAATGGATAGTACATGTACGCTGGCCATACACAAGCAGTCCGCTAATCGTAGATTACAGCATAAGAATTAAATATATTAATATCATAATAAAACAACTTAGCTATGTACTAGAACTTACCTTTTGTATAGCGCAATATCAGCTTTCTTTGGATTTTCAATTTCCATCCCATAAACTTGTCTCATTGGTGGAAAAAGTGTCTCAAAAGTAATGTAGTCTGAGGAACTGTCTTTGGAGGGTGTAGGTTGTGAGTCACTTCGATGCTCTTCTTCTTCTGACTCTTCCGTATCTGATGTTGAGCTGTGTAAAAAGCCAAAATTACCAGTAATTTCCACAATACAACCACAGTATCATATAGAGGAACATAACATAGTGGAGAACATATATGTATCACTGAAAACAAGCACAATGTGTAGAAGTCTAGCAGTATCAGTATAGTATTGGCAATACAATTATCCATTTTTCATGGCTGTATTGTGGGTCCAAAAAATAGTCAGTTCTTTGAAAGCAGGAATGCAGGAACACATTTCCTTCAAGAACAACAGTTGTTTTGGTTCATTGACTTTTGCCATAAAAGAACCACTACTGAGCAGGATGGTCAATGGTTATGTTAAATAACAGGTGTTGCTGAAGAAAAAATACTTTTAGAACAGATGATAACAGAAATGGAACTAGTTGATGTTATATGAGAATCTTTTTCTTAAAAAAAAGTGCAGTAGATGGATACCTTACAATCCAACACAAATAAAAAATAAACCACTGCTAATAGTACATTCATAATGTTTGTTATACTGTTGCAATATCAATATGAGCAATATAGGAAATGAGGTTAAACTATCATTTAATTGTTGAAATGTTGCTTCTATGTACACCAAAGTGCTGCATTAACATCTTTGTTGTAATTTTTTACTATATAAAGGCTTAACAAACTAAAGCCTATGCTATATGAAAATGAAAGTTTTGTGGGAATCCAGGATGTAATGTAACAATATTTTGAGAAGGAAAGCTGCTACTCACCATGCAGTGGAGCTGCTGAGTCGTAGATTGGCATAACCTTCATGAGTCACTGTCCTCACTCATCCAGCCCCTTTTCTGTTCCCATTCCAGCACTACACTGCCGTCATTCCACCACCACATTCAGTCTTTTTATTTCTCTCCTTTTTCGTTTCCTTCACCCCCCCCCCCCCCCCCCCCTCCCCACCTCTCCCCTGCTCACAGTCTAATCTGCAGCACTTCACCGCCCACCACAACCAATATACTATCATACTATCCCTCCCCCTCCCCACTCCAGCCTCCTCCTTACCCCCACCCAGTCGCCACTCCCATCATGCTGTTGCACACAGTGTGGTTTCAGTTGCCTGAGACTGCAGTCGTGCGTGTGAGTAGCGTTTGTGTGTGGTGTGTGTGTGTGTGTGTGTGTGTGTGTGTGTGTGTGCCTATTGTTGATGTAGGCCTTAACGGCTGAAACCATAATTGTGAATGCCTATTGTTGACATAGGCTTTAATGGCCGAAACCATAATTATGAAAGTCTTTTTGTTGTGCATTTCTACTGTAAGGTGAGTAGAAACTTTCCATCTCATAATACTGAAACTTCTGTGGAACATATGCTATAGAAAAAGAATAAATAAATTTAATTATCATACAGTTAAGTAAACTGAAATGATTAAAACAACTTGTTTATTGCACTTGGTTCCCTTAGGAGATGTAACGGGAGATTTCTTACAGAACATTACAGGAATCCCATGCAAAATGATACGTAAACTTAACTTTCATATACAGATCTGCTGGGTGATTGAATGAAAATAAATATAATTTTGAAAAAAAAGAAAGAAATAAGACTAATTGTCTCCAGCTACAAAGATCTAAAGCTGGTGCCTCCAAACTCTTTAAGTTGTCCAGATCTGTTATGGCATTTTCCAGCTCACACCACCAATACAATTATGTGGTGGTTTTCCCTCTATCATAGCTCTTGAGTATTGCCTTTTTAGACTGCCTTATCATATGAGCAGTCACTGGATCCCCTTTCTTCTCATGATGTTTGTAATCCAATGTCCATTCACCAGAACATAAGACTCCTTCCTTGTTCACTGTCTCCACTCTTCTCCGTGTTTAACAGATGAAAATATTTCCCATATTACCCTTCTTTTAATGAAGTCCATCAGTTTTCAGCAAAGTAATGAGATCTGCAGCTGTTTATTCAAGAGAAAATATTCATTGCTGTTCCCAGTCTGTTATATTGGTTCTGAAGTTTCTTGTTCAGTTTCTTAAAAGTGACGATTTTTACAGTATGGGAACATTAATATCCACATCGATTCTACTGTAGATGGATGATCCCTTGTTTATAATATCAGGAATTTACGCCTAGCCTCCCTGCTTTCACTTGGAGCCACATTCCACTAATAGTACATTGCCCAGAGGTCACATGTCCACGTCCGATAGGAGAGTGGGACTGGATACGAGAATTGCATTTATGTTGCAGACATGTTCTCCAAATATCTATTGCTTCAACATCTGTAACACAAATCAGAGCCTTTGAAACTGTACGAGTCTTAAGCCCCTGTACTGAACTTGGGCAAAAGTAGTAATAGTACCAGTAGTATTAGTAAAGAGAAAGGAAAATGGAAAGGTTAGAGGTGAAGAAAGCTGAGAGATAGAAGGAGGGAGGTGACTAAGAAAAAAATTTAACTTGTAGAATAAAGATTTCAACTGTTTACTGATTGTGTGTAGTTATCTAATATACAATACTATCAATTGTTGTTTTTGCTTTTGTTGTTGTTGTTGTTGTTGTTGCAAAACAAGGGATGGGTTAAACCTTCCTTTGAGAAGCCACGAGAAGAACTGCTCCCTCTACTGTTTTATGGACTGTGTCCCACAGCCTGTTGGTGTGCAATGGAATTCTAGCAGTGGTAGTCCTAGTGAGACTGGAACATTTAGCTGGTACTCTTTCACATCTTCTGAAAAACTCTTACAGTTCCAAGTCATTTCTGTCAACATTTTGTAATTTCACCTTTCAAATTCACATTTACCATAAAACTAATCTTATTTTATCATTTACTTTCAGAATCTATGTTATAATTGCATACTGAATTGCAGGTTTTGATGCAACATTATGAAATCTTGTTCTTGGCTCTTTCTTCATATTTTCCCCCAAGTATCCTTTTATATATTCATTCATTCTATTGTATTTTAGTGTGTTTTTCTCTGAATCTGGGCTGTTGAAGTAAATTGATATTTCAACAGAGAAAACTACCAGATTGTAAGAAAGAAATTCTGGCCTAAACTCACCTTCGGGGGGCAAAATATATAGTACAGCTGACAGCCCCACATAAAAGTAAAAGTTGTACACATTGTAAATTTCAGGTCTATAATTCATGTGGGCCCCTCTCATTCTGAGTTCTGAGTGACCTACCCTTTCTTTTAACATTCCAAACTTATCTCTCTCTTCTCCCTGAGGAAGAAATTTCTAGTTCTGAAAGCTATGAAGTAGCTCATATTTACTTTGCTGCCGATCTCATAGGGACAGGAGACTGTGGCTTACTTTTACATGTTCAGCGTATGGACTATGGTAACAGTAATTGTATTCAACAGTTCATTACTCTCAGTTAACGTAAGTCACTTCCAGCTACTCTGTGTAATAAACTCAAATAGGAGAGAGAATATGAACATTTATTTCCTTCAACGGTATTGGAAGAACTAGTTACTAACCAATAACAACAGAATAATTAATTACTAAATTACAGAATTCATAGAGCATTCACAGTGTAGCAGGGAATAAGTGCGAGGCAGTGCTCCAACTGGCAGGCATATCTACTCCTTGACACAAGGTGGTGATCAGCTGATCACGCATACCAATAGCAAAATCTCACACAGTCATCACACCAGGCCCCATGTAGAAGCAGAGCGTCCACCAGGCTTGGCGTCATCTCAGAATCTTGAAGGAAAATTTACATGGTGACCAGACCTTGTTTGGCATAGTGGCAGTGGCACTGGAGAGATGGAAGGCAGCCAATTGTTTTCAGACAACAGCTGAGGCAGGTGACATGGCTGGGGAGTAGTGAGTGAATTTCTAAAACAAATGCAGGCTTTACACAGTCAGTGGAAATGGTGTGCCATTTGCCAGTGATTAAAATGTCCAATGTCTTGTCAGAATGGTCCACAACATGGTGGGGGCCGCCAGTATAAGGAGGCGTAAGGGCTGGTCTGAAGCCATCTCTATGGAGCATGGACGTGGTACTGTTAAGACAACTTCTTGGCACAAATTTTGGTTGTGAGCCATTATGTGATGCTGGCCAGGGCTGGATTTGAGAGATGCGCTATGAACTCCAGCAATGTGAATCGTCCTCCATCGAGGCAAGTATATCAACAAATTCTCCAGCTGCAGTGTCTTGCCATAAACCATGGTAAACAAATGGTAAGGCTACGGTCTACTTGGAGTCATAACACATGACCGCCGTCTTAAGAGATCTATGCCATCACTCCACCATACCATTGCTGACCGGAAGGTAGCTGGTGGCAGAATGATGGGTTGCACTGTAGAACTTTCTGAGATGCACGAGTAGCTCCAACTTGAACTGGCATCCTTGGTCGGTAGTAATGTATAGTGGATGACCATAACATGCAACCCACTGAGACACAAATGCCACTGCCAGCGTCTCTGTGGAGGTGTTGTCCACTGAGATCACTTCTGGCCAACGCATAAATCTGTCTATGATTGTTAGCAAATAGTGTTGCCCATCTGACAGCGGCATGTGTCCCATGATGTCAGTGTGAACACTGGCAAATTTCTTAGTTTTCTCTGGAAAGTTTATGATGGGCACATGGACATGGCATGAAACTTTACTACACTGTCTGCCTAGGCATGTGCAAGCCCATTGCTGGCAATCCTTCTGTAGCCTATTCCATACGTAATGCACAGAGATAAGTTTAGTGGTTGCCCTGATTCCTGGGTGACACAGGTTGCGAAGACCATGAAAGACTTGCTTGCAGAGCTCTGCTGGCACATATGGGTGAGTCTTTTGAGTGGTGGTGTCACAGAATAATTGCACATCTTTTCTTGGCACATTTATGAGTTTGAGTTGAAGCCCTGCCTCACTATCTCTGCCTGGCTAGCATCCACTACTAGTGCCAAGGATGCATCTGCCGCTGGATGAGCAAGGAGTGCAGCGTCCGCAATCCCTTTTTGGGAGCTCCAAATGCATCAGTCATTGACGGTGTCCATTGCAAGAGTGCTTTGCCTTTTGCGTTTGGACTGGTCAGTCCAGCTGTGAGTGGCTCCTGCAATTCGACTGCCTGCGGTAGGTGGCAGCAGTATAAGTTGAGCATGCCAAGAAATCTGTGTAGTTCCTTTGCCGTTACCAGATGTGGAGTATTTAATATGGCCCCAACCTTTTCGGGTAAGGTGCATGATCCCACCAATGAAATTTGATGGCCCAAGAAAGTACTTCAGTTTGATCAAACACACACTTAGAAACATTTAGGATGATACTGTGTGCGGCCAGACACTCGTGTTTCTCCAGTGTTTCTGAACAGATGAGGATGTCATCCAAGTGTGCAAAACAATTCAGTAAGCCTTGTAGCCCTGAGTCTATAAACCACTGCCACATTTGTGCCACATTGCTCGAGCTGAAGGCCATAAATAAATTTACAAACAGGCCAAAAGGTGTTATAATGGCCATTTTAGGAATCTCTTGTTCAGCAGCAGGGACCTGGGTGTACGCCTTGGCACCATTAAGCATGCTGAACACTTCTTCTCCATTTAATGTGTGACTTTAGTCTTTCAGACATGGCACAAGGTAACGGTCAGGGATGGTCCTAGCATTTAAGGCACGGTAATCACTGCATAGCTGCCATGCACCATTCTTCTTGGGTACAAGATGAAGGGGTGACAACCATGGACTACTGGACAGGCAAACGATGCCTTCGGCCAGCATGGTATCAAATTCCACTTTCACAACGGTGCATCTGACTGGAGCCAGCCATCTAGGCCTACATGGCACCAGGGGGCTTCCTGTGGTGTTGACAGAATGGACAGTATCATGGCATACCTGTTGTGGGGCACCGGGAGGCCTTGTGAGTGACGGAAACTGGTTGAGTAGTTTGGTGTACTCTCATCCTGCAACCTGGCTGACATAGCCAGCTATGTGGTGTCAGAACCTGCCCATAGACAGCCCAGTAACAGTTTCCAGCAAGCGGACGTTGGCGACACCTAGGAGCAGGAAGTAGTGCACTAGGAGATCCATCCCGATTATTGGCTCTGCCACATCCACGCCAAGGAAATTCCATGCAGAGGCACATCGAAATCTCAGATCTAGCTCCACATGTTGCATGCCGTACATCTGGATGGTGAAGCTGTTAGGCACTGACAGTCTGAAGTTTGTGACTGGGTGGCAGTTTTGCAGTTTGTCTCTCAGTAAAATACTCAAGTCCTATCCTTTGTCGAACAAAAATTTGTGATCAGCCATAAACAGGGGAGCAGAGGAACAATTTGATGCACAGACTTCTGCCTGGCGCTTAAGGTTAACATGTATGCATGGCAGATTACATTTATGTGCTTAATCACTGAACCGCTGATGATACCCACATATGTTAGATGCTTGTGAGTTACCGCATCGATGATTTCAGCCGTAAATAGAAATATTAAAAAAGGTAGGAAGATTTTTCTGTTTAGCAAAAGTGACAAAAAGTAGATTACAGAGTACCTGACAGCTCAACACAAAAGTTTTGTCTCAAGTACAGATAGTGTTGCAGATCAGTGGACAAAGTTCAAAACCATCATACAATATGCGTTAGATGAGTATGTGCCAAGCAAGATCGTAAGAGATGGAAAAGAGCCACCGTGGTACAACAACCGAGTTAGAAAACTGCTGCGGGAGCAAAGGGAACTTCACAGCAAACATAAACATAGCCAAAGCCTTGCAGACAAACAAAATTTACGCGAAGCGAAATGTAGTGTGAGGAGGGCTATGCGAGAGGCTTTCAATGAATTCGAGAGTAAAGTTCCATGTACTGACTTTGCAGAAAATCCTAAGAAATTTTTGTCTTATGTCAAAGTGGTAGGTGGATCAAAACAAAATGTCCAGACATTCTGTGACCAAAATGGTACTGAAACAGAGGATGACAGACTAAAGGCCGAAATACTAAATGTCTTTTTCCAAAGCTGTTTCACAGAGGAAGACAGCACTGTAGTTCCTTCTCTAGATTGTCGCACAGATGTCAAAATGGTAGATATCGAAATAGACGACAGAGGGATAGAGAAACAATTAAAATCGCTCAAAACAGGAAAGGCCACTGGACCTGATGGGATATCAGTTCGATTTTACACATAGTACGCGAAGGAACTTGCCCCCCTTCTTGCAGCGATGTACTGTAGGTCTCTAGAAGAGCGTAGCGTTCCAAAGGATTGGAAAATGGCACAGGTCATCCCTGTTTTCAAGAAGGGATGTCGAACAGATGTGCAGAACTATAGACCTATATCTCTAACGTCGATCAGTTGTAGAATTTTGGAACACGTATTATGTTCGAGTATAATGACTTTTCTGGAGACTAGAAATCTACTCTGTAGGAATCAGCATGGGTTTCGAAAAAGACGGTTGTGTGAAACCCAGCTCACGCTATTCGTCCACGAGACTCAGAGGGCCATAGACACGGGTTCACAGGTAGAAGCCGTGTTTCTTGACTTCCGCAAGGTGTTCGATACAGTTCCCCACAGTCATTTAATGAACAAAGTAAGAGTATATCGACTATCAGACCAATTGTGTGATTGGATTGAAGAGTTCCTAGATAACAGAACGCAGCATGTCATTCTCAATGGAGAGAAGTCTTCTGAAGTAAGAGTGATTGCTATTCACAATATACATAAATGACCTTGTGGATGACATCGGAAGTTCACTGAGGCTTTTTGCAGATGATGCTGTGGTGTATCGAGAGGTTATAACAATGGAAAATTGTACTGAAATGCAGGAGGATCTGCAGCGAATTGACACATGATGCAGGGAATGGCAATTAAATCTCAATGTAGACAAGTGTAATGTGCTGCGAATACATAGAAAGATAGATCCCTTATCATTCAGCTACAAAATAGCAGGTCAGCAACTGGAAGCAGTTAATTCCATAAATTATCTGGGAGTATGCATTAGGAGTGATTTAAAATGGAATGATCATATAAAGTTGGTCGTCGGTAAAGCAGATGCCAGACTGAGATTCATTGGAAGAATCCTAAGGAAATGCAATCCGAAAACAAAGGAAGAAGGTTACAGTATGCTTGTTCGCCCACTGCTTGAATACTGCTCAGCAGTGTGGGATCCGTACCAGATAGGGTTGATAGAGGAGATAGAGAAGATCCAACGGAGAGCAGCGCGCTTTTACAGGATCATTTGGTAATCGCGAAAGCGTTACAGAGATGATAGATAAACTCCAGTGGAAGACTCTGCAGGAGAGGTGCTCAGTAGCTCGGTACGGGCTTTTGTTAAAGTTTCGAGAACATACCTTCACTGAAGAGTCAAGCAGTATATTGCTCCCTCCTACGTATATCTCGCGAAGAGACTATGAGGATAAAATCATAGCGATTAGAGCCCACACAGAAGCATACCGACTATCCTTCTTTCCACGAACAATACGAGACTGGAATAGAAGGGAGAACCGATATAGGAACTCATGGTACCTTCCGCCACACATCGTCAGGTGGCTTGCGGAGTATGGATGTAGATGTAGATGTAGATCACGACGAGGAGCATTGGATGCATAACAAATCTGCCATCTCCGTTGATACCTACCTGTAACATGGCAGTCAGCAAGAAGTTCACTCAAGTGTTTGCTTATGGTGTTTGTTCAACAGGCCATCATTCATCTTCTGCTCCAGTGCCGTAACTTTTTCTGTCAACTTGTCGCAATCGGATTTAGCATCTGCCGAAGTACTGTTGCACATTACTGTCAGGTACAATGGTATCCTTTATCAGATCAGCCACAATGTCCAGAGGCATTTCAATCTGAGATGTAATTGTGGCCTTGACTTGTTCTGGTAGTCTGCTGCTTCATAGTATGTGTAGTAGCTTGTCCAGGACGGTGTGCTTGCCAACCTCGCTTCGTAGGTGGTGAAGGTGTTGTGAAGGCTTTTTGATACCTATATCGCACTGGGTGAGGCCTTGTCATAACCTCTCTTCCTGCAAGGTGGACGCTCGATGTACAAGTTCAGCTTTTTGTCTGTCTCCGGTGGCGCTGTTATAACATTTTGTACCTCCGCTGCATACCTGTGATCGAGCTGACTAACCATTAGTGCAAATTTGGTATAATCTGTCATTATTCCAAAACACAGAAAACTTGCCTCCACCTGTGCAAACCACAGTGTGGGGTTGCTTGGCCAAAATGGTGGAAGTCATACTGCCAGTCCTGAAGTAACGGGTGTGTCGTTATCCATCAAGTTTCTGTTGTGCAACACAATACCATCTCTTGTAACCCATATTCTTGGGCACAATCACATCAGGGTCATCAGTGTTGCTAATCTCATAGGGACACAAGACCACGGCTTATTTTGACATGCTCATCATGAGGACTATGGATGGCAGTTATTGCATTCAACAATTTGTTGCTGTGAGTTAACATAAGTTGCTTCCAGCTATTCTGTGTAATAAACTCAAACAGGAGAGAGAATATGAATATTTACTTCCTTCAACAGTAGTGTAAGAACTAGTTACTAGTCAAGAACAACAGAATAATTAATCACTAAACCACCGAATTCATAGAGCATCCGCAACACAACAAGGAATAAGCATCAGGCAGTGCTCCAAGTATCCGGCACACAAACTCCTTGACATTTGATTGCAATCAGCTGATCGTGCATGCCAAGCATGCAATCTCATGTAGTCACCACAACTTTTATTTGGGTCAGTCAACAAAGCTACACATTTTGCCTCCTGAAGGTAAGTATCACCAGAAATTCTGACTCATAATTTATTATAAATTGATATTTCACATCACAAATATCTGAATGAATTTGTCTGTTGTATTGTTTGGTTATCTACAATCATTCATACCCTTTTTATGGTATTGGCTTTCATTGTATTTGCTGAAAAATTCACATTGTAGCTTTTGATATCTTGTTTAATTTTGTCATATATCCTTGGATATGGTTTGTAGAATAAGCTCATTGTACTTCATCATCATTATATGGGATACTATTTACTTATTTTGACCAAATTGGTATTTTTGTTCCCATTCCAGTGTGATTGTATTACACAAATGTTATTTCTGTGTGACTGTATCATATAAATGTTAAAAAGTATAAAAGAAAAATCTTTGTTTAGGTCTTTGATTAATTTTTAGAAAATAATTATTAATGATTGTGATTGTATTAACCTAAACAGACTTAATGTCATTTTTTAAAAAGATCTAGCATGTCATATGGCTCTAATGTCTTCCGTAATCTTTGTCTGTTGACCTTGTCATATGGTTTTTCATAACTGAAAAAATAACAAACACAGGAAGATCTTTTCCCCACTTTTTCGAAATTACAAATATTGGCCATCAGTAGAGGACTTTCCCTTTCTGAATCCATGTTTTTCTTTCTGCAGTTTGTTTTCTTATGCCAGTTGCAATTGTGATTTAATTATGGTTCATATACTTTGTAGATGATATTCAATTGTGCCATGTCCCTGTTATTTTGAAAATCTTTCTACTGAATTTCTCATATATATCAATGATGTTCAGCATTCTCCATTCATGCTAAATTTGCTCATAGCTTTGAATATAATCTAATAGTTGTAGAAATCTCTCTTCCCATTTTAGGATTGCATAGTTTTTGCCTTCACTGTTGATACCATCAACTTCTGAGGGAGATCTCAACAGTTTTTAATAGAACAATGGCCATGGAATTCAGCAGTCACCATGGATAAACTAACTTTATCATTCTCAAGTGCTTCCACCACATTTATATTTGTGTAATGCATTGACTGTCTTACAATCTGTGTAATGTGGTTCCTCTCCACTAGTAAACATCTATTTGTAAAAAAAAAAAAAAAAAAAAAAAAAAAAAAAAAAAAAAAAAAAAAATAATAATAATAATAATAATAATAATAATAATAATAATAATAATAATAATAATAACTGATTAACCCTTCATCCAATGTAACAAATATTCTGGCCTGACATATTGTTTCACCCCGTTAATTTCTGAAAAATTTTAAATCCAAATCTTTGCACTCCAGTCATGTCAACTTTTAATCACTTAACACTGCTCAAAGCTTTATGTTTGCTTGGTTCAAGAATCCCCTCAGAATTATCAATTACCTTGTTATTTAAACACCTTAATTTATCTTGTTTGTTTTTATTTATAATGTTCCCTTAATTTCTCAGTCCAAATGTTTAATCCTTGTTTTTAATTTGGTCCAAGTACCTCATTCATTATTTTCAGACATACTATTCTGAGAGCGTTCCAATATTGTTCTCCATCATTTGTTTGGTTTCTTATACTGCTATCTAATCTTCCTCTGAAAATATCCCTAAAATTTACTGTTTCAAATGTTGTATCTTACATTTACCCCTTTCATTCTTTTATTTGACATACACCATTTTTAATATGTACCTTGGTTAATTAAATTTTAGCTATATCAAATCAGAGACCATGCATACAATTTCTCTCTTTTCTACTTCTTCTATAGCTGATGCATATATTGACAATACTACGAAAAGATTGCTACTTACCATATAGAGGGGATATTCAGTCACAGACAGACTCAACGAAAAGACTGCCACAAGCTTTCGGCTGAAGGGTGGGATTTCAAACATCTGAAGCAACCTTGACCTCAGTTAGCTACTTTTTTTTGGAATCATATTTCTAAAAGTATTGATGAAGTTCTGAGTATTGTTTGAGTAAAAGTTATACCTACTTATTACAGTAGTATAAGTATACTATGCCAGCACTCTATAGGAATGTTGTTTACATCTCTTTTTCCATGCCCCAGTATGCAGCAGAAGAATTGTATCACCTTCCACTGAAATTGTGATTGATGGGTTTATTCAGGAAACAATTTGAGCATTCTGAGAGTTGAAAATATTTGTTGCATTTCTGGTGGGGCTTTAGAGTATATAGAGCAGATAAGGAATCTTGAATACATCTTGGGATGACATGTAGTCCATGGACAATGGATGTTCTTTGTCAAAAGTTCTGATATGACAACTGGGAAAAACAGTGGTACTAGTGAGCAGTTTGCCACAGTTTGGATTCTTTTACAAACATAACACTAACATAAGTCTGAAAGACACTTAAAGACAGTTTTAATAATAAAGTCACAGAGGAATAATTCTTTTACTATACAGTGGTTAAAATGAGGCTAGCTATTATGGGGAACTGAGTTATTGTCAAGTTGGCTCTAAAGAATTTGCTTAACAACTGAATTTAATGTCATCAATCAATTTTCCAATTCTGTGTGTTGAGAAATTCCAGGTTGAGGGTCTGTGCACCATTTAGCTCAAACAAATAGTGTAAAATCCTACTACAATTTAAACTAATATATAATTATTTTAAGATTACAAACAGTTTTAATAACATCCTTTTGTGTTTTATTGTAGTTAAAAACACCTGCAGAATCCAACAACCATATTACAAATAGTATCATTAATTTATAGTACAACACTGAAGCTATAAAATCCACGTACATAGCTGAGTGACCAGTGTGTGTGTCTTTTCAATGCTCTTATCTTGTGCATACTCTTTTGTGCAACGTGACAGGACCTTGTGCCCTAGGTGCTAGATAACTAGCAACAACTGTAGGGAAAAAATACATATAGCATCTGTATGTAGTTCCCAACCTCCTCCTGCAGACATGGAAATGGATGTTAATTGTGTGTCTTCAATGTTTACGAATCATAACAAACAGTTTATCAATGTGCGAGTGATGGGCAATGAGCTCAGACTACAAGTGGATGTGGGTGCAGCCGTGACTTTACTGAATTCACAATCTTATGTGGGTTTGGTATCTTCAGCATTGTATCCTGTTACTCAACATTTGGCAAGTTACTATAAGCAGCATAATCAAATTTTGGAGCAATTTACAGCTCCCCCTAAGCATAAATATGTGGTTTGTTCCCTGCCAAAATGCACAACACTCCCGACTGCACATGGCTGCCCTACCCTCTCTCCACCTTGTCCCTGCACACTCCCCAGCAGCACTTCACTGTCCCCCACCCCTACCCTACTATCCCTCCCTCTCCCCACCCCAGCCTCCTCCTTACCCCCCACCCAGTCACCACTCCCGCCATGTACTGGTGATGCTGTTTGCAGTGTAGCTTCAGTTACCTGAGACTACGTGGGAGGGAGCGGGGAAGGGGGGGCTGCTGCACATGTCCATGGATGTGCAAGTTCTGCCCCTAATAATTGATTCCAGCCTGGGATCTCCTTCTGCTGCTGCCATCACTACTTGTAATGTCTGCCAGAGAGGCCATGGGTGTTCCAACACTCACCCTGACACAAGCCTCAGTGGAGCATCCTTTCCCCAAGGGGAGAGGGGTGCTATAATCCTTTATGTAATAGTTGTCAATGCACTGCAGCACTAGGCTGCAGGTGTGATACAGTTCAAATGTTCTGCCAATAGCATCTGCATGGACCAGCCTCCAGAGGATCCCCGTGGTAGGCCACACAACTTGTGCACACGGTACAGCATCTGCCACGCTGTCTACTGGAGGTGTCCATTTTATAACAATAATGCAGCAGGAACTCACTCTCATATTGTGTTCATACTCAGGGTTAGAAACAGCTTGTGTCAGTGCCTGGATCATTTATATATTTGTGTCTATGTTCTCAAATGTTGTTCACTTGTATGTGGATGAAGAATAAACTTTGGTTCATCATGGCCATACTGTTTTTTTTATGTCTAACAATATGATACAGAAACAGTATCTACAAACAAAGAATTTTGGTAGGGTTTTCCAAAGTGGAGAAGAGGAACATCAATGTGCTCCTCTACTGAACAGCATTGTGATGAAAAAGACAGTTTAGATACACTTTATCAAAACTGATGCAGAAGCACAATTCTCTTTAAAAAAAACAGTATCAATACCACTGTGGGCAGCTACTCTGTCATAACCGTTTTATGGGGCTAGAAAGATTCCTAGACTACAAAATTCAAGTTTCTTACACGTTAATCTGTTTACTCTAGAATTTTCTCTAGATAGCTCGTGAACATTTTTCTCTTTGTTTCAGTATGTTGCAAATTTTTAACATTTTCAGAAGGCCAATTTCGAATACTTTCAGAAAGACTATCACTTACCTTGCACTCGATGTGGTGGAACTACTAGAGCTCTGACCAGAGAGAGATGGGTTTTTCATAGAACTTCCTTTGGCTCCCATTTCTTCTCTGCGGCGTCCTGGTCGAACACGCACAGCAAATGGACTAAAGTTTGTTGTAAAATTTGGCATAAAATCCCTATAAAATAAACACCCAATAAGATTAATACATGATAAAATATACCTTTTATATCTCCCAGATTGGAGAAAGTATGAAACTAAAATAAAAGCATGAAATGCATTAGGATGAAAAAGATGGATATTTGAAATACACACAAAACAAGAACTGATCTTTCAGCCATCCACAGCAAGAACAGTACACAAATCTATGAGGTATTTACATATACTACCATTAACATTGCACAATTCTGTCAAACATATGTAACTGAGATCAGATGACAGTCTTGTGATCACTTCTCCACCCTTCCTGTCAACAGGTTTGACCTTCTTTTCAAACTATCCATGACATATTATGGTTAAAATGGACTAATTCAGCTACAAACTATGCATAGGATTTGACAGGGATTCCATCATGCCCTAGAACCTTGCTTAATTTTAATTATTTTAGGCATTTCCCAACATCAGTGACATTATTATCTACAAGGGTTGGAACTTAAATAGTGGCAACTATTTATTCACAACCGATACAAAAGAGCTACATATTTGCACCTGTTACTGTCCTTCAAAGTAGTCCCCAGCATTGTGTAGCACCCATTGACAGTGATGTGGAAGGTGTAGTACACCGTTAGCAGAGCCTGTTCTGTATGTTGATGGTGTGAAATGGAGCAGTCTACTGCCTGTTGAATCTCTGGAACAGTTCTGAAGCAAATGCCACAAAGTGGTTTCTTCATCTTCAGAATCAAATCAAAGTCACAAGGACTTAAGTCACCTGTGACCAGCTTTTCGAAAGAAGCACCGACACTTTCTGGACAATCCACACATCAATTTGCATGACAATGTGCGGGTGCATACAGCACAATCTTTGGCTGCTCTGTTCCGTTGATGGGAAGGGAAGTACTGTACCATCCACCATACTCCTTGTACTTAAGTCCTTGTGACTTTGATTTGGTTACGAAGATGAAGGAACCACTTTGTGGCACTTACTTCAGAACTGTTCCAGAGATTTCACAGGTAGTAGACCACCATTTGCACCATCAATAGAACAGGCTCTGCTAACGGTATACTACGCCTTCCACATCACTGGCAGCGGGTTCTACACAATGCTGGTGACTACTCTGAAGGACAGTAATAGGTGCAAACATGTAACTCTTTTGTATCGTTTGTGAATACATAAAGTTGCCACTATTTAAATTCCAACCCTCGTATATATCACCCATCTTTCCAACTGTGTGAGAATTAAACTGGAATAGTCATTCTGTATTTCCTTGTTAAAGGTACATTTCAAGAAGCATTTCTGCTTTTGCACTGTTATCCCCAATTTTAGATCCTGTGTTATCAACAAGTGCTTGGGCACTGACAGCATTTACGTATGGTTAAAATTTCTTCATAAACTAAATGAAGAAACAGATGTCTCCCTGATACCTAATATCGAAAGTGATGGTTTTCAAAGAAGTCACAGCGATGAATAAATTATATGAATTAGAACGGATTGCTACCCACTACATAGAGGAGGCATTGTGTGGCACGAGTCTGCTACTCAGCATCTCCTCAATGTGGTGAGCAGCAATCTATTCTAATTCAAGTTGTTACCCCATTCTAGATCTTCCACTGCTCATACAGTAATTTAGTGATATTAAAATAAGTGAATGGCTACTTGTGTCACAGAAATCAGAGGAGAAAATGCATAGCAATAAGAAATAACAAAAAATTATTAGTAAATCATATATTTAGAATTGCAGTGGGCTTGATGAACAAAGGATTAGATACTGTGTGTATGGATATACAAATGGACAACATGGGGGTATGATAACAAACTGGAGAAACTGAAAGTAAAAGACTTGATCTTGACTGAGAAACAGGTACATCGGATGTGGGATGTGATGCCATCAGCAATACTAAAATGAATAAGACTGCCACAGGGAGATAAAAAACAGATAGAATGATATGAAATGGGATAGCAATTGTTACAGTACAACTGTTTCTCTCCAGCACGATCTTTCCTAGTCCTCCCCCCCATTCTATGTATCCTACACTTTCCCATTAATGACCACAGCCAAGACTGTTACTCATCCCTGTCAAATAGCAGAATTGAAAAAAGTGGTATTATGTGCGTGAATTATATGTGCTAGTTTGTTAGCTCTGAAGAAGGACTTTGAATGCTTAACAATTTTTCTGACTGTTCCCAGAGCCTCTTCAATTTGCTGAGCACACATATATTTCATTCAATGTGAAATTTTCCATTGCTACATTTAGTAACAATTTAAAAAAATATTCACATCATCTTTAATCAATATTTCTCCTCATTTTTCTTTCCTTTTCTTTTAATTTGGAGAAATGGGAAACGTTTGTGCATCAGACCAATAAATGGCAAATATTCAAAAATGATTATTACTTACCTTACAGAATGGCTAATTTTGAAAGCAAAAGTGCTGCACAGTACACTCAGTTCATGGGGGCGATAATAGTCAGCATAACTGTCAACAGCTTCATCATGTGGACTTGAAATGGGTACTAACTGACGGCAGCGTTTATTCACTTCTTCATATGCACGTGGAAGGAACTGCACTGCACTTGTATCCCACCACTGGCTGCGTGCACGTTTATTTGGAATGTCTAGCTTGTGATGCAAATAGTAGTCAGTTGCCATTTCCCATATAGGAGGCCGACTCTCATCAGGTACAAATAACCCCAGAAACAGGTTGATTGTATGTTGTTTCTCTGCATCTGTACATAAATATTTTGCTCTATTTAATTAAATAATTATATATCACAACTATGGCAAGTATGAAATATAGAATTACATAAAAAATACTACACAGGAAACAACATAGTGCAATGGTTATAAGAAAAAGTCAGTTTATGGAAGAGGATGAAATGAGAAGCAAGAAATATCAAGTACTCTACCATACAAGGAACTCTGTTTACAGTATAATAAACACAGATAAAAACTTTCATACTATAATAAAGTGATGTACAACACAGATTAGAGTACCAATAATGACAGGATGGTTTTCAACAAGAACTAGCAATTCATACTGAAAGCATGTCTGTTGAGTACACACAGAAACTACCCACAGAGCAGAGCAGTCAGCCTTAGTAGAGAGTAGTCCTATTTGTCCTTACATAGAAAATTTCAATATTATGCAAATAGTTAAGTCACATAACCTTCCAGATATCACAAATGCTGAATGATAAAAATTTGCTGGAGGCAGAAATTAAGTCTGTGACAGGAACTTTGACAGCCAGCAACTATAACCACAACAGCATTTCTGATAATGCACAGTTTGCATCATTGATTCCCCTTCTCAGAAAGCAGGGACCTGTTATTTTCGAGTGGACTGTAGGTTCTTGCATCTAGATCTAGTCAATTGTCCTTCATGTAGTGGCACTGGAGGTTCCTCGCATTCAGGTAGTGGTCTCACATTCCTGCGATCACTGCAGTATTAAAATAGGGTTACTCTCAATACGACAAAGTGATTTTTGAACAGGTATTCATGTACCTAGCATCATAAGACTTTTATCTTCGATTTGCACTTCAGAACTGTAATAGGATTTCACAAAAATGGTGTGGAAAACATATCTATGCTTTTGTCTCCCCAATGCAGGATCATCATCCTTGTAAGGTGACACTAGACTAGTGACATGCAATTCAGTATGTCTAAAGTAGCAAATTAATAATTTTTTTATAATTTAATCTTCTGGATAGATATAAAAATCCACTTCAGGTTGTCTGATTTGTTGCTTAGAGGTGGTTGTTTGGCAATATTGCATTCACAATGGTTATCCTCGGTGTCCAAGGTCCATCGTTGATTGGTGCCAATGATTGACAAACCTGTTCTTGAATTACTAATTAGTGATGCCACTTCCATTCTACACTGTTACGTCTGGATATCTGACTTCCACACTAACTCTTCTTTGACTGTTTGCTATGTTAGCCATATGAGGTGACTACCACTGATACAACATTTAAAAGTCTCTTGAATGCCTTTCTGCTACTCTTTTTCTGGTACATTGCCTTGTTATGTATGCACATCCTTCAAAAACAGTGATCAATAGTTATCCTTAGCCACACCATACACTAGGTGTAGAACTTTTCCAGCTTGTATCATGTCTGGGTTCACTGTCTAATGCCACCACGAAATTTTCAGTATGTGCTGCCTCCCTCTAGTGTTCAGCACTATACTTCAGTTAATCTTTGGCTGTTTCTGAAACCACTGCTGGGCTGTACTGTTCAATTAAAAGTAGACACTGGGAAAGCACCTAATGTTCATCTGCTTACATACTCCACAAGCTGCCATATGGTGCACAGTGAAGGGTACTTTATATCTCTAATAGTCACTCCATTTCCCATACCAGTCACAAATAGAAAGAGAGAAATGGCTGTCCATATGCTCCCACACAAGCCCTAATTTCTCTTATCTTGTATTGTAGATCTTATTAGAGATGCCTGCTGGTTGCATTAGAACCATTCAGCTGTCTGTTTCAAATACTGATTCTCTAAATTTTCGGAATAGTGTTTCATAAAAAGAATGTCTTCTTCCTTCCAGGGATTCCCATTTGAGTTCAAGCAGTATCTCTGTTAATACTTGGGTGCTGGACAAACCAAGCACTAACAAAACTAGCAGCCCACCACTGAAATGCTTCTGGTTCTTCCTTTAATCAAATCCGGTGGAGATCCTGGACATAGCATTACACAAGAAAGGGTTGCACAAGTGTTCTGTAGGCAGTGTCCTTTATAGATAAGCTACACTTTCCTAGAATCCTCCCAGTAAAATGAAGTTGACTATTCTTCTTCCCTACAATCAACTTTACATGCTTGTTACATTTCTTGTTGCTTTGCAATGTTACATTTAGAAATTTATTGGACACAGCTGTGTCAAGCAGCATATTACTAATACTATATTCAAACTTTAGAGGATTGTTTTCCTATTCATGTGCATTAACTAACACATTTACATATTTAGAGCAAGCTGTCATTCATGAGACCAAGCACAAATTCTGTACAAATTATCTGTATCACCCTACAGTCACTCACCTATGACACTTTCCCATACACTATGGTGTCATACACAAACTTTTGCGGAATGATGCTCACCCTCCCCAAAAGACTGTTTATAGGTAGAGAGAGAACAAGAGTGGTCTTATCAGACTTCCCTGGGCACTCCTGACGATACCTTTGTATCTGATGAACTCTCACTGTCCAGGACAACATACTGGGTCAACCCAACTGTTGTATTTAGAGACAAGGTCAAATCTCTTTAGCCATTTAATTGGATTTAGTCAGGGCATATTAAAACCACTGCTGGATGCCTATTGCACATCTGACACACTGATGCTTTTGTATCTTTTCACACCTTAGCAATACAAACTCTTAGAGGAAGGTACTGTTTGCATTCAGTTTCCATGAAGATGGTGGCTGGGTAGCCTTACTACAGCCACAGTGATATCCATGTGTGAAACATCCAATGTTGATATGATAATCCACACCATGTCATGTGCTTTGAATTGTCTCCAATCCAGACTAGAATGTATGTGACAGCTGACACACAGTGTGAATATCCTTTGTGCTAAACATTAAAAAAAATGTATCTTCATCAATATTTGACACATAATGGTCAGCACTCACTGAACTTGTTCTTGGTCAAGTCATGACACATTGGTGGCTGGGTAATGGATTCCTCCAATGAGTCATCAATAATGGCAGTTTAGCATGATTCTCCATCAAAGGCACTAGGTCATTATTCCTGAATAGGTTCAATTATCCCTATGCAAATATCCTTACATGAGAGTTGTGGCTGTTCATGGCAACTGGTGACCTAGAGCACTCCTCCTTGTCCACATAGTATAATCACAATTATTGCTAGCATATTATGTCTTTCGTGAGGCTAAGTACTGTTTAGCATTTGATTAGGGCTTCACAGTTTAACTGAGCATCCAGGCTGTTGACTAGAAATTGTTTCATTGGAAACGGGTGGGATAAGTATGTCTGTAATGGTAGACAATCACCCTGAATAACTGTTGCATGAACTTGCTGGACTAGATTCATCAATGTGGAGCTCCAATCTTCCATAGTCTATTATTGCTTGTGATGCCACAAGAAATCTCATCCAGGGACAACATTATGACTGCATTCTAGTAAAATGAGAAATTCTGAGTTTGTGTTCTGTGACTAATGTTTATTCCAACAGCACAGTTTCCTTTCGGTGAACTTATTTTACATTTGTAGCCTTCAGAACCGTAATTTTGGATCTTGAGAGATATTCTTCTACAGCTGGAGTTATGAGAAAATAATGTTGATGTGATTTCCCAACATCTTGCCAACAGTCAATCATGCAGGATTTTTGTTTCTAGTAGAATCAGCTCATACTCATTCAGTCTTCTGGAGTCATATGCTCAGGATATTAACAGCACATCACATTCTTTTGTAGAATGTTTCTCTTGTAGTGTACTCCACTGGGTATGGATGAGCGTCTCAGTGACACTTTCACACATACTAAACAAACTCATGATGAAACACTCCACTCTACTTTGGATCTTTTATGTTTCAGCTGTCTGAGACTGCTGAGTATTACTCAAGCATCAGTCAAATGAGTGTTTTATACACTACCACTTTAGTAGGTGGACTACATGTAACTGAGGAATCTTTCAATAAATATCAGTCAGGCATCTACTTTCCTACGATTAGTTTTACGTGGTGATTCCAATTTAAATCACTAAATATGCACATTGGCTGATATTTAAAGCATGTGACTGCTGTTTGGCAATTGTGTCACCATAAAATAATGGGTCTTTCTGCCTATTTTGTGCAATACATTACACTTGTTTATGTTGAGGGTCAACTGCTACTTGCTGCAACAAGCATCTAAATTCTGCAGGTCTTCCTGCATTCCACTACATTTTTCTACACTACACTGGGGTATGCCTGAAGTTACCTTTACTTGTGAACATTTCTATCCATTAAGAATGACATACTGTGTTCTATTTGCCAGGAACTTTTCAATCTAAGCACAAAGATTGTCTGATATTCCATAAGTACACTTTTTTTTCATAGGTGCCAGTGCGGAATTGTATCAAATGCCTTCTAGAAGTCAAGAAATGCAGCATCAACTTGGGTGCCAGGATCTATTGCCTTTGTGGTCTTGTGAAAAAGAGGGCAAACTGGTTTTCACAGGATCATTGTTTGTGGAATTCATGTTGATTCCTACTAAGGAAGTTTTAGGTCTCCAGAAAAGTCTTAATGAGCAATCATAAAACATGCTTCAAAATTCTACAAAAGACTGATAGCAGTGATATAGACCTATAGTTTCGCACGCTTGTTTAACCACGCTTCTTGAAAACAGGAATGACAACATTTTTCAAAATATCTGAAATGCCTCTTTCTTCCGGTGATTAAAGACCACAAATGAACTCTGTACACTCTCTTCAAACTAGCCAGTGGGCCCTATGTCGTCTTTTCCGAACTTGCCATCACCGTATGCTCAGAGCCTACACTCGCCAGTCTCTGCCACTGCCCATTTAACTGGAAACTCCTTACCTGAGCCTGTTGTTGGTTAAAAATAGTCTATAACAGTGTAGAAAGGAGAGTAAGCACACAAGGTCACAACTACAACCGAGAACTTGCATCACTGCTGCTACATGCGCAATGATTGGGTAAGACGATTATTATCTGTTAGCACTATCACTATATCCCTATTATTGTTTCACTGATACTATGTCACAAATCATACAATATTATTAATTTTAAAGTCACATTAGACTTTATTCTATGTCATTATGTAATTGTTACATAATTGTTACATCACTGTTGTTTGGTTCAGGCCTAACTAAACACAAATACGTAAAGATGGTACAAAGCCTAAATGCTTTTGACCTTGCTTGATTTGCAACTAGCAGTGTGTAGGAATTCAAATGGTTCAAATGGCTCTAAGCACTATAGGACTTAACATCTGAGGTCATCATTCCCCTAGACTTAAAACTACCTAAACCTAACCAACCTAAGGACATCACACACATCCATGCCCGAGGCAGGCTTCGAACCTGTGACGGTAGCAGCAGTGCGGTTCTGGACTGAAGTGCCTAGAACCTCTCGGCACAGCGGCCAGCATGTAGCAATTGCCCACAGTGGTACAGAGATGGTGGAGATGGGAGTCGGGAAGAGACTGTATGCATATATCTTGAGAATGGGTACAGTTACTCCTGCAAGGCTGCTGGACCCCCCCCCCCCCCCCCAAAGACAGTGACCTCTGAAGAGGCTAAAGCTAATGTGGCTCTGGTGTTAACACAAAGTCCCAAGAAGTCACTGAGACAGTACCAAAGGGAATCCAGATTATCATATAATTTGAAGGGCATCGACTGGAGGCCATGGGAACAACACATAGTCCAAACATTGTCACTGGAGGACTCTGATGTTAGGCTAGAGTTTGTTAAATTCCTGTTACAATGGGTGGAAGAGGAACCAAATGTCATAAATTTCCATAACAGCTATTATTTGGCCCCTAGCAAAAGGAATCTTAAAGCTGCAATTGAGAAACTGCAGTCAGTTTGTTCATCCCATCATCACAAAGTGGGGTGATGTGGACAATGTGCACTCTATGCAAGGTGACAAACCTCTCCACTTTGCAATGATTTCATGATAATGGCTTACATTGCTATTCCAGACTGTGTTATTGGACGTCAAAAAATTGTTAAGTGGTCACTGAAGAATCCAGACTTGACACAATTAGTCTTCTTTCTCTGGGGATATTTGAAAGAGAAAGTTTATGCCAGAAATCTGTACGATTTGGACACTTTGGAAGCAGTGAAGGGGTAGGAATGATATGATACAACGGTCTGTCAGGAATAGTGAAGAATAGCTAACAATTACACTGACATACACAGACTTTCGACAAGACACCAAGTATGTAATGACAGTATAAGAAAACAGGAGATAGGAATGAAATGTATTTTCTGAACAGTGATTAAACACTGTATTAAAATAAATTTACAGTAGTCTCTGAAAAAGTTACAGAAGTGAATGATGTGTGACACAACATGCTATTAGTCTGTAAACATAAGTTGCCTTGACCAGAAGAATACACGAACTGATACACTTGGCTTACTAGTATATATCAACAATATTGTTCCATTAAGGTTGTAGTGTACCTTGTGCAGTATAGAGGTTTCTTTAGCATGCCTTTTCATGGCTGCATGGTAAAACCCAGAACAGAGTAATTTAATACAATACTACAGGTCAAACTAGGGTCCTTCAAGAGGTTACTAATCACGAAGAGTGAAATGAACAAAGTCATCACCACCCGGTGACAATACCCAGTGGCTATGCCCTTTTGTCTCTACTGGGATGAGATGCTGCTGTTGAAGAAACAATTGTCAGAAAATTCTCATAAATATCTCCCAAATAAGACTCTCACTCTCCTAAGTATTCAGTTATTATCAGATATCCTCACTGGCATTCTCCGTACACGACGGTATCAAGGTACGTACATGATGCCACCACTGCTGTTTTCATTAACTACTGACTTTGAGATGGTTACTGCTGCACATGAAGTATCTAGCCATCTACCAAGGACTTCATCTCTAGTAGTAGCAGCTAACTGTCTGTGCTGGGACAGTATGTAGTTGATTTCACCTTTGCACCACTGGGTCTTTCTGTGGGTGACTACCTCCTGCTGGCAGCTCCCTCTGTAGTGGAACGTCTGTTTGAGCCCAACCTTGGGGTGGCCTGATCGCTCTGTCTCTGTGCATTGGTTCCTGGAGGCTTCCATTGAAGCTGATTATTGCCCAGGACAAGCACACATCTTCAATGTCAATCATGCTACGGTTTGAGTACCATTCACTCTGCGCTGCATTCCGTAACCCTGGGCCAGCCAGCAGTCTGAACGAGGCTGACCTCCATCAGGTGCAGTGCACAGTCTCTGCTAGTTATGGCCATCCTACTGACTCCAATGAGTGATGTTGCTCACACACACCACTGTTCAGGTATAGCTGCTGACAATGGCTCACAGGGCTCTGCAGCCCACTACGTCATCCTGGGGTCAACAGTGAACAAACACCTATGCTTAACATGAATAAAAGTCTAATTCAACCTTGGGTGTCTTACTATCATTCCGTCACTTGCTTCCAGTAACCATGACCACTCTCAACCCATGTCCTGGCCAAGGGGCTTGACCTTCACATAGCTGTCTCCCCCACCAGCATGAAGGTCACGCCTCTGGCCTCTGCAGAACCAATAAAATGTCATCCACAACATTGTGGTCCAGGCTACTGTGTTGCTCAACCTACAGTGCTGAAAATCCTCTCACCAGACTTACTTAAGGCTAGAAAAAACATTATGCTCTTAGCTACACATGCTAGGGAAGATACTCTCTTTTCAAGTTCTTTCCATCATTCAATAATATTTTTCTGCCTTTACACCCTTTACAGTAACAGCAACTTAGAGCTACAATGATACTTCATGATGGTTGTTCACATGCTCCAGACTTCTCTCATTCTTCTGGAACATCAACAGATGCAGCAATTCATAGGCCTGTTGTACTTTTGTGTGAACTACGAGTGACTAGAAAGAACAGAGTTGCAATGTGGAGCAACATTCACACCTATGATGTTATGAGATTGCAGAAATATTTACACACAGAGCACTAACCTTTTTGGAAACATTCTCTGTCTACAGTGCTCAGCGACGAAAGATCATGATATGGGGGACATGAAAATGAAGTGATCTTGTGGTACAAATGTAGTTTGATCTTATTCCTTCCATTCTGTAACTCATGTACCTTAACTGAAGTATAGCCACGGCATCAATAATTCATTAGGGCTCAGATGATCATCCAGAAGTTTACACAACCAAAGAAGTGTCAAGAGGAGAGTAGGATGATTGTCTTGTTCTAAATTATTGACAGCTTCTTTGAATGGCATGATGAACACCAGGATCTGTTAGAAAAGGTACTGACTTCATTAATTGCTCAGGAATACACAAGGACTTCAAACAGCAGAACAAGCTCTGATAAAATGTTAGTTGCCATTTTTGCCTCACTGGGAAATGAGGTGGTTCTCCCAATGCCATGTTTAATAAATAATAAATACTGTCACTGTAGTGTAGGTTGTTTTACATGCATCATCCATCCAAATATTGGTTTGGAAAAAAGTTCTTTTACTGGCAATAACAACAATAACTCATGGTACCAGCACCTTTTTAATAAAGTCTGCAATCATATGAGGTAGTACAGCCTCCATCTCAACTTCACAATCCACTTCAGTTCCCACAGATATGAATGCTTGTGCTACCTTTTTGAAATGTGACCAATGAACCATACTGAAGACTATGGTCTTTGTGGCAAATGAGTGCCACTGAATCACAAGAAGTTCCCTTTTCGGTCACAGTGATTAACAGTGATATTACTCTGTGTCCTGTTTTCAAGCACATATGTTTCCTCATGATGGAGGTGGAGTAAACAAGACTATAACCATTTTGTTAGCATTGGATGAACTTTGTATGTTTTCCATCTGAAACATGAACTATAGCATTGAACTTTTTTCATACATCACACTTTCTATTCTCGAGCACATTTGCAGCTGTGTACATGCCACCACTTAATTTTCATATCACATCATCCGCAGTCTCACAAGACACAGTTTTATTAGAGGCCACCTGGTCCAAGAAGTAGGTTGTTTTCTCCTTGTGAGTGCTACACTACAACACCAAGATCATGCTCTCAGCTTCCCTAGTACATCATGGTGGACAATGGTGCAGCACATACTGGTAGACAGGTGGCAGCTCTGAGGACAGCAGTTATGAATGAGACATTCTTTCGCCACATTGGCACTGCAGATGGCAGACTTGCTACACAGTGGTAACGGCAGCATGCACACATTGGCTGCTCTGGAATCACTCTAATACAATTTTAAAGAAACTGTTGAGTAAAGCAATTTGATTCTCTCATATCTTACAGTCTTATTCATCAAGATCATGTTAAACTACCTATGTTTTCATTAATGGCCATAGTTATTGTGATAATTCGAAATTTAGTAACCCAATTCATGAAATTCAAACAGTCTGCAATACCAAACAGGGATCATTATTAGGTCATACATTGATGCATACGAAATGTAGCTGATGTACCAAAATTTTCTTAAAACCTATGACAACATCTATATTTGTCTTCCAACTCAATGAAATCAACTGTATGGAGTGCACTCACTTCCCCACACCGTGCTCAAAATAATGTTGTGAGAATAACTATTTAAACATCCATTGTATCTCGTAAACGGTTCAAGATATTGAAATGAGTTTTTGGTAAATGATAGCAAGCAAGGAGGAGAGTACTTTGCCATGCAGTTAATATGCAGAACTTCCTTGTCTACCACTATATACAAGTAACTACAGACTTCTTCTATACCATGATGCTATTTTTTATGGGCCATGATAGCTGGTAAAATGGGACTGGGTGTGGGTTTGCAAAAACGTAAGTGAAGAAATTGCACATTTATTTTTATACAAAGAATGGTCTTTTTTGTAAACTATTGACCTGACTTGTCCTCAATTGCTTATTTAGGGCTACTGTTGCTGTTTCGGGGTCCTACTGTAGTTGCAACTGCATTAGCATTTTAGTGAGATGAATCTCTGTAAACTGTACTGTGCTGTGTTTTGCCAAAAATGTAAATTTCAATGTGGCAACATGGAAGTTAGGTGTTACTAAAAACTTGCTACTAATGACACACTCCTGCATGCCTCAGTAAGGCAATGAGTTAATGAGCAGGAGGTGGCTGCAGTGTCTCTGTTCCGACTTGTCATATTCGTGGAACTATAGCAGGAGGGAGAAAAGCCAGTATAGTACCAATGTGACAGTGGACCTAGATTCTAGTAACTCACAACACTGGACTTGTACTCATTCTATTTTTGACCTCTATCTGTGACCTATAGCTGATGACTACTAGGGGAGATGCAATTTCTTTTGCATACCATATGTGCAATTGTATGGGCATCCCATGGGGTCAAGTTGTTTTTCCTCTGTTAAGTGATTTCAGTTGGGTTTTTGTCCTGTGGTCACTTATTTTGATATCTGTCATTTTGGAGTTACTGTGAAAATTTAAAGGGGGAATGTCAATGAGTCTTCATTAGAGAAACAATCTTAGATAAAAGAATTTAAAATTTGGCCTTCTCTTTGTCATCCGCTGTTTTGATGTCATTATCATTATTGATCAAGTGTCTGGACAGATGGTTTGCACATGTTTACTGATTTAATGCAAGACCAAAACTTCTTACAGTATTCTGTCAGATCAGTAGATAGAATTATTCTTTCAAGTATGCTGAACTCTTCATGCTCAACTAGGCTTTGGTTGCATTTAAATCTGCAGTGGATCCCTATTTGCTTTCAGATTAGCTTTCTAACATGGCTGTCTAACCACGCACATCTTTCCCATCCCTCATAAATTTGCTCAGCATGTACCTTCCTAATCAATTTTGTACAATATTGTTCAACTTTGACCATTCATACTCAAAATTTTCAGTGACAGATGAATGTTTGATAGCGATTTCATAGGTATTTTGAAGTCTGTTTCATGTCCCACTCACTAAGTAGATGTTTCATCCCACCTTTCCTTTCATCCCTATTGACACTTGAAGATAGCTATGCTGTAATGGCCTTGTAATCAGTGATTCCCTGTTCTGCACAAACTGAGCCAAAAGGCTGTAACTAGACAATCTAAGATCTTATCTGTATTTCCCAGTTCTCTGATTAATTGTTCAAGGTACTTTTCGAATAAGGCATTTAGAACAATTTCACATGATTCCCCGTCCCTCCTGCCTACCATAATTGCTCAAGTCTCCCAATCTAGAGATAGTGTATTGAAATCTGTTCTAATGCTATAACGTGACCAAGGAACTTATGTATAATATTCTCCAGGTTTTCTTACAAATGTTCTGTCACTACTATTACTGAGACATGAGGTCTACAAAAGCATCCGACTACCATGTCTAATCCACCTTTAACATTTAGCTTCATCCACATTATTTCTTATTCATAACCAGTATAAACCTCACAGTTATTCTATTACCTGTAACTATAAAAATTTCTCCATCACCAGTATCCAAGCCAATCTTTGTGATGTGCATTTCAATCAGAATTTAGAATTTAACTGCTATTAACATCTGGTTTCAGCAATTACATGTGGACATTATTACCATCCACAAACGAGACTAGTTCTGGGACCTCTGTGGATGCTCCTGCAGATACCTGATACCCTCTCCAACCTCTGATAGGCTATAAATAAAAAAATTTCATTACTAAAAGTTATGTATGTTTATGGTTACTTTTCAGTATAATCACCATAATGACTGAGGCATTTGTATTACCTGTGGCCAAGCTTTACAACACCCTCAACATAAAATGATGTTGTTGATGAGCTGAAATGAGTCTTGACACTGTCTTGAAGCTCTCATTAGTTTGCTAAGTGTTGCCTTCATAGCCATTTCTTCAATTCAGAGAAAATAAGGAAATTACTCTGTAGCATCTCATCCTGTCCCCACAAACACGAGTGTACAGTAGTGTACAAACATTCCATGTGACAATTATTTGTCATAATAGTTACTCTTTGATGTTAGTGACATAAACAATTACATGCCTCTTTTGATAGCCACCTGTTCAGCCTTCCACACATGTAAGCTATCTTGTATAGACGTGTTTTTTGTGGAAATATATGTTGAATTCTACCAGATATCACATATTTGGTGACCCTGACAATAACACAATAACACAACCACATCAGCTTCAGCATTCTGCGCCGCATCATACATGAACATTCATTACTTATGTGCCAGTCATGCTGTGCACATTCTCGCACGAAACTGTACAATCCACCATTCATCACACAGTACAGTTAATAGGGTTACAATTAAACCCCACCATTCTGGCAACACAACCAGGTGTTGTGGTTTGCACAGCTTGAGATACACTGCACACACGATTAATAAAAGAATTTCCTGAAATCATGCAGAAGTCATCTACTCTCCTGTTGGTAAAACACACAATGGTACATCACATTTTGACCTTGCCAGGCCTGCCATCTCACGCTACGCCTAGACGTTTGACACCAGAGAAGTTGCAAGTGGACAGCAAGAGTTTCGAGTAGCAGTTGGATAGCACCAATGCGTGTGGTACCAAAGAAGAACATGGTGTCCATGTGGCAATTACCTGCAGCTCAACACAAGGATCATCCCAGATCGGTACTAGGTGTCACATATAAAAGACTTATCTGCCAAAATTCATGGTAAGACTATATTTTCCACTACTGATCTAGTCTGGGTGTATTACCAGATCCCCACTGCCATAGAAGATATCCCCAAAACCGCAGCAATAACACCTTTCAGTCTATTCGAGTTCACTAGGATGCCTTTTGGTCTGTGCAATGCAGCACAGATGTTTCAGCGTTTCATGGATGAGATCACTAGGGACTTAGACTTCTGTTAATTTTAAATAGATGACATTTTGGCAGTGTCTGCAACGTAGAACAACATTTACATCATCTGGCTCTAACATTTAATCATTTATGTAGACAAGGCTTAGCAGTTAATCCTTCAAAGTGTACCTTTGGAGCGATGAAGTGCAATTTCTAGGTTACATGGTAGACCGCCACAATATAAAGTGGAAGCCATAAACAAGTACCCTCACCCAATAACAATCAGATAGTTATGTCAGTTTTTAGGGATCATGAATTTTTACCAAATATTTATATACAATTACACATCCATAACAGCATCTCTGAATGAATTTTCTAAGGGAACACCAAAGCCAAATGACAAGTTGCATTGGACATGCAAAGCAGACGACACTTTTCAAGCCATAAAACCAGCAATTGCAGAGGCTGAACAATTAGCACACCACATGGTACATGCTCCACTTGCACTTATGGTTGATGACTCATCTGCAGCCATTGGCACTGTACTGCAACAACAGGTTGAGCATTGTTGGCAGCCCATAGCATCCTTCAGTCAGAAGTTGTCACCTTCACAGCAACATTGGGCAAACTATGACTGTGAACTGTATGCAGCTTATGCTACAGTCAAGAAATTCAGGCATTTACTAGAGGTCCGACAGTTCGCTATTTATACAGATCACAAGCCGCTAATGTACGCCTTTGCTGTAAAACCAGAGAAAGCATCGCCAATGCAACTACGCCATTTAGATTACATTAGCCAATTCACAACCAGCATTATTTATACAGGGTGGAGAGAAGTAGTGTCATGAAATTTTAACCCTGGATAGCTGATGCCAGTAGGAACCAAAATTACTAGTGTTGTTTAAGATGACAACACACTATTTTTAAACTATGGAAACTTGGCACCATGCTCTCCAATTGGCCATGGGATTCTCCTGTTGCCATTCATCAGTTGACAGGCAGCACTATGTTTGTCAGTTCACACATACACATGTCCCTTGCCCTGTCGCTATCGATGTGATAAACTCACGTGTCGAACAGGTCTTGCTGTTTGTCTCCACCTCATGTCAGAGGCATTCATATGTAAGCTTTGCTTCAGAGCACACACACGTCCCCTGTGATTTAGTCCTACAGCAAACATGGCGGCACAATATTCGTTTGAAGAACAAGGAGATATGGTTTTTGTTTATGGACTAGCCGACAGTAATGCGCATGAAGCTCAACAGTTGAATGAGGAAAATGGTACCTAGCAAGAAGTCACCCACACCCACAAACATTTACAGCAATTCACTGGCGACTAGGCAAAACAGGCTTGTTAGCGGTATATCATGGTGATGCTGGAAGACCTCGAACATGACGGGATGCTGCATTTGAAGAGACTGTTCTCGACCGCATCTAGGTAGCACCTACAACAAGTACTCGAGCAGTTGGACATGACGTGGGGTCACTCATCAGTTAGTCTGGGAGATTTTGGGGCAAATTACCTTCAATTTTTGCAAGAAACTCTATCCAGCCTGCTGGAAGATGTTCCCCTGGACATATTACTATGGATGTGGTTGCATCTGTATATAACAGTCATGCTGTGTGCAGATATTTAAATGAACTCTTCGATGGCCAGGTAATTGGCAGAGGTGCTCATAAGAGATGACACCTGCGATCACCAGACCTCATGCCACCGGACTTTCCCTGAGGGATTCTTCAAGGTTCTAGTTCACCCACCCGGATGCAAACCACCTAGAAATGAAGAGGAATTAATGGACCGCACTCAACATGCCGCCAAACAAATCAGGGCAATTCCAGGAATCTTGGAAAGGGTTCAGCAAAACACCGTTCAATATTACCAAGTTTGTGTCATGTCAGAGGGTCGCCAGTTCGAGCAACTGCTTTAAGTAAACAATGTCCTAGCTACAAAAAAGGCCCTTTTCATGGCGGACACAATTTGTAAAAGACTTTCTGTATGCGAACTAACAGCTGTTGATGGGTTTGTTCCTGGTATGTCTTATCATGAAATTACAATGGATGTGTTGGAACCCCAGCGGATTCACCCCCAGGCCCCCAGAGTGGAGGCTGGCGCACTACCACTGAGTGTGTGGGCTGCCTTGGATACATCGCGATCTCCAGCAGGCAAAATATTCGCGGTCATGCACTGTCCAGAGCATCTGGCAACAAGACAACACCGCAGCCAATCAGAGCATGTGGCACCAAGTTTCCGTAATTTAAAAATTGTGTGTTGTCGACCTTCACAACAATAGTAATTTTGGTTCCTACGGGCATCAGCTATCCAGGGTTAAAATTTTGTGACACAATTTTTCTCCACCCTGTATGCAAGGGAAGCTGTACATACCAGTGGATGAACTATCACGTGTAGAGGTTGTGAATGTGACAGTAGACACATGCTCACATGTTGAAGATGTAATGGCTACCATCGATTTTGATGCCCTCACACATTCCCAACAACGTGATAGTAAGTTACAAGATTTGTTGAAATGACTAGGACGACTGAAATTACAACATGTTGCGATGCCTGAAGCAATGTTGAAATGTATTGTGGCCTATCTGGAGTAAAACCGTGTCCATTTGTGCCACAACACTTCTGAGCACAAGCAACCGCTTCAGTACACCACCTGGCACATCCAGGAGTACAAACCACTATTAGATTGATCAAAAAAAGTTTCTTCTAGCCTGGAGTGCAGGCAAACTGCAAAACATTTGTCAAGCAAAGCATTGCGTGTAAGAGAAACATGATGACACAGCCTGTCAGAGCACTGCTAGACACATTTCTGCCACTGAATCAACATTTTAAACATGTGCACATCGATATTGTAAGCCTGCTCACAGTCTCAGAAGGTTATAATTGTTGTCTTACAGTTGTGGACCAATTTACCAGGTGGCCTGAAGCATTCCCCATGAAGAATATCACAGCCGAAACTGTGGTACAGACATTTTTTCGCAGTTGTATCACCCAATTCAGCATACCACTATGGTTTACCACAGAGCAGGGACGACAATCCAAAGCCTACTTTTTCAGAGTATTAGCTAGATTATTAGGCATGAAGCATAAACGCACCACAGCCTAATATTTTGCATCAAAATGGTATAGCTGAACACCTGTATCACCAATTGAAAGCAGCTTTGCAATGTCACACAATGCAGAATTGGAAGGAGGAACTACCTGTTGTACTCCTTGGAATACAGATGTCATTCAAAAGCGATCTAAAGGCTACAGCAGCAGATCTGGTGTATGACCAAATGCTACATCTGCCAGGAGAATTCATGATCAATGTGGCAGATGATACAGTTGATGCATCAGCCTCTGCTGCTACATTACAAGAGCACATACGTCAATTTAGACCAACGGCGCCCAGAAGTCCAGCTGTGTCACACTCGTTTGTTTTCACAGATCTTGAGAACTGCACCCACATTTTCTTACACAATGATGCAATAAACATACTGATGCAGACACCATACGATAGACCATATCAAGTGTTTAAATACCCAACTGAAATTACTCAAGATGCCATTGGACTGCACCACTACTGTGAAGACAGGTACTGTCATGGAAGAGAGCTATTACGGAAGTCAGCATGCCTATCCTTTTGTTTAACAATAAACAGTTGCATTAATCATGGTTCCTGACTAAGAGGAAATGAAAATCAATTCGCCATTCACACATGAGGGCAGAATCAATTGACGTGGCCAGGTTTATGTGGCTGGAGCTTAGAACAGACAGACATTTTGAACTCGGCAGTGACAGAACATGTGGTGTGAGAGATGTACAGTTGCCTACTGCACACATAACTAAATAAAAAAAAAAACATATATTCATGTTCTCTTTCTTTGATCTGCCATACCAAATAACTCACTCTATAATTATTGGAGCTGCTAGTCTTCCCTCTCTGAAATCAGAACATATATCAAGCTTGTGGAGGGATTTCCCTCTAGCCTAAGGAAACCCTCATGTGCACACCATATGTACTGTGCTACACTAGTAGCCACTTCCTGTGTGTAGTGAATTTCACCATATGTTAGATAACTGACAGCAATACATCAACTCTACAGTACATTCACAGAAATGTTGGAAGGGGGAAGATGCAGGTTAATTAGCCAACAACAACTGTGGAACAGCAGCAGCCTCACATCAATATGGGCAATGGTGTAAAAAATTGACAAGTTAAAGACAAGTCAGGAAAAACCACTAATGAATAAAAACTGTCTGGAAATGCTAATTAAAAAAGTTAGGAATCAACCGGGTTGCCAGGTTGAACGTTTTCCTGTATGTTTAAATTTTTTACTGTTAGTTTAGCCTTACAATTTTTTTTATTTCCTTGTACAACACGTGCTTCCATTTTTTAATATTTGGCACTGGCCTATTGTAGAACCCAAGACAATTTGTCCCCTTAATATAAATACAACAAAAATGCACACCAATTTGATTATATTTGTTATTATCACCATGCAGATATAGATTTTATGGTAGTATATGTTTATCTTGGTACTTCTGAAGATAACTTGATTGCAGAATCGATAGTGTTGTCGACATACTTAATTTCCAGTTCTGATGCTATACACATATTCATAAACTTCATTGCAAAGATAATTTCTTGAATCCATACAATATGTGCCCTACTAATTTACTTTTGTTCGACAATTGTACTGAGTTCACCAGTGAAAAAGAAAGGCTACAAGCAACATCTGTACAGTGAAGAGTGCTTCAAGAAATGGGAAGATACTTTTACGTGGGTTAGACCTGGTTCAGCGTCTGATAAACATGCTTTTTGTACATTGTGCAGGAAGGAATTCAGCATTTCACAGGGTGAACAGTTTGACCTCAAGCGATTTGCCCAGTACAAAGGATATCAGTTAAAGGAGAAAGCAAGGAACCAAACCAAGAAAGTCCCTAAATATGTTACGAACACTAAGTAATCTGAAGCCAATGTTGTCACATCTTACTTCTGTATCTCACAGCCAAACATAAGCAGAGTTAAGCAAGTTTGGACTGTTGACAACACATTTATTCTCAGATTCAGAAACATCTGTAAAACTTTCCTGTGGCAAGACAAAGGTAGAAATATTGGTGTAAAACACATTAGCACCTAAAAGTATCAGTGATTTTGTTAATATTCTAAAATCTCCTGAAAGTAGTAAGTTTTTCTCAGTAGCTACAGATGCCTCCAACAGAGGCAACAAAAAGATGTTCCCAATTTGTATAAGATACTTTGAACTGTTAGTAGGCATACAGAATAAACTGTTGAGGTTGACTGAACAGTCTGATGAATCTTCAAATACGGTGGTAAAGTTAACTGTTGATAGTCTGGATAGCCACTCACTAAAATATTAATAATTCACAATTCACAGTACATAGTGCTGACAGTGCTGATGTAAGTTTTGGCAGGAAACAATCGGTTTATCAATTGTTGCTTTCCAAGAATGCCAATCTACAGAAAGTGAGTTGTTTAAATCACATGATTCATAATGCAATGAAGCAGATCATGCAAGAGCTGAAAATTGATGTAGAGAACCTTGTTTCAATATATATTCATTTCTCTGTATCAGCTAAAAGGTGTCAGGAACTGAAGCCATTTTTGAATTTATCCATCCTGAGTGTTCTGAGATATTAAGGCATGTGTCCACAGCATTGCTCTTCTTAACTCGTGCCATAAACAGATTGATTGAGTACTGGCCAGGTATAAAGAGCTATTTCAAGAGTGTTGATGCCTGTCCAAAGCAAGTTGCATCAGTATTTTTAGCTGAAGACCCAGAGAAAGGAACTATTCCTGAAATATATTTGCATTTTGTGTCAGATATAGAAGGTCAAATGAAATGAGTATCAAAATGCTTGGAAGAAAGGGAGTCAAGTATTGTTGGATCACATAACATTCTGTGCAATATCTATAAGAAAAATCACACAGCGAAAGAAAGATAAATTCTATGGGAGAGAACCAAGAAATTAATGCCTTAATAAGATTTCATGTGAATTTCATTCTCTCTATGACACACTGTTGAAATATCTTGAAACCCATTTGGACTTATCAGTTAGTAATAAGCATGCAATGTTGGAACCTCTTTCTTTGAATGGGGAAATACAATATTGCGACCTCGGACCTGCAGTGGAAATACTAACCTGGATCAGCTACATGAAGAATTTTTGAGGTGAAAGATACTTTACTGACTGCATCACTAAGGATGGTGGTGATGTGTCTATATGAGTGGAATTATTCACACTAACGTCTTAACAAAAAGTGACAAATATTTCTCAACTCATGTGTGATATACTAAGCATAGCAGGTTCAAATGTGTTTGTGGAACAAGTGTTTTTGATGATTAAGAACAAGTAGACTGACACTGGGAACAGGTATTCACCTGAACTCATCAAATCAGAGCTTGAAGTGGTAATAAATTTTGACATTCCCTGCAAAGACTCTTTTAATCTACTACAGAATGACATTACATTTCTAAAAGCTGAATCAGTTTCAGAATGTCTCAGTGATATGAAGCAATAGGGTTTAAGATATATGTGTGAGCGAGTTTTAATCAAAAATTGGATATAATAAAAATATGAATGCATAGTTATTAAAAATATGTCTATGAAAAATCTTCCTTTTTTTCTGAAGAAAGTGGCAATCTTACGAAGCAATAACAAGAGAATTTAAGGTAAGTCAAGGAGCAATTGCCAGGAACTTAAAAGGAAGTCATAAAGCAACTATAAAGCAACTGAAGGTGGGTACAGCAGAAACAGAATGGCATATAGAAGAGGAATATGTCATTTTATGGGGAAAAAAAATGGAGTTTGACAGGCAAGGGGCATAATCTCAAATTCAGATGAGCTACCAAAAGTGAGCATAATGAGTAGAAAAGGTAGAAAAAAAGAAAGCCAAAACCAAAGTTATTGAAGTATGTCAAAACATTGCAGATAGTATCATGGTAGTTAAACAAAAACTTCAAATGAAAATTAATATGTATTTAACACATTATCAAATGTAAGAACCTCATAGGTGCAGTGCACGTATGTCATTGTGAGAAAGCTTACTGTACATGTTGTGAGTTCACCAAAACCACTCAATACAATCCAAAAGTTGAATTCTTCAGGGCCCAGTATCGTTTATACATAATTTCAAAAGCACGCCATCAGTTGCATAGACGGAGGTAGGAATGATTACTTATATCACATGGACACACATAGAAGCACATAACTGGAACATGTGGCTGGACACAGAGAAAATTCACATTGTATGAGTGAAGCTAAATTTTTAGTGAAATGTTGGTCCAAAAGTAAGCAAGACAGAATATCTAACTCTTTCTGTATATGATACAAGTACTTTTGCAACTCACCTGGATAGCTGTGTGTGTTAAAGCACTGCTTTTGCGATGGGGAGATGCACCTGGAGGATTAACGACAAGGGATGGTGTGCTGGCCAGTCTGGATGTGGTTTTTCGGCAGTTTCCCACTTCCAACTAGGTGAATACAAGGCTAGTATCCAAGTCCCACCTCAGTTACATGACTTCCAAAAAGTTTAGAAAACTTTCACGCAGTTTCACATGACTAACACTACATGCACCAATTAGGGTGCACACATTCTGTCCTGAGGGGCAGGGGAGCGGGCAACAGGGTGGTGACAGGAAGGGTATCTGGTCACCCCTTAAACTAACCATGACAAATTGTGCAGATATGGGAACAAAGGCACACGAAAAAGAAGAAGATAAGTGCCTTTGCAAAAGATGTGGAATATTACATAAATGGTACAGCAAAGAGATTAATGGGTACCATCAGTTTGTAGCCTACAGAGAATATACTTTCACTTATTCAGGATAAAATAGAACACATACTGTTTCTGGTATAGAATTCTCATACAAGGCAAATTTTTCCATCACACAGCTACTGAATTATCAGTGAGTTTGGTGCAGATGACTTCACTATAGAGTAATCTTAACTGACTGTTGTAACATAATCAAGACCAAGACACGTTGTGAATACCTGCAGGTATTGAAAAAAAAAGTTAATATAAAAACTATGCCAACTAAAATTAACTATTTCATGCTTAAATACTTATATCCCATGTCTTTAGAAAAAGATTGACTTTTTAACACAAAATTTTGTAAATTCAGTTATATTAAATTTTGCTAAATAAGTACCAGCAATTGTATCTGACAATATGTAATACATACAGAATTGTCAAGTTGTTATTTATGCCTAATTTGACGTAAATTTACAATTCAGTTGTTTGTACTTACCTTCATGATTACAATGATGCTGTTGGTTTTACTAGAAGCCCGAGTAATTAAAAGTTAAGAGTAACTGAAATTATGACAACACTGTATTGTTCAAAAAAATTTTGAGCTAATGGCCAGCACAGGAGCTATTGTCAGCATTAATTTGACAGCTAACATTCCCAGCTATCCAAAAACATATTTTAAAATATCTGAAACTAATTAACTTATGAAATAACTGACATTAAAAGTTGGAACCCTCATAATTTCGAATGCCTATTTTGCTTTAATGCCTACAAGATTCTAAATTTTGACAATATATTTTTAATTGCTATATTTTTCCTGAAAAAAAGACAACACCTCTCACTAATTAATTAGGCCACTAATTATGATGCTGACTGATTAAGGATTATGAAAGATTTATTTAAATATAGATGACATATTCATTAATAGGGGATTTCAGACTACAGATGCATAATATGGTTCACTACACCTTTATGATTTACTATACTTCAAAATTTTTCATAAACTAGACAATAATAAATCTTACGATCCCTGTGAAAAATTAAAATCTAGAAACCTAACCTTGCTGATTTTCAAAGCATTAACGAGTTTCAGAAAAATCATCATATTTTTACACTTTTCTTTAAATAGTGTCCTCTCCCACAAAACAGTCAGTCCATGATAGGCAAGCACCAGAATAGCATTATCATGTCAGTTTGAGTGGGAGTCTGCAGTTAGGAAGCAAACGCTAAACATCTATGCAGCTTATAGCCTGCAGCTGACAAGCAACCAAATAACTTCTCTACATCAGGTTATATTGGTGTACTGAAATAGCAATATCAATGTATCAAAAAGTTATATGACCAGTTACCATCTGAATAACATAAATATGTTGGTTGCAGTGAATTTCCCAGGCTAATTATCCAAAACCTAACACATAACTTGAAAAAAAAAATGAGCTTTGACATAATTTGTGTGATATCCATGTATTGTATCAGAAATCGCAAAGTGTCAATGTTTCATTACTAACATTAACTGACAGTGTTATTAACTTTGGTGACAGTACAGCAAGTTATTTCATGTGCACTGTTAACTGCATATTTCTCTTAATGTATATTATGCGACTGTGAAGTTCAACAAATACTGTGACTCTGATTAATGGTTGAATTAGTTCTCCTAAGGATATGTTTTACAAAGGAACAGATGTATGTCCCTTTACCTGTTTAAAGTGTGATCTGTAACACTGGAACTGGCCATCAACAAAGTACAGTGCAAATAAAGTGGGTGGAACTACTATTAAAATTCACCTATTGCATGATCTGCATCATTTGGCACTATCCTACATAGAATCATTTTCAGCGTATTATTTCAGTACATCAAGACACAAGACTTAGGGACACAAGGAACAAAGTGCATCAACAGCAAAGGTGGATATCGCAAATTCATTTTGTGAGGAAGCAAGAAGCAGTCATACAGTATGACTTGTTAGTGCAAACTGTGTCACTACAATGCATAGAGAGCTTCAGTATACAAACATTTAAAAGTTCAGATACCTTGCTTCATTTGAAAACTTGAAATTTACCAAATATTCACTATTTTTCATCAGTTCATTTTCTACGTACTAGTCCAGCTTCTGGACATTACCTTGCCGCTAAAGAAGGCAATGAAGCCAACGTCAAGAAAATCAGCTAACTAAAATCTTTATAACTTAGTATGTGGAGTTACCCTTTAACGCAACTCACTTCAGAATAATGACAAACATCTAGTCTGAGGATAGCATCCAGTCTGAGGACAGTTCATTGAATATGCAGCTCTAAAGAGGTACATTAAACAGTGACACTGATATGCAGAAATTTGTTTACTACTCTATTTTCACTCAGTTACCTCAAATGGCATCACAGAAAAGGCTAGACAGCATGATCTGACATGTCAGTCTGCAGATTTTAAGGAGGTCATTATTCAAGTGCCTTGGAATTCTACCATTTAGACCCCTACCCGTATATCCACTAACAGGGTTATTGGTTACCGTAATTTAAAAGAGATGGCAACATTAATTCTGCAAAGACTAGAGAGGAAACTATGTACACTTCAATAAGACTTCCTCATCTTTGTACGGAAAGGTATGGTCTATTCTGCAAGTTCTATACTCAGTAAGTTTTCAGACTACCTAAAAAGTATGTGAGATAAACCCCAAAAAGACTTTCTTTCGGTACAAAGCTTTCATTCTGTAGTGATCTGTGCCTCTCACATTGTGGGTTGTGCACACCTCTCATGACATCTTACCAGCAAACAATAATTGATGTGGAGTCCTCAAACAACTAGTAAAGTTAGCCTTTATTTAACTAAAGGAATTGATAGTTATTTTTAGAAGACATATATTTTCCTATTTTTACTTATATTATGAGGACATAAAATGACAATGAGTGCGTTCTGGTGTAACATCAAGCGCCAGCACATCGGCCTGAATGAAACAGCAGAGAAGGCTGTGGCAACATCAGCCAATAAACGCTGACTAGGATAACACAACGACAGGAGCGGCACCTATACGAAGGGAATATAATCGCCGCTCCAGCTAGCCTCGGCTGCACTAGAAGAGCCACACTAGAAGACGAGTTGTGATATAAACACTATAGCATTGACTTGTGGACTACTTCTTTCGTTGCATGGAAATTGTATATATCAAAGGACACTGATTATTTGCATGTTGCCAATTGCTTACAACACCTCTTTGTAAAAAGGCACAGTTAAGTATTGTCAGTTTACTTCACTGTAATAAACTCCATTAATAAGATTTGCTTGAATTGTTGTTTAGCTATCTGAGAAAGCAGCATCCTAGGCACCCGATATTACACGAGTGGTAGGACACCACAGAGTGGACACTGAGTCTATCAGGAGGTCGTGCCAAAATTCAGCCACTTTTGGAACAGAGGTAGAAGCTCTGTGAACCACAGTGTTCCAGCATGGAAAAGTACCAAATTCTCTGAAGTCCATCCATAATGCCAACAATATAAAAAAGAAAGAAGCACCTTACTTTATTACCTACAGTCAGTACAAGGTTGGTCTTGATGGAAGCCAGACAGTTGTTGCATCACATCAATATGTGCGACGAACACTTAAGGACAAAATAGGTCCAATAGTTAACTGATTTCGAAGTATTTCATTTCAAATCAAGGCCAAATACTAAATGTGGGTGTTGATTACTTGTTTGCTATAACTGAAAATTACAAAAAAAAAAATTAGATCAAGTTCACAGCCATAAACACTTTGTGGGAGACCACACTTCAAGAAAGTGAATAGCTATGACTATAAACAAAGAAACTGCAACACTGTCAGTCTGTCAAGGTGTTCCTCCCTTTGCTTTAGAGTATTTACTGTTCTGTTGTCTTTATTTGTTTACATTAATGTACCTCTTGCTTTCATATGTTCTTATTTTTCATCAGAAGTCTGTTAATTTTGTAGTGGCTTGTTACTTGACCACAGTGTCAGGATTACGTGGTATCACAAAATCTGGGAAAAAACTAAAATAAAAAGTAAATATAAATTTGTACACTACCATGTGATAATTTGAGAGTTGGCCTACAAAAGGGTCTGATCTAAGAATATTAGTGTGTGAATTTAAGATATTACATTAAGATATTTACTTATACTATGCACTTTCTTAATAATGAGTGTTAAGGAAGCACACATCGCAATGCCTAAATGCATGGATAATCCTTGTCAGTTACCTCCCTACAATTTTTTTCAATGTTTTATGAGATAACAAATATAAAGCTTACAAAATTAGAGTAAATGGGTCATGGGCCAGATACATTGGCCTGACGCATATTATGTACTGATAATTATTTGCAAAAATTATCCAATCAAACAGCAAAGTGTTACAGGGTTAAAAATAAATAAATAAAAACAGTATCATTGTTTAATTGTCTGAGATATGAGCAGATAATAACCATGAATTTTGTTTGTTTGTGCATTTACTTTTCAGTGGCAGCAATGAGAACCAGGACTGTAAAAACAATAACTACTACACTCACTGCCAACTGGTAAAGGCTCATCAGATATAACTATAACGATTCTATTTCATTTCTCAAGTCATTGTCCCTTTCCTTTTTTGTCAAACAATCATACCTCATTTTTCTTTCCCTTTTGATTGTAATTCCTTTTTTTCCCCTTCAATTATTTTCTGCCACTGTCATCTAGGTCCAATACCCACCTCTACATTATAGTAACTGCTCTGAAAGAACTGATACCAATGATGAGCATGCAGCTTCTCTAGAAATAAATGATAATTAATCGAAACCCTCAGCTGCCAACAAGTGGTGTTGATATACCTCAATGTGGACAGATGAAAATGTGTGCCCCGACCGGGACTTGAACCCGGGATCTCCTGCTTACATGGCAGGTGCTCTATCCATCTGAGCCACCGAGGGCACAGAGGATAGCTTGACTGCAGGGACTTATCCCTTGCACACTTCCCGTGAGACCCACATTCCCAACTGTCCACAACCTACATTCATAATGTTCCTAAAGGATATTTGTACATTCACTCATTACTCGCGCTAACTAAGGTGATGATTCCTGTAATAGTTCATCTGGCTTATTTTTTCACTGACTGATGAATGGTTTTAACTAAGTGACTGTTACAGTGTCATACGGTTACACTTACTGTCATGATCCTGACTACTGTATTTCATACTGCAGTGTATGTTTGTAACAGCTCTTTGCCGTGTTCCTCACCCAAAGTACCATGTAACCTATCCCCATAAAAAAGCCATCCTGAATACGAGAATAGCACTGCACTTGCTTGGTTTATTTGTCTCAATGTGTCATTTATCATCTTTGCACTATTTTTCATTCTCCCACTTATGTCCTTAGCTTCCAATGAAAGGTCAAATGTTCAGTCTGTTTTGATTTTTAATTTGTTTTTACATGTTGTTATCACAAAAGTATGATTCTCGGAGATTTTGAAGTAAATTTATCTGAAATGCTTCTTTCTAGTTACCTTTACCATGCCATAATCAATAATATCTTTAAATGAAGGCTTTTATTTTACTGTAGTTGCATTGAAATACAAAAGCCCTATTGTCTAATGACCAGGTATATTGATGAATAAATATGTTAAGGATTTTGTTTATATATAAAAATGGTATATCACTCACCAGAAAATGTATTACTGTAATAACGGCTCAAGGTTTGCATTATATCATTGCCTTGTGATGTCCATGGTGCTGTCTTTCGATATGTTTTGATGCGATGCACTAGTTGCGATCCACCATACTGCAATGCCAATGTGTCTCCATGGTCCTCATACAGTTCTTCCAACATACGCACACAGTCCGAATCAAAATCAATACGTGGTGCATCCAAGACACCCAAGGCACACAGCTGTTAAATATAAATTTTGCATGGACTAAACAAACTGTAGTCATGAAAAAGGGAAAGGAAAGAAAAACTGGCATAAAGTTAATGATTTTCAGTAAAAATATTTTACGCATGTTGGCAGACGGTCTAATTTACGTTTTAGTCATGTCTTTAAGTAGTTAAATGCTATCCTCTGTTCTTTCTACCTAGCATGTTTATTACACCCCGCATCTACAATTAGCAGCACTACATATTTCAGTAGTTCTCTGTCCCTGTTCCTGTTATTGTTGTGATGGTGGTGGTGGTGGTGGTGGTGGTGTTCAGCTTGAAGACTGGTTTGATGCAGCTCTCCATGCTACTCTATCCTGTGTGAGCCATTTCATCTCTGAATCTCCTGATGCCAACATCCTCCTGATTAGTCCCACCCAGAGATCCAAATGGGGGAGTATTTCACTTCTGGAATATTTTATCCACGTGTATGCCATCTTCATTTAACTATATAGTAGGGCTTCATGCCCATAGCAAAAATTGTGGCTGTAGTTTCCCCTTGCTTTCAGCCGTTCGTAGTACCAGCACAGCAAAGCTGTTTTGGGTGATGATACCAGGCCAGATCAGCCAGTTATCCAGACTGTTCCCTTGCAGCTACTGAAAAGGCTACTGTCCCTCTTCAGGAACAACACATTTGTCTGGCCTCACAACAGATACCTCTCCTTTTTTTTGGGGGGGGGGGGGGGGGGAGGGCAGGAGGGGGGGGGAAGGTCTCTGTTCCTAAAACTTCTTTCCACTCAGTGCCTACTTCTGTAGGTCTTCGCATTTTCTGCTAACCAGTTTATATCCTAAAAGGGTTTCTGGGTGATTTGTCCATCACCTAATCATTTCAACCCCTACCGTACATTATCTAGCCATTTTTATTAACTTTCCACATTTCAATTGCTTCAGATTGATTCCACAGTTCTGCTACTACCCATGTCTGATTTTCATACAACACTTTTTTGTAACTGCTATCATAATTATATGCATATGTTTAACATTAATTGATATATTTGGCAAAAATGAGTGACAATTTTCTCTTAAAACATTATTCTTCCTTCAGACATGCTGTAAAGCTTGTTTATCAGATACTGATTTTCTTTAACTTATATTATCGTGACTTTCTAATTTTGATTTTTAACCAGTCTTTATGCTCCATCCTGGATAATGTTGTTGTTTATGTTGTTACCAGGGCATAGAGCAAGGTTATTAGCAGCTGCAATCACACTCAAATAATTATGTGGCCCTTTGACAGATTACACACAAAATGAAAAAGTAAAATAATGACATCAATAATAAAAACAAAATATTGTAGTGCATAAAAAGGTAAAGTGCACAAAAATATCACGACAAAAATAAATGGGAAATGGGTAATTGCTGGTCCACTTCTGTAGCTGAGTGGTTGCCATGCCTGACCGCCATGTGGATGATCCAGGTTAAATCCCCCAGGCTGCCATGGACTTTTTCGCTGGTGGGTGAAAACTGTGCCGCATGTCAGCACAAATTATGTCTGCTGCTTGGGCTTTTAGACCATTGTTGGCTCCTTTTGGTGGCTGGCTGAATTGGTGAAGGCAGCTAGCATCACCCATGTGGCAGAAGCTTAGCTCACTGTTTGTAGCATCTTATCCAGAGTCAATCACAGTCCTCTGGTTTGGAGCAGAGTGGGAGGTCTAAACCAGAGTCTTAGACAATTCTGGATGATATTGGACATGACTTTCTCAACCTCTGTTACTGGGTGGAGGATTGTAGGGGCCCTTCAAACAGTCAGGCATGCATTATACACAGAAGGTAACTACCACGGTACCAGAGTAGGTGTAACGTGCACTGTTACCCTCTTCCCCCACCCACTCCCACCCCGTTAAGTGCAGTAACATCCAAGGCAAGGGTCCAGAATTAGTATTGCTTATTAAAAGTAATAATGCCCCGATACTTTGAGGAACACAAAGTTGGTTGAAACCAGAAACGATCAACAATGAAATCCTAAACACAGACTGGAATATACACTGACCAGCCAGAACACTATGTCCACCGACCTACTATTGACATAAACCCATCCAGGTGATAGCATCACTTGGTGAGGAATGACTGCTAGTCAGACACACACACAGTGATGTAGTATCAGTGAGCAAGAAGGTAAGGGGGAAGGCTCATGATCTGTCCGAGTTTGACCAACGACAGATTTTGTTGGCCTGGAGGCTTGACATGAGCATTTCAGAAACTGCACAACTTGCCACGTGTTCGAAGAGTGCTGTGGTGTGTCTTCAATGCGTAGTGAAGCCAAGGTGAAACCATGTTGAGACATTGTGGGGTTGGGCGGCCACCCCTCATTACAGATGGTGGATGTCGTCTGGGCTGACAGACTGGCAAAACAGAACAGGCAATGAACTGTGGTGGAACTAACACCAGAATTTACTGCTGAGCAAAATACAAGTGTGTCTGAATATACACTGTACCAAACACTTCTAACGATGGGCCTTTGCAGCTGATGACCCATGCATGTGCCAATGTTAACAACACAACATCAGTGACTATGATTGAAATGGGCACTTGACCATCAGCACTGGATGTTGGCGCAGTGGCAGAGCATTGCATGGTCTGATGAATCCTGATACCTTCTTCATCATGCTGAAGGGAAGGCGCGAATCTGCTCTTTGACACCTGCACTGCAGGATGGGAACAAGGTAGCGGCAGCTTCAGTATGTTCTGGGGAACATTCACATGGGCATCCATAGGTCCAGTGGAACTCGTGGAAGGCACCACAATAGCCAAGCAATATTGAGCACAGGTTTTAGACCACGTACATCCCTTCATGGTGATCATTTTTCAATAAGGCCAGGAGGGTGATGGAGTTGTTGTCTTAACCCAATTGAACACATATGGGACATGACAGAATGTGGCATCAGAGCTCATGGTCTCCACTCCCTGATATTTACAGGAATTAAGTGACTTGTGTGTGCAGATGTGGTGACAACTCCCTCAGTGACCTACCGAGGCCTCACTGTTACCATGCCACAACATGTAGCCACTGTTATCCATGCAAAAGGTGGACAGAGTAGCTATTAGGTAGGTGGTCATAAGTTTCTGACTGATGAGTGTATCTCTCAAGGATGGGGTAGAAGCCAATGGTGGCATCATATTTACTGCAGTAAAGAATTCTTTAATATCTTGTAAGGTTATTAGGGATTCTGAATGTGAAATAATGTGGGTGAAGTTAAGCATCAGAGATGGGGAAAACATTGTAACAGGCCACCAGCATCAGTAGTCGTAGTGGCAGAGCACTTCAGAGAGAACTTGCAGAATACTGTGAATTAGTTCCCCCGTCATGCTACAGTAACAGACTTCCTAGCAACAAACAAATCTGAACTTCTCTAATCAGTTAATGTAGAAGAGGACATCAGCGATCATTAGGCTGTGACAGATTTGATGACTAAAGATTTTACAAGGAATGCTAAGAAATGTATGAAAATATTTTTGCTTAACAAAAGCTACAGGATATTATATGAAGAGTACCTCAGCAGTCAACATCAAATACTCAGTTTTGAGGATGAAGATAGTGAGCATAAATGGATAAAATTCAAAAACATTGTTAAATATACATCAGAAAAATATTTTCTGTACAAGATTTTAAACAATGGGAAAGGCCCACTTTGGTTTAATGGTCATTTCTAGAGAAGCAAGGAGAGCTTCTATACAGGTTTAAGTGAGGTCAAAAAATCTATCTGACAAACAAAAGCTGTAAGGAATGAAAATGAGCATGAGGAGCACAATAAGAGAAATGTTCAACAAATTTGAAAGTAAAATTTTTCCAACTGATCTGAAAGAAAACCCTTAGAAACTTTGGTATTATATAAAACAGTAAGTAGACCAAAATCATCTACTCAGTCAGTGTTCATAGTAACACCAAAATGGAAAATGGCAGATAGAAGGCAGAAATATTGAATTTGGTTTTCCAAAATTGTTTCACTGCAGAAAATCATAATACACTCCCTCCTTTCAATCATCACATGAACACCAAAACGCCACACATTGAAATAAATTGTCATAGATTAGAAAAGGAACTATAATTGTTTAATATTGCAAAGGCTTCTGGATCATATGAAATGACTGTAAGACTCTACAGAGATTATGCATAAGGAATTGCTCCCCTTCTAGTAGTAGTTTACCACAGGTTGCTGGAGCAGTGATGGGCATCTAGGAACTGGAAAATGTGCAAGTCATTCTCATTTTCAAGAAGAGTTGGAGGACAAATACACATAATTATGTGGCTTTATCACTGATGTCAATCCACTGTAGAATTATGGAACCTGGTTTTTGCTCATTTATTATGACATTATTGGAGAATGAAAATCTCTTCAATAAAAGTCAACATGGGTTCAGAAAATAGAGATCTCACAAAACTCAGCTCACTCTATTCATCCCTGAGATTCACAGCACTGTAGATAGTGCGCCCTCAGGTTGATGCCCTTTTCGTTGGCTTCAGGAAGGCTTTTGATAAAGTACCACACTAACTTCTCTGAATGCGAAAATATTTTGTTGGCACCCACCTACATAGGAAGAAATGATCATTGCAATAAAGTAAGTTAAATCAGAGTGCACATTGAAAGATTTAAGCATCTGTTTTTCCTGCATGCTGTTTGAGAGTCGAACAGCAGAGAAATAGCTTGAAGCTGGTTCACTGAACCAGCTACCATGCACTTAAGTGCGAATTGCACATTAGTCATGCAGCTGTAGATGTAGAGGTTAGTAAAAAAAAAAAAAAATGAGCTTACCAAGTACTGTACCAGATTTCTGAGTGGATACAGGATTCCTCGTAGACAGCACTCAACAAAGTCAACAGATGTAAAAGGTAATTTTGGAAGTATCCCAAGGAAGTTTAATAGGATTATTACTGTTTATGACACATATAAATGATGTAGTGAATGAGCTCAGAAGCTCCATGAAACTCTTTTGCACATGATGTGGTTGTCTATAAGAAGGTATCAACACCAGCAGACTATGGTGAACTGCAGGAAGAGGTGCAGAGGATTGAAGAATGGTGTAGGAACTGACAATTGACCCAAAACATAAATAAATCTAACATATTGTGCATAAATAGGTAAATAAGTTCTCTACTGCACAATTACACTATTGGTGGCAAACTGCTGGAAACTGAAACTGCCACATAATACCTAGGAGTAACCATTCGGAGCAGCCTAAAGTGGAATAGCTACATGAAACAAATACCAAGAAATCAGGCTCATAGGAAGACTTTTATGGAAATTGAATTCATTAACTAAGGAAGATACTTACAAAACACCTGTCTGACTGATTCTCAAGTATTGCTCATCAATCTGGGACCCTTACCAGGTCTGTTTAATAGACAAGATCCAATTAAAAAGGATGCATTTTGTCACTGGATCATTTAGTTAATACAAGAACACTGTGGAGACGCTCAACAAGCCCCAGCAGCAGACACCACAAGAAAGGCATTGTGCATCACAGACATGTTTATTATTGAAATTTCAAGAGAGTACACTTTGGAAAGAGTCGAGCAACATATTACTCCTATGTATGTCATATGAGATGCCCACAGCCAGTAAATCCAGGAAATTAGAATTAATACAGAGGTTTACAGGGGATCATTGTTCACACGCATAATCGGCAATGGGAACAAGAAAAGGGGAAACAGATAGTGTAGCTCAAGTGCCCTCTGCCACACACTTCAGGTGGCTTGCAGAGTGTAAAAGTAGATGTAGATATGAGACTCGAGTGAGATGCACCCACACTCATAAGGCCAACTGAGGAGCTGCTTTAGTGAGAAGTAGCATCTCCAAGGTCCGGGAAGCCAGCAACACCTCGGAGAGCAGATTGTGCTGATCCCATATCCCTCCATATTCCATCCAAATGATGCTACAAAGGCAATGGGTAACACAGCTGCCCGTTAGCACTGGATCACTCATCATGGACAGAACACAGAGCAGGCATAATGTTGCCTTTACATCCAGCCAATGTAAATGGTCCTTTCAAAAATTTTAGGTAGGAGCTGAGCGGAGTAGAACTTAACAGCAAGATGCTGAACATAAAAGCCTCAGAAATCTCCGTCTACAAATATTGTACATGCCTCCATGGCTTCTGCATCCATCAGTTTGTCACTGTGAACAGCCATGAACCCATCAGCAAATAATTTCCTTCCCTAGTAGTTAGTGTAGTTGAGGCACAATGTTTTTGATGGACTGGACTGACTTCTCTGGTGGATACTCACTTTGGGTGACTTGCAGTGATTTTAGGAATCAGAAAAGATGAGGAGTTTCCTAATTTAATGTGTCTTATACACTCCAGATCTGTCAAAGCTGTATGTGCCTTGTTTGGAAATGAGCTGGATTGTTATCCATCTTATACATCTCAGTGTAAATTGATTTAACTGCAGGACTGGCAACCATGGAACTGATCAATGATAAAATGTACATTTCCTCCTACCATTTAAAAATAAGACTACATAATAGTAGATTGGCAACTCAAATGAAATCTATTCTTCCCATCAGAGCACTTGTCCATTTAGATGGATATGCTTGTCGATGTTTAAATGTTGAAATGGAAAGAAAGTAGTTACTCCTGCTAAGTTTGCCTTTCCGTAACTACAATACAATTTTTTACATGTTATTTGTAATGGACAACACACCATTCACATTATATTATTATATCTTCATTATTATCTATTATGCTGCAAATTTAAAGATTATCTGCCGTCAATAGGTAAGTAGTGCCACTGCCATTTTTTTGGGTAAATCTATAAGAATATGTAGAGTAGTACTGCAGCACCCACTGGTAGCAACTGAGCTGTTGAATCACTGCAAGATGAGCCAGGCTCACTAAGTGAAACCTGCAAGCACAACAGTAATAAGCAGTTCTTGCAGTGCAGGCATAGGCATTTCTCCATCACCGGGTTTTGGTCATGTTGCCAAGTACGTGCCTGGAAATGATGCAATGGTGTAACAGATGTGCTGCTAGCTTGTGTAAATAGCTCTCATTTTTGTAGGTCTTTTTATTCACAGTCCAATAGTTCTACCAGGATGTCGGGGCTCTGCAATGCGAGGGGACCACAGGGAGCCGCCAGCATAAGTCATGAGTTTGAGTTTCTGTTGCTGTGCCAGCTTCCTGGACTAAGTCCTCCCTCCAGACTAACTTACACAGGGCAGCAAGACTTCTTGGCTCCCTTCAGCAGCAGCTGGACTCCTGTCCAGGGGGCAGCAGGTCATATCCCGTGTACGGCACCTATCGTCTGCCAGTCATGCACTACAGAGCTGGCTACCATAGCCAGATTGCTGAATGTCTTCATACGCCACTGATAACAAAAGTTTGTGGTGTGACTCGTGCAGTGGGGTCACAAGCTACACACTGAGCACATGCATCAGCAAAGCTGAGTGCACATGCATTGCAACCAGATGGCCAGGACACTGGCTGACATCTCGCTGGCCACCCGGCCCTCTTTCCCTGTAGTGGGGGTATTGTCATTACTCCACACCGACATGGCACTAACATTTGAGTAGAAATTAAATATTAATTTTGATAACTGCATCTTTCCGTGCCTCCACTGGCCTGCTACTCCATGTCAACCCTCTGCCACCTGCCATCCTGACATTGCAGCCATCCCTCCACCCCTGGGGTTGGGTATACTTGGTGTCGAAAATGTTGGTGTCATTTTCAGTGGACACCAGATGGTTTGTCATGCATGCAGCATTACATCTTCACTATGCCTGCAGTATCAACGTAGTGGGGTGAGGGAGAGAACTGTTGGCTATTTTTTGAGTGCATGACAAGAATGGGATCTAGGAGGGAGTATCTCCATAACTTGTGATTTACTTTGTTCAGGCCAGACAAATCAGCTGAGCTGTCTCAACTATAGGTAACTACAAGGAGCAGTTGTCAGAGCCTGTCAAATGTCCATGGCACAATCTGCTTGGGCATGCTGTGCTGTGTACTGAGCCTATCCGTAACTCATTTTATATTCCACTGTCATGGTCTTGTTGTGAGGCAATGCAGGGAGTCTAGATGGTTAATGATAAGGTGTAAAGTGTAATCTGTTGGTCTGTGAATGATTTTCTGTATACATTGTGTGTGAATGAGAGGGAAAGATGTTGCAATGGCAGAGTCAGAGATGTGACACATTTTGGAGCCAAAGGCACTGTATTTGTTGACAGACAGGTTAGCACTGGTGGGGGCAGATAACACAGAAGTTGTGGGGCCAAAATGAAATTAAGGATGAACACACAGCATTGCTCCAAGCACCAGATCACGTGATAGATTCAGCTGCTGCTAGCCTAATCATTCTCTCTTCTGGAAGCTCATCTGAGGATGTAGTGTCATTTGTGAAGGATCTGATGACATTAACAAGTGTGGGTCGTTGGTCAGATAATCAGTTATTATGGATGGCAAAATTAAGTTTAGTGGGAAAGGTAAAAACATTGGTAAGGTGTACAGAAGCATTGAGAAATGCAGAGACAAGGGCTTCTAAGGTTTACAATGGACTATGATGAGATCAATATGTTCCCAGGTGTACATGAGAGGCATACAATGTTTTCCCCAAATTTAAGGATTTACAGATGTGGGCATATTGGGCACGTTCAGAGGCACTGCAGCCAGTCTCAGAGGGATAGAGGTAATATGTCTCAACAACAGAATTTTGGCAATGGTAAAAGGGGTGGACATGGAGGAAATAAGCAGCCATTAAATGCATAGGCATTCCCTTTAGCCTTAGATGCACCAAGTAGATATGCAGTGACAGAATGTGCAGCAGTAAGAGTTGTACGGAGCAAGGAGTATAAGTTTCTGTTGGCCACATGAGGGGGGGGGGGGGGGGATGTGTCAGCAGCCAGTAGATACCTAGTGGGTCAGAGGCTATGAAACGACAATGCTATAGGATGTGTGAAGTGAGACATAAAGATCTAATGCCACTGGGGTCAGTGGAGATAAGTTTTCAACTGGAAGTGGTTCCATTTAAACAGTGTGTAGATGTAGTGGCTCATGTATGTGAGGGCTACAGCATGATCCTGGGGATGTACTTTCTGCATCAACCTGAAACCAAAACTAATCATTGGCAACATGTGGTGGAAATTAATGGCTAAACATTCCAGCTAGAGGAAACTGTTGCCAGTGTATGAGTGTGGGTTTATAAGTCTGGCAAATTTCAATGAAAGAATGGTACATTTTTGTTGCATCTTCATGGTTGGTAAGCTTAATTATTCCAACACTCATATAAAGAACTTCAACAATGTACAGTGTACAGTTTATTGCTATGACTTGTCTGAATTGGTCAGTTTGTCAACTGCGATTGAAAATGAAGGAAACTGAGTTTCGTGTTGTTATTAAACATTTTCATTTGAAGGGTTGGACTGCTGCACAAATAAAAACAGAACTGGATGGAGCTCTTGCGGACTCTGCACCAGCACTGAAGACTATTTACTTTTGGATTAATGAATTTAAACATGGTTGGACAAGCACCAAAGATGAGGCTTGCTCTGGCCACCCAACTGTGGTCACCACAAAGGAAACTATTGAAAAATCCACAATATGGTAATGATACACTGCTGAATAAAAATTCATAAGATTGCTGAGACTGTGGGTATCTCAACTGAGTGCATAACAACATCCACAGAGATTGGCTATGAAGAAGCTGTGTGTGACGTGGGTGCCACGATTGCTCACAGTCAACCAAAACCACACCCAGCACAATGTTTCATCACAATGTCTGGTGATGTTTAATCACAGTCTGCAAGACTTTCTGCACCAATTTGTGACTGTTGGTGAAATTTTGATCCATCATTTCACATTAAAATCAAAACAACAATCAAAACAATGGCCACAACAATTGAAACAATGGCTAAAGGTTGATGAAAGTGCACCGGAGAAGAGAAAGACTATTTTGTCACCTGGAAAGGTGATCACTTCATTTTATGGGATTCCCAAGAAATAATCATCACAGATTATTTGAAAATGGCAGAACCATGACTGGGCCCAACACTTCATTGTTGGATCACTTGAAATTTGTGATGGTTGCACAAAACACCAGTGTTCGTACATAAAAAAGTGTTATTTCACCAGGATAATGCACCTTCCCACACATCAACTGTAACAATGGTGAAAGTGCATGAACTGGGTTTTGAATTGGTCCCTTGTCCAACCTATTCAGCAGACTTAACCCCAAGTGACTTCTTCCTGTTTCCTAACTTGGAACTTTTGCTTTCTGGGAAGAAACTTTCATCAAAAAAGGAAGTGATACTTGCAGTCAATGAGTATTTTTCAGTGTTTGACAGAACCTGTTCTTCTATTGGGATGAAAGAGCTGGAGGATCTCTGGACCAAGTGTACAGCCCACAAAGGAGACTATGTCAAGAAGTAAGATGAGCTATTTATGAAACAAACATTTTTCCTTGCTTTTTTATCAAACCACCCCCTTAGAGCTGTCACAAGGTGCATATATCTTATTGGTATATGTAATTAAACTGTGTACAAATATATTAAGGCTTGATCCACATCGTGATGTACCAGGTGGTAGCAGAAAGTCACTTTGGGTAAGTCTGGAGCCAACCTACATGTCAATATGTTGTGCATAACTGAGTCATTGGAAGGGAACAATATTTTGAATTCAGCAAGATGTTCTGTTTAAAGGATTATTGTATGCATACAAAAGACAGATGGTGGGAAGGTAGTGCCCATGAATCTGAAGGAGAAATGATTGATGCATGGAGGATGTAAATAGTGGGCACCCACAGGCTGCTGTTAAGGCTGAATTTTGTAAAAAGATGGAGCATCTAAAGGAAGTATAGAAGGTGAGGATGAAGTAGTAGTAGTAGTAGTAGTTGTTGTTGTTGTTGTACTCTGAAGATTAGTTTCTTTCCCTCAGGGTCTATTACCAGTGATGAGCATTACACAGCTCTGGATTCTGATGGGAAATGAGGCACCTGTGTACTGGAAATAGTAACAGATACCTCAGTATTTGCAACCAATTATGGAGGAGTTTATTAACCAACATTTGACTGATGGGATAATAGAAGAGAGCAACAGTCCATGGGGAGGAGGGTATGAACTGAGTTTCTGCCCAAGAAGTCTAAGGATAGGTCCAAGAAGTACAGATTCTGTTATGATTACCATTACCTTAATAGTAAGATAGTCAACATATGCATAGCCCAAAAAATAGCCCATACCCCACATCATGGAGACCACCAACAACCTGGGACAGTATCAGTATTTTTCTACCAAAGATTTAAGAAGTGTATACCATCAGTTGGAGGTGGTTCCAAGAATCAACTGAAGACAGCATTCTCAGTACCCTGAAGCCATTATCACTATCGGAAGATGTCATTCAGGTTGAAGAATGCTGCTGTTATGTTTCAGCGATTGTTCCAAGGCATATTGAGCGGACTGCAGCCTCACCGGTGTCTAATCTACCTGAATGATACAACTGTACCCTTGAAAGATGTAGAGGAGTATAGACAATGCTTGAGAGAGGTTTTTATGAGATTGCGAGCAGCACGTCTGACATTAAGTACAGCAACATATAATTTTGTGTTGGAGGAAGTAGGTTCCTTAGGGCATATGATTAGTACAGTTAGGATGAGAACTGATCTGAGACTGGTATGAGCAGTACAGGATTTCCTGGTTCTGAAATAGAGCTGTAAACATTTTTGGAACTCTCTATTATAGGATATTTGTGAGGGGGTTCGCTGATACAGTGTGACTACTCATACAACAGTTGAAAAAAGGTGCAAAACTGATGTGGATAGAGGAGTGTCAGGATGCATTCAGAAAGATGAAAAAGTTTTAATGCCAAATCCAGTTTTTATTTTTCTGCGTTTTCCAGAAGAAGTTTATACTATTTTGTGACACGTCTGACAATAGTTTGGGGTGCATCCTGAATCAGGAAATCAATGGTGAGGAACATCCTGTGGCTTTCACATCAAGACAATTTAATAGAGCAGAGAACAGTTATTCAAGTATGTGGAAGCAAGGACAGGCAGTGTGTTGTTGATCTCTGAAGATGGGAACAAAATTGTCATGATGATAGAAGAGCGAGAGGGAGAAGATTACAATACATCCAGCCCAGGTGATCTAAAATTGCACCAACACATTTTTGGTGCAGCTATTCATGGGTAGAACAGGACTGGATTGTCCTAGAGACATTATTCAATGTAAACCTTATTTCCATTAAGTGGTTTTACACAGGATTTATTCTGTGTATGATAACATGGTAGTGGTGGTGAATTGCTACAAGATGGAAGGCTCATGGAAGCAAGGCTGATGGAGCTGAGGGGGCAGTAGATTGTTCATTAATGAGACAGCATTTGATATAATGGAGCCAACTTTCCATCTACCAGCCATGGTCATGCGAAAACCCAATTGAACACAAATCAGCCACAACTATACTGACCAGATGAACCACTAGTGGGTGCTCCCAAAGCAGAATCTAACTTTCCTAAACAATATGTTAAAACCAGACCTCATGGAAATTAAAAGCTGCACAAGGACAGATTTCAGCAGAACAACTGATGCAGCATGTTAAGGAATTTAGGGAAGGCCAACGATGAGTGACAATTATCTTGAGCATCATGATAAGCACTGGATCCCTAGAGCATGAAAGTGAGTGGATTGATAAGCACTGGATCCCTAGAGCATGAAAGTGAGTGGATGTGGAATATTGTAGTGCGAATGCTGATGAGAAATATATGTCCTGCAGTTTAACAAGATATAAGATCGAGAAATGTGCCATGCTTGTCCGCAAGGACAATTTCCAAGACCACATGACTGGCAGGATGGAGAAGTACCATGGCATGATTCATTGTGCTTTCCAAGGGAACTAATGGTCTGTTAAGTGGAGTACAAATGAGCAGCTTAGTTGTGTAAGAGGAAACCTAGCAAATAAGGTTTTGCAAGTTAAATATGGTAACTGAACCTTGTGGATTGGGGCTCTAGGCACTCGTATAACTGAAACTTATGCTGTACATGTGAGATGTGTTGTAGATTCATTTTAAATGAGGCCTAAGGAACTGAGTCTTTTTGCAGACGGGGGAAGTGTAGTCCACTACGAGTTTTTGGGCAAATCTGTAATAATATACAGAGGAATATTGCAGTAGTCACTGGTAGCTGGTGAGTGAAGATGGTTGTCATTTGATTTACTGTAACTGAGCCATTGAATTATTGCAAGACAGGTCAGGTTTGTTTGGTAAAACCTGCCAGCACACCAGTAATGCACAGTCCTTGCAGTGCAGGCAAGAGTATTCCTCCACAAGCGGGCACTAGTGGCATTGCTAAGTATATGACTAGAAACAGGGCATTGGCATAACAGATGCACTGATGGCTTGTCTAAGAAGCTGGCATTTTCATAGCAGTTTCATTTATAACCCAGCAGTTCTATCAAGAAATGGGGACTATGTCAGGTAAGGGGACCACATGGAGATGCCAACAGCAACGCGGGTTTAAGTCTTCATTGCAGTACCAGCTTCTTGCAGTAAGTCCACCCCCTTAAAGAAATAGATGCTTACGGTTACGTTGAAGAAAGTGCAGTGTGGCTCATATTAGCATTTCTGAGGCAGGATGCTCAGTAGGCAATGTCTGTGTAGAGGTTGGCTTACTAGTGAACAGAATATGGCTCCATTTTAGGCTTTTACTGTCTGAAAAGTAGAACTGCAAGGGGGAATATCAGCTAGATCTTTACACAAGAAACAATCTGATGGTATGCAATGTACACTAATACGCCAAAACATTGTGACCACAGCCAATCGCAATTATGGATGCTGCCTGATGGTGTTATGAGCATGTGACATGATAACAAAAGTATGTAAACTGGGCAGACAAATGGAGGTTCACCCTAGTGAAGATATGGGCTGCAAATAGGGAAATTCATTGAGATAAGCAACTCTGACATACAGCAGATTATTAACATGAACAAGAATCCTGAAAATGGTGAAACTGGTTGAATGTTCATGTGCTACTGTCATGAGCATCTACAGAAGGAGGTAGAAGGACAGTGAAACTACCACTAGGCGCTAAATGGTTGAACATCCTCAAGTCTTCACAGACCATGGGCTTGACAGGAGGCTTTTCTGCTCTGTAAAATACAATAGATGGTGCTCTGTGGCATCTCTGCTGAAAGAGTACAATTCTGGTGTTCCAGACCACACCTTCCTCATACATTGTTGAACAGGAGCTCTGCAGCAGACCACCCCTATATGTTCACATGTTGACCCAATGACATTGTCAATTATGATTCCAGTGGGTACAAGACCATATGTATTCAATCGTCAATCAATGGAAACGTGTCGACTTTTTGGGTGACTCACATTTTTGCTACACTAGGGCAATGGTCATCCCCACAAATGCCATCATTGAGATAAACTGTGGGTCAAAACATGCAGCATGCCATGAATGCAAACTGGTAACAACAGTATTACGCTATGGGAGACATTTTCCTGTGCTTGCATGGGAACTGTGGTAGTACTTGAAGAAATGCCGACAGCTGTGCACCACCTGCATCCCTTCATGCTTGGTGTCTTCCCCAAGGGCGATGTCATCTTTCAGCAGTATAATTGTCTATGTCTTGGAGCCAGAACCATGGTACAGTGGTTTGAGGAGCATTATAGTGAACTCACGTTGCTGTCTTGGTGAACAAATTTGCCTGATGTAAATCCTATGGAACCCATCTGGGTCCCTATCAGGCACCATCACTGTGTACACAAATCAGTAGCCTGTTGTTTTTGTGAATTACATGATCTGTGCATATACATCTAATGCCACATATCTCCACAAGCCTACCAACAAACTGTCAGATCCCTGATACACAGACTCAGTAATGTATTTCATTCCAGAGATGGACAAACAAGCTATTAACCAGTTGGTCATAATGTTTTGGCTCATTGGTGTATGGTTCAAAAACAAACTATGCTATTAGATGAAAAAGCAAGAATGGGATGTTAACATATACAATAAGTACAGCATACACTCTGCAAGAGAGTAAAAGTAATATGTACTGACTTTTAGCACTGTACTTCATTCTGATGAGTCTGTATAAGTCTGTATTGAGTAGTTTGACATTTCTGTTACAGAGATACAAAAATATATCACTGGAAGTTTACCTGAAATCCTAATGCACACTTCCCAATGGCAAACTGTGCAGTGTTGGTTCGATCCAAACAGTCAACACAATTCACTCTAATGACACCAGTTTGAAGGCGTCTTCCAAAACTAAGTTCATTCTTATCAACAAGACCAAGTATTGCATGAGAATTCTGAGTGTAGTATGGCGACTGATTGTGGAATATTCCAGTTTTACATACAGTTGTGTGGGCAATGTCACCAAGACGCCCCATTACATTGGCCTCTTTCCTGGAATAGACATTGGTTCAAGATAATTTTCTAACATACAATACACCCACAGATTCAGAGAACAAACATTAAAAACCAGGTCACACACACACACTGATATACACATAAATGTTGTGGGTACACAAAAGAAATGTACAAATAAATACTTGTTTATAACCTTATATTATCTTTTTAAGATCTTATCCATTATTGCTTACGTAATCTGGTGCCTACTTCAAAGAAAGTATCAATGTCTGAACAAATGGCATAACTTTATCAAGACTGTAAATAAACTTAAATGTTCATTTGGAGTATAGAATTGGAAAGAATAGAGAATGCTAGTTCATAGATGAATCCTCGAGTTACTTCATGAGGTAATCTCAGGTAGCTCAAATGGTACAGCACTGCCAATATGAGGCTTGGCGTGTTGTTCAGTTTAAACTAAGCACATATAATCAAGAAAAGATGTCAAATTTCTGCCTTTCACAACAATTTAAGCTGTCTCTGTGCTAGCAGGAAAAGACAAAGCAAATCACAGAGGAAAGAAACATTCTTCTGAACTCTTGATGTTCTTGCAGCAAAGAGGTAATGGTCTTTAATTATATCCTAAAAGGAAATCAACATCACCCACATCTTAGCCACATCTTATAAAGTAATGCCTCAGTCTTTGGCTGTGTCTGTAGTTTCCTTTTAGGAACTGTTGCACTCTTAAATATATGATTATCACCCATATGAAGGGGCAGGGGGAGAGGGTGGGGCAATTGTAAGGCTTGTTTTAGGCATTTCACTCAGCCCCTACCATGAACATTTTTCAGCAGTCTCATTCTTATGACAAAATATACAATAAACTGAAGTGCAAAATGGCTTATGAAAGGACAAATATGAGGCCATCTTTTAAGCTTTTACAAAATCAATAAAAAAATCATTTTTGATACAGATCATTTTACTGTTTCTCAAAATATTTACCTTCACAATTTATACACTTCAGTATGCGTTTGAACTGATTCTGGAAACATTTTTTTCCCCATGATGTTGGTATCACAAAAACAATGTATAGAAAGGGTTCAAGGGCTTCTTCACATGATGAGAACTGCTGTCCATGCATTTTTTGTTTGACATAAGACAAGAAAAGCATAGTTGTTAGGTGACATATCAGGTCAATGCAGACACTGAGACAATTATTTGGAATTTATCTGTGTCTAATAATCATTTCTTTGCTGTTGTGTGTGACATGATGAATGATATGACATTTTCGGTTTTCCACCCTGGTGTCGCATTGATTTGTTGCAAATAAATTGTATATCATTCAGCATTCAACAATTTTCTTGAAAGTGTTTCGCGAACAAACCACTTCTTCTGTTTCCATTAATGTTGGAACACCCAAAAAGTTGATTGCCGCTTGCTCTGTACCATTCTTCTGCAGAGTTCTGAGAAACTGGTGTCTCGGGGAAGAATCAAGTTGGCACATATGGTGAAACAGGCACCAACGTCACAACTGTCATGTTGTAGAGCATTCTCTGCAACAGGATACTTTGTGTTGTGAAGTATACACCCTCTGCCTATGCCCACTCATCCTAAATGATGACTTGGTGGTAGCCATCTCAAGATAAAAGGCCGAATAGTGTTCACGTAACAGCTGGTATACGATGTGTTGTTTCACAGGTGGCTCTCCCTTTAATAGTACATATTTTGCAAGTTACAGGGCTGGTATAAGTGATGGTAGGAGGGTTGCAGAGGGCAAGTCTTACAGTGGGTGTGGTCACAATTGTAAGAGCCATAGGATGGGGAAATGGGTGCAGACGGAGCATAGTGTTAGACAAGGATATTGTGGAGATTGGAGGGTGACAAAAAGCTATTCTAGGTATGGTGGACAAAATGTCAGAGCCTTGTCGAAGTAGCTGATACATTCAAAAGCAGAATAATAGCAAGTGTCAGGAGGCGTACTCCTAAGTTGTTTTTTGGAGGGATCAGCAGTATGAGGAATGTATGTGATAACCTGGGAAATCTGCTTCTGAACAAGGCTGAGTTACCAGTGGTGTGCTCCAAAGCTGTTTTTTGGAGGTATCAGCAGTACCAGGATTGGATGTGATGGCCCAGAAAATCTGCTTTTGAAGTAGGCTGATGGGGTAATTACCTCCAGTGAAGACTGATGTGAGAATGGTGGTGTAGTGCTGTAAAGTTTCTGCATCTGAACAAATATGTTTGCCTCGAATGCTGAAGCTGTGTTGTGAACAGAAGTGTGTAGCTGACCTCTGGTGAGGATTGAGTTAACATCAAGGAAAATTGCATGGGATTCAGAACAGGGCCATGTGAAATTTAATTGGGAGAATTTATTTAGAGATTCCCAGAATTTCAGCAAGTCAGCCCCACCACGAGTCTGTAACGCAGCCATCAATGTATTTAAACCAAACCAGGGGCTTGAAGGCTTATGGATTCCAGAAAAGCCCTCTACAAGCAACCCCTGAAAAAGTTGGCATAGGAAGGAGCCTTTCTGGTTCTCATGACATTGCCCCTTATCTGTTTGTATGTCTGCCCCTCAAAGATAAAGCAGTACTTGGTAAGTATAAAGTTGATTAAAGTGAGCAGGAAGTATGTCACCAGTTTCAAATCAGATGGGTGCTGACTGAGGTAATGTTCAGCAGCAGACAGACCATGTACACGGGGGATGATGATAAAGGGAGGTGGTATAATTGTGATAATATAGGTGTGTGGTGGGAGCTGGACATGCACAGATTTCATATGATCTAGGAAATGGTTAATGTCTTTAATACAGAGGGAAAGAAACTATAGTTTGCAGGTTTTGAGCACATATGGCAAATATATATTTGGTGGGTGCTTGAAAGCCAGCAGCTATGGAATGGCCAGGGTGATGAGTCTGTGGATCTTAGGTAGAAGGTAAAAGGTGGGTGTTCAGTCTGGTTGTGGCAAGGAGTTCTATGGATTTAAGTGTTAGTCCTTGTGAGGGACCTGATGTTTTAAAAAGGGATTGCAGTCAGTTTGAATCACAGGGATGGGATCTTGATGGCAGATGCTGTATGTAGAAGTGTCAGATAGTTGGCATAATCCTTTGCTTACATACTCCCTTCGGTCAAGAACCACAGTGGTAGATCCTGTCCACTGGGAAGATAGTGATGGAGTCATCAGTTTTTAGTGAATGAAGAGCCTAGAGGTCTGCAAATGACAGGTTAGGGCTGCATTGTAGTGATCTGAGGGAGGGTTGTGAAGCAATTCTGGGTGTAAGGAATTCTTGGAAGGCTTAGGCTTGTAAGGGATGATTTTGAGGTAGTGATGGTGGATCAAGCTGGGATTGTGATCAAACTGTTCAAGGCGAGATTCATTGTCAGGTTTGCTAGAGGGAAGGTTTTGGGACTGGGTTGGAAATTGATATTTCCAGTTGCCATCATAAGTTAAGGAAAGTAAGTCCTTCGCCAAAGCAACATGATTAAATGCAGGTATAGGGCTGAATGTAAGATCCTCTGGGTAATTCAGATAATTCAGGAGGTGAGTGTGTCTTAGTGAGAAGTTGAGAACACTATACTGTTGTGACTGGTTCTTGTGATCATCAGTTATCATTAGTCTGGGAGAAAGTGGTGAAGGCTGGGGTTGCTGTCTGAAATTGGTTTGGTGGATGATACCATCTAAGGAAACATGAGTGGCACACAACAGCACGATTTTGCAGAAGGATGAGAGTTGTCTGGTGGAGTGGAAATTAGGAGATAAGGCATATTGCTCACTTCTATCACATACAATGCACTTAGCTTTCTGCTCTTATTAACTTGTGCATGATGTTTAGGCAGTAATCCCTGTCTTGCATATTCCCCTATCTTCTATCTTTAGGCTCTCAGTTTTTCAAATATTGTCCATTACACTCCCCAACAACCAGTCTTTCCCTCTCATACCATCCAGTAAATCTCCCTGACCTGCAGTTCTGGCCAACTTTTCTGAACTCTCCCCATTTCCCAAACCTCATCAGTCCTTTTCCTTCACCCCTCTTCCTCCCCCCTCAACCCTTCCACCAGAAAAATAGCCACTGACTCTGAGAACTTGTTAATTTTAATATCATTATGTGTTTTTTCTCCTGCAACCAAGTGGTGAGTAGATTTTTTATCTATACAACTACATTTTAGTGCAAACTTTGGTATGCCTAAAGGATGCCAATAACTTTTGGTCAACCTTCCCACAATTAATCACTGTTGGAAGTTCAATCACACAAAATTCTGCAAACAAATTGTATAACATTTTTTGTTAAGACAACTGATTATTAAGAGTTAAACAAAGTGATTCAAGGCATTGTTGTTGAGTTAGGCCTTTACAAAAATCATTATAATCATCCAATGAAAGCTTTCACATGAAACTTGCATTTTTTTCACAGCACTGTCTCTTTAAATACTTACTGTAAACATGCCACTAACCCAATTTGGAATTTTATTATTTTAATAATAACAAATGAAAATTTTTAAAGCAATTGTAGCATTACATCTCAATGGTGATATGTAACTGTCATTCATAAAGACCTAAAAAGTGACTCTCATGTTCTCTGACAATTGCAATGGAGACTTTTCAGCATTTTTTACTGCCATGACCACAACTGTCAGCTATAAAGAATGGTCAAAAAGTCTCTGCAGTAGCCTTGCCTATTGCACTGTCAGTAAACATGCTCTGTAATATAACAACAAGAGCTTTTACTTGTTCCATCTCTTGGCAGTGTGTCAATGAGAAAAAAGTGCCCCAGAACATCAAGCACACCTATTTCTGAGCTAAGACTTGTCTGCATGAATTTGGCCTTCTGTGATAATCAAGTTTGACACCAATGCATTAATTTGTGTATGGTTTCCATGATAAAGTTACCAATCTAAATTTCGTTATATGTGATAATACTGTCCCTGGCACCCACAATAATAAAATGATGGTTCTCCATAGTGACCAGCCACATTTTATCCACAGCTACTCATTGCACTTATCATCAAGGACATTTTGATTATCCATGGAAAAATAACTAGTATCAACAATGTTTCATCTGCTGGCTTCTGATGCCTTGTTTACATATTCCACATAAGTGACTGTACAATTTGATTGGTACTACATGCTGTGTGCTCAAAATTTTTATCACAGATCTAAGCTTGTAACGAGCAGGAGAAGTAACCAGTGGGATAATTCTCAGCTGATACGGTGAGTGAACAGAAATTGCCAACTGTCTCATAAGGTAGCAATATTCTTTATCTTTCACATTTCTCATCCCCCCTTCCCCTCCCCCTCCTCCTCCTCCTCCTCCTCCTCCTCCTCCTCCTCCTCTTTCTTACACGTATTAGACATCTGCCAGTTACATCCCCTTTGTTAAATTATTGATCTTTCAACCTTTTCCTTGGTCTTACTGAAGATCTTCTGCACACTGGGTAATAATTGGTCATTAGTTTTAGTACTCTGCCATTTTCCATTCTTGTGACATGATCCTTCCTGTTGTTTCTGTATTCTTTAATCTGCTCATTTCAGCTTTTCACTCCCAGTTTTCTCCGATACCAGCATCCCTCCACCTGTCAGCTAGTGTCTACCCAACTACTCTTCTCAGGAATTACATCTCAGATGCTTGTACTTCATTTCTTTTTGTTATAATCCTCATTTTCACATGCTATGGTTGATACTGACATCATTTTGTAGAACTTAGGTAGTTTTTCCTTTCTTACTTTAGTTCTGAGAGTTCATTAATTATTCAGCTAATGTGATCAAGTCTTTTTATTTTCTTTTGTTTGTCCATTTCTCTCATGAATGAGATAGTATTTACTAAGAAGTTGAGCTAATTTACTCTTTCTGTTTTCTGACTGTTTATTATTATTTTGCTGGCCTCTGAAAATCATAAAATTTATTTTCTTTGCAGATACAATATATCATAATTATGATTTGGCTGTTGTGGATAAAATATGAGCAACTGTCTGGAGTGTGTTCTTACAGCAATCACAATTTGATCAGCAGCAAAAAGTAATGTCATGGAATAATTCCTTTTGTTGAAGTCATGAGTTTAAAAAATTAATTTACTTATCCATTGCCTCAGCACAGTGTCAGCATAAAAATTAAAGAACAAACTGCATTCTTGTCTTACTTCCAAATTTTTCTTGATTTTAGATTTTCCGTTTCCTGCAATGGCAATTGCTGATACTAAAATTAAATTTCAGACATTAATTTACCACTGCCAGTAGCACCACCTCTCAAATGCTCTCCTCAATACTGAAAGAATGCATTATTTGCTTAATGATAGGTACTATGTATAACACATGGTCTGCATTAACTGTACTCTGATACTCACCCCTTAAATATGCGTGCCATATCAAAACTAATGTATTGTATTTGATGATCAGGAGGTAGAAACTGATTTAAATAGGCAATGGCTGTACTAAATTCTTCACTCAACATGCTTTCATGTTTTTTCTTCTCTCTCTTTTTTACAAGGTTCAGTATTATTATTGGAGCACCATAACGCTGGAACAATTGATTGAAGTGTTCACCTGAACAAAGAATAACGAAACATTAGTATGAAAGTGTTCAATAACTGAAGAGTACAAGTGGGAGAAGATAACTGGAGACTTCAGCTGTAAACAATGGTGAGCAACACTTTATAGGAAACTGAGATATTGCATGCAAAACATAGTAAGTGATGCATTTTAGTTCTATTAGTTAATGTTCCATAATAATCTGAGGGATAGCAGCTCTACCGCAAAATTTGGATTCTAGCTAGTGGTGACATTGGCAGGATGTGGGCAAGTAAACAGCGGCAACTACCACAAACATGGCTGTCTATTGTCATAACAGATGCAGTGCTCATGCCTCGAAAATGCTTTCCAGGAATGAGCCTGTACGAATCGGAGGATGATGTGGATACATATGACTCTGATAAATATCCTGCATGGATTCCTGAATGGAAACACACATCAAAAGGTGTTACTCTTCATGTAAATGTGCATATTTCATAAAGCAATAAACACTGTTAAGTCATGTCAGTTACCATAGTTTACACGTGACAGTGGGATGGCAGCCATGTTAAGCACCATCCTTAACATTGTGGACATGCTGTAGTAAGATTACTTGCATTGGTTTCTTATAAAGCATTATCCATAGTTGTATCCACACCTTGAAAACCATACACCCTATAACAAGCCCATATCAACAGAGCACCAATGAGCTGAGTATAGGACCTTTAATTATGCTCTGTGATGTATTTTGTTTAAATAATTTCTTTTTATGTTTCTCTTCTTGCCTCGAAGGAGACACACTTCTCTTTCACCTTTAGTTATGACTAGACACCCTTTCCATTACAGGTGGAGCAACCATTTTGTAATGTGTAACATAGGAAGTGCAAAATGGCTAAGCAGGAGTGGCTGGAGGACAAATGTAAGGATACAGAAGCATACATCACCACCTACAGGAAAACTAAAGAGACCTTTGGAGAAAAGAGAACCACCTGCATGAATATCAAGAGCTGAGATGGAAAACCAGTCCTAAGCAAAGAAGAGAAAGCAGAAAGATGGAAGGAGTATCTAGAGGTCTATACAAGGGAGATGTACTTGAGGGCAATATTAGGGAAGTGGAAGAAGATGTAGATGAAGGTGAAATGGGAAATACAATACTGCGTAGAGAGTTTGACAGAGCACTGAAAGACCTAAGTCGAAACGAGGCCCCGGGAGTAGACAATATTCCATTAGAACTACTGACAGCCTTGGGAGAGCCAGCCCTGACAAAACTCTACCATCTGGTGAACAAGATGTATGAGACAGGCGAAATACCCTAAGACTTCAAGAAGAATATAATAATTCCAATCCCAAAGAAAGCAGGTGTTGACAGATGTGAAAATTACCCAACATCAATTTAATAAGTCACGGCTGCAAAATACTAAAGCGCATTCTTTACAGACGAATGGAAAAAACTGGTAGAAGCCGACCTCGGGGAAGATCAGTCTGGATTCCGTAAAAATGTTGGAACACGTGAGGCAATACTGATGCTACGACTTATCTCAAAAGATAGATTAAGGAAGAGCAAACCTACATTTATAGAGAAAGCTTTTGACAATGTTGACTGGAATACTCTCTTTCAAATTCTGAAGGTGGTTGGAGTAAAATACAGGGAGCGAAAGGTATTTACAATTTGTACAGAAACTGGATGGCAGTTATAAGAGTTGAGGGACATGAAAGTGAAGCAGTGGTTGGGAAGGGAGTGAGACAGGGTTGTAGCCTGTCCCTGATGTTATTCAATCTGTATTTTGAGCAAGCAGTGAAGGAAACAAAAAAAAATTCAGAGTAGAAATTAAAATCCATGGAGAAGAAATAAAAACTTTGAGGTTCGCCGATGACATTGTAATTCTGTCAGAGACAGCAAAGGACCTGGAAGAGCAGTTAAATGGAATGGACAGTGTCATGAAAGGAGGATATAAGATGAACATCAACAAAAGCAAAACAAGGATAATGGAATGCAGTCAAATTAAATCAAGTGAAGCTGAAGGAATTAGATGAGGAAATGAAACACTGAAAGTAGTAGATGAGTTTTGCTATTTGGGGAGCAAAATAACTGATGATGCTCGAAGTAGAGAGGATGTAAAATGTAGACTGGTGAGAACAAAAAAGCTTTCCGAAGAAGAGAAATTTGTTAACATAGGTATAGATTTAAGTGTCAGGAAGATCTTTCTGAAAGTATTTGTATGGAGTGTAGCCATGTATGGAAGTGAAACACGGACGATAAACAGTTTAGGCAAGAAGGGAATAGAAGCTCTTGAAATGTGTTTCTACAGAAGAATGCTGAAGATTAGATGAGTAGATCACATAACTAATGAGGATGTACTGCATAGAGTTGGAGAAATGAGAAATTTGAGCTACAACCTGACTAGAAGGAAGGATCAGTTGGTAGGACACATTCTGAGGCATCGAGGGATCACCAAGTTCATACTGGAGGGAAGAGTGGGGGGGTAAAAATTATAAAGGGAGACCAAGAGATAAATACAGCAAGCAGATTCAGAAGGATGTAGGTTGCAGTAATTACTCGGAGATGAACAGGCTTGCACAGGATAAAGTAGCATGAAGACCTACAACAAACCAGTCTTTGGATTGAATACCACAACAACAACATTTATGTAAATGTCATAAAATATATTTAAGTTAATTCAATCAGAAATTAACTTAAATAAATTTTACAATATTTACATAAATGATATTGTTGTGGAAATATCATAAAATACATTTAAGAATGCTGAAGATTAGATGGGCAGATCATGTAATTAATGAGGAGGTACTGAACAGAATTGGAGAGAATAGGAATTTGTAGCACAACTTGACTAGAAGAAGGGACCAGTTCGTAGGACGTGTTCTGAGGCATCAAGGGATCACCAATTTAGTACTGAAGGGCAGCATGGAGCATAGAAGTCATAGAGGGAGACCAAGAGATGAATACACTCTGCAGATTCAGAAGCATGTAGGTTGCAGTAGTTACTTGGAGATGATGAGGCTTTCACAGGATAGAGTAGCATGGAGAGCTGCATCAAACCAGTCTCTGGACTGAAGACAACGACAAAAATTCAATCAGTGTTCTAATAATTTAATTAACATTAATCACCACTATATTAGATAATTACCCACATTTCTTAATACAGCTTTTGGATTGTCTGTGGTACTGTTGCCATATGCCAATAACAAAGAGATGCATTTGGCTAGTGGAAATTGTCAATGCTGTTAGCACAATTTGTACGGCCAAGAACCCCATCTTCTCAAATGTTTAGTTTGAGTATTTCAAAGTCCAATAGCTTCAAATTATTCTGCCATTATTTCAGTTTCAAATAACATGGCCATGGCATTTCTTGGTTAAAGAGGAAATGGCACAACTGCTAACATTTTCTTAATAAGATCACAGGCCTTCCAGTTAACCCCACACACTTACACTGTTGTGTAAGTAAGATGCTTCTTTATAACTGATCCTCCCATTTTAGATAAATTTTATTGCAATCACTAATTCTGAAATCCATTCTTCACTTAAAACTTCCGGGCTGATAGGCCATGGTCGAAGTATAAAACTGTCTCCTCACATTTCGTCTCCGACTGCGGTACTATGAACTATCAATGGTTGGATTTTACTTTTGTGCATGAAAATATTCTGGAATATGCAGAGGATTTGTAGAGCTTATAGCTCTGAATTTTTATAGATTTAGGGGAAGATCACAGAAATGTATCCTTCCAAAGATGCACCCGACCCTGACATTCTGCAAGCAGATGCAGTCGATGCAAACTATCAGCAGATCTGACAGCCCGGAAGTTTTAAGTGAAGACAATACCGGCCAAGATGCAGTCGATGCAAACTATCAGCAGATCTGACAGCCCGGAAGTTTTAAGTGAAGACAATACCGGCCATGAAAGTTTACATTGTATGATCTGAAATCCATTATCCAACCAGTGAATCTCTCATAGGATTATCGGGTAAAAATCACTGCCCCCTTTTCATGTCATCCCTTCTTGATAAAAGAACATATAAACTGAGAAAATACGTGAGGGAGGAAGAAACAGTTATAACACAAAAGTCAAATGTGTACTGCCTGCTTACGCACATTAGTATGGCATTTAAATAGCCTATAAGGCCCGTGTTTGTGTATATTTATAAGTGATGTATGGATGAATACGTACTATGAACTATCAATGGTTGGATTTTACTTTTGTGCATGAAAATGTTCTGGAATATGCAGAGGATTTGTAGAGCTTATAGCTCTGATTTTTTATAGATTTAGGGGAAGATCACAGAAATGTATCCTTCCAAAGATGCACCAGACTCTGACATTCTGCAAGCAGATGCAGTCGATGCAAACTATCAGCAGATCTGACAGATATGTCACAGGAGGGTAAAACAAGGAGGTATCCAGAACAAATGAAGAAAAAGAGAAATGAATATATAACATATAAAGGCAAGAGGGGCAGTGATGTATGAAAATGTATAGGCCCCCTGCTTGAATGCTCTATAAAGGACTCCAAGCACATAAGTGAAGAAGACATGCCACACATATTCAAGAATTACTGGCAGCTTAATGGCTATGATAAGCAAAATGCATAACTACAATGTTGTTTAGGGTCAAAAAGTGTTATCTGTAAAAGCACTTTCCACATTTGTATTTTGAAGACGTTTCACAGTAATGTTTTGTTGACCAGCCCAACAAGTAAACAATGGTAACTGATGTTAAGTGCTCTTGGTGAGCAAATAACAACGTTAAGCACCAACTGGTGAAATTTTAAGAACAGAATTGTGGGTAGAACTTATCATTTTTAATAACATGTCCTTGCAGTAGATATATGTGAAAACAATGATGTATCTGGATAGAAGAAGATGTACATGCAATATCTTATTTATGGAAATTTACTGAAACTTTACAGTGCATTTTCTCAAAACAGTCAAAATGCCACTTACAATTGTTTACAACTGATGTCTTCAATTATGGATAGATATGGTGGAAATCACAGAATATCTAAAATAATGGACGATAAATGGAAAAATAAGTTATCTAATATGTAATGTTGCTGGTGTTTTCAGAAGTAAGGTGTTCCATAGATACAGCAACATAACAACTTAACCAACTGAAGACACAAACAGCAAAGGATGGATTTTGAATCTACTGTGAGAAGACACACTTCATGACAAACATAAAATCAGTTTCAAGAAAACTGAAAGTTGGAATAGGAAAAATTAAACAGGCAGAAAAGTTTAAATACCTAAGTGAATGGGTACACCCTAACTTATAAGAGGAAGAAACATTCATGTTGTGCATTAACATAATTGAAATGGCCTACCAGCTAACTAAAGGCATCTCTTAGATTGGTGCATAATTTCATAGTGTTCTTGTTTCACATGTTGGTATTCCTCCGCTTGCTATGGGTTTATTTAACAATTATCATTATTTATTTGTAGTTCACTGTTGCTTTTTGAGTTTACATATGCACATTTTGTCATCTGGAGACAGTGAGTGGAGTTGTGGACACTAGAAAATGAAAAGCCAGGTGGAGAAATCAGAACATTTCTAACGTCATCTTCTGTCTGAGTTCAATACAAAGGTGACAGCAACAAAGCAGCCAGATATATTTGCACCATGCATTGGGATAATGCCATTGGAGAGAGCAAGAAAATGGTTCTCTCATTTTAAGGAGGGTCATATTGACATTAGTGACTCTCCACATTCAGGAAGACCTTTGGGGTTTGATGAAGATCATTTGCACACATTAATCCACAATGATCCATGTCAGTGAACTCAAGAACTAGCAAATGGGATGAACTATGATTATTCAACAATCATGTGACATTTGCATGCAATGTGGAAAATTCAGAAATCAGGATTATACGCAGCACATGCTCTGAGTAAAAATCACAAATATAAGAGGGTGGGCATAGGTGCATCTCTGCTTGCTTGTCATCAATTGGCTAGTGAACAACACTGATCATTCCTATTTTCTATCACTACTGGTGGTGAGAAATGATGTCTTTATACTAACATAAGTAAAAGAATGGAATGATTGAACCCAAACAAAGTTGCAACTCCCTGTACAAAGACTTGTGTGCAACAAAAAAAGGTAATGTTAGGCATCTGCTGAAACAGTGATGGTGTAGTTTACCAAAAATTGCTTCCCTGAGGTGTAACCATCACTGCTGATATTTCTTGTCAACAATTGAGATGTCATGGAGTCACAATCTAAGCACAGTGACCAGGAAGACTGTGTGAAGAGATCCTACTCCATGATAATGCCTGCCCGCATTCTGTTAGGCTCACATGAAACACTATACAGAAGTTGGGTTGGAAAGTCATTCACACCCACCTTGTTCACTTGATCTTGCACCCTCAGATTTTCAATTTTTTTGCTACCTATCGAACAATCTTCAAGGAACTTCCTATTTGGGTGAAAATGTGCTCCAAATTTGGCTCAATGAATTCTTCAGCTCAAAACCACATGAATTCCACAGTCGCAGAATTGGAAAGTTACCCCAGCACTGGCAGACTGTTGTAAATGTGAAGGAAAATGTATTACAAAAAGAATAGATTTCTACTCACGATATAGCGAAGATGTTGAGTCGCAGACAGGCACAGCAAAAAGACTACCAAACATGTAAGCTTTTGGCCAGAAGGCCTTCTTCTAAAATAGACAACATACAAATACACATTCACGCAAACACAGCGCTCGCTCTCTCTCTCTCTCTCTCTCTCTCTCTCTCTCTCTCTCTCTCTCTCTCTCTCTCTCTCACACACACACACACACACACACACACACACACTGGCTGCCGAAGCTAGTTTGGATTCAACATCCAGAGGCAGTGCTCGTGTGTGTGTGTGTGTGTGTGTGTGTGTGTGTGTGTGTGTGTGTGTGTGTGTGTGTGTGCGTGTTGGGTTTTGTGTGAGTGTGAATGTGAATATATATATATATGTGTGTGTGTGAGTGTGTGTGTGTGTGTGTGTGTGTGTGTGTGTGTGTTTTGCCTATTTCAGAAGAAGGCATTCTGGCCAAAAGCTTACATGTTTAGTAGTCTTTCTTCTGTGCCTGTCTGCAACTCAACATCTCCACTATACTATGAGTAGCAATCTATCCTTTTCATAATATTGTTGTTACCCATCCTCGACTTTCCATCGTTTGAGAGAGAATATATTATTGGTGGCTAAAATCTCTGTTATGTGTATCTGTTGGGTTTATTAAACTTATGGAAAAATGCTACAAACTTATCCACCAATGTAACACAAAAAGAAAGCGACATACTTAAATGTCAAAATTAGATACTACTGTACTGTTATTGGACCAGAGGCTGTGTATATTGCTGAGACTCTCACACTAAACAATAAAGATCTAATGCAGAAACTTGAGACCAAAGAATGAAAGATTTTGAAAAAAATCTTGGGTTCCATCACAGAAAACAGCAAGTACAGAAGTACTATGAAATGTATAAACATGTGAAGAAGATAAGTGAAATGATTTGGAACATAAGGACTACTTTTTATGGCCATATGATACAAATGTTCCCAGGAAGGATATCTGCTAATATTAATCTATTCTGAAGCTAAGTAAACCAAAGGGGCATAGTCCATACGAGTTGAAGAATATCTATGACAAGTGGACACTTCTCCTACACATATCTCAGTATGCGATCTGCTTAAGGAAGACCTGCAAACAAATGATGGTTTCCAGAAAAAGCTAAAGCTAAAAACATGGAAGCCATGGTGCTAAGAGAGAAAATAATAACACCAGAAATGAATGCAGCAGCAATGAGCAGCAGTTAAAGGTAGGAAAAAGAGACTGTTGAATTGATGTGGTCTGTAGCTAGCTGAAAGAAAGAACAAATAATAATAATAATAACCCCTAGCATCTCAATGTCCTGTGGAAGTCTTTCGACTGGATGCCACACTGGTGACTTACAAGTACATGTCCATAACCTACACTAGTAATTCTAGCAGGGAAATGGAACCTGCAGTTTAATGCGGAACTCAAACTATGTGTCCTTCCTGAAAAGTCTGCACATCACTGAGAGGTGAAGGCTAGGTTAAAGACAGACAGGTAGATTCCAGGATCTGAGCTGGATTCAATCCCATAACTTTTTGGTGTCTACACCTGCACTTTACAAGAACACCACAATGCTTGATGTCTTTGGATGAAACAAATTACATGTATCATTGTACACAGTCCAGTCACATTAATGTGACTACCACCTCTGTTGGACATCAATGTGCAATAACCAGTCACAAATGGCTGATGGCAGCACTAGCAGAGGAGGATATACAGGGTGTCCCATTTGTCTTGACCACCCTACATAATAGTTTGTCCAGAAGCAAACTACAAAATGTTTCAAGCAGATGTTCTTTAGCCATCAGGGGGACATCAATCAGCATGACTGCCTTCATAGTAGCTTTGTTTTTTACAAAGATATGAACAACAGTATGACTTTTTCAAATGGCACTCTGTATATCTTACTCAGTAATTCATTTTCTCTCCTAAAGACCTATTCAAAAATGCTTCACAGTGTACCATTCACTGAAACACAACATTATTAATTACATAACACAACATTGACTTTGAGCCCAGGATCACAAACCCATCCACTTGCTGGAGTGGTCAGAAAACAAATGAAAACCAAGTAAAACACACAATACAAAATTGACTTTGACTCTCCTGAACCATTGTCCAGGAGTAGAACATTCAAAGGTGCTCAAAGTGGTGACCCTGGACACCAATACACTGGTGCACTCGTATTATTATTATTATCTTTCCTTTCTCAGACGTTATGTCTGGTTAAAAATGGAAAGTGACGCGGACCTTGATCAAGCGTGACTTCCATTTAACTGTACGGTATATGTTACATTGCATTTAGGAACTTTCGAATAATTGAACATGTATCAATAATTACAGATTTTTGTAGTTGTATATATATGTTTGGATTTAGCTGTATAGCGTTGATGTACTGGTGGATATTGTGTGGTATGACTCCTGTAGTTGATAGTACTATTGGTATAATGTCAACTTTATCCTGATGCCACATGTCCTTGACTTCCTCAGCCAGTTGGGTGTATTTTTCAATTTTTTCTCCTGTTTTCTTCTGTATATTTGTTGTATTGGGTATGGATATTTCAATTAGTTGTGTTAATTTCTACTTTTTATTGGTGAGTATGATGTCAGGTTTGTTATGTGGTGTTGTTTTATCTGTTATAATGGTTCTGTTCCAGTATAATTTGCATTCATCATTCTCCAGTACATTTTGTGGTGCATACTTGTATGTGGGAATGTGTTGTTTTATTAGTTTATGTTGTATGGCAAGTTGTTGATGTACTATTTTTGCTACATTGTCATGTCTTCTGGTGTATTCTGTATTTACTAGTATTGTACATCCGCTTGTCATGTGATCTACTGTTTCTATTTGTTGTTTGCAAAGTCTGCATTTATCTGTTGTGGTATTGGGATCTTTAATAATATGCTTGCCGTAATATCTGGTGTTTATTGTTTGATCCTGTATTGCAATCGTGAATCCTTCCATCTCACTGTATATATTGCCTTTTCTTAGCCATGTGTTGAATGCGTCTTGATCGATGTGTGGCTGTGTTAGGTGATAAGGGTGTTTGCCATGTAGTGTTTTCTTTTTCCAATTTACTTTCTTTGTATCTGTTGATGTTATGTGACCTAAAGGGTTGTAGAAGTGGTTATGAAATTGCAATGGTGTAGCCGATGTATTTATATGAGTGATTGCTTTCTGTATTTTGCTAGTTTCTGCTCGCTCTATAAAGAATTTTCTTAAATTGTCTACCTGTCCAAAATGTAGGTTTTTTATGTCGATAAATCCCCTTTCTCCTTCCTTTCTGCTTAATGTGAATCTTTCTGTTGCTGAATGTATGTGATGTATTCTATATTTGTGGCATTGTGATCGTGTAAGTGTATTGAGTGCTTCTAGTTCTGTGTTACTCCATTTCACTACTCCAAATGAGTAGGTCAATATTGGTATAGCATAAGCATTTATACCTTTTGTCTTGTTTCTTGCTGTCAATTCAGTTTTCAGTATTTTTATTAGTCTTTGTCTATATTTTTCTTTTAGTTCTTCATTAATATTTGTATTATCTATTCCTATTTTTTGTCTGTATCCTAGATATTTATAGGCATCTGTTTTTTCCATCTCTTCTATGCAGTCGCTGTGGTTATCCAATAAGTAATTTTGTTTAGTGTGTTTTCCCTTGACTATGCTATTTTTCTTACATTTGTCTGTTCCTAAAGCCATATTTATATCATTGCTGAATACTTCTGTTATCTTTAGTAATTGGTTGAGTTGTTGATTTGTTGCTGCCAGTAGTTTTAGATCATCCGTGTATAGCAAATGTGTGATTTTGTGTTGGTATGTTCCAGTAATATTATATCCATAATTTGTATTATTTAGCATGTTGGATAGTGGGTTCAGAGCAAAGCAGAACCAGAAAGGACTTAATGAGTCTCCTTGGTATATTCCACGCTTAATCTGTATTGGCTGTGATGTGATATTATTTGAATTTGTTTGGATATTAAGTGTGGTTTTCCAATTTTTCATTACTATGTTTAGGAACTGTATCAATTTAGGACCTACTTTGTATATTTCCAATATCCGTAGTAGCCATGAGTGGGGTACACTATCAAAAGCTTTTTGGTAGTAAATGTATGCATAGTGTAGCGACCTTTGTTTAGTTTTAGCTTGATATGTCACCTCTGCATCTATTATCAGTTGCTCTTTACATACTTGTGCTCCTTTGCAGCAGCCTTTTTGTTCTTCATTTATAATTTTGTTCTGTGTTGTATGTGTCATTAATTTCTGTGTAATGACGGAAGTTAATATTTTGTATATTGTTGGTAGGCATGTTATGGGGCGATATTTTTCTGGGTTTGCTGTGTCTGCTTCATCTTTAGGTTTCAGATAAGTTATTCCTTGTGTAAGTGTATCAGGGACTGTGTATGGGTCTGCAATGTAACTGTTAAATAATTTAGGTGGTTGTTCTGTATATGTGTGGATGGATATGTGTGTGTGTGCGCGAGTGTATACCCGTCCTTTTTTCCCCCTAAGGTAAGTCTCTCCGCTCCCGGGATTGGAATGACTCCTTACCCTCTCCCTTAAAACCCACATCCTTTCGTCTTTCCCTCTCCTTCCCTCTTTCCTGATGAGGCAACAGTTTTTTGCGAAAGCTTGAATTTTGTGTGTATGTTTGTGTTTGTTTGTGTGTCTGTCGACCTGCCAGCACTTTCATTTGGTAAGTCACATCATCTTTGTTTTTAGATATATGTTAAATAATTTAGTTAGACATGAATGTGTTAAGGCGAACTTCTTTAGTCAGAAATTTGCTATTTTATCTTTTCCAGGGGCTTTCCAATTGTGCGTAGAATTAATTGCTCCGGTGACTTCATGTTGCAAAATTATCACTTCAGGCATTTGTGGTATCATCTTGTATGTGTCTGCTTCTGCTTGAATCCACCGTGCATGCCTGTTATGTTGTACCGGGTTTGACCATATGTTGCTCCAGAAGTGTTTCATGTCTGTTATGTTTGGTGGATTGTCTATTTTAATGTGTGTATTATCTATTGTCTGGTAAAATTTCTTTTGGTTTGTGTTGAATGTTTGGTTCTGTTTCCTTCTATTTTCACTTTTTTTGTATCTTCTAAGTCGTTTGGCCAATGATTGTAATTTCTGCTTCTTTTCATCTAGTTGCTCTATCGCTTCTTGTTTCGAGATTTTGCCTAACCTTTTTTGTTTTTTGTCTGATATTTCATTTCTTATAAATTGTGTTAGCTGTCCGATGTCTTTTCTCAGTTTTTCTATTCTGATCTGTAGCCTGTGTTGCCATGCTGGTTTTGTGGGTTTCTTCTGTGTGTTGCTTTGTTCTGATCTCTGCCTAGTGTGTATATTTAGTGTAGTGAGTGCTCCTATATAAACCAGTAGTTGTAACTCTTCCATAGTTGTATTTTCATTTATTTTGTTGTGTATGATTGTGTTGATAGTTGTTATTGTTGTTTCGACTTGTGGGTTATTTGGTGGTCTATGCAAGAATGGTCTAATGTCTGTATTTGTGTCTTTGTATTCTATATATGTCCGCTGAAATTTTTCTTCTATATCTAACATGTGTGTCACTTCATGTTCTATTTGTGCTTGTTCTGGTGGCTGTCTTAAGATTTCGTTTTCCTCTGATTGTTTAATTGATGCGTGTTGTTCTTTGCTTGTTTGCTCTGGGATGTTTGAGTCCATTACTGTATTTTCTTCTTCTTCTGATTGCACATTATTTTGTTCCAGTATTTGTTGTACTTGTTGTTTGATGTTTTCTAATTCTGACTGGGGTATCCTGTTATTTTTTATTATTACACGGATCTGATCAGCTAGTCGTTGTTCTGTTAAAAATTTTAATCCTGGGTATCTGGTAATAAATGTTGTGTATGCTTGTGATCTTTATCCAGTTGTGTTGGTTCCTAAATTTGTTGCTTGGTAATAACAGAACATGAGGTGTCGGTTAACTTCATCTGACCATCTCATCCTCTGTCTTTGTTTTCCTTCTAGAGTGGTTGCAGGAAGCATATCCTGCAAAACACCTCTATTTGGATTTAAATCATTTTCCGTGTGGCTAGCAGTGTCGTTACCATTGTGGACGGGCATAGGGTTCAAGCGTCATCCCCGACCATGACAGCGCTTGTCCAAGGCTTCATTACTTCTGTCCTGAACCAACTAATCACACTAAAAGGGGGGGGGGGGGGGGTTAGCCATATTAGTGGTTTGTTCTTTTCGTCGCCTTTTACGACTGGCAGAACATACCTGGGGCCTATTCTTTTCCCGGGCCTTCACGGGGTTTATTATTATTATTATTATTATTATTATTATTATTTACTGCTTCCAATGCTGTCTGCTGAAGAGAATTACAAGTAAGCACAATACTCCCCTGCACGTCCTCTGGAGTTGCTGGAATATCGCAATAGACAGCGTTTTTAATGCATCCCCAAAGAAAAAAAGTCCAGAGGATTTAAATCAGGAGACTTAGGAGGTCAAGTAACTGTTCCTCCATGACCAGTCCATCTGGTAGAATACCTTCGGTTCAGAACAAGACGTGCACACAAGGCATTATGTGCTGGACATCCATCAAGTTGATACCACATAAGCATTCTAGTTCTTAGTGGCACTTCATCCTGAAGAGGAGGAAGAATTCATCTGAGGAAGTTCGCATACACTGTGCCATTTAGACTACCATTGATGAAATAAGGGCCAATAATTGTAGTACCAAGCATTCCACACCAGACATTAACTCTCCATTGACGCAGATGTTCCACCAGTCTAAGCCATCATGGGTTGTCGCTGACCAATAATGCATTTTCTTCGTATTTTCCTGTCCTTTGTTTGAGAAGGAACATTCATTGGTAAATAGAACATTGGAGAAGTAGTTAGGGTTTGCAAGGATTTGCTGCTGTGTCCACTGACAGAACTGTAAACAATTATGAAAATCACTCCCATGCAATCCTTGATGTAGGTGTACATGGTAAGGATGGAACCAGTGATGTGTAAGAATACTATGTACACTGGCTTTAGGAATGCCAATCTCGTGTTCAAGCTGTCATGGTTTTAGTAATGCCAATCTCGTGTTCAAGCTGTCATGTACTCACATGTGGATTCATAGCAATGGAAGCGAAAATAGTAACTTCTGCAGCTTTATCTGAGTGAGTGCTATGACAATTGCGCTGTCATGAGTTGAAACTTTGATTCCTGAAGTGTTGCGACAGGACGAGAAAACATCCATCTGGAAGGTGAGTTCTTGTCAGGGTATCACTCTATGTACAGTTCCGCTGCCTGCATAGCATTTCGTCTACCTTCAACAACAACAATAAAAGATCATAGTATGAAGGCTTTCATACGATATATAAGTCGCTCTCAGACGTCCGACCCGTCAGTCGGCAAGACTCACTGGAGGAGAAACACCCCTCTGAAGATGTCCAGCGCAGCTCTGGACGAAACGTTAGGAGCTGAAGAGTTTCATGGACCACGACCTTACATCCCGGAAGGTTTACCAGAACAATAAAAGAAACATTATGTCGATGCAGTTTGTAGGTGGGACAGCCTTTACTGTATGCCTACTCTACACAACAGTATTTAGAAGGACTAAACTACTGTACTAAATGTACCCATACATAAGACAACAGTATTGCAATTACTGTTCTGCTAACTTAAAGTCCCCACAGATGAGCAGCATTTCTACCGTCTCTTCATTGTTGTACATTCTACTCACACAACTCTTCAACTGATGATGGTTGACAGAATGATGGGTGTGCATTCTACTTATTTTTACATTTGTCCTCTGTCAGCGTCAGTACGTGGATGTGTTCCATTACCCCAAGTACCTGCACTAAGCTCTGGGAGCATCAACGTCAATGTTGTGTTATGTAATTAATCATATTATCTTTCAATGAATGGTACACTGCAATACATTTTTGAATAGGTCTTTAGGAGAGGAAATGAACTACCAAATAAGATATACAGAGTGCCATTTAAACAAGTCATACTGCTGTTCATATCTTTGTAAAAAACAAAGCTACAATTTGCTTGAAACATTTTGTAATTTGCATCTAGACAAACAGTTATTTAGGGTGGTCAGGATAAATGGGACACCCTGTATATAGCAAGTCCAGCAGGCATGGAAAACAGTGCAGTCATTGTTCTAATGCAGAAGCGGAGCGAATTATCCAACATCCAAAAGGGTATGATCATTGGCTTTTGGGACAAGGGTGGAAGCATTACCAAAATGGCTAAGTTATTAAACTTTTCACGTGCTGTCTTGGTTAAAGTATAGCATGCAAGGCAAAACGGCCCTATCCAAAATCTGGGCCGGTGCACTATGGGCAATAGATGACAGAGGTAAATGGCTATTGCAGAGATGTGTCTGGGTAAATAGATGTGCAACTGTTGAGCAACTGACTGCCCAGATGAACCAAGGGGGCTTCAACAGTCTCTCCTCAACGACAGTTCAGCGAAAGTTGCTGCGTAGGGGCCTCCGCAGCAAGCACCTGGTTCATGCATCCGTGCTGACCACTGTTCAACGTTGATAAAGGAAGTCTAGATTTTACATGCAGACATCACAAATAGATGTCCAATAAGTGGCAACAGGTGGCCTTTTCGGATTAGTCACATCTGATGCTCCATTGGTGTGAAATGTCTAACAGCAAATACCAACAACAATCATCAGAAGGGTCCAGGCCAGAGGAGGGATCATTATAGTCTGGGGAATGTCTTCATGGCTTTCCCTGGGCGATGACCTCATTTTGGTAGGCATAATGGGTCAACCAAAGTAGGATCTACCCTTCAGAACCGTGTCCATCCCTACATGCAGTTTGCTTTTCCTCGGCATGATGGCATCTACCAGTAGGGCAATGCGACTCAGCTTGTACTGTAAGTGTGCAGTTCAAAGATCACTAGGATGAGTTTACCATAGTCCTTTGGCCACCAAACTCCCCATATTTAAACTCAATTGAGAATCTATCGGACCATCTGAATCGGGCTTTTCATGTCATGGATCCTCAACCGAGAAATCTAGCACAGCTGGAAATGGCACTGGAGTTGACATGGCTCCTCATCCCTGTTGGTAACTTTCAGAACTGCACAGACACTCTTCCCGAATGTCTCACAGAAGGCTGTACTGCAAAGATGTTTGCATTGGTTGTGGCAGAGGGCAACTGTGGAGACTGGCCGCCTGGCCTCGCGTATTCACCCTGTGTGTGGAGGATAGGTGTCTGCTCCTTCAGCAGGGTCAGAGCAGGCAAATGGAGTGGGGAAGGGGAGGGAGGGTGGGATTTACTAGTTATTGGGGCTCCAACGTTAGGCACATTATGGAGTCCCTTAGGCAGATAGCATTCATGGCCGAAAAGAAAGCCAATGTGCGCTAGGTATGTCTGCTGGGATGCCTCATCGGAGATGTGGAGGTGGCCTTGGCTGTGGCTATTGAGTGTGCAGGGTGCAGTCATCTGCATTTCATGGCTCACGTTGGCACCAACAATGCCTGTCGCATGGGTTATGAGGCGATCCTCAGTTTGTGCAGGAGGCTGGTGGAGATGGGGAGACTGCTGGTCTTGCGCATAGGTTGCAAACAGAGCTTGCAATTTGCAGCATTGTTCCCAGAGTTGATTGGGGTCCTTTGGTTTGGAGTCAAGTGGAGGGTCTCAACCAAATGCTTTGTCGACTCTGTCATGGTCATGACTGCAGATTTCTAGACCCGCATTATCATGTGGGGATTTGTAGGACTCCACTTGATAGGTCAAGGGTGCACTACACAAAGGAAGCAGCTACTGAGGTAGAAAAATACTTGTGGAGTGCACATGAGGGTTTTTTAGGCTAGGCGATAGTTTCAGGTGCTCTGATGAACTCTCACCAGTCAATTCACAGCACAAGAAGTCAAACAGCATTAAGAATAAAGACACTTTGATTCCCACAATTTTATCAGTAAACTATCAAAGTAATTGTAATAAAATTGAGGGGGAGTGTCCGTTGCAGTTCACAAAATATTATCGTTACTGAGGTCAAAGTTGAGTGTGACAGTGAAGTCATCTGGTCAGGGGAACAGGTGTAGGTTAAACTAAGTTAATTGTTGGATGTTTTTACTGGTCACCAATTCTGCTGTGACAGTTCTAGAGTCACTCAAAGTAAGTCTATGGTCAATAGTGCCTAAATATCCAGATCATGTAATACTAGTTTGAGGCAACTTTAACATGCCAAGTATAGACTGGAATGTCTATGGATTCATTGCAGGGAGTACAGACAGACTTACAGAAATACTTTTCAACATGTTTTCTGAAAAACTGTCTTGAGAAGCTAGCACAGCAGCCCACATGTCATGGAAATATCTTAGACCTTGTAGCTACACATTACATGAGTCACAGCTGTGTGCAGCCAGCCAGCACATGGGAGACAGGACATGTTTGCCTGACCTTTTTGCAATGATGTCAGATGCTGTGCCTAGAATCACCAAGCTTTGGTTCACTGCCATGTCTCTGAAGTCATTCTGCAAGTACCTATTAGTATCTACGAGGCTCTGGTTTTCCACCAAAAGAAACTCAATGACACTTCTCTGTTTGGAGCACATCTGTTACAAATGCCACTTACAAGTCTCCATATAGCATCTTGTAACGGATCTGGGAGATGTTATTTTTTTTACCGTATTTGTCGATACTGAATTGAAAATGTTTTCTTATATTTTTGTCAGAATTTATTATAATTTGTCTTATTATATGTTAATTTACTTCTGTTTTTGAGAGTAAAAGCATATTGATTACTATTAGAAAATGTATCGAAGAATAGCAAAGAAACTGATTGTGTAAAATATCTTTGACGTTGGAGTAGTCTTTGACTATAGTCAGTCCGAGTCGGAAGCTAACTCTTGGTGTGTGTTGACGGAAGAACAATGTGAAGGTCGCCGTCATAAATAATTTTGAATTATGTTACTATTATTTTTGTATTAACTAAAAAGAAGAAACTACATTTGAAGAAACTGTATTTGAAACACCAAAATAAGAGAAACACGCTGAACAACGTCATTTTCTGCAGCCGACAACGATGCACTGTGGAATCATACTTAGACAACTGAAGACAAGACTTATATTTGCTTGCAAACGTCTAATGGAAAAGGTACTGTCACGAAATATGGCAAATTTAAGTTTATAAAAAATAGTGACCATATTTTCAACTTGTGTAATAGCCGGGATGCCATATTTCAATCTCCACCCATCAGAACACAATGAAACTATAGGGACTAAAGCAGGAATATTCCATGATGTTGCACAACAAATTCTGTATTTGTCACTTGAAACTGGCCAAGGAAAAAAAAGTGTTGCATTACTTATTGAATGCCATTCATATCATGATGAGAGTGTGAGTTTTGATAAAATCAGAGAAAGATAATGGGAAAACACCACTAACATTGTGCTTAAATCTAGATTTTTGAAGTGAATTTATCTGACACCTGTAATCTCACTCCTACACAAAAGAAATACCTGAAGTTGGCTTATATATGTAAATACGTGAAAGGTATTCATTTTGCATTTTGCTCTTTTATGATACCTACTACATTACATGTAAAATTTTTGGAGCCAGTTTACCATTCTAAAAAGACAGCAAAAATTCTGACACACAACTAAGCTTATCTTCCAAATGAGGCAGCTAACAATGCAGGTGTTTTATACTGATAACTGTTTTCGGCATGGTAAATATTTTCCTGCTTGACAAACCCCAGAAAGGTATACCATAAGTGACCTTTGAATCTAGAACTGATTCACTGATTCAATGTATCATAAAGAATACAGCAACATAATTTTTCTTTATTTGACTCTTAATTATTACGTGCATGTCAAATTCCAGACAGCAGCTACATTGGCATACAAATGAAAATCAAATTTGGACTTGATGAGTACATTTTTAACATATTTGCGGCAATGTCCGAGTCTCATTTGTGCACAGTGCTCGAGAGAGGCTCAGGTGCCATCATGAATTGGTTAATTTTATAATAAAATGAATCATTCATAAGAACAGAATCACCTTCATTGTAACTGTTGGAATCATTTGAAAACGCTGCCGCTTTACATTTCTTTAAAGGTCTAATGATGTCACTGTCTCTGGAATCAGCCTCAGAATCATAAAAACATTCATTCACACAGTCATTCAGATCTTCACTTTCACTAGGAACATTTGAACTATCATCATCAAAAATGTCAAAAATTATTTCAGGTTTGTTCATTTCCTTCTGTTCCCTGGTTATGGCCATCTCTAAAAGTAGGAGGAACTTCAAGATGAAAATACTAACTATTTGAAACATCAAAATACAATCAAAATGCTAAATAGGTGAAAAGTACATGAAGGCAATCAAGTTTGATACACTGACAATTGGTGTAAACACCTAAATAGATGAAATACTTAAAATATATTATCTCAAGGTCTGTCCATACCAGATGGTGCACAAAACATGGGTAAACTCAGGATATGTCAACAATGTGTTAAGTTACTGATATGTTTCAATCATTTGAAAATGACTATGGAAGCAGAAATCAGGTGACTACATGAGACACATAGCTTGTTACACAATAATTATAGCCAAATAAAGAATAAATTAAGTCACTTAACATTTTTTACATACTGTGGATCCCTTTTCAGACATCATTTAAAAAGTTCTGCTTCACAACAGACTGCAAATGCACTATTAAACATAAAATGGTAAGAGATTTAAACGTCTCCAAAGTTATCTTGATTCAAGATCAAAGATCTTATATTTATATTGAAGGTTACTCTCTTGTGATGGCTGCCAACAGTTCAAACTTCAGCATATTAAGGCTGATACTGGTCTTTTCCATTGATGTTTGTTATTCTGCTCAATTTTTAAATGATTTTTTCAATGTAGTACTACTACTTGAATACACTTCTTATAGTCTTGGAATTTTTCTAATTTGTGATGGAATGCACTAGGCCTGCAGCATGATCTTCCTTATATAAGGGAAAATTTTGAGCAGGCATCTACCAAATATGTTTATTGTGCTTATCAGTTTCAGAGCATTATGGCTCTATTTTCAATGCAAACAGTTTATAGAGGGTTGTGCAAGTAGTGTACATACACAATGTTGAAATGCTGCCCAATAATTAAAAAAAAGCTAGATGACCCTTGCATTTATGTTGGTTAAAAGGTTGTGGCTTTAGAATTTTGAGATTGGCCATCAGGCAAAAATGTCTTCCTTCATGTTCTTTCTTGTATGTATCTGGACCATCACGTTCCCATTAACAGTGGCATAGGTATGTTTTTGATGATTGATTTGCTTGTGACAGTGACTGAAATTTGGGCTGTTACTATTTTATGAGTGTGATACAGTGCTACCTGTACCCCTACATCCTCACGATAAGCTTTTATTAATTAATGTTCAAAGAAATTCCTTTATCCGTGCCTGTAAGTATGACTGAGTCAAATGCTTCCAAAGCCACATGGCATGGAATTACCTTCTTTGGGATTGTTAGACTAAATGGGGGCTAGGTGACGTGAACCACCACAATCAAGGCAATCGCAACAGGACTCATTCGAAGAGCAGTTACATGGCCCTTTCTGCTGAGTAGAAAGGCCAGTCAGATATCAGGGTATAGGAAACCGGTTTTCTGCACCCCACACTGAACTTGGCTGAAAAATTCAGCTACAACATAAAACAGATATGGCAGGCATTTTCAGTCTGTGTGGTTATTTAAAGAAGACAAACTTTCCTATTTGTAAACATGAGCAACAGATATTGTGTTTGAGGCTACATTCAGTGGAGTGGCAGGAGATAGCAGTGAGAGCAAACGAGTCTTCAGTAAGAGCTAATTATCACAGAGGATGACAAAGGACACTTTGACAGAGGTTCATGTTGTGTACCAGCATGTTTTTTTGCCACTCCATGAGACCAAAGTGGCACAACAGGGGGATGGAGCAGCTGTCAGTGCTGATGAGGCATCATCAACAGTGAGAGCCATCATGCATTCAGTGGCCGAGGCTTTGAGACTTGAGGGTCTCTGCCATTTAGAGATGCTACGCACACTGACAGAGCTGATGCCCATACTGCCAATGTCAGTGGCACTGACGACATCAAACCAGAGAAGATATGTCAATTTCATTGTTTCTGAACCTCTGTGAACAGCTTTGCTGGATATCAAAGCTAATATAAGAAAGGAGCCTCAATATTTAAATGTAATTGTGCAGGCTGGTTCAAATTTAAGGTCTTAAAACATAAATAGTCATTCTGAAATGTTCACTGATGAAACAAACTGCAAATTTCAAAATATCAGCACAGAAGTAGAGACTGAAGTAAAAACTGTTAACATCACATGAGATGTATAGGAGATGACCTTGTTCACTCTGAATAAGCATACAGAGGATGTTCTGAAGAAAGTCTGGGAGAATGCGGAAAAGTAAGCTAACTTTCAAATCAGATGAAATCAGTAGAAACTGTCTCCACTTCCAAGACCACTCAGGTACAAAAATATTCCACTCTTTATATGACATCATATTCAACATTGAGTGTATAAGTATTTATTTTCAAAATTGCAATTTTGGCCATAAGGCCATTATCAAAAGGTAGACTGTAAACGATTGTGCTTCAGCACATGTCAAACATTAAAAAATTCTCTGACATGTACACATCATTGTCATATCTGAGCCTTATAACAATGTTGACATGTAAATAATGTACAAGGACAGTGGTTTATTGGATTTGTGTTAAAGCTATTAATACAGTTATAAGGTTCAGAAATGACAATGACATGTGTACACGTCAGAGGATTTTTAAAGTTTGGCATCTGCTGAAGCACAGCGGTTTGCAGTATGCCGTTTGATAATAACCTTCAGCCAAAACTGTAATTGAGAAAAATAAATGGTTTCAGCAGTCAATGGTGAATATCATGTTTTTTTTTGATGTTTTACATGACTGTGAACCCCTGTCATGATAGTTAATCAAAACTCTGCTTGTCAACTGCAATAAACCAATAGTTTGCAAACTAGTTGTGCAACTTTTATTACAGGAGTAGAGAAGAGATTGAGGGAATGTGTTGTAGTGATAGACAGGCAGGTCCATGAACTCAGTGCAGGGCCACCAACACAAAGCATTTGTCACCATACAACAGACCGAGCATGACAAAAGTGTCAGCAGTTTTTGAGAGCAGTCTGACAGGTGAGACTGCTCACCAGGCAGCAGCCTGAATGTGTAGAACTAATCCATGGATAGTTAACAGATTGCACGAACTTGCTAATGGATCCACAGGTTCAACTGGAGTACAGGGAACATGATCAATGGGCAAACCCCAGTGCTGTTGCACTGTCTGTCTGGTTAGTACCTACTGAGAGGGTGCAATGAACAATGAAGCAGGAAGTCTGATGAAGAATGATAGGCCATTCCATTCATGGCAAGTATCACCTCTTAGTGCCATTCCTAGATGACTGAAATTTGGAGGGTGATTGGAGGGGGGATGGGGGGAGAAGTCAGTTAAGTATCACAAATAGTTAATTGAGAACTTTAAGAAGTGGTTTACAACTGTGACTTTATCCAATCTACAGCAAACCCACTGGTTCAGCCAGCACCTCCCAGCTGAAACAAAACTATAATGGGACATTACAGGAAAATACTGTGGGAATTACCCAGTGCAGAAATTTTTGGCAGAGTACTGGGGGTGTAGCTGGCAACAGTATGTTAAGTGTCATGTGATGATAGGCCCTCATTACAAAGTGAATTATGGGATGTTGTGGAAATTATTCTTGCACTTAGTCTCATTAGTGCATCACCTAGACTTGCTGTTTGAATCAGATGAACTTACAGCTGTGCTATATCAGACGATGACTTACTGGGTACATAGACGACTAATTACGGTATCAACCCAGATTGTAGGAGGATCACTGGACCTTCTCTCAGCAATGAACAAGTTCCAATACAATAGAGATCAGTGGAGGCCTCGGCTCCTGTTAGGAGAAATGCTGTAGCAGGAAGTAGTGAGTAATGAACTGCATCGCACAACAGAAAAGTATGCTTATTTGGTATGAAAGGTGGTAGAGGGTGAAACTGACAGCACTGCTCTTAATCGCACGTGTATCATGATAAGGGCACTGCAGTTCCTCCTGAAAGTTTATCTGCTCTTACAGAACAGGCAAATTGTGGCTACACCTCCTGATTCTCCCGGTGGAGTTCTTTACACCAAAGGAAAATCTGGATTCCACTGATCAACAGAGATAGGCTAACTGTCCACAGAATGCACTTGAGGATCTGCTGGCAAAGTAAGTACATTAGGGATGGCTAAGAATTCCGCATGTGTCTGGAACTCTCACACACAAGTGGATCCCTGTCACCTCAATGCACACTTCCAGAGTGAGAAGAGGATGAAATCATGAATGTGCCACATTAAATGGCAATGCAGTTACACAAGGAATGTGAAATAGCATATTTCATACTCAGCGACACAGATCATTAAAAAAAATTCAGTATTATTAAATTATTTTTGGTGCACTGAAGACTCAATAAAATTTATACCAGGTACAAACTGTCAACATGCAAAGAGATGTAAATGATTTTACAGATTTTCATCACTCAGGTTGCTGTAATCATGAGTTATTTAGTTACACAATTGAAAAAAGCCTTTTGTGCACCTACGTTGATCGAAACATTGTATCATCTCATTATGGAGATATGGGAAATCACACTGAAGGAAAACAACACAGGACTGCAGGACATTTTTAACGAAATAATTCATCTTTTAGTTCTGTTCTGTCAGCAAACACACAGGGATGTTTTCAACTGAAATGGCAAACAGTCTCAAAAACAGATGTAAGATTGGCAGTGTCTTCAAAAAGTTTAGCAAACTATTCTTGTTGTATGTTTTGATACCACAATAAATTCTGCAAAATTTGCATTTTCTTTAAAATCAGTACGCTTCAGGAAATGAATAGTGCTTTTTGTCAGAAGTTGTCCCATCAACACTGCAACTATCCTTTTAAATGCATACACATCAATTTAGAAGTAAGTTGTTTTTCACGTTGTAACATTTTAATGTAGACCATGTGCTGTCAAGCACCCACTTAAAATACGAGGTATGCATTCTGGATGTTTTAATTTTCATCCCTGCTATCCTTTGTCCTTAAGAAATTCAACAACTGCAGGTCTTACCGGTACTTGAAAAATCATTCCAGGCATGCCCCATCTCTTAATCAATGTACTTTGCAGTAAACATGATGTCTCCATACGCTTCATTCATTTCCATCAAAAACTGTTGCAACTGACAATGTAATGATGCAAGCAACTGTAGAAAATTTACTATTCATATCACTAATTTCATCACTTGCTCCATGCCTGCAAATGTAGCGCAAAGTCCTCCTAGATGTACAGAATGATGAATTCCATACAAATAGTGTGTCGATTAATGTAAATTTTTGCTCTTTCATTATTAACTAAATCTTTAAATTTTTTGAGCATGGTGTTAAATGCTGTTTTATAGCAATCTGCAGTATCTGTCCTCATGTGAGTTAATAATAGATATCGAGAATTCTCATCCTTCTCTAAGAAAAAGTAACTGTTATTCCCATTCATTTTTAAAGGCTTGTGATGACAGATTGATAGACTGCCTCTTTTTGTGCAAACAGCAACAGGACCTTGGAACTTCTTTTATACCATGAGCAAATATCAAAATTAAACCAAGCTGACACTACGAGTCTGCCGAACTGAAAAAATTCATGCCGTCTAAAAAATGTTGCACCAAATGCTGAAAGAAACAGTGTCACATCCCACAGCTAAATGAAATGTCATGCTGTATTCAGTAATTCCAAGAAGGACCAAGCAAAGCCGAGACATACTGAGTAGTGTTAGGACCAGCCAAACCTTGGACTGCATGTACGCAACGCATTGTTCAAGCATAACTTTTGCATGCCATGGCTGACTCTGGAATAGACAGTAAAGCCCATTACAGTCCCAGTTCAGGGCTTTCAAAGCCACATGAAACAGTAGCATCGTCTTTGGGTTCCACTTGGTAGATGAAATTGGGGCCAGGTGAGGTGGACCACCACATGCTGATGGTACAATTTTCAGACATGGTGTTTGTACAATACTTGCACAGCCCGAAATGAATCATTTACATGTAAGACAGAGCTACAATGCTCCAAAACTGCTACGCAATAAAATCATATTTGGTAGCTGTGAGGTGAATTTTTTCTCCCAAAACAGCATCTTACAAGGTTTGTCACTTCTTAAATTCATAACAGACAATATTTCCCATCAAGGCCTTTAGACCCCTCAGATTTCTTCAGCACTGTTTCAGAGCCCTCATCTGCTCATCCTGCAGTAACTTAATTTTATGGTATGTAAAATCAAGTAGGGACTATAATGTAAGGAAATGCTACGAACACTAATGGATATTATAGACAAAATTTTATTTTCTTCAAATATGCAACATACAGACCAGAATCTATCAAAGAACCTGCGGGAAAGTTCATAACATTATTCTCTGTAAGCCCTCACATCAAACATTTTGTGCAATACCTGGAAGAACAGATTATGTATGTACTGTACCTGCTGTTTCAGCAAAAGGATCACTCAAGTCAAAGCTGATGGCAGGCTTAGGAACTATTTTGCTAATGTCCTGACTCCACTGAGCAGGAATGGAACCACGAAGTTGAACAAAGGCACTAAAATGGCCCAAAATCAGGGAGGACAGCCCTGAATCATGAACAATCTGCTCTGTTTCAACTTCATTGGCTACATCACCCTACAAAGAGAAAAAGCATATTTTGTAAAATGTTTCACCTCTAGTATTCCTGGCCTGCTCTATTTTATAATAAAAAACAATACCATTGCTAGATTAATGAGAAGTTAAAAACATTCTACAATTTAGCAACATATAAATTGATACTAAACTTCTTTTATTTGTGTAGGTTCATACTCACTTGAAAATTAGCTCCTCTCTTAAGAAACCTTGTGCCTGCATATCTGTTTGATCTTCGCGCTATAAGAGTGATGTACACAGATCTTCCAAAGATGCTTATATTTGACTGCCCCACAAAGCCATGTGTTACATAAAGGATCCAATCTGGATGCAGAGACTTCTCTACTTTACTCAGAAGATAGCTATTCCACACAAATCTGTAGTTGGGACTGTTCCGGACTCCATAGTTTAAAACTTCAGGATGTCCCTCATTAGGTTTATTTTTAACATCATTCAGAATTTCACTGAAAATCATAACAATTCCCAATTGAATTGTAAATTTAGCCAGAAATAAAACAGTGTGTGTGCATGACTGTTTATGTTAGTTTAAAACAAGAGGTTAAGTATAATTCTAATATAAATGCAAACTATGCATGGGAATGATCAGTGTGTTACCATATAATCACTAAGAAATAATATTACTCCCATAAATCAATTGAAAGGTTCCACGATAACCAGAGTTTGGAAAGTTGCTCCATAAAACATGAAAATAGCTAATTAACTGAGAAAGATTGTTATCTGCCATTTTTATTTTTATAGAAGTGTTACTTAACACCTACAGCAAACATGAAAAACACCGTAAATGCAACCATACCCATAGTTTACACAGTTAGAAGCTTTACACCAAAAAAGAGGGCACCAGCTTCTTGTTTGCAGTAAACATATATGCCCTGAAATGGATTTGTTTTGTGCATACAGAGATAGGCTTCAAAGCTTGCAGTTCTCCATCTGACTGTTTCAGAAGTTGATGTTCCAGGCCTTCAAAAGTAGATGTGCCAATCACAACACAATATGACTATGATCAGAAACGCTTTAACCAGCTTCTATGCGTAGCCTATAATTTCTATCTCAATGAGTACATTTGTACTCCATAAGCTACCATATTGTGTATAGCAGAGAGAACATGTAGTTATTTCACCCCTTTTATATTCCGTTTATCGTTGTTAGACAGGAGCAGCTTTCATAGATGACTGAGAAAAAAGTCTGGCATGAGATGCTGGAGTTGGCAGTCATGTGTGCTTGAGGTGTGCTTGCTTTGTGTGTGTGTGTGTGTGTGTGTGTGTGTGTGTGTGTGTGTGTGTGTGTGTGTGCGCGCGCGCGCGCTCTCTCTTTACTGAATCGAGGCTGTGGCCGAAAGCTCTATGTGAGTGTCTTTTAATCGTGCCTATCCTCAACTTGACTTTTCTTCTTTACAGTAAGCAGCAATCTATCTTTTCCTACATTGTTGACATTCCTACATGGAGTTTCCATTGTTTGAGAAAGAAGAGCTATTCTCATGTGAGACCAAGTGTGTGTAATTTTGCCGTCATGATCATTACACGAGATTTATTTAACAGAAAATAAAATATTTCTTTACTCGTCTTGAAACATGCACTGAAAAAATAGAAGACTAAGTCTTTAAAGAAGAGCATAATTTTTTCTGCAGCTTCTTCACTGGGAAGTGCTTACCATTTCTGTGAAGTTCACTTTCTGACTAAGCAAAACCAACAAACTGTACAACTCTTCTTTGATTTTGCTCAAGCTTTTTGTTAATTCAGCTTGATAAGCTTTGCTGCCTAATAAACAACATTCATGAACCAGTAAAATGAGATTTTGTGGGTGAATATTACACCACTAGTATTATGCACTGCTTGACAATTGCTATGGAAGAGAGATTTTTGGACAGGAATGGTTGTAGGCAATGATGGATGACATGAAACACAGTATATACATAACAGAGGTGGGATGGTATATTTATGAGAGTGGTGCAAAGTTTCGTAGTGTTTTTGTTTTGTGTGTTGGTATTCCAGTTGCTATTTGAATTTTAAATTTGTCATTTTCTCATTTAGAGATAGTGGATGGAGCTGTGCATGCTGTAAAATGGAGTGCCAAGTGAGAATATTTCTGATATAATCTTCTGTTTAAGTTCAATAGAGAGGTGACAATAGCAGAGGCAGCCAGAAACATTTGTGCTGTGTATGGGGATAATGCCACTGGACAAAACATGGAAGAAAATGGTTTTCTCATTTTAAGGATGATTGTTTTCACATTAGTGACTCTTCATGTTCAGGAATAGATTTGCAGAGTTTGATGAAGATCATTTAAACACATCAACCCACAATTATCCACATCAATGTACTCAAGAACTGCAAAAGGGGTTAAATTGTGATCATTTTACCATGGGGAACGTTAAAAAAACAGGAGAATGGGTAATGCATGCTCTAAGCCAAAATCACAGAAAGCAGAAGGTGGTCACACATGTGCATCTCTGCTTGCTTGCCACCAACTGGCTCGTGAACAACACTGACAATTCTTATTCCATAAGGTTTTGGGTCTGCAGCTGCATAAATTCATCTTCTTCTTCTAATATTTCGGCTGAATACTGTCCATCCATCTTCAGAATGAGCCAAGGTGACTTAACTCTTCAGCACTTGCTACGACCTTTTAAACCTGAGGACCAAACCATTGTGTATGCGGCCAAAGATATTGATAATTATCTTTGGCCGCATACAAAGTGATTCGGTCCTCAGGTTTAAAAGGACAGAGCAAGTGCAGGAGCATTAGTCACCTCAGCTCACTCTAAAATGGCTGGACAGTATTCAGCCGAAGTTTTAGAAGAAGAAGCTGAATTTATGCGGCTGCAAGCCCGAAACTTTATGAAACTATCTTTACACTGAGAAAACATGAAGATGCACTGGCCATTCCTGTTTTGTATCATTAATAGTGACAAGAAATTATGTCTTTATGCTAACATAAGCAAAAGAAACGAATGGTTGAGCCCAAACAAATCAGCAACTCCCTGTACAAAGACCTGCGTGTATCCACAAAAGATAATGTTACGCATCTGGTGGAACAGTGATGGTGCGATTTTCCACGAACTGCTTCCTCAAGATGTAACCATCACTGCTGACATTTATTGTCAACAACTAAGGTACCTTCCAGGTGCAATCCAAGAACAAAAACCAGGAAGACTGTGTGAAGTGATGCTACTCCACAATAACATTGTGGCATGTGGTGTAATTGCACGAGTTGTGTTGTACAATTTCAGCCAGATTACAATAAAACTAGTTACTTATTATTAATGTAACATGAGGTTTTATTTAATCACTGCTTTTCCTGGCCAATAAACCTTTTATGTTAAAGAAATCTCCACCTGGGAACATCTACCTATGTTGTCTATCAAACAGTGCAAATGTCACTAAGATCATTCACAAAAGTAATCATTTATAACCAACAAACAAGGTAAATGTGTGATAAGTAATCTGAACTAAAGAAGAGTAATGATTTTTAGTAATTTCAGTGCTGTTGTTTAAACGACTCTTTGCTAGTTGCAAGATCGTGTATCGAAATTATCACTACTGTTTTCTTGAGGTGGCAACGCTTTTCTTTAAACAAAATGAACAGTTTTGTCACACAGTGCCACATGTACACAACACTGATGTATTTTCCTGTCAAAATATTTCATAACAGTTGTTACAAAATTACCACACTTCATGCATAAGCAGATAAGAATTTATATCAAGCAAGATGCTGTTTGCATTCATTCATAGATGTTTGACATGCTCAGAGTGGGTCCTTGGCCACTAGTATACAATTATTATTGCAATTACACTAACAACATTTAAGTCTGTATAGAAAATCAATTTAAAACTGCCGCTGCAATATTTCACTAAGATGGCAGCTAACATAAGACAATCACTTATCGATTCTGCTTCAGGCTGTATTTTACTCATAGTAAATGTTTTATATTAAATCTTTTCTCACCTTCACTACATGCATTAACATTCGAAAATATTTCTCAATGTTTCGTGATACATTAATATTCACTGTTTACCAATAAACTGTGCTGCAGATCAATAGCGCTAATGGCTGTTCTCTTTGGTAGTTGAGCTGAAAACTTAACATTTATATAGGACGAATTACAAAGAAATAAAACTCCAAACAAAGAAGATTCATTTCAATAAACATAATCTCTATTCTCAAGTATCAATTATCAACATGACAATACTTTAGTTCAGTTTTTTACTGACCTCTGTGTAACGAGACATCAATCACATCCTATCAGTACAAAATTTGAACAAGAAGAAGGATTTTTCTACAAAAATAATAGATAACAAAAGATTGAGATTTTCATTATCTTTTTGCATGGGTATTGTCTGAGATATATTTTTTTACAAAATATTAAATTATGTCATTGACAATAATTATTTATTATTTTACTAACGATGAAGTACCTTTTATCAGTATCATAAGAATATGGTCAAAGTTCAGTCAAATTCCACATACAATGCTATCATGAGTATTATTTTGAATAAAATATAAGCGTGATATTACAACATCCTCCCAAAAAACACTATACAGGAGTTGGGTTGGGAAGTCATTCCTCACCCATCTTATTCATCTGATCTTGCACCATCAGATTTTCACCTTTTCTGCTCTCTGTTGAGCAACCTTAAAGGAACTTCTTTTCTGGATGAAAATGTGCTCCAAACATGGCTTGGCAAGTTCTTTGCTTCAAAACCACTTGATTTCTACTGTTGTATAATCGAAAAGTTATTCTAGCATTGACAGACTGTTGTAAATAATGAAGGAGACTATGTTATTGATGACTAAAGTCTCTGTTATGTGTATCAGTTGTGACTAATGCACCAACTGGATATAACGAAAAACTGTGGAGATTTTACCACTTGGGAAAGCAAGATAACAGACATAAATAATGCTGATGTTTGACTTAGGTTAGACACCCAACATAAAGGTTGGTTTCAGACTCTCGGTGAGGAAAATGCCCTCCTTGGGCAGAAATGCACATTTTGCACCTGTTATTCATGCTGGCTATGAAACTGTTGAGGAGTCCTTGGAGGGGATATTCACCCACTCCTCTCTCAAGGCAGTAAGCAATTGTTGCACAGTTCATTGAGCAACATGTTTGCCAATAGCACACCAAGCATGCTCTATTGGGTTTAAGGTTGAGAGTATGCAGGCCATTACTTGTGTTCAATATCTACACTTTCCAGTGTTTCTGAGACCTCAGCAGTCCTATGTGGGTCAGCATTTTCATCCATAAACAGAAAATCAGGACTTGCCATACCCCTTAACAGATAGACATAACCCAGAATAATCTTCCTCCAATACTGCTGTGCTGTAATGGTACCTAGCAGTGGTGTTCAGCCATTATGGATAAAGCTTGCCCACACTATAACACCTAGCCCATACCGATAAAGTTCATGAGCATTCTGTGATGACTGAAAATGCTGTGGCCAAAAGCTTCATGTAAGTGTCTTTTACTTGTGCCCGTCTGCAATTTGATGTGTCTTATTTACAGTAAGGAGCAATCTCTCTTTTCCTACATTGTTGATATTCCTTCCAGGAGTTTCCATTGTTTAACATATATCTTCCCTATAATGCAATTGATGTATTTGTTTTACTTTACATTCTTCTTGATTCATGATATGTTCTATGTTTTGAGGACCTCCTCACTATGGATTTATGGAATGAAAAATATATCAAATCTAATCTACTGAACCAATATATATTCTCTAGGTGTGACTGATCCCAGCATTTAATAACACTTCTGATGATAACTTCAAACTGAGATTGTGACTTCTGTTTAAGATGGTCTCAGAAGTCAATAAACATGCATCAACTTGGGGCTCATAACCTACAGCCTTTTGGGTCTCATAGACAATGAGAGCAAGTCATTTTTCACACAACTGGTGCACACAGAATCAAAGTGGTTTCTCACAAAGACTCTGTGCTCCCTATCATTTTTCAAGTTTTTTTTTTAATCTCCAACCCAACCTCACATTCCGAGACTGTGCCCTTCCTCAAACCATTCCATTTCCACACAGTCTTTATGTTTCATTCCATTTGTGCTTTGAACCATACTACAACCACATAAACTACCTACTTTAGCCCCGCCCATCAAACAAGAAAACTAATCTGAAAGATGAGGTGCGTTATATACCAGCTGGCTCATAATCACTACTCAGAGCTTCATATACTGACTCAATGACTGCTAAGCTGCCAATGAGAATGGATGTGCAGATAGTCTCTACTAATAACAAATATGACCTGGTCACATAGCACACATTTCCATATGTATGAGATCAGAAAAATCACTTTTTTTAATGTCTACAACTATGAAGGATGATCTTTGAATTACTGAAAATATAACAAATTTCCTGTCATCTGTACTTGATGGTATAGCTGGCCATGTAACAAAACAGTAAAACCATTAAGCAATATAATCAAGTGCTCTATGAGCACTGGACTTTTTAACTCAGCAATTCCAAATCTCCAAGATTATTCCATTATACAATAAAAAAGACAAGTGTAAGGTAACTATGCCCCTCATCCCAACAGTATCAAAAAATAGAAAAAAATCATGGATACACAAGAAATGACCATTCTTGGAAGTGCATTGGTCCACCACAGTCCTGATAGTTTGACCAAAGTATGACATGGCACAAATTCAAGCAATGCAATGGATACCTACCTTATGCAAACCAAGATCATCCTTTACAAGCCCTTAAAGGGCCATAAACTTAGATAGTGGTCAAAACACAATTCACACCACGTTTCTGCAGAATATGACCAATACTGTATAATTCTGATATAAAACAAAAAGGCCACAGACTTAGTGGCCACATCATTATTTTGATCACTCACCCATTTCATGGTTGTTCGATAGTGCAACATGCATCCACTCTATCTTTCTCTATAACCATTGCGGCTACAGATGACTTTTTCACAGCTAACAAACTTTCAGGGTTGTGATGACATGGGCCCTAAGAACCAAGGAACGAAGTACCCCTTCACACCAAGCAGGACTGTGACAACTACCAGTCCAAAGATAAAACCAATGTGAGATGGCTTCTATAAATGGTATGTACCAACACAGTCTTGTATGTAAAATCATCTTCTGTTGTTTTGTTGATAAATAAATAAAATAAATACAGGTCTTGTGTCTGCTTTAATTTAAAAGCAGTCTGGGTTCTTGTTCCTCTTAACATATTTCTGAATTTCATATTTAACAACAATGGAAATGCCTGGATTGAGTAGTCCATAAAATAAAGGACAGGCAGCCACTCACTTATAGCTGGCTGATGTGTGACACACAGAAATGTGCACCAGAAAACAGTATTCACACTAGCTTTCAAGCTCTTGCTATTTCTCTAGAAAATGTACACACATTCCCACACAAAACCACACAGACACCAAAGCACACATACCCATGGCCATAATGAGACTCTCACCGTGGCTGCAGGTGCGTGCCATTTCCACAGTGATTCTATTTGCACATACCCTTTGGAAAAATCTCTGGTAATAGTGTTTGCAAGTAGTAAATGACACTGCAAATTTGAATCCATCCCACAGGTGTGCTCAAATTGCCTAACAGGTTAAGACAACTGTTTGCAATAAGCAGGAGATATGTTTAAATCTCAGTCTGGAATAAATTTTCAATTGTCATAAAAAGTAAAGATTCTGAAAAAAATCTGCTGCTCTGAATGCTTCCAGTGAGGCACCAAAATGTATACTTCACTAAAACAAAAGCAATCCTTGTAACTGCAGCTAGAAGGAAACTGTAGTCATACTGTGCGATTTGTATTTGTGCAAACTGAAAAAGCGAAGTAGTATAATATAGCACAACACAAGAAACTGTTTAGTGACTTCAGACTCACAACTTTTATATCAAGAAACTGAAGGGTTAAGTATGATTTGAACACTCATTTTAAATCAGGCTTAAGTAAATATGAACTAACGCAAGGGAGAGTCAAGATCATACATCTACAGCCTACTAACTTTACTTCAACTAGAGGATGAGAAAAAAAAGAGTCTGTTTTGTACCTAACTCATATTAATAAGACTGGTCTTTAGTTGAATTAAACAGTCATAAATAGTTTCTGAAAACTGTAGAAAGCTGAACATACTTTCAATCACATGAAGGACATTTTTGTCCTCCAAACAATGGTAAATAACAGCTAGAAGTAGGGCTGTTTACTTAGTATGAAAGTTAAAAAGAAGCCCATGGCTCCTATAGCTTTGGTTTAATCTTAATAGTAATAAAGTTCTGTGAATATACACTCCTGGAAATTGAAATAAGAACACCGTGAATTCATTGTCCCAGGAAGGGGAAACTTTATTGACACATTCCTGGGGTCAGATACATCACATGATCACACTGACAGAACCACAGGCACATAGACACAGGCAACAGAGCATGCACAATGTCGGCACTAGTACAGTGTATATCTACCTTTCGCAGCAATGCAGGCTGCTATTCTCCCATGGAGACGATCGTAGAGATGCTGGATGTAGTCCTGTGGAACGGCTTGCCATGCCATTTCCACCTGGCGCCTCAGTTGGACCAGCGTTCATGCTGGACGTGCAGACCGCGTGAGACGACGCTTCATCCAGTCCCAAACATGCTCAATGGGGGACAGATCCGGAGATCTTGCTGGGCAGGGTAGTTGACTTACACCATCTAGAGCACGTTGGGTGGCACGGGATACATGCGGACGTGCACTGTCCTGTTGGAACAGCAAGTTCCCTTGCCGGTCTAGGAATGGTAGAACGATGGGTTCGATGACGGTTTGGATGTACCGTGCACTATTCAGTGTCCCCTCGATGATCACCAGTGGTGTACGGCCAGTGTAGGAGATCGCTCCCCACACCATGATGCCGGGTGTTGGCCCTGTGTGCCTTGGTCGTATGCAGTCCTGATTGTGGCGCTCACCTGCACGGCACCAAACACGCATACGACCATCATTGGCACCAAGGCAGAAGCGACTCTCATCGCTGAAGACGACACGTCTCCATTTGTCCCTCCATTCACGCCTGTCGCGACACCACTGGAGGCGGGCTGCACGATGTTGGGGCGTGAGCGGAAGACGGCCTAACGGTGTGCGGGACCGTAGCCCAGCTTCATGGAGACGGTTGCGAATGGTCCTCGCCGATACCCCAGGAGCAACAGTGTCTCTAATTTGCTGGGAAGTGGCGGTGCGGTCCCCTACGGCACTGCGTAGGATCCTACGGTCTTGGCGTGCATCCGTGCGTCGCTGCGGTCCGGTCCCAGGTCAACGGGCATGTGCACCTTCCGCCGACCACTGGCGACAACATCGATGTACTGTGGAGACCTCACGCCCCACGTGTTGAGCAATTCGGCGGTACGTCCACCCGGCCTCCAGCATGCCCACTATACGCCCTCGCTCAAAGTCAGTCAACTACACATACGGTTCACGTCCACGCTGTCGCGGCATGCTACCAGTGTTAAAGACTGCGATGGAGCTCCGTATGCCATGGCAAACTGGCTGACACTGACGGCGGCGGTGCACAAATGCTGCGCAGCTAGCGCCATTCGACGGCCAACACCGCGGTTCCTGGTGTGTCCGCTGTGCCGTGCGTGTGATCATTGCTTGTACAGCCCTCTCGCAGTGTCCGGAGCAAGTATGGTGGGTCTGACACACCGGTGTCAATGTGTTCTTTTTTCCATTTCCAGGAGTGCAGATAAGTGTATCTTTCAACTTTGTACACATGGTACTGCCAAACAAAAGCTCAATGCCCAGGCACCAATTTTCTTCTACAGTTATGCAACTCTGCATACCTGGATGTATATGTCAGCTTAGTAGATATTTATTTTCTTGTTGCTTACTGAAGTAAATGTATCAGGTTCAGCTACTGACTGTCAAAAGCAACTATACAGTGTAGTTCAGTAAACTGCAGCGTGTTACGCTGTGAAACAACAGATAAAGAGAATGAAATGTATGCAGAGGATCCTCTGAACTGGTGCTGATTTACATTTTGAGACCACACAAAATTTTGACACTTTGCCACAACTTTCTTTACATAGGGGAGTTCTGTTTCAGCATATAATATCACTTGATGAATGAAGCAACGAAAAGTCAACACATATATCCTGGATTTGCTTTAGAATTTATTTTTTACACAAGAGATAACAACCAAGTGAGGCCTGTCCACCTGTGGTACAGTTTCTGTAGCTACAGAATGGCGTGTATCCTGGAGAACATCCATGTTCTCCATTGATTCACAAACGGTTTCAAAAATAGAAAATCCTGTCACAAAGTAATCCAGGATTCCACAAGACAGTATTCACTTTGAAAGACAACTCTCTCAATCATCTTCAACTTCCTTGGAAATAAATAATCTGCAACACCCACCAAATACAATTTTACAAGAGGTCCCACTGAAAATAGTTTGCCACTCGTTGTTTTAAATGACTTTGTAGCTCAGAACTCAGTACCTTGTGAAATAACAAACTCCACAGATGTCCATCTCAACACTAACCTGAAATGATTCCTCTCATGATACAGGTACAGGATTCATGGATAATGATATAATGATATATGTTGCTGTCATTATCAGAAGACTTGACTGGAAGTGCTTGTTAAGTCAATGTTGGCTTCATATTCTGATGAGGAAGTGTGCACACTCCTCCAACTCCCACTCTCCACAACAAGAGCATCCAGCTCTGAGCTTCAATTTCAGACAGGGAATGTTCCAAAGTGCTCCTGCTGTGCGAGGCACTATTAGAACAGCCTAGTCCAGTGGCTTTTAACCCTATAAGCCACATAATTAACCCAGCTACATTGACATATATGGAAGATCCCACTACACATTTGTTATGCAGAGAAAGTTCTGTTTGTATGTCAATGTAACAACAATCATACCTGTTACACAGAGAGGTGTACAACACAATTGTGAGTTATAAAGTTGTACAGCATTTTACCTTGCATTTTGTTCACCAAAAGACCAGACTGAGAAGTAATCTGCAGCAGATTGTATTTCATCACTGGCAGCAAAAGACGAAGACTCTGTAAGTTCAAACATGTACAGTAAATAATATAAGCTTAGTTCTTAATAGAGAACAGGATTATACACTGACTAATTAGAATAACTTTAATGTTATCAATTTACTCACCTCATGCAGATACTATATAATATGTCATAATATGCAATGAAAAAAAGAATGATTTTTATTTTTTTTAATTTTTTGAGCAGGTTCTGAAATATTTTAACTTTTACAGAAACTATGCCCAGAATGTAACCCAATTTCCAAGTCACTAAAATTGTTTTTGGAAAAATCTGTTGAAGTACATGCTACTGGAAGAACAAAGCACGTCTATGCCTACAGGATTACAGAACGATTAGCTTAGTATGTACTGTAAAATTAAATTATGTTGCGGCTAATTATGTGTGGATGCTATTACCTGAGATACGGGCATTCAACATGCACCAGAGCAGGTCTTCAAATCAAACAGAAGTCTTGTATTCAGTTTCCCCACTACTGATTTCGTGTGTTCATTACATTACATTTTGCTTCACTGCATTATTTCTAAATACTCAAATGGTGTGATATGTTTCACAAGTTCAACACTAATCTTGTAATTAAATGCTATTTTGTTTTCTCTTTTAAGGGCATAATCTTCCATTTATTAACATTTAAAGAGATTTGCCATTAGTTAGCCAAGCAGAAATATTATCTAAACTGTTCTGCATTCTCTAACAACCATTCAGTGGTGACACTTTCCTGAAGGCAACATCATTGACAGTGAACAATCCTATAGTACTACAGCTGAGTCTATTTGATAAATTATTTATCTAAAAACAAAGATTTTTTGTGTATGTTTGTGTTTGTTTGTGTGTCTGTCGACCTGCCAGCACTTTCATTTGGTAAGTCACATCATCTTTGTTTTTAGATATATTTTTCCTACATGGAATGTTTCCCTCTATTATAACCATATGATAAATTATTTACATATACTGGGAACATTAGCAGTCCTCATCACTTCTTTCACCTCTGGCAGTGATTTATGCATATGAAAAATGTGAAGTTACCTTTGGTTCACATGACATGTAGATTTCTCTCAGTGCTTGGGTGAGTCAATTCAGAGATTGAAGGAAGGCAAGGAGACACCACCTCTAATAGAACTATACTTGGAAAACCAATGTAGTGTTCAAATCAATCTTTAAGTTGAGGGCAATTTTACTTTTTTTAAGCAGTCTTATTATGCTTTCTAAGGGCACACCTGGCCTTACTTTCACCATCCTGTGCAAAATGCTTCATTCTATCAGTTAAAAGCCCTCTGCACCAAGCAAAGACATAAGGAAATATTCCTTATAATCTTAACTTGGTTGTAAGTCAACAATATCATACATATCTCTCTCCTGACATGATGAAGTAGAGGCAGAGTTATTAATACCTCCCTTAATTTGAGGTCCAAGACTCGTTGTGATGTCCAACACAAGCAAATCCTTTTCATTCATTTTTCTGAGTGGGTAGTCTGTTTCACTTCCCACCATAAATAAGGAAAGTGATGGACCACCATACTGAACTAGACTTCACGCTTGTCTGATCCAATCTAACCATCACTCAAATATCATTCAAAAATTACATCCACTCTGCCATCACTACACATTCTGTCTGTGTACTTCTTCATGGGTGACAAAAATAAAACTTCAGCCAACAGTTTATTGAGATCGTCTTCCCTTGTCTTAGCTCCCTTCAAAAACATTTAATCTGTATTTACATTTAGAACACAAAATCTTTCTTTCTTGTCAGCAATATTGCCACATTGTCGTTAAGCAGTGAACAATTACCTTTCAACCGCAAACCTGTATCACTAATGCGAACATCTATTCTTATTATATTATATTATAAAGTCCTCATCATGTTTTTCTGTCTGTATGTGAGGGATAATCTTAGAATTTGCTGTAGGGATTTTGATACGATTTCACTAATATATGGACTGATTCATGAGGAAGGTTTGTTTATATAATTAACTCTATCGACCGGAAAACTATCTTCAAAATTCTAGCAGAATACAAAGTAGACAACAAAACACGGACTATCATAGAGCAAACCTTGACCAACACGACCTCCAAAGTAAAGTTCTGTGGGGAACTATCAGAGCCCTTTGAAATTCGCACAGGTATCCGTCAAGGCGATGGCCTCTCACCTCTCCTTTTCAATCTAGTGTTACATAAGGTAATAAAAAAATGGGAAATACCACAACAGGGGATAACCTTAGGAAACCTATAGATTAAATGCCTGGCTTTTGCAGATGATTTGATGATTGTCACGAAAGGCATAAACGAAACAAAAGACGCTATTGAAAAACTACACGAAATCGCTTCCAAAACTGGACTACATATCTATTACGAAAAGACACAGTTTATGAGCACAAAGAAACTCTCATCGCTGAACTCAAAGTATGGCACGATTTACAAAATGGCAAACTTCAAATACCTCAGTGAAACACTACAAATGAGTGGACATAACAGAGACTCAAATGAAGAAAGAAAAACTAAACTGGACAAGGCATGCAAACTAGTGTGGAATCATCACAACAATAAGTCTATCTCACAAAAAGCCAAATTACGCCACTACGACATGGTGGTGCTCCCCGAGGCACTATATGCAGCAGAGACCACACTAATCCTAGGGCATACACGCATCAGACAACTGGAAAAAGTAGAACGGAAAATACTTAGGAAAATATTTGGTGCAACTAACAACAATGGGATATGGATCAAGAAACCTACAGAGGAACTATACAAACATTCGGAGACAATCACAGAAAAGTTTAGAAAATGCAGACTACAATTCTATGGACACCTATAGAGAATGCCATCACACAGACTTACCGAACAGATCTCTGCCTGGGTAACCACTAGAAACAACAAATCGGTGGCAGAGGTAAAAAATGACCTGAACCAACTCAACATAACAGCAGACACAATAAACGACAGAATAAAATTTAGAAATATCATTAAGAAAAGTAAAATACGTGAGATACACTGTGACAAACTAACAGGAGTAAAATGGACCGAAGAACGCAAGCAAGATCACAGCCGGAAGATGAAAGAAATATGGGCAACCAAAAAGACAATCAAGATGAAGCCGAAGACACGAAGCCAACAAGAAGCATGGACAGAGGACCGGAAACAGAAACACAGCGAGCGAATGAGGGAAGTTTGGGCAGCAAGGAAGGCACCAAAAGGAATTGGCCATGTAGTTTAGTCCAACTGTGCTCTTTAAGGGCAAAACAACAATAATAATAATAATAATAATAATAATAATAATAATAATAATAATTGCATTAATGAGTGTGTAATATATGTATTGTTCACTGTTCCATATTTAACTGGCATTTGGAGTGACATTTCATAGCAATGATGATAGCTACAAGTTGGTAAACTACAGACGAGGCAGTATCTGGAGTGAAAAGCAGTAAGGTAAACAGCCACTAAAAATCCGGAGACGATCACACCTCGACTGGAACCGGTGTAGCTTGCTCGCCAAGTTTCGAGAGGGTGCATTTCTGGATGAGGTATCGAATATATTGCTTCCCCCTACTTATACCTCCCGAGGAGATCACGAATGTAAAATTAGAGAGATTCGAGCACGCACGGAGGCTTTCAGACAGTCGTTCTTCCCGCGAACCATACGCGACTGGAACAGAAAAGGGAGGTAAAGTGCCCTCCGCCACACACCGTTGGATGGCTTGAGAAGTATAAATGTAGATGTAGATGTAGATATATATATAACTATACATATTACTAATTTACCCTGGCATGTTCTTGTGTCTGCTTGTAAAGGCTAATCACAAAAACCACTGTAAGGATTTGGTGAATGATTCAAAAGGGATGTTTGTGTATATAATTTATTGCAGCAATGCTAGACAAGTCATCCAGCAGTAGATACATAGTACGAAGGTGGGGCGGGTCATTAGTGAATAATTTTAATAATGATCTATGCATTTCTGTCACATTAAAACTGTGTGACAGACCACAGTCTCTCATAGCCAACACTCTCATAGACTGAACTTTACAGGTGTAACTCCAGACCAGTCCTCACAGATTCAGTTCTGTCAGTACCTCTCCTCTACTTCCAAACTGATAAAAGCTCTCCAGCACACATCTCTGGACAAGCATTCCTAAAGGAAAGAATGGCATGTTATAATCTAGAAACAATCCCTAAGCTGTGGCTAAGCCAGGAAGTTTCAGAACAGTGCACAATCCAATGCAGAGAGACACTTCCAATATAAAATCAGTAATAAACTATCATCTTTCAACTACATATTTCATTCTGTTGTTTGAATTTCACAGGATACAAAGTCTCAATGCTGCAAAAATCTTGTCTTACACCTGTAAGAAACTCCTCTTTATTAAAAAAAATACAGTAGCCAATAATTAAATCTCATAACTGTGGAATATATGCATAACAATTACATCAAGAGCAAAATATTTAAATTACCCTCATAGCTATAAAAATAAACTTGTATACAAGTTCCCACATAATCAAACTGTATTACAGAAGGTACTAGTCTTCTTACCAAAATAAGACAGTTAGCCTAATTATGCACAGAGGTGGCATTAAAACTTTGTTCAAATAAATTGTCAAAATTCCTTGTTGTTAAAACCCTTTCACACCAAGCACACCAAAAAGAATAAAGACACCTGCCTTTCCAAAAAATTGTTTTATACCACACATTTATTTTTCATGTCATATCATGATTATGTAGTTTACAACCACATAATTTTCATACACCAGCCTTCCCATATCTGGAAAACTTCTAATTCCACTCAAAAGGTAGATAACCCTGTCACAGAAGAAAAGGTTAGTATGAACACAACTGTGCTTTAATAAGCACGACCATCAGAAATCAGAAATAGAGGAAGTATGGGTCCAATGTTGAAGGATGCATTCACTAGAAATTGAGGTGCTGCTGTTATGTCAGTGCTGTAGTGGCCTCCTTTCTTTCCACTACAGTTCCAAAAGTACAATGAGCCCACAAATGATGGTTCTGTGGCCACTTCCTACTCATCAACTCATTCTCTCTCACTGAAGAATGGTATACTGTAAAGATGGTTGTGACTTAGTACGGAAGTTGAGTGCACAGTCTTGCTGCTGTTGTGTAGCACTGACAGGGTGACGATGACTGTCAGGATCATATGGTCTCTAATGAAGCTGTTTTGTGAGGCTGTGGAGGGTGTAAAACAAAAATTAAGAGCTGCAGTGCATACAACTGCAAATGTGCTACTTCGTAAGAGGAAGAGTAGTGCCAGGAAAAAGTTCTATGCTACAGACCCTGCTTCATATGGAAGACATACACAGTACATATAATGTAAACAAAATGGTTGTGTTTGTGTTTATTCCTCTTCCACCGAGAGAAAACATATATGCTCCATCAAATGAAGAAAAGACAAAGAGCAATGACACTGTTATGCCCCTGTGACCAAAAAGTGCACAATTTGTGTATTCTTTTGGTCATGGCAACTTGTATTTATGTGCTAATAGTAGGTTATGTAGGTCGGCATTTATTTCTGTACCTTTTTCAAGGAGTGTTGCAAATTTATTTCAATAATTAATAACTACTTATAGAATACACTTCATCTCTTGTCCTGCCACCTTGTACTGTCTTCACAGACTCAGTAACATGTCGAAAATGTTTGTATGTCAACACAAATGTTCAGGACCCAGTACACGATTCACCAATTTGTCAAACTTTACTATGTCTGCCAATACTTGACCATGTCTGACATGTACGACAAACATAGAGTGTGTTTTACATGTTGGAGAGAAATTCTGATTGCCAGTAAACTTGAAAAGAGCAATATGATGCTTTATATTGGTGTTTCACTGCATATGCCTAGTGGTAAAGAGTGTTATTACAATTTATCTCCCTATATTGTGAGTTTCCACAACTATGGAAACTATGATCAAGAATAAAAACAATAGCTCTGGCAGTTAACAGTTCAATAGAGGCATCGCATCTTTCCTAGCCATATATTACACAGGAAGAGGTTAAGAAGAAAATTAATATTCTATGCACAACATACAAGCAGGAGTGCAATAAAATTTTAAAAAATCAAAGTTCTCTGGCTCCTCCACAAACAATGTAGGATTATGCTTCCACACTGTGGCTTTTTAATGAACTCTCATTAGAGGATCAAGTAGCAGTGAATAAATTTTCACATAGTTGTGTCTTTCTTTTCAGTGTGAGTGCAAATTAGCTCTAAATAAATCATTAAAAGTTTCATTGTCCATTCTATGATTCTCCCCCATTTTAAACCTTTACCTGGACCAGCATTTTCTTCTTGTTCTTGTTCTTGTTCTTCTTCTTTTTCTTTAAACACAATGCCAGAGTTAATGTTAGGAATGGTTTATTTGCATATCTAGCATTTCCCAATAGTGTCGAAATAAAGCATTCTCAAACAGCATCTACTTGAAAAGTGAGGTTAAACTGACAAACTTGTTGGATTGTGTATGGGCTTGTTTGACAAATCAATAAGAGTGAATTTGAAAGATAAGTTTGATTGTGTAGGAGGCTTTTAGACATTCTTTGAATAGAGATTAAATACTAAATTTACTGCATACCTCAAAATAATTTCATACATATACATACATACAAACATACAGAGTGGTCACCTAACATTACCACTGGAAACACCTACCAAACCACAACAAACACTAAAAAAACCAATTCCACAGACCAAAAGTGGTGAGGAGGAGGGGGGGGGGGGGGGGGGGGGGTTGGAATTGGTTAATACAGACCATTGAAAAATGCATGGAAGTATGATTTTCAACACATACTTCTGTGTTGTTGTTTTTTTAATGGAAACCCATTATTATTTTTAGCACAACTAAGAATAGTTGTGCAAAATGTTAAGTACATACGGAGTAATTTGTAATGTAAAGTTGACACCCCCCCGTGAACCATGGACCTTGCCGTTGGTGGGGAGGGTTGCGTGCCTGAGCGATACAGATGGCCATACCGTAGGTGCAACCACAACGGAGGGGTATCTATTGAGAGGCCAGACAAACATGTGGTTTCTGAAGAGGGGCAGCAGCCTTTTCAGTAGTTGCAGGGGCAACAGTCTGGATGATTGACTGATCTGGCCTTGTAACATTAACCAAAACGGCCTTGCTGTGCTGGTACTGCGAACGACTGAAAGCAAGGGGAAACTACAGCCGTAATTTCTCCCGAGGACATGCAGCTTTACTGTATGATTAAATGATGACGGCATCCTCTTGGGTAAAATATTCCGGAGGTAAAATAGTCCCCCATTCGGATCTCCGGGCGGGGACTACTCAAGAGGACGACGTTATCAGGAGAAAGAAAACTGGCATTCTACGGATCGGAGCGTGGAATGTCAGATCCCTTAATCGGGCAGGTAGGTTAGAAAATTTAAAAAGGGAAATGGATAGGTTAAAGTTAGATATAGTGGGAATTAGTGAAGTTCGGTGGCAGGAGAAACAAGACTTTTGGTCAGGTGATTACAGGGTTAGAAATACAAAATCAAATAGGGGTAATGCAGGAGTAGGTTTAATAATGAATAAAAAAATAGGAGTGCGGGTTAGCTACTACAAACAGCATAGTGAACGCATTATTGTGGCCAAGATAGACACAAAGCCCATGCCTACTACAGTAGTACAAGTTTATATGCCAACTAGCTCTGCAGATGATGAAGAAATTGATGCCATGTATGACGAGATAAAAGAAATTATTCAGGTAGTGAAGGGAGACGAAAATTTAATAGTCATGGGTGACTGGAATTCGTCAGTAGGAAAAGGGAGAGAAGGAAACATAGTAGGTGAATATGGATTGGGGGGAAGAAATGAAAGAGGAAGCCGCCTTGTAGAATTTTGCACAGAGCATAACTTAATCATAGCTAACACTTGGTTCAAGAATCATGAAAGAAGGTTGTATACCTGGAAGAATCCTGGAGATACTAAAAGGTATCAGATAGATTACATAATGGTAAGACAGAGATTTAGGAACCAGGTTTTAAATTGTAAGACATTTCCAGGGGCAGATGTGGATTCTGACCACAATCTATTGGTTATGAGCTGCAGATTCAAACTGAAGAAACTGCAAAAAGGTGGGAATTTAAGGAGATCGGACCTGGATAAACTGAAAGAACCAGAGGTTGTACAGAGTTTCAGGGAGAGCATAAGGGAACAATTGACAGGAATGGGGGAAAGAAATACAGTAGAAGAAGAATGGGTAGCTCTGAGGGATGAAGTAGTGAAGGCAGCAGAGGATCAAGTAGGTAAAAAGACGAGGGCTAATAGAAATCCTTGGGTAACAGAAGAAATATTGAATTTAATTGATGAAAGGAGAAAATATAAAAATGCAGTAAATGAAGCAGGCAAAAAGGAATACAAACGTCTCAAAAATGAGATCGACAGGAAGTGCAAAATGGCTAAGCAGGGATGGCTAGAGGACAAATGTAAGGATGTAGAGGCTTGTCTCACTAGGGGTAAGATAGATACTGCCTACAGGAGAATTAAAGAGACCTTTGGAGAGAAGAGAACCACTTGTATGAATATCAAGAGCTCAGATGGCAGCCCAGTTCTAAGCAAAGAAGGGAAGGGAGAAAGGTGGAAGGAGTATATAGAGGGTTTATACAAGGGCGATGTACTTGAGGACAATATTATGGAAATGGAAGAGGATGTAGATGAAGATGAAATGGGAGATAAGATACTGCGTGAAGAGTTTGACAGAGCACTGAAAGACCTGAGTCGAAACAAGGCCCCGGGAGTAGACAACATTCCATTAGAACTACTGACGGCCTTGGGAGAGCCAGTCATGACAAAACTACCATCTGGTGAGCAAGATGTATGAGACAGGCGAAATACCCTCAGACTTCAAAAAGAATATAATAATTCCAATCCCAAAGAAAGCAGGTATTGGCAGATGTGAAAATTACCAAACTATCAGTTTAATAAGTCACAGCTGGAAAATACTAACGCGAATTCTTTACAGACGAATGGAAAACTGGTAGAAGATCAGTTTGGATTCCGTAGAAATGTTGGAACATGTGAGCCAATACTGACCTTACGCCTTATCTTAGAAGAAAGATTAAGGAAAGGCCAACCTACGTTTCTAGCATTTGTAGACTTTGAGAAAGCTTATGACAACGTTAACTGGAATACTCTCTTTCAAATTCTGAAGGTGGCAGGGGTAAAATACAGGGAGCGAAAGGCTATTTACAATTTGTACAGAAACCAGATGGCAGTTATAAGAGTCGAGGGGCATGAAAGGGAAGCAGTGGTTGGGAAAGGAGTGAGACAGGGTTGTAGCCTCTCCTCTATGTTATTCAATCTGTATATTGAACAAGCAGTAAAGGAAACAAAAGAAAAATTCGGAGTAGGTATTAAAATTCATGGACAAGAAGTAAAAACTTTGAGGTTCGCCGATGACATTGTAATTCTGTCAGAGACAGCAAAAGATTTGGAAGAGCAGTTGAACGGAATGGACAGTGTCTTGAAAGGAGGATATAAGATGAACATCAACAAAAGCAAAACGAGGATAATGGAATGTAGTCAAATTAAATCGGGTGATGCTGAGGGGATTAGATTAGGAAATGAGACACTTAAAGTAGTAAAGGAGTTTTGCTATTTGGGGAGCAAAATAACTGATGATGGTCGAAGTAGAGAGGATATAAAACGTAGACTGGCAATGGCAAGGAAATCGTTTCTGAAGAAGAGAAATTTGTTAACATCGAGTATAGGTTTAAATGTCAGGAAGTCGTTTCTGAAAGTATTTGTATGGAGTGTAGCCATGTATGGAAGTGAAACATGGACGATAAATAGTTTGGACAAGAAGAGAATAGAAGCTTTCGAAATGTGGTGCTACAGAAGAATGCTGAAGATAAGGTGGGTAGATCACGTAACTAATGAGGAGGTATTGAATAGGATTGGGGAGAAGAGAAGTTTGTGGCACAACTTGACTAGAAGAAGAGATCGGTTGGTAGGACATGTTTTGAGGCATCAAGGGATCACAAATTTAGCATTGGAGGGCAGTGTGGAGGGTAAAAATCGTAGAGGGAGACCAAGAGATCAATACACTAAGCAGATTCAGAAGGATGTAGGTTGCAGTAGGTACTGGGAGATGAAGAAGCTTGCACAGGATAGAGTAGCATGGAGAGCTGCATCAAACCAGTCTCAGGACTGAAGACCACAACAACAACAACAAAGTTGACACTCAAAACCTCAGAAGTTCAGTCATGTGTTGTAACAAACAAGATCTGTAGGGGTATTTTTATGAAGACTACGATGTTTATGAGCTCTGCTGTCTCAGTGTCTGCATGTAGCACTTGCTCAATTAGTCCTTGTAATCAGAATAACTGTAGTACACTGTATTACCGAACGTCTGTGATAGTGAACTGTACACAAGTAAGAACAGAAGTATGCACAGTAGGAATGTGAGAAGGTCGCATGTACAACAGTGTGTACAGTGCCATCAGAACTGTGAAAATGGTTTGTACTAACTCTGAAAAGGCAGAGATGATACCCATCAATGGCGAGTGTAGACAAAATGCAGCTGCAGCCTGCAGGTTGTATGCAGAAAGGTAGCTGGACAGAGATCAAATCCATCACAAGAGAAGCAGGTGTGGTTGGTGTGTTAGCTGCTGTTGCCATTAATCCACACATGAATTCATGTGACAATGGTAGAGGCAGGGCAATGAGTCAAAGTAGTGTAATGTGCATACTTCATCATCACAAATTTCACACGTATCATGCGTCACTGCAGCAGCAATTACATGGATATTACTTTAACAACCGAGTGAATTTCTGTCAATGGGCATTAACAGAGAATGCGTTGCAGTTCTACCTGTTTACCAATGAAGCAGGTTTCACAAGCAATGGTGCAGTGAATTTACGAAACATGCATTACTGGTCCATGGACAATCCTTGCTGGCTTTGACAGGTAGAGTGACAGTGACTGTGGAATGTAAATGTATGGTGCAGAGTAATTGGCAACTATCTCATTGGTTCTCACTTCACTAAAGGCACCCAAACAGCTGCAAAATACATCAAGTTTCTACAAAATGGTCTGCCAAAGTTGTTAGAAAATGTCCCACTGGACATGCGTAGATGTATGTGGTACCAACGTGATGCTGCTCCTGCACATTCTGCAATGAACACAACACTGACCCTTGACAGAATGTTTGATGGATGTTTCACAGTATGTGGTGAACACATAAATTGGTCAGCCCATTCTCCTGATCTTCCACAGCTATATACTCTCTTTTACATTCTGTAACTGAAAACAAAAAACAAATTTGTAAGTTTAACTACATTCTGATGTTAATGTAAATTGTCTTCTAACAAATCAGTGCTATACAGTATTCCTAAAAAAAAAAAAAAAAGACTAACAAAAATGTTAGCATGTGGATGTAATGTCTCTTCTGTACTTACATTGCATCACCGTTCTTTATGTATTCCTAATTAATTTGGATCTCTCCGATACACATGACTGAACTGCTGAGGAGTTACTCAAGCGTCAACTTTATGTTACAAATTACTCTGGATGTAATTAACATTTTACAATGTAAGAAACAGCATTGATTAAGTTTTTTTTCTATTTTCAGTTGTGCTAAAAATAACAACAGGTTTCCATTTAAAAGAACATAAGTATGTGTTGGAAATCATACTTCCGTTCATTTCTCAATGGTTTGTATTAACCAAAACAAATGTAATGTGAAGGAGATAGTAATGTGAAGGAGATAGTCGACTAAGCTGGAGACACAATGGCCGATTCAGTTAGACTGAAACAGGTCAAATATGTGAAATAATTCATGAAGGTGCAAATTTTTGTATGTCATAGGAGGAAGTGTCATGAACAACATACTAAAAATCCTGACTGGTGTGGGGGGCGGAGGGAGGGAGATGTGAGGAAACGGGGAGGAGGGGGGGGGGGGAGGGGCGTTGAAGGTTAATTTTGTATGCTTTTCTTGAACATTTGAAAAACTGCAGCCTGCAGCCTGGAGCCTGCAGCCTCTAGTGAAAATACATCACAGCTCAAAATTCAACTACTGGGTGATCAAAAAGCCAGTATAAATTTGAAAGCTTAATAAATCACGGAATAATGTAAATAGAGAGGTACAAATTGACACACATGCTTGGAATGACATGGGGTTATATTAGAATGAAAGAAATACAAAAGTTAAAAAAATGTCCGACAGATGGCGCTTCATCTGATCAAAATAACAATAATTAGCATAACAAAGTAGGACAAAGCAAATACGATGTTCTTTACAGGAATTGCTCAATATGTCCACCATCATTCCTCAACAATAGCTGTAGTTGAGGAATAATGTTATGAACAGCACTGTAAAGCATGTCCGGATTTATGGTGAGTCATTGGCGTCCGATATTGTCTTTCAGCATCCCTAGAGATGTCGGTCGATCACGATACACTTGCGACTTCTGGTAACCCCAAAGCCAATAATCACACAGACTGAGGTCTGGGGACCTGGGAGGCCAAGCAGGATGAAAGTGGCGGCTGAGCACACAATCATCACCAAACGACGTGCGCAAGAGATCTTTCACGCGTCTAGCAATATGGGGTGGAGCGCCATCCTGCATCTAATAACACCCCATGTCATTCCAAGCATGTGGGTCAATTTTTATCTCTTTAACTACATTATTCTGTGGTTTATTAACTTTTCAAATTTATACTGACTTTTTGATCACCCAGTATATTAAATTTCCTACAAAAACTGGTCCTATTCATTTTTTTCTCTAAGACTGATAGTTTGCAAAAAGAGAGCAAGAGAATACTGGAAACCTCATGTAACATGCATGCACTGTAACTTATGTGGTTTTTGTACACAAATTTGCGGTAGTTTCCCAACTTAAATAAAACTCACTAAGCACCATCTGTCATCTGTAACAATAAGAATAGAGTAAGAACTAAAAATAGAAAAGTTGTTCATAAAAGAAAGCATTAAATGGGGCCTCTTGCTGTGAATGCAATTATACCTACAACAACTGGAAACACCATCACACCATAAAACTACCTCAAGGGAGACTGCCTTTCTCAAAGTGCTTTAATAGAACATTACAAGCTTTATATCTAAAATAAGGTGAGGAAAGGAAGGAAAACATTCACAAAACGACACCTACTAAGCCACTTGCTTAGTGTTATCTGAGTATAAGAGACCCCCCAAGTAGAATCTTAGGTACTGAAAATGATAAAACCATTTTTTGTGAATTAAAACATGGTTCAAACAGGCTGTACTCATTTTATTATCTGTGCCAGTTTCAACCTTGGTCCATTTTCAAGCAAGTATCTTAAGCTTTCAGCTTCATTTTATGTTGTAATACATCACTGGTACATGCAGAGAGGAATACGTCTTACGTCTGTGCGTATGTTTAAAATAAAACAAAGTAGATGCATGTGTTGTCATTTATTGTTTTCCCAAGACTACTTTCAGTCTTGAGTCAGACTCAAGAAGTATATGCAACATTGGCATACATCACATGAATATTAATGACATATTTACTGAACCTTAATAATATACTACTATGGAAGTGCCTCTGCAGCTACATTTAAGTGAAAGACTACAAGCATTGGTTAAGCCTAATGAACTATCTTTTCAAGCAATGCTGAATCCAGAACTATCTTTTCAACAACATGTGAGGCACACTTGACATTTTGAACCTGATGTACACATATCATTGGCCTTCTCAAGATAGTTGAAATCAACTCATAAGAGATGGCAGCACTGAAAGATCTCTATACAGATGCACATAGCAAGGTCATGTTATCAATGTTAAATGGTATCTACTGCAGCTGCAATGGTACTGTCTAAGGAGATATCAACTTTTTAATATTGAGACAAGATAGCAGTCAACCTACCACTTCATGGCCTTTCCCATTCAGCTATTGACGCAATAAAATGAAACCTACTCAGGTAGATAAAATCCTTACTGGGTTTCAAGAGGAAGTTAAAACTGTTTCTCTCCACAAGTCATGTCATTCATCTGACATTACACAGGTTAAAGATGATTCTTAAGCATTCTTGATGAGGTGCTTCAGTATTGTATTGTGGACCTTGTAATGACCCAGTGACACGTTAGCCACAAGCAATGCTGAATCCAGATTGCACATGAAGTAGTTTCAGTTGTAAACTTAACTAACAGTGAATCAGATGCTGCAACTTAAGCTTACAGCAATCATTTGACAGTGGCAGAAAGCTGGATTCTGCCTGCTCTTTGCAGATGATTGAGAGAATGCTCCACCTTGGTCTTAGAGACATCATCTTGGCTGATAGCCATTGTTCCTATCTCTTCCAGTATTTTTCATCCTAATGGTATCCCATGCATAGGGTGCTTTAATAGAAACATGGGTACATTTCATGTACTATTGCCATGATTCTCTCTTGCCCCTCTTTAATAACAAAGTGGTTTTTGCCTTTGAAACTCAGAAGGATGCAAAGATTCCAGCAGGTGCATCAGAAAATTGTTTGCCTTTTTTAGATGTCATAGGGATACCAGCACTGAGCCAATAGAACAGAGCTGTGGCAGATCCTGCTACAGCTTATATGATCCACTCATTGGGAACTGTCCTCATTTTGAAACACAACCAGCTGCTTCTACTTTGCCTTGCTAAGCATTCTTCTTGCTGGCTTTCTACTTATCTGACAGGTACATCCAATTCAAGAACATGGTCACGGGCGTGCGGGTAGCTGACACCTTCCCACTGAATGCCATGAGCAAGAGATGGAAGAGAGACAAAGGTGCTTCATCAACAATACACACACACACACACACACACACACACACACATGACTGCAGTCTCAGGCAACTGAAACCACACTGCAAGCAGCAGCACCAGTGCATGATGGGACTGGCGACTGGGTGGGAGTAAGGACGACACTCGGGTGGGTAGGGGCAGGAATAGTACAGTGGGGGTGGTGGACAGTGAAGTGCTGCATGTTAGACAGAGGGTAGGGGAGAGGTGGGAAGGAGAGGGGGTTAAGTAGTAGAAAAGAAGAAAAGTAAAAAGACTGAGTGTGATTGTGGAATGACGACTCTGTAGTGCTGGAATGGAAACAGGAAAGGGGCTGGATGGGTGAGGACAGTGACTAACGAAGGTTGAGACCAGGATGGTTACGGGAATGTAGGAATTGCAGGAACAGTTCCCACTTGTGCAATTAAGAAAAGCTGGTGTTGGTGGGAACAATTTATATGGCACAGGCTGTGAAGCAGTCATTGAAATGAAGGATGCCATGTTTGGCAGCATGTTCAGCAACAGGATAGTCCACTTGTTTCTTGGCAACAGTTTGTTGGTGGCCATTCATGCTGACAGACAGCTTGTCCACTGTCACACCCACATAGAATACAGCACAGTGGTTGCAGCTTAGCTTTTAGATCATATGACAGGTTTCACAGGTAGCCTTGCCTTTGATGGTATAGCTGATGTTCATGTCTGGACTGGAGTAGGTGGTCGTGGTGGTGGTGGTGGTGGTGGTGGGAGGACGTATGGGACAGGTCTTGCATCTAGGTCTATCACAGGGGTATGAGCCATGAGGTAAGGCATTGGGAACAGGGGTTGTGTAAGGATGGATGAGTATACTGTGTAGGTATGGTGGACAGCAGAATACTACTGTGGGAGGGGTGGTACGGATAGTGGGCAGGATATTTCTCATTTTAGGGCACGACAAAGGTAGTCGAAACCCTGGCTGAAAATGTAATTCAGTTGTTCCATTCCTGGGTGGTACTGAGTTATGAGGGGAATGCTCCTCTGTGGCTGGACAATGGGACTTTGGGAGGTGGTGGGAGACTGAAAAGATAGGGCACAGGATATTTGTTATTTTTACACGGTTGGGAGGATAATTACGATCTGTGAAGGCTTCAGTGAGACCTTCGGTATCTACATATACATGATTACTCCACTATTCACAATAAAGTGCCTGGCAGAGGGTTCAATGAACCACCTTCAAGCTGTCTCTCTACCGTTCCACTCTCAAAAGGCACGCAGGAAATTTGAGGAGAAAAATGGTGATTGAAATTTCATGAGAAGGTCCCATCGCAACGAAAAACTTTTTTGATGTCATCCATCAGTCCCACCTGATGCGGATCCCACACTGCACAGCAATACTCCAGAATAAGGCAGACAAGCAGGGTGTATGAAGTTTCTTTAGTAGACCTGTTGCACCTTCTAAGTGTCTGCCAATGAATCGCAGACTTTGGTTTGCTCTACCCACAACATTATCCATGTGACCGTTCCAATTTAGGTTATTTGTGATTGTAATTCCTAAGTATTTAGTTGAATTTACAGCCTTAAGATTTGTGTGACTTATCACGTAATCGAAATTTAGCAGATTTCTTTAAGTACTCAAATGAATAACTTCACACTTTTTCTTTATTGAGGGTCAATTGCCACTTTTCGCACCATACAGATATCTTATTAAATCATTCTGCAATTCATTTTGGTCATCTGATGACTACAAGACAGTAAATGACAGCATCATCTGCAAAGAATGTAATAGGACTACTCACGATCTTATTAAATCATTCTGCAATTTGTTTGGGTCACCTGATGACTTTACAAGACGTTAAATGACAGCATCATCTGCAAAGAATCTAATAGCGCTACTCAAGATTGTCTCCTATGCCGTTAATATAGATCAGGAACAATAGAGGTCCTATAACACTTCCTTGCGGAATGCCGGTTATTACTTCTGTTTTACTCGATGACTTTCATCTATTACAAACTGTGAGCTTTCTGAGAGGAAATCAAAAATCCAGTCGCACACCTGAGGCAATATTCCACAGACACGCAGTTTGGTTAGAAGATGCTGGTAAAGAAAGGTGTCAAAAGCCTTCTGGAAACCTAAAAATATGGAATCAATTTATCAATAGCACTCATAACTTCACGAGCATAATGAGCTAGTTGTGTTTCACAAGAATGATGTTTTCTGAATCCGTGCTAACGGTGTGTCAATAAATCATTTTCTTCAAGGTGATTCATAATGTTGGAACACAGCATATGTTCCAAAACCCTACTGCAAATCGACATTAGTGATCTGGGCATGTAATTCAGCGGATTACTCCTATTTCCCTTTTTGGGTAATCGTGTGACTTGAGCAATTTTCCAGTCTTTCAGTACGGAACTTTCTGTGAGCGAGTGGTTGTATATTATTGGCTACATATGGAGCTATTGTATAAGCATACTCTGAAAGGAACCTGACTGGTATACAATCTGGACTGGAGGCCTTGCCTTTCTTACGTGATCCAAGCTGCTTTGCTACACCAAGGATATCTACTTCTATGTTTCTCATCTTGGTAGTTGTTCCTGATTGGAATTCAGGAATATTTTGAGAGGGACCACTTGTCACTGCAGATGCAACAACCACGGGTGGCTATGTTGCACGGAAGGGACTTCTTGGTATATATTGGGTGGTAGCTGTCGAAGTGGAGGTATTGCTGGTGGTTAGTAGGTTTGATATGAACGGAGGTACTGATGTAGCCATCTTTGAGATGGAGGCCAATATCTAGGAAGGTAGTTTGTCGGGATGAGTAGGACCAGGTGAAGCAAATGGGAGATAAGCTGTTGAAGTTCTGGAGGAATGTGCATAGAGAGACCTCACCTTCGATCCAGATCACAAAGGTGTCATCAATGAATCTGAACCTGGTGGGGGGTTTAGGATTCAGGGTTTTTAGGAAGGATTCCTCTAGATGGCCCATGAATAGGGCATAGGATGGTGCCATGCGGGTGCCCATAGCCGTACCCCAGATTTGTTTGTAGGTAATGGCTTCAAAGGAGAAGTAATTGTAGATGAGGACACAGTTAGTCATAGCAACTAGGAAGGAGGTTGTTGGTTTGGAATCCGTTGGGTATTGGGAAATGTAATGTTCAATAGTGGTAAGGCCATGGGCATTAGGAATGTTAGTGTAAAGGGAGGTGGTATCAATAATGATGAGCAGGGCGCCGTGTGGTAAAGGGACAGGAACTGCGGAGAGTTGGTGGAGGAAATGGTTGGTATCTTTGATATAGGAGAGTAGGTTCCAGGTAATAGATTGAAGGCGTTGGTCTATGAGAGCAGAGATTCTCTCAGTGGGGTCACAGTAACCGGCCACAATAGGGTATCCTGGGTGATTAGGTTTATGGACTTCGGAAGCATGTAGAAGGTACGAGTGTGGGAAGTGGTAGGGGTGAGTAGAGAGATGGACTCCGGGAAGAGGCTCTGGGATGGGTCTAAGGATTTGAGTGGTGCCTGGGGATCCTGCTGGATTTCTGGAATAGGGTCAATGTGGCAAGGTTTGTCGGTGGTAGTATCTGAAAGCTGGTGGAGTCCTTTTGCCAGGTGATCCTTGTGATTCAAAACAACAGTGGTGGAGCCTTTGTCTGCAGGTAGGATTATAAGGTTGGGATCAGTTTTTAGATGATGGACTTCAGTTCTTTCTGTGGATGTTAGGTTAGTTTGCATGTTGAGGGATTTGGGGAATGATGGTCAGGCAAGTTTCAGGGTTAAGAAATTCTTGAAAGTTAACAGGGGATGATTTGGAGGCAGTTGGATGGTGGATCACAGTTGGATGGAGGAGTGAACTGATGTAGGCATTTGTCTTTGGTTGAGTGTGATTGGTAATGTTGGTGGCGAAAAAGTGATTCCACTGTAGGGACCGGGAGAAGGAGAGAATGTCTTTAAGTTCTGCATGATTGAATTTCGGCATGGGGCAAAAGCTGAGGTCTTTGGAAAGGACTGATATTTTTGTTGGGCTGAGGTTTCTGGAGGAAAGATTCGTGATTGTGTTACGTGTCTGTTTAGGTTCTGGATTCTGTGTAGAGGTGTGAGTGAGTTTAGGAGGGTGGGGTAAGTGTAGTATGCCTGCGAGACATGGTTTGTCAGGGCAGGAATAGGAAGTGAGCAGGATGAAGAGCTTTTTGGGGTGGCGTTGTGCATGTTGCTCTAATTCCTGTAGGGCAAGAGTTGCAGTGTGGGTTATGTGTGCCAGGAATTTGGGATTGCATAATAAGAGAATTTTGTGGGTGGAGAGAAGGTATTGTAAGCGTTTTCTGGCGGACTCTGTAGAAAATCCCTTCTGAAAAGTGAGTAGCAGTGTATTTTTAATCAACAAAATGTCCCACACAGCTGACATAGATAACCTATTAAAGGTGTATTCTGGACTAATTCATTCACATTTCTTGTACTGTGTAACAATATAGGGTAGGCCACAAATGTGCATATAAAAAGGCTGCTCAAATTAAATTGTTCATTGATGCTAAACAGAGAGCTACACAATTATTACAGTGCAATATTTACAAATGATTATTACTTCAACAGTAACTGACAACAACTATCTGATAAACAACCTTCTAAAGCTGGGTGCTTATTATACAACAGATTACCAAACAGTTTATAAAACACTAAAGTAGTACCAATCCTCAAAACAGAACCAAGACAATACTTGAAAACAGTATCAAGTATGTGTGTACAGTACTAAGGAATATTTTGGGACTCCTCCAAAAGAACTAGAAAGAAAATGCAGTATTAAGGCAATCTCCAGAGAAATGTGTTACATAAAATGTGTCAACAAAAAGTAACCATGAAATTTTCAATGTTTCATCAACATCCAAGCACTGTAACAGATAAAGAAACTGAGTACCTATATTTAGTGAAGTAAATTAGTAATAAAGCTTCCGTTTTGTCTATTTTTTCATTAATTGGTTAGTTGGTTGATCTGGGGGAGGGGACCAAACAGCAAGATTATCGGTTCCAACAGATTAGGGAAGGGTGGGGAAGGAAGTCAGCCATACCCTTACAGAGGTACCATCCCGGCATTTGCCTGAAGCAATTTAGGGAAATCAGGGAAAATCTAAATCAGGATGCCTGGATGCAAGTTTTAACTGTCGTCATCCTGAATGTGAGCCCAGTGTGTTAACCACTGTGCCACCTTGCTCGGTTTTGTTAATTGTTATACAGAAATATGTAAGTAAGTCTATCGTAAAATAATATAATATACTAACATTGTAATTTACACTGTAACTGCAATTGTAAAAGTATACTGATATATCCAATATTCCTCTAAACAAAGATCAAAGGATGAATAAAAAAAAAAAAAAAATGACACCTTCTGAACCCCGGACAATACGCAACGCAGTTACTTATGCGGTGAGGACATGGCTGTATAAACACTACTGGTGAGACAATATCCCTTGTAATTATGGCAGAATCTCTTTTGGCACAACAGATATGTAAGTACTCACATTTTGGGAAACACAAAAGGATTTGATGTTTATATGAAGCCAACAAGTCAATCATAGCAGAAAAAGTTTTCAATCAGGTCTGGACAAAATGTTTCCTGAAGACTATGAATTTAGATACAAGAAGCAACTAACATCTTTGCCTAAGCTGGAAAGCCAAGGAGAGTCTTGAATCATTATGTCAAATCTGAAAAAAGCAGAGGAGAAACTGCACAAAGATGCCACATCACACTGCAAATTCACAGTGACTCACAAGATGGAATTACTACAGCCCCAGATAATTATCACAGATCCCTTGGTGTATCTGCAGAGACAAAGTTTGGAGGCTTCCATATACTTGATTATGCTAACTGCAGCTGGATTCAAAGCATATGAAGTAATGTAGCGCACAGTTTGAGGCAACAAGGCATAGATAAGATAGTCACGCAAATTTGACATATAGCATGTTGCAGTGTTTTGGCACACAAAGACCCAAGGTGGTAGCATATGAGATCTGTTAGATCTTAGCAGGCCACTGCCATTGGTGGAACATAGAAGTCATGAAATAACTATGGCATTAACAAAGGACACTAGGTAGTGTGAAGGCTTACTGCATGTTGTTTTCCCAGTTGGGTGATGGGGTAAGGCTTCAGGGGCTGGAAAGGTAAAATCCAGTGTGAGCCACAACCCATGTAACGGCTACCGCAATGATAAAAACAGAAAAAATTAAGCAACAACATTGGGAGTAATTTCATGTGTAAGAGCAAAATGAGGGCAAGTATCCACTCATTAAGACCCACTCTTTAGGGGGCAATGTTTAATTAGCAGCAATTATGCTGTTTTCTGGGTGTACATGTGCTCAACGGCAAGGTTATCGATGCCTGTACAAATATTAAAAGAAACTGATATGGTTAAATAGGCTAAACACATTGGCTCACTCACTCACTCACTCACTCACTCACTCTCACCTCACTTGCATTGATTCACACAAGCGCTCCATACCACATGCTGTAAAACAAATGAGGCGCATTGAAAAGTACTACACATGGGAAGAAAACAGAAGGAAAATGACAGAGGAGCTAAAATAATGGCATAGGGTTTACTACATGCAGCTTATTATTTGTCACTTCCAGCCACTCATCTTCCCATCGACGCATGACTCTGTACGTCAACAGCAAGGCGACAGCTTGCAAGGGATGGCACACTGAAATAACTGAGGATCATGACATGCCTCCTTCACTGCTACATCTTCCTTTTCATTCCCAGCAATACCCATGGGCCCTGGTACCCAGCAGAAGGATACCTCTCCACCAGCCACTGTAGTTAAAAGGAGGGTGTCCTGGACATTATGGACTACTTTAACTGTCAGGTACAAACATTGTAGAGAGTGAAAGGCACTCAGTTAATCAGAACATACAAGGTATTTAGCATTTGAAGCACATCTCATCTGCTCCAGTGCCTGCAAGATTGCATATAATTCTGTGTTGAAGAAGTAAATTCTTGAGGCACTTGGATCTTGAGGACATGATCAAGCAAAAAACAAGAGCAACCAACAGAGTCCCACTGTTTTGATCCAGCCATAAAGGCAGCTGTAGAGATGTGGTCCTCAGCTAAAGTGTTATAAAATAATATATTAAAAACATACACAGGAGTGCAATCTCTCCTGTACTGTACCAAATCTAAAATTATTCTGGACCACAGTAACCATGGTGGCAGGTCGTTAAAACCCTGGATTTGGAGTTGTATGTGCTCCACACCTAGTGACTCTAGCACACACTGCACAGGATCCCAAAAGGCATTGTTGCTCATGGACGATTGGAGAAAAGGGTTCCAGGGGTGGATGAGCAACAATGTGGTATGTAGATGAAGTCAGAACAGAGAGGAACTTTCATGCCTGACACACCATGAGAAGCTGCCACCAGATGGTGAGTAGTGTTTCCCCATCCTCAACACAGAAACTGGGGAATGGAGCTGATCCTGTGGGCACCCTAATCACCTCATTGTGCACATCATCAATAATCTTCAGGTAAGATAGCACCACTCATCCATACACCGTGCATCCATAGTCTAGCTGTTAACACACACAACCTCTATAAAACTGGAGCAGACACACCCTCTCTACTGCCCAGGACCTGTAGCTAAGACACTTTATGATATTCAGTGCCTTCTGGGTTCTGGCTTTCAGGTCTCTCAGGTGTGCTAACCATAACAGTTTGGAGTCTAAAATGAGGACCAGAAACATGAATGAATTTTTAAAATGTAAAATTGGTCCCTCATATGCGAGTCAGTTAAATCAAAAATAGATGAGAAGGATTAAAATGATCACCCCCCCCCCCACACACACACACACACACACACACACACATTTATCTGCAGGAAACTGAAAACCTGTCTTTGCAGCCCAGTCCTCTCATCTCTGCACTGTAAGTTACAACTGACGGGTCACTGTTGCACCATTGTAGGAGGAACAGAATACAGCAAAATTGCCCACCAGTAAGGAGCACTGTACTGCTTACTGTATACATTATGCTGTTTATGGCTGTGGCAAAGAGGGTAACACTTGAAACAATGCCCTGACGAACACCGTTCTCCTGTTCAAAACTATCTGACAGCATGTCACCAATTCAGGACCTAAAAAAGCATTTAGACAAGAAGGACAGTATGACAAAGGGGAGGTGGCCATGAAAGCCCCACTGATGGAGTTGCACATGAATACTATGTCTTCAAGTCATGTCATTCACCTTACCGATATCAAAGAACTTACCAACAAAATGATGTTTACATAGGAAAGCCTGCTGAATAGCCACCTCTATTAGGGTCAGGTTGTCGACAGTGGATTGAAATCTCCAGAATCCACACTGAGAGTGGCTAAGGAGTTGCCTGGTCTCTAACCAGACAAGATGACAGTTGACCATTTGCTCCAGAGTCTTTCCTACACAGCTCATTAAGGTGACACTCCAGTAACTACTGGGACATGTGCAGCTCTTTCCTGATTTGAGGAGAGTGATCAAAATTGCCTCTCTCCATGAGTTAGGGAAGTGACCTGTCCATCAAACCAAATTAAAAAATCAAGGAAGAACTGCTTTGGTGCTGTTGGCAAATGTCAAAGATTGGGTTGTGACTACGTGCAGTATCACTAGTCTTAGACAGTGTCGATTCCAGCTCCCACGTGGAGAAAGGGCAGTTGTAAAACTCAGAATTGTGGGATCTGAAGTCCAACTTGCCCCTCTCTGCAGTCACACAGTAGGGGTAAAATGCCAGACCTTGGCTGGCACTGGCAGCAAGCACTGCAAAATCCTCTCCCATCGTCTGAGCAATGTCTACAGGCACTGTTTGGAGACACTGCTGTTTCAGTACTGCTGCTATTGTTAAATGACTGTGTTTACTGGTACCTTCCCATACTTTTGTGGAAGAAGTTGAACAGTTGATAGAGACCAGGAATGCTTACCATGACCTTATCTTGCTATCCTTCATTACACGTTGGATGTTGGCTCTTGCGACTCAAAAGGCTGTGAGGTTGTCTGCTGTTAGGCAGCATTTAAACTGCCAAAGAGCTGCATGTCTGTCCCAGATTGTTGAATGGCACTTATCACATATTGTGCATAAGGACCGCAAAGGTAAGGTATGAGAAACTGGGCTCATACAGAGGCATACACACAGTCATTTTTCCCTAAATCTATTTGCGAGTGGAACAGGGGATGGAGTGAGTAGCAGTGGTACATGGTACCCTTCACCATGCACCGTACAGTGGCTTGCAGAGTACTAATGTAGATGTAGATCAGTCTACCAAGGTACAGGTTGCCTCCTAAGATGACCTAAAGACATTGGGATGGATAAGTCAGCAGCATTATGGATCACTCACATGATGTGGTCCATCCATTCCTGGATGCTCTTTCAGTGTTCAAACACAGCCATATAGCTGAACAGTGTCCAGTTAGCCCTGCTGACCATCCATTTCAGGGGCTTCTACCCAAGCAACCCTACAGCCAGTACATGGATCCACAGTGGGAAGTGGTCACTGAAATGGAGGTCATCAGTTGCTTCCCACTGTGCTGAGTCTACAAGGGCTGGAGAGCAGAAAAAAAGAGTTCAATGGCTAAGGGTGACCCAGTAGCACTCAAGAAATGAGTGGGACTGCCCGTTTGAGGATGCACAGCTCCTGAGACATCATGAGGTACTCTAAGACTTGACCTTTGAGGCACGTATAGTTCGAGACCCATAATACATTATGGGCACTGAAATCACCTAGTATGAGAAATGTGTGGGGGAGTTGTAAAAAAAGGCCTGTGAGAGCCTCAGAGTCTATTGCTCCCTGCAGAGGTAAATACAGGGGGCAGGAAGTGATCTGAGCCAAATGATCAGTAACAGCCACTGCTTGTAGGTCAGTAACAAGGAGAGAGCATATGAACGGTGTGTGTTACTGACAAACATAGTAACACCTACCTTGGCTCTGTCCCAGTCAGGTCATCCTTTCAGTAGAGGGTATAGCCCCATAGTGGAGGGGCATTAGTACCTTTAAAATGTGTTTCTTGTAAACACAGGCACAAGGGGTGTGCCTGTGCGAAGAGTTTCAGTTCCTGCAGCACTTTCATCCTTGCCTTCTGCCAGAAGGGGGGCCCATAGTGGATGGAGGCTCAGTCTTGGGGTGAGATTAGTGCCCTAGGCCAACATAAAGCTCCATCCACTCCAAAGACAAATCATGAGAAATGTCAGAGAGAGCAACATCAAAATCATCACACTGCTTACCTCCACTATCCGTCAGCAGCTGTGTCTTTGTCTTTGCCTTTCATTTTTTGCCCCAGCTAGGCTTCGGAGACACAATCATGGCAGGGTTAGGTGCAGTGCTGGACAGCAAACCAGACTTGAGCCTTCAGAGGTGTATGGAGCTCTGCAAGAATGACAATCACAGTCGTGTCTGATGTTGTGGAAAGAAGCATAGGCTTTGAAGTAACTGCAGCAGCACAAGTGCATTGACAAACGCAGGTACTAGTGCTGACCCTAGGAACCTCAGCTTGTGTAGCAGCATCGGTTTTCTGAACCATCTGTTTAATAACCAAAGCAAAGGAGGTAGCGAATGTGGGGGGCTGTATGGCCTTATAAATCTTTTTGGCCTCACCATAGGGGACCAATTTGGTCATTTTGAGCTCCTGTATCTTCTATCCTTCAAGGAAGCAATCACAACTCCAGACAGCGTGAGCCACTGAGCAAATCACACACTATGGAGGGGATGAACATCTGACTCCTTCGTGGGCAGCCTTATGACATTTGCCACAAGTGGCTTCTCCCTGACATACAAGAGTGTTGTGCCCAAAGCACTGGCATTTAAAACAATGCATTGGTTTGGGGACAAAGGGTCGCATGGTTAAGCAAACCCACTTTAATATTCTCTGGGAGTTTGGTGCTATTAAAAATGAGGATGAAAAGGTTGGATGTGATCAGACTGGCTTCCACCATTTTCACAATATTCTGCATGTCTAGAATGCCTTCTTGGGCCCACTCAACTTTTGGGTCTTCTTTGGGGATATCCACCAGATCCCTGCATGTCACAACAGATTTACTGTAGTTTAAGATGGTATGGAGGTCAATCTCAATGGTGTATTCCCCAAGGCTTTTGGCGTCCTACAGGTTTATCATTTGTTGGGAACCTGAGGTTTTGACCAACAGCATCCCACTCTGCAACTGCTTAACAGGTTTTAATGTAACTGCAGTCCTTGCTAAAACCTTCTAAATGTAAAAAGGTGAGACCTTTTCAAAGCTTGGCTCTTTCCTTTTAACTAATAAAAACTAATTAGCAGCATGCATTCCATTGCTATAGACATTAGAATTCTAAAACATACCTGAGTCTGGAGGACTGGCTACACAAGCCCTCTTATTGGACTGGGAGCTGGTACCTACCAGCACCCCACCAGTTTTGTTGGGAGGCGGAGAGAAAATTTTGAAGGGAAAGTAAAGTCCACTGAGGCAGAGCCCAGTGTGTCTAGATAAGCCTTATACAACTGAGGTGCGGCAGGTTCCCCAGAGGTTGCCTGCTAATGACTGTTCCACATGAACAGTTATGCATATCATCAGTATGCAGCACTCCTTGAGATAGAGAGTTCTTTTATAGAGATATTTATCATCCTCATGATCTGGGCGGTCACCTTGAATGCAGTGACAGAGGACTGGCAGCACATACCAATCTCCAGCTCAGGAATCCCAGGGTTATCAAGTCCATACCCAGCAAACGAATGCTGAGCCCCTGAGGGCTAGCAGCAATTAAAGATATAATCATATCACTTTACTTGCAAACTTAACAACTTCCAAAAGACTCATGCAATTGAAACAAAATTTTCTCTAAGAGTGACTGAACAGCACTATCAAAATAAAGTACCAAAATTTTTACAAAATGAATATTCGGAGTGAATCAGAAAGCTGTTTCCAATAACCAGTTGCTAACTTTCTAACTTAAGGCAACATAAATTGAAAAAACAATAGTTAACATGGCTGCATGGAATATGTTATCAAAACAGCAATCTGTCAGTTTACAATTTGCCTTACATTTAAGTAGTTAATTAAGAATAACCCTAAATTTTCTTCGGAGTCACAATAATATACTGCATATCACAAAGCAAAATACACCGCATGAAAGCTTGTGAAATTCTCATTAAGTAACATATATAATTCATGTGGTGGTAAAAATTTTTGGCATGGTTTTTCCTAGTTACAAAGTATGTACATGATGGGTGATGACTTATAACCAATTATTCACTAATTATCTCAATAAAAACAGTATATTTTAACATGACAGATGAACCAGTGCATAAACAAAACTTGTCTGGTGTATTTATTATTTACATATTTTGAGTAGTGAAAATGATATATACAGAGACATAATTTTACTGATGACAGACTGAATGTTGTGTAAGGTATGTGGCCTTATTAGTTAGAGCAGTCAGTTGTGCATGCTTTCTAAAAGTTTCTTAAAAGAAAGAAGTTAATCTTTCTAAAAGTGTTTGATATTTTTTAAGTTTTATTTACAGTACACAAAAGATTTTGTTGACTGTAATTAATAAATGAAAACCAGTATATTGTGTATATTCTACAGGATTAATTTATTCGGGTTAAATAGTTTTCAGCTTACAAGGCCATCATCAGACTTGAACTGACTGTCACCACCAAAGAAGTTACAAAGCTTGTAAACAACACTATAAAAGATGTTATTTATCTAAACTGAGTCACAAAAACATACTAAATGACATCTCTAACACTTTGATGGTAATACAACTTAAAAAGGTAAAAAGTTGACCAATAAATATATATATAAAGGGAGAACAATGGGAAAAACATTAATGCAACACTGGAAAACTTTGCCTGTATAATAGTTTACATTAAACAAACAAACACAATAAAATAAAATTAGTACTTCAAGCAGTACTGCAATGGAAAGTGATACAGAAACCGGTTAAAAGAAAGAATTAACAATTGTAACAACAGAATCTATGGAGTACACAGAAAATTACAATAAAATAAAAAGAAATTAATAAAGGCAGGAGAATGGAAGAATATGAAGGAAAAAATAGTGTGGGAACTAATGGAAAACTGAAATGATTACACAAAGTCCGGAAGAGAGGTAGTATTAAGCTGTGTTTGGTCATTTAGTATTAATTCATAACTGTGGGCTGGATGTATGTTGATCTCCAGAGCTCACAGCAGGTTGAGTGTTTGGTTCATCTTATATCCTCCTTTCAAGACACTGTTCATTCTGTTCAGCTTCTCTTCCAAGTCCTCTGCTGTCTCTGACAGAATTAAAATGTCATTGCCAAACCTCCAAGCTTTTATTTCTTCTTCCTGAACTTTAATTTCTATTACAAATTTTTCTTTGGTTTCCTTTACTGCTTGTTCAATGCACAAACTGAATAACATCAAGCACAGGGTACAACCATGACTCAGTCCCTTCTCAACCACTGCTTCTGTTTCATGCCCCTTGACACTTATAACTGCCATTTGGTTCCTGTACAAGTTGTAAATAGCCCTTCGCTTCCTATATTTTACATCTGCTACCTTCAGAATTTCAGAGAGAGTACTCCACTCAACATTGTCAAAAGATTTCTCTAAGTCTACAAATGGTATAAACATAGGTTTACCTTAAGTTAACCTTCCTTCTAAGATAAGCTGTAGGGTCAGTACTGGCTAGCATGTTTGTACATTTCTCCAGAATCCAAATTGATCTTCCCCAAGGTCTGCTTCTACCAGTGTTTCCATTCTTCTGTAAAGAATTCATCTTACTATTTTACAACCATTGCTTATTAAACAGATAGTTTGGTAATTTTCACATCTGTCAGCAACTGCTTCCTTTGAAAGTGGAATTACTATATTCTCCTTTATGTCTGAAGGTATTTCGCCTGTCTCATACAACTTGCACACTAGATGGAAGTGTTTTTTCATGGTTGGCTCTTCCAAGGCTATCAGTAACTGTGACGGAATTCACCTACCCCTGGGTCCTTGTTTCCACTTACATCTTTCAGAGCTCTAGCAAATTCTTCTCACAGTATCATTTCTCCCTTCTCATATTCATTTATGTCCACTTCCATTTCTATAATGTCTTGAAGTTCATCTCCCGTATATAGACCCTCTACATACTCCTTCCATCTTTCAGCTATTCCTTCTTTGCTTAAGACTGGTTTTCCATCTGAGCTCTTGGTACAGCTGCTTCTCTTTTTCCCCAAAGGCCTCTTTAATTTTTCTAAGGTAGTATCTATCTTTCCCCTAATAAAATATGCTTCTAAATCCTTACATTTGTCTTCTAGCCATTCCTGTCAATCTCATTTTTTTTTTTTTTAATGTTAGTATTGCTTTTCAGCTCCTTCATTTGCTGCATTTTTAATTTTTTTCCTTTCATCAATTAAACTCAGTATCCCTTGCATTATATAAGGATTTCTACTAGGCCTTGTCTTTTTACCTTCCTCTGCTGCCTTAAAGCTACCCGTTCGTCTCCTACTGTATTCCTTTCCCCTTGTGAATCACCTCTTGCCTAATGCTCCCTCTGAAACTCTCAACAACCTCTGGTTTTTTCAACTTATCCAGGCTCCATGTTCTCAATTTCCTACCTTTTTGCAATTTCTTCAGTTTTAATCTACAGTTTATAACCAACAAATTGTGGTCAGAGTCCACATCTGCCCCTTGAAATGTTTTACAATTTAATCTGGTTCCTAAATCACTGCATTAAAAATTACATAACGAATCTGAAACCTTCCAGTGTCTCCAGGTCCCTTCCATATATACAACCTCCTTTATGATTCTTAAACCAAGGGTTAGTGATGATTAAATTATGTTCTGTGCAAAATTCTACCACGTGGCTTCCTCTTCCATTTCTTTCTTCCATTCCATATTCACCTACTATTTTTTTCTTCTCTACCTTTTCCTCCTATCAAATTTCTGCCACACATAACAATTACATTTTTGACTTCTTTAACTATCTGAATAATTTCTTTTATCTCACCACACATTTCTTCAATCTCTTCATCATCTGTGGAGTTAGTTGGCATACAAACTTTTACTACTGTGGCAGGCTTAGGCTTCATGTCTATCTAGGAAAACAATAATGCATTCACTATTTTGGTCACAGTAGCTTACCTGTATTCCTATTTTCTTATTAATTATTAAACCCACTCTTGCATTAACCCTATTTGTCTTTGTATTTATAATCCTATATTCTCCTGACCAGAAGTCCTGGTCCTCCTACCACTGAACTTCATTAATTCCCACTATCTACCTTCAACCTATCCATTTACTTTTCTAAATTTTTAACCTACCTGCCTGATTAAGGGATCTAGCATTCCATGCTCTGGTCCACAGAATGCCAGTTTGGTTTTTCCTAATGACATCCTCCTGAGTAGTCCCCACACAGAGATCTGAATGGGGGATTATTTCACCTCTGGAATATTTTACCCAAGAGGACACCATCATCATTTAACCATAAAGTAGAGCTGCATGCCCTCAGAAGAAATCATGGTTGTAGTTTCCCCTTGTTTTCATCCATTTGCAGTACCAGCACAATAGGGCCATTTTGCTTGATGTCACAAGGTCAGATCAGTCAGCATCTAGACTGCTGCCTCTGCAACTACTGAAAAGGCTGCTGCCCTTCTTCAGGAAGCACACATTTGTCTGGTCTCTCAACAGAAACCCCTCCATTGTGGATGCTCCTATGGTATGGCTATCTGTATCGCTGAAGCACGCAAGCCACCCCACCCACGGCAAGGTCCATTGTTCACGGCAGGGTCGTTTTTCTACAAATTTTGAAACAATGTGTCTGTGTACTGATGTCAACTGTTATATCTAGGAAGTTTATGGATTTGGTGCCAATCTCCATTGTGAATGGAATATTTTTATGTTGATTGTTTAAGTTATGTGAAAATGTACTGAGTGTCTTGTACTGCCAGTCCACATAGACAGCACATCATCCTCATATCTAAATCAATATTTAATATTTGCACTCAAAAGGTTCTTTATTAAAAAAAAATGTTGTTCAAAATGGTCCATGAATATTTTGGTCAAAAGTGGACAAAGTGGGACCCGACAGCTAAGCCATCTAGCTGTTTATACAGAGTCCCTTGGAACTGGAAATAGCTTTGTACTAAGCATGTCTGAGTGGCTAATCTCAAGTCATTTAGTTCCAGAGAGTTGACAATAGACCTGCACATTAATGCTGTTAGAAAATCAATACATTCCCCTGCTGGTATGTTAGAAAACAAACTGCAGACATTAAAGGATACTAATTTATCACTGTGTGACATAGATATCTCTTTTATCTTATTTACAAGCCCCACTGAGTTCACTACCTCAAGACCGTTAAAAAGAAATTAGTATACCTTTATACGATTTTAATTTTCTATATTAATTTTAGCAGTTGGTGAGATGGAGAAGTGGTTAACAGTTTAAGTTCACATTTAATGAAAATAATCAGTTATTGATAATATAATAGAAACAGATCGATAAATAAGTCTTGAAATGAGTCTTTCCTTCTCATCCCGTCCGGTAAGTCTCCCCTGACCAGGGGTTCTGGGTGATTTTTCTCTTAACTGTACCCCTTTCCTAAGGGTACAGTACAAAGCTATTTCCAGTTCCAAGGGACTCTGTACAAACAGCTAGATGGCTTAGCTGTTGGGTCCCACTTTGTCCACTTTTGACCAAAATATTCATGGACCATTTTGAACAACATTTTTTTGAATAAAGAACCTTTCCTTTACCTTCACCATTCTTCCTTTCCCTCCAACTCTTCTGTCAAAAGAATGAGGCACTGGCTCTGAAAGCCTGTAAAAGTTAAATTCTTTTGTGTTTGTGTGTGTTCCCCTGATGCTGCTGGGTGAGTAGATCTTTTATCTATCCATTTATATTATAAGCTCATATTCAGGAGGACGTCAGTTCAAATCCACATCCAGCCATTACGATTTAGTTTTTGTGTTGTTTTACTAAATTATACAAGATAAATGCTCAGATAGTTCCTTTCAAATGGGTACAGCAAATTTCCTTCTCCTATCTTAGTTTATGCTGCATCTCTGATTGCCTCATTGTCCACAATACATTAAATCCTACTCTTCCTTCTACAATCTCTGGAAAGTGAGTTGTGGGCAGGCAACACATTATTATTTAAGTTCCATTTATTTATTTTTTTATCTTCTTAACTTTAATTTAGATGTGCTGTGAAACATCAAATCAATCTGAGACCTTCTTGACAGTTGCTTGTTTGTTGAGGCCACACTTATTGTGCATTTTGTTAAGGCCACACATTGTAACAATTCTGTGGTACACACAGATAAAAAAAGAAAATCATAAATACATAAATACAGTAGTTATATTTTTACCAGCAATAATACAACATGAGGTACTTATAAGCTAAAGCACTTAAAACAACATTTAGAATTTAGTATCTCTTCCCGAATTAAGTCTTGATAGGTGCAGCAAGTAATATTCCTCATCAATCAAATATTTCTATTTCAGTGGTAAATTTATTGATTACAGCACAATATAAAACAGTAGATCTGTTGCTGTTATTAGTGCTATAACTTACTGACACATTTCAGGTGCTGAGAATAAAATACTCACCAAAAAACTGGTGTGAATTACCCTTTGTGTCAAACACCCCTTCACCATTCTCAGAACTTTCATGGTCTGGAATAACACTACGTGGCGGAGTCATGTTGCTTTGCAGTGTGTGTGTTATGTCATAGCTATAGCTGCAAAATGGATTTTACAGTTCCGTTATAGATTTAGTACATTGTAACTTTCTTTATTCTATTAAATTCAGAGCACTAGTTGAAATTATAAACTGAAAACATATTTCAAATAAAACTGTAAAAGTCTGCACTCTATTACCAGAAAATGAAAAGATATGATCTATAAATACAGTATTGGTGTGACAGATTGAGAGATATAAATTGAATCAATGGCACTCATGAAGCCCGTGGTGCACAGAAACTTTAATTATGAGCATATTAGTTACAATGGAGCTCAGTTCCTTTTTCATTCATGGATTCAGTAAAACCAAATTGGCAACCATGGAGTAGCATGACTTCTATCCACATTTCAACATTCCACTGGCAACAAGAGCATTTATGACTGGAATGAAACTTGTATGTAAACTTGGGCATCAGAAGAGAACATCACACGAATTATGAAATGTTTTGAGTATAGACCTCAGAAAGGACTCTGAAGAGCAAGTAGAAATCTTGCCCTACTGTAAACATTTGCCTCAGAATATAATGAGAAGGTGTTCAAATCATACTCCATACAATTGGTATCAATTGTCAAGTGAACAAGGAAATGTTTGTGGAATTTTGTGAATACAGGCTTCAAAATATGGAACAAGATGATAATGGTCTGCAACATTTAAATTTTCACATCAAAATAACTGTCACCTAAATCGGAATGTCAATGGATACAATATCCCCTTTTGAAACCTGCAAAATCCCCATTCAGTACTTCGATTATGGAAGGGACTAGATGAATGTGAATGAGTTTTGCATCATACTGCTAACAACAGGTTATGAACTTTTCTTTTTTATGAAGACATGACTACTGATAGCAAGGAAACAGAGTAAGGTTTTATGTCTAGTTCATGTCTTGCCGTTATTGGGCAAGGAAAACAAGTTCCAATAGTACAAACATAGGGAAGGAAACCAGCTATGTCCTTTTAAAAGGAACCATCCTAACATTCACGATAAATGATTTATGGAAACTATAGAATAAAGCTAAGTATGGATGACCAGTCAAGGATTTGAATATCCTATCTTTCAAATGCTATTCCAGTGCCTTAACCACTTTGCACCTTTCACAGTCACTCTGCTGCAAAACAGATTTATTCCTAAAAGCAAGAGTGATAGATTTGTTACTGGTAGGTCTGAACAAAACTTCAGTGATACAGAGATTCTTCAGAAACTCAAATGGGAATCCCTGGAGGGAAGGCAGTGCTCTTTTCAGGAAATGCTATTGATAAAATTTAGAGAATCAGCGTTGGAAGCTGATTGTCAAACGATTCTGCTCCTGCCAACATACATCACACGTAAGAACCATAAAGATAAGATTTGAGAAATTTGGGCTCATACGGAGCAATACAAGCAATCATTTTTACCTCGATCTATATGTCAATGGAACAGAAGAGGAAATGACAAGTAGTGGTACAGGGCACCCTCCTCCATGCATCTTATGCTGGCTTCCAGACTATCTATGTAGATGTAGATTTAGAAGTAGACGTAGACAGTATTTCATTTTTAAGTTTAGACAGATCTTAATACCATTGGCACAGAGATATTCAGAATTTGTCAATGATATACAGGGGGATCATTAATAAAAACCAACAAGCAGCAACGATGGATTCCTGATTGGAAATGGAGGAAAAAAGGAAAAAAAGGTCCTATGAACATGTGTCTGGAAATGCATCATTGCCACGTTAGATGACACTGATGAATGGCAGTTCCTATGACCATTTATCATGTGTTCCTCATATGTTGCAGGTAGTGTGATTGACATAGCAAACTGTAAGCAGCAGAATGGCCCGTTATTCAAGCCAGCGTGCGCACTTGTGTGTGTGTGTGTGTGTGTGTGTGTGTGTGTGTGTGTTTTATCTATTTTTGACAAAGGCCATACTGGCGGAAAGCTTTATTTGTGACAGTCTTTTTGTTGTGCCTATCTGCAACTCAGCATCTCAGCTATATGGTGAGTAGTTCATTTTTGATCTTCTCACCATCTTTGGAAACAGAAATGTCTATATCAATGTGGATTTCTTCCAAGGAAGACAGCAACTGATGAGATCTCTACCTAGAGAGAAATACTAGAAAATAATTGAGTGTGGAATTTGGACACACCATTTCATCAGTTTTAAAGCTGCATATGACTGTGTGCATAGGAGGAGATTATATTCTACCAAAAGAAAAATGAATTTCCTGAGAATCTGGCACAATTGGTGAGAGTGGCAATGAACAATGTGAGGAGCAGAGCAAAGCATTGAGGAATACTGTAAGAGCCACTGGGTTTTCACAATGGTGTATGTAAATTTTTTGTAACACTGGTATGTGATAATAAAAGCTAACCCGATGAGCAGGGGGATGAATGTCCACAAGTCAATAGAAATATTAGTCTATCCCATTGATAAAGCCTCCAGATTTTCAATGAAAATGGAGGACTCATCAGATTAAAATAAACTGGTAGGAATATGGGAAAGACTACCAAGAGGTCTATGAGGAAACACATGGCTTAAGGAAGAGCAAACACAAAAAACATGCAACTGTAAGTAATTAGCCTATATCTGGTTATGAATTTCAGAGGGTTGCAAAGTTTAAATTACTTAAGGATGAGCCAGACCAAGGATATTTCTTAATGAATTAAACAATGACTAGTACCAGGGAATACAGCTTTCTTCTTCAAGGCTCATGTCTCCCATTGCTAAATTAGTTATCCATATAAGGCTTTAAGACAATTGCCCACATATACTTCATAAGGGCTGTAGAGCCACAGAAGATATTACAGTTTTCACATATGATGTATACTTCATTAAATATCAAAGTATGAGACTGAGTTCACCATTTTTAATTGCCCCGTATTAACCACTGACTAAATATTTTCCTCCAAGCATTTGCAGAATGTGCATGGATTAAATTGTACAATCAAATACAGATACTATTGACTTCTTGTGGCCATGTGTTATTAATATTTGAAATATTGCTACACAGGTGGTGATCTCAATTTTTTTCCCAGTTTAAACACCTGAAATATAGTTGAAACAGTAACTCTCTCTCTCTCTCTCTCTCTCTCTCTCTCTCTGTGTGTGTGTGTGTGTGTGTGTGTGTGTGTGTGTGTGTGTGTGTGTGTGTGTTTGTTTTGACTTCTAGCTATGAATTATGCCTACAATGTTTAACACTCAGGTAGTCATGTGTTGTCTTTCACAATAAAGCCAATGTCAAGATTTTTCCGCACATCTGGAAAAAAGTTAAGGAATTACCTGAAGTAGAAGTTGCTGGATAAATCAATATTTTGAAACATCTTAACATATCTTGGTTCATCGGGATGAGAGATTCTTACACCATCATTTGGAATGTATATCATGCTAGTGTCTTCTATTTTGTAAATTGTGTGATGTCCTATAACTGCTACAAGTCGTCTTTTTGTTATTAAAATTATGTAATAGCCTTCCAGAAATCTTATGAAACCTGCAGAGCAAGGGAAAAAAACAAAAACATAGAATGGAATACATACAATCACGTATCTTAGCATAACCACTCATTTGTTTTATAAAGAAAATCTTTCAATGTTTATGTAAATTTCTATGACCAGTATATCACATTATAATATGTACATGAACCAAGCACATATAGTATATTATCATGATTCCCCTATGCTCAGCCACAAAAAGTACAAAGAGGAAGGCGCAGCAATGTGACGGCAGTATTCAATGACATGGTGTCCCCCTTAGAAACCTCCATCAAAAGACGTGGAAAACACAGAGAAGAAACAAAATTGAAGGCATTTAAGATATGAGATGAGCTCCACACAAACAAACACATACACACACACACACACACACACACACACACACACACATAGCGCTGGCAGGTCGAACACAAACATACACACAAAATTCATTAGATATATTAGATACATTTTTCCCACGTAGGATATATATATATATATATATAGATCTCCACAGTCACAAAGCTTGAAGCTCACAAATGTCTTTACACACTCAGCTGCAGACAGGTGTTGTTGAAATACCTTGATGGGGACAGCTGAAAACGCGTGCCCCGACCAGGACTCAAACCTGGGATCTCCTGCTTACATGGCAGACACTCTATCCATCTGAGCCACCGCAGTCGTGCTATTCATCTGTGCCCTCGGTGGTTCAGATGGATAGAGCGTCTGCCATGTAAGCAGGAGATTCCGGGTTTGAGTCCCGGTCGGGGCACACATTTTCAGCTGTCCCCATCAAGGTATGTCAACAACACCTGTCAGTAGCTGAGGGTTTCAATTAATTATCATTTATTCTAGAGAAGCTGCACAATCAACAGTATCTGTTCTTTCGAGAACAGTTACTATCTTCATACATGTCTTTACACACCATAAAATTTGTTTATGAACTGGTTTCTTGAGCCACAATGACAATGGCCAAGTAATCCTTACTCAGCTTTCATTCATTCATTCAACTCTTCAGCTTATCATGGCATAATTAATGACAATATAATTAATGTATGTACAGAAGGATCTTGGGGCCCAATGGACAGTCTCATTGAACACCGATATCTGGCTGTACACCCATGAATTATTTTTCCAGTTATATATAATACACACAAATTATTTCCTGTAGACTTCTTAACTAAGAAGGAAACTTCAAACATGTGGGGAAAGAGACATAGTAATAAATCTGTGGTGGATGACACTGAATCAATGTGACATTTCTGTAGCACTGAAGTTCCATTGCAGCAAAGAAGAGATGTGTTTCTGATATTTCCTATTTGTTTTCTCTCAGTTTTTGTTTTACTTGAATGTAATTTCTTTTATTGATTATTCTTGTTTATCCTAGTGAAGCTGATGCGCATGAAACCTTAATAAAGCAAATAAACATCTTACAGATAAATGATAGCTTCAAATTAATGGATTTAACAGCAGCTATTTCTGTAGACTGTACATATAATTAATTATCATTAAAGACCATACATCATATTCTTTTGTGCTTATAAGGGTTGTAAAATGAATATAATACAATTAGCTGAAAGACTGTTAATTTGAAAGTTACAATACCCAAACAATGGAAACTCCAGGTACAAATATCAACAATGTAGGAAAAAACAGACTACTACTAATTGTAAAGAAGAAATCACTTGATTTCAATGTCTGCTTCACTACCCGAGTCGTCTCAATCCTCCCCTCATCCACCAGCTTTTCTGAACAGCACAGATGGTAGTTATCCTTACAACATATTCTCTGTTCCCATAATTATCCCGGCTCAACCTACGGCAACCTGTCCCCACACCCTCCACCCAACAATTTTCACCCCTCAGTCCTATCATCTCCTCCCCATTCTCTCTCCCACCCTGTTATTTGCAGCACATCTGCCCATCTTTCCCCCACTCCTCTCTTTTTTTTTGCTCATGTTTTCCACACCTTGGTGCCCCGCCACCTCCTGACATTGCGGCTTTACGCAGTCTAGCCCCTCCACAATCCACAAGACAGCACTCATCTCTCTCCCCACCCATATACTACTAACCCTTCCCCTTCCCCACTCCTCCAGATTGCTGCCTGCATCCCACCTGATAGTTGCATTCTGGCCTGAGACGCTGGAGTTGGCAGTCATGTGTGCATGAGATACACTTGCTTGTGTGTGTGAATGGTGTGTCTCTCTTTTATTGATGAATTTATGAGGGTGCATCAAATGAAAACCTTAATTTTTTTTTTAATATTGTTTATTATGCAGAAGTGGTACAAAGCTGAATCACTTTTCAACATAATCTCCCCCACGCTCAATGCAAGTCCTCCAGCGCCTACAAAGTGCATAAATTCCTTTAGAAAAAAATTCTTTTGGTAGTGCGCGCAACCACTCATGCACCGCGTGGTGTACCTCTTCATCAGAACAAAACTTCTTTCCTCCCATTGCGTCTTTGAGTGGTCCAGACATATGATATGGAAATCACTTGGGGCAAGGTCTGGTGAGTATGGTGGATGACGAGGACACTCAAAATGCAGGTCTGTGATTGTTGCAACTGTTGTATGGGCAGTGTGGGGCCTTGCATTGTCATGTTGCAATTGTCATGTTGCAAAAGGATACCTGCCGACAGCAATCCACATCGCTCTGATTTTATTACAGGCTGCAGATGATTTTTTTGGAGATCTGTGTATGATGCACTGGTCCTTCTAGGCATGTAATGCTCCAAATGACGCCTTTTTCATCCCAAAGAGACTCAGCATAACCTTCCCTGCTGATGGTTCTGTTCGAAACTTCTTTGGTTTTGGTGATGAGGAATGGCACCATTCCTTGCTCACTCTCTGTTTCCGGTTGGTGGAAGTGAACCCAGGTTTCATCCCCAGTAACGATTCGTGCAAGGAAGCAATCACCTTCTCGTTCAAAGCACCAAAGAAGTTCTTCACAAGCATCAACACTTCGTTCTCTCATTTCAGGAGTAAGCTGCCGTGGCACCCATCTTGCAGACACTTTGTGAAACTGGAGCACATCATGCACAATGTGGTGTGCTGACACATGATTAATCTGCAAATATGCTGCAATGTCATTCAGTGTCACTCGGCGGTTTTCCTCCACTATGACTTCATCTGCTGCAGTGTTCTGTGGAGTCACAACTTGTTGTGCCTGAACTGGACAAGGAGCATCTTCCACTGAAGTCACACCATTTGCGAACTTCCTACTCCATTTGTAGACTTGCTGCTGCAACAAACATGTATCACTGTACTGAACCTCCATTCGTCGATGAATTTCAATAGGTTTCACACCTCCACTACGCAAAAACCGAATAACAGAAAGCTGTTCTTCCCTGGTGCAAGTCGCAAGGGGGGCAGCCATCTTTATACTGATACTGCGACGGTATGTGTGCATCTGCACTATGCTGCCACCTACAGGCCGTTCTGCATGCTGTTTGTAGCACGCTTACCAACTTACAGGATAACGGCGCAAAATTTCGATTTGTTACTACAAATTTAACGTTTTCATTTGACTCACCCTTGTATAATTAGTAATAATTGTCTGTTGACTTCTCTTGTATGGAATGATACTAATATTCTTTAATGGAAATTCATTTTCTTTAGGCTGAATTCTAGATGTACATCTCCTATCAGATGTGCTGCAGCTCAAAAAATTGTCTTGTAGAGATTGCAAGGGTATCAACAACACATAGTATATAGGCCTGGTGATGACTTTGTAAGTTTACACAGATATTTTTTTACTTGTTTTTATTTTATTTATTTATTTATCCATCCACAGACAACAAATATTGTATGAGTACTGTCCAGATGTACACACAAATTTTATGTAAAATCATTATAAGGAAATGGGTCAAACAGATACATATACAAAGTAACACACACAAAATAATATGAAGTCTTACAATACATATTAATGCAAATTTATAACATATAAGCTTCAGTTGTTATGAATTGCTAGCCTGTTTTTCATAGGCCTTAACTTTTGTTCTCTCTAACCAGCAAATTCTTTTATACACAACATCGACTCAGTAAATATGTTGCATTAAACAATGGCTTGTGGGGCGGCGGATGAGTTTGTAGAAAAATAAATGAATTGCTGTATAATTGCTTGCATGTAGATCAGTTTCTAGCTTTTAGAATGTTGTTAATGCTGTCTTCCGCCGTTCTCAACACTGGCTCTCTATTTACTTCTTGTCACCCAGAAAGTGATTTAATAAAACATGGAGCCAGTAATTAGAGATCCTAGTGCCCACTTCAATTGAGATACCATTATAGCTGCAGCTTATAGCTCTGAGGAGTTAGGAGATTGTCCGGGATTTCTAATCAAAAACGGTTTTCCCAAATAGTTGAGTATATTCTGAAATTCACTGATTAAAAAAAAACACACACATGTATCCCTACAACCTAACTAACAGAGCAGTTCAGAGTCTAATGCGCTGATGCAACTATAAATGTCCGAATTAAATATTAAAAAGAATGCTCGCCATAATTTGATGAAAATATTTCATCAAACGCCACGCAAAATTTTTGGTAGAATGTCTGTCCCGCGACGGCACGTGAAAATGCGACAATACGCAAACTGAAGCTAGATAATGAAAATCATTCCAGAATTAACACTTCACATGAAATGTTTTCATGGTTCCGCATATCTCTAGTAACTTAATACGGCACCCGAGGCTGTTTGTAGCAGATACACTGATGCGACGCGACTACCGACACAGATGGCGTGTCATTCAGCGTCTGGAGAGAACTGGGGCCTTGCTTCCTCGCGTAGCATCCTTATATATAAAGCCGCGGTGCGGACGGCAAAGGGAACGCCTGATCTTTTCGGCTCTCTCGACTAGCCGCTGGGCTAGTAACGCACCACCTCAAGTTACATAATAATTTATAGCTTCTTTTGCTTATGGCCGATGAAGCTTTTAATTTAAACGTGCATTCAGCACGCAGGTAAGTATTGATAATAAAATTTTGACGTGGCTAAGTTAAATACTTTGGGCGAGAGAATTAATTAAATTACACTGCACGCAGTAGATGAGCTCTGAACTGCCCCTTTTGAGATCCGCTATCGCTATAATTTTATAGGTATTAAAAAGAAACTTTACACATCTTCATAATCATAGCGGACCTCCAACCTACTTAAATCTAAACATCCTAGCCTTATTTATTAGCCTACTTAATCTATCTTACTTCCTTCAGTTTTGAGATGAAAACCACAAAATCATGAATTTCCACTAAAGTCTTAATTTGTGAAATCCAAAGTACTGTTATTATTAAATCATTATGAAAGATGAATCTAAATATAAATTTTGAAGTCTCTAGCTCTTTTCTGTTGCGCCAATGATTTTTTCAGAAAAACGCCCAAATTTCGAAAATGACTGAAGTTATCGAACTGATATTTAACACACCTTAATTTAGTATTATTTCTGACATGCTAGAAAAGTTTTAGGTTCTTTGCTTGATTTTTAAAGTATTGCGCAACATTTATGACGTCAGAGCTAGTTACAGCAGACTGGCTGGCACACAATGGAAACTGATGTGAATTTACTACAGCGTGAGTAGGCTGCTTCCCTACATCACCCTCTACTTAAATTTTTTGTTTATGAATGTTAATGAATGAAAAAAAAATTTAATTACAAAAAGGGAAGCAAGAGTACAGTTTAACTCCCTATGAAAATCAAAATTGAAATATAAACCTGTAGAAACATTAAAGAAAACTGATTACCTACATTAATTATTTAAATTGTAGGCATGTTCACTGCCTTTTAACCAATGTCATTACTCAAAATTTTAAGCAAAGTCAATGAAATATTTTGGCATACATATTGCCTTAGACAAACAAACACATACGAATTGAAAAATTATGAAAATCTTAGATCCACTAAATACATTAAATACATTTTTACATACACAAAAATTCAAGGAAAATAACATGATACATAAACAAATGATTATCTCTTAGCAGTCTTTTCTAAACCTGAAAGAAAAGTTCACAAATAATTTTTACACAAGTGGTTGTAGCCGCTTTGGCTGGCGTCCTACACTTCCATTCACAAGGGTAGAGGAGGGGAAGTTGCTATGGTGTGCGTCCTTCACTTCTCTCTAAATTACATGGGGGAAAGGGGAGGGGTCACTGTGAGTTGTGTCCAAGTCACTCCACGCTTTCACGCAGCTACCAGGCTGCCATTATCTGGTCTGTCCTGTAGAACAAACAAAAAGAGTGCCTCAGACTCTGTTCACTTAATATCTAAGGGTGGGTCACAATGAAATGGGGGTATATACGTTTTCTCTTCCAATATGTTACTGGAACGAAGTTAACAGAACTTTTTCAGTATTGCTCTCGCGGTTACTTAATTGTCATAAAATCGGTAAACAAATCTCTCAAAACGCCGTTAGTCACGTACTAGAGAAAATTTTATGCTCAAGGCATATAATCATAAATCCTATTTAATCTGAATTTATTATTTCTGGGCCGGAACACTGAACCAATGCTCGGTACATTTCTGACACATTTGTATTTTAAGCACTTAACTGACTCATCTTTGATTACCTTATTCTTAGAGATAGTATGAGTATGATTAGTGGTTGTTTTCTCAGCTTCTTTGTACATGTGAGTAACTTTTGGTAATAGTACAGTTGTGAGTGTTCAAAACACACTACGTTTAGTTGACTACTAAATCCACTTATTGGTCCTCTGCTGTTGTCAGTTCCACATCTGCAATTAGGTACTTACTTACTTTGAAGTGTATTTATGCTGAGCTAAAATAATGTTTCACGTCTGTCAGTATGGTATTTATTTATTTTGCTAGTGTATGAACTTATTTAACACTCACTATTAATATTTAAAGCATAGGACAGCATATTTATTTCATATCCATAGTGTACTGCAACTGATTAGTTTGCTCACGTGGCAATCATTTTCCACTCGTTCGGACTCTGAAACCTCAGGTAGTCTCTCTCAGACCTACCACTAAAGTGCATCAATTAATTATGGACGAGCGTAATGCTAAATTCCTTAAACCTATAGGACACCATGAGCTGCTCTGTCTCATCTAACATAAGGGTACCTATGGTCGCATTCACGCCTCCAACTCATAACCTCAATACGTGTAAGTGTATCCTGTCACACACTACACTAAAATAATGGCCAGCTCCAACCTTATAGATACTTCAGGGACGTGTCCTTCACGTCTCAACCACAAACACTGCTCAATTCTATTATACTGCAATTCCTTGCTATACCAGGTGAGTTTAATCTTACAACTTATCTGCATATTTTTCCTAACACTAAGCAGTCTCTTTTACTATTTCTTAGTTAGCTCTAATGCATACACTAGGTTTCACTATCACTTCAGATCCTGCTTGTACATGAATTCATATATCTTTTTAAATTACTGTTGGTGGACCATTTCCAATACAACAACACTTTGTATTTACTACATTACCAGGGTACTATACATAATTGTTACTCAAATACATTTTATATCTTCATTATGTCATACTTCTCTACTATTTGTCACTATTAGGTTTGTCACATTAGGTATTTTTTTGTCACTAATCGGTAGATAGAATGGTTACATAACTCATGGCTTGATAGCCATGACAGAAAATTTTCATGTCTGGAAAGAAGAGGTCGAAATTTTTGTAGATAGGAAAGATGAAGAGTGAGTGAGATCTGAAATGGGAAAGAAGATCTCACACAGCTGGGACTGCACAGCTGCCACACTGTGTAGAGGTTACAGTACAACCTCCTCCCTACAGCATTCATTGGTTTAATGCTGTACTGATAATCATACCGGAAAATTTAATGTGTGAAAGAAGAGATCGAAATTTTTGAGGACAGGAACGAGGAAGAATGAATGAGACCTGAAAGGGAAAGAAGATCTCACACAGCTGGGACTGCACAGCTGCCACACTGTGTAGAGGTTACAGAACAACCTCCTCCCTACAGCATTCATTAGCTTAATGCTGGCTTGATAACCATAACAGAAAATTTTATGTGTTGGAAAGAAGACGTCGGAATTTTTGTAGATAGGAAAGATGAAGAATGAGTGAGACCTGAAAGGGAAAGAAGATCTCACACAGCTGGGACTGCACAGCTGCCACACTGTGTAGAGGTTACAGAACAACCTCCTCCCTACAGCATTCATTCGTAACCTTTGACCACGCCACGTCAATCTGAAAATACTTTATGATGCCTTTTTAAAACCTGTTTCAGTTCTTCCTTCTGATTAGCTGAAATTTTATCGATTTCCTGCAATTTAGCATCTATTTTGTCCAAAATAATTGCTTCTTCTTCTTCTGTGTTCAGCTTACTTGTACTAGGATTAACACCATCGTCCCAATATCTCCTGTTTTTCAGAACTCGTATAGGCAGCTCCCAAGTTTCATGATCAGTTACTAAATGTTTATCACTAAAAGGTACTATAATTACTCCAGTTATTGGCAAGACCATTTTTAGCTGGCTTCTTTCAAAGTCAACAACACTCTGATATTTTGACAAGAAATCTATGCCAATTAAAACCTCAATACTGAGATTGTTTACAATTAAACATGGACGATCAATTAAATTACCATTAATGTTAAAGGGTAGTAAAGCTTCTTGCTTTACCGTTTTTGAAACCTTGCCAGTAGCACTAATTATTCTTAGTCCTGATACCCTCATTACTGTAAGCTTGTCTTTACCAGGTAATGCATCAAAGAAGGACTGCGATATTGCACTCACCTCACTTCCACTGTCTAAGAGACAACGTACATTGATACCCAACATATTCACTATTATTATAGGGTGGCTTATTCTAGGTTGTACAGGTGGTTTCTCAAATTCATCTAGTAGTTCCTTTTGGATTTGTCTCCAACTAAAGTGATCGACATCTGCCTTCATTACATTTAGGTCACAGTGTGTAGGGGTTTCCTGAATTACATTTTCCGCTGCCTTTTCCAGTCGGTCTATTAATTTTAAATCGAAACACCGCACGACTTCATTACATTTAGTTTGCTGAACATGACCCAAATTACTGTAGTCTGAGCTATTCTGCGCCTCCAGACCGGGCATAACATTAGTTACAGCTAAACCACTTTCACCATTATCGTCGGTTTCCTTCTCAAGTGACAACTGGTCACAGCTACTGGGTTCATCGACCCCAAACAACCTACCCTCTACATTCCCACTTATCTCCTGTCCTAAATCTATTAGTACATTATCAACATCCTGCACAGGCACTTTAGATAAGAGCACATCATCTTCATCGTAAATATAAGCATGAATTTCTTCTGCTCCTTCACCTGACAATTCAATATCTTGTTGCTCCTCCCTATCGTTACACTGCTGAGCCTTCTCTTTCTCTTCCCACTTAGAAAGCGTCTCTAACACGGTATCTATCAAATACTGTGAGTGATCTAATATTTCTGTTGTATCCTTAGGTGCTACCGACTCTTCATCCACATGTTCAGTTTGAGTATTCTGATCTGTCTTACCAATTCCCTTAACTACTGGCATAGGAAAAGTAACCGCCTGGTGAGCGCCAGTGTCCTCATAGACGGGAACTAGTTTTCCTGCCTCGGCATACTACTGTTTCCTTTAGTTTCATTATAGTTAGCTGGCATAGCCTTACTTTCCGTACTGTTGTTTACATGCATATTTCTGTTTGGAACAAAATTATTATCCCTTGGACGCCATTGTTGGTTCTGATAATTATTTCCCCAATTCCTACCTCTCTTAGGATGGTGAACACCTACTGTTCTGATGTTTACATTGCCATTTTGCTCGTTCCTAAAATTACTATTATTGTTATTGGCATTTCTGTTATTACGTGCTTGCTCCTCATTGGCAGCAACACGTTCTACACGTTCCAAATACTCAATGAAACGATCCAGATTGTCTCTAGGGGCAGATATAATTCTAGTTTGCCAATACCATGGCAGTTTGGCTTCAAGACCTAGTATAATCATTTCAGGTTTCAGCTTTTCCGCCAAATGTGACAAACGTGAAATCCATGACCTAGCAAACTCTTTAATTGATTCCTTGCCTGCATTGAAGCATTTCCCACTCCAAAATTCTCTCAACACTTCATTTTGCTTATTGCTAGACCAATACTCATTAATAAAAGCTGTTTTAAATTCCGCTAATGTTTTACATTTCAACATAACATCAGCTGACCAACGCATGGCGTCACCTGCTAAATGGCTTTTAACAAACGAGATTTTCTCTCGTTCAGACCAAGTTGGTGGAATCACATCTTCAAAATCGTTCCAGAAATCTAGCGGATGGATATTTTTATCTGGATCGAACCGCAAGAACTGCCGACACCCGATAAAAGCGCCGTTTGCAGCTACAACTTGTTGTACATTACCACTACCAGAAGTTACTGAAGCTACTTTACTCTCAATGTTAGCAATGTTAGTACTGATATTTTCTACTTTCATTTCAACATTATCTACTCTTTGCACAATATGAGTAGTGTCAGTTTTAATTGCATCTACATCTGCTTGACATATGTTTACTTTAATATTAACATCTTTAAATCTATCTGAGCACAGTTCAGATTCCGCCTCGATCTTTTCTGTTAACTTGTGCTCCAGCTTCGCATCTTCCATTTGGAAGTCTTTGCGAACCTCAGCAACTTCGGATTTAACTGTTTTATACATTTCAGAAAACTGTTGAGCAACCTTTTTCTTAATATCCTCATGGTTGTAATCAATTTTATAATTCAAACTGTCTAGATCATCTTTCAACTTATTGCAACCAGCCTCGAAGGTATCGTCCATTACCTCCAATCGTTTATTAAAATTTGTTTGGCTGGCCAAAATTTCAGACTTTAATTCAGCGTTCATTCTAGCATTACTGGTTGACATTTCAGCATTACTGCTTTTGACCTGTTCACTTATTTCAGCCTTTAATTCAGCATTCATTCTAGCATTACTGGCTGACATTTCAGCATTACTGCTTTTGACCTGTTCACTTATTTCAGCCTTTAATTCAGCATTATTGGATTCTAACTTATTGTCCATTGCCTCAAACCGCATATTAAAATTTGTTTGACTGGCAGCTATTGCTTGTAATATAACATTTAGATCAACAGCCCCAGCATCTTTGGGTTGCTCACGAGCTGGCTTTTTATCACACTCAGGTGACGAAAAACTAGCTCCAATACCAGAATCATCACAACTACATGAAACTTCTGATTGATTAGTCATATCTAACTGCTCCTTCTTAAACTCTACCATCTCTGATGATTGTTTCATTTTTAATTCATCAGAGAAACTATCATCCAATAAATTTACCATTTCTACTTTCCGCTTTACTACAGGAGTCTCTATTATTGAATCATTGCCCCTTCCCACACTACTGTCAGGAGACAATACTTCATATTTCACTTTAACATTACTACTTTCATGCATATTTACAGTCGAACCGTTGTCTGGATTTACAGTTCCCTCAACAGACATAGGTTCTGATTTAAGTTTAACCTCAGTTTCTTTTGGCGGTTCCATCGCCGACAGTCTTTTAGTGCAGGTTAGTAAAATTTTTAACAGCTTTCCACTTAACTTAGTTCCTTCTGCACGACGTATGGCGTTGCCGGCTCGGCGTACCAGGATTCCTGATGCGACGTGGCACGTTGAACTGCAGACGGCTCTCCGACGGCTGTTGTGTGTTTGCGTGGGCCGCAATTTCAGGCGCTGCGCCGGCTGCTCCAGCGGACGACTGCGGTGAGGCGAAACTGGCTTCTCGCGATGCCGGCAGCACCGCTAGACTCAGTGCCAGCTCCGTCAATCCAGATGCATTGTTAATCCAATTGCGTCGTCCACATACACACATAACACTTTCACTGTTTTATACTCAGTTGCGTGTCGCATTTCACTCGCGAATCCGAATAGTTAAAAATCACTTTCACTTAGTTGATTTCCCGGCCGATGCACCATATGTGGGGCGGTGGATGAGTTTGTAGAAAAATAAATGAATTGCTGTATAATTGCTTGCATGTAGATCAGTTTCTAGCTTTTACAATGTTGTTAATGCTGTCTTCCGCCGTTCTCAACACTGGCTCTCTATTTACTTCTTGGCACCCAGAAAGTGATTTAATAAAACATGGAGCCAGTAATTAGAGATCCTAGTGCCCACTTCAATTGAGATACCATTATAGCTGCAGCTTATAGCTCTGAGGAGTTAGGAGATTGTCCGGGATTTCTAATCAAAAACGGTTTTCCAAAATAGTTGAGTATATTCTGAAATTCACTGATAAAAAAAAAAAACACAAGTATCCCTACAACCTAACTAACAGAGCAGTTCAGAGTCTAATGCGCTGATGCAACTATAAATGTCCGAATTAAATATGAAAAAGAATGCTCGCCATAATTTGATGAAAATATTTCATCAAACGCCACGCTAAATTTTTGGTAGAATGTCTGTCCCGCGACGGCACGTGAAAATGCGACAATACGCAAACTGAAGCTAGATAATGAAAATCATTCCAGAATTAACACTTCACATGAAATGTTTTCATGGTTCCGCATATCTCTAGTAACTTAATACGGCACCCGAGGTTGTTTGTAGCAGATACACTGATGCGACGCGACTACCGACACAGATGGCGTGTCATTCAGCGTCTGGAGAGAACTGGGGCCTTGCTTCCTTCTTTTTTTTTTTTTACTTTATTGTTATTTTAAAGCCTGTACAACAGGCAGGCTGTCAGCAGCACACTACGCTGCTCTTCAGCCATAGAATATACAAGCAGAGAAAACAGGAGAAGACACATAAGTTACAGAATGTGGGCAATAAAACAGGAGACACATAGAGACAAACACGGAGCCGTTCACACTCGTCGAGAATCCACACTGCTAACTGATGAGACGACGCACAAACTCTGAAGATGACGATGGCACTGGTGAACGAGGGAGTGTGACGGGGAACACTGAACACTAAACACGACGGCACACACTAGACACTGATGGCGATGATCTCCGGCGCGCGAATGTTCACCATGCGTGTGCGAGTCCGGGGACCTGCCAAGAGAGGAGGAGGAGGAAGGGGAGTGGGAGAGGGAGAGGGGAGAGCAGAGATGCCACGGGCAGGGGAGAAAGGGGGGAGGGAGGAAGGGGGAGGGGAAGCCCGGGGGGAAGAGTGGTGGAGGGAGGGGATGGGGGAAAAGCTATGAACTGAATTCTGGCATGGACATTGTTCAAGTGGTTTTGGAAACCAGATAACCATTTCTCACCATGACTTTATATACCATTAGATGTTGCAGGCAAAGTCTGCTTTCCTGACTCCTCCATAAAGAGATTTGGCAGCCACATAACTCAGTGGAATTCTTTCTGTTCATAGAAATCTCTTAACACCCAGAAAAGTGGGTTTTGCAGATAAGCTTATTTGCAGTACAGCTCAAGGCTTACACACTGAACAAACTGAATATTACGAAAGCAGCATAAAGACAATACAAGTATATAAATCGTCAAGTGGTTCCAAGGATGCTTCAAAATGACAGAGAATAAACCAGAGCCAATCAATGCTTCAGAATGGAAAAGAATAAACCAAAGCCACTAAAAGGTTCCAATGATGCCTCAGAGTGGAAAAGAATAAACCAGAGCCAACCATACTGACAAAGTATAAAGGTGATATGGAGCTACATAAAAGATAATACTGAGATGACTGGAAAGACCCATCAGCATCATGATCAGTAAACATAAAAGTCATTGCGGCTATGATACAAGATCAAATTAACCCTGGCTAAACCACCACAGAATGACAACAGTCACATAACACAATTTACTGATATGCATGTTCTGTTAAAAGCAAACTTTTTACCTTGTTGTTGAAATATCAGTGGAATTGAAGAAGAAATTCAGTAAGATGGAACAATTTGTTTGTTTGTTTGTTGTTACCTCAGTCCAGTAGCTGGTTTGATCCGGTTCTCCACAACAGACTATAACATGTAAGTACCTTCATCATCTCTGCATAACTACTGCAGGCTATGTCCACTTGCTTACTTTGTTCAAGCCTTAGCTGCCCTCTACAGTCTTCCCGGATCTCCAAACTTATGCATCACAACATTAACTATTTCTTGTTGCCTCATGATATGCCCTGTCAACCTACATTTTTTTAGTCAATTGGTGCAATAAATATATAAGGCACACAACGCAAAAACAGTGACAGACCACTTTGTGATACCTTGATGCATGAGGTGTCAGGATTTAGGTTAGATAGCAAAGTACTGTTCTGCTGAAAAGTCTGTGTGTGGTAACAGTGATGTTACAAAGTCTACAACATGCCTGTTATTGATATTACTAGTATCTTGAGAAGAAGTAAGCAAGAGGAGCCTCAAACACTGACAATAGTGTTCAGGTGCCTGGTGGCATGAACACGAAAGGAAAGAAAAGTCACTTTTCATCATGGCAAGAGGCCGACTGCATGCAGTTAAATGTCACTGAATTTCTGAAACAGCTTAAAAATAACCCTAGAATTAAAACATTTTTTTTTCCTGAATGGAAGAAATTGTAATACAGAAAATTCAAACAAGTTTTCATTATGCTCTCCCAGGAATAGCAAGAACAGCAACAAATTATGACAGGGAAATATCTTACACTGTTCAGTGTTTCCTCAACATCAGTGTTGTACAGTCACTGTAGGCTACAATTACTGTCACACTGTTATGCCCAAAGCTGGTTCTCTATGTTGCTATCTGAGACTCACTCATAATTTATGCTCTTTTGCTCACTGCCACTCTCAGAAACTGCCACCACAAAAACCAAGACAAAATCTGCTCTCATCATTAAGGTCCCTCTAGTAGTATCTCCCCTCTGGGGGCAGACAGCGTAGTGATGAGATGTAACAGGACCAGCAAATAGTTTCTAATTTTCCTAGAAAACACTTTTGACAATAATGGTCCTAATTTAATTTATGCTCCAGTCTTTATATAATCAGTAACGGCTGTTTTGGTAGTGTGGTAATCCAAGCACGGACCTATATGGTACCGTCACCAGGTAGCAGAATGACAAACGTTGTACACTGTTCAAAACAATAACAAAACTGAAACAATGAAACCCCTATTTTAAGTTTTTGTGTGGTCCAGACTTAAAATACGTAAAATTGAGGAACATGCAGAAGTGAGGAAAATGCCAAAAACACCAAAATATGATCAAAAACACATGTAATTGGCATATATGATTAAAAATCGCAATCCTCTCCAATACTTTGCATTACATCTGTCTAAGTGAAGGAAATTAAATGTACAATACAATGTTTATACAATAATTTGTGGTAATGAATTTCATCAGTTCTTAAAAAATCACAGATGTGTAACAGCAAGTAAAAACTCATAGAAAAATTGAAAGTGGTATGTCGAGAAAAGGTAATTGAGCTGTTTTCCGACATGTTATGACCACAAATCATACATTTAAAACACATGTTTTTGAGAGATCATCCTTTGTGCTCATCCAGAGAAAAGCAAAAAAATGATGAACATGTTGAACCAAATACACCATATCAGCTAAGTGGTTAAACCATAAACTAGTGGACATCTGCTTAATAACATACTTTGTCATCATTGCTGTTATTATTTATTGCTTTTCTTATGAGCCACACTTTGTATGGTCACCACCATTAAAGTGTTATTTTAGGATTAAAGAGAGAAACAGATGTGGAAAAATGAGTTTGCTTCCACAATTGATATTACAAGCTTATTAGAAGTCATCTCAGGGAATTTATGTACATTGTGTAAAATTTAAATCTGAAAGAAAGTTCAGGAGCTAAAGTTTTGCTTCATGCCCTCTATCACTGCTGCCAATCTTTACAATCTACTGTGTGTGGTGTGCATGGTGGAAAGTATATACATGAGCTCTGTATGTAGTTGCAACTGCATCATGTCAGATTTGAACATGACAGTCTTTAAAATGTGCTATCGCAAAACCCTTGTTCTATTTCTGTCATAGCACATCATCTGCACAAATAGTATATTTTCAGCACTTCACAAAATACTTTCCCCCTTACCAGCACTCCTGTCACTGAAGGGTCACTTCTCCACACTTCCAGTAGGTGAGCTCATTTTACATGTGTTAGTATTGTGTGGTGGCTGTGGTGGCGGCACTGGCTACTGTGTGACTCCACAAGTCACCAACCAATAAAGTTCACTAGCAGTAAATGGACAACATTTCCTCAATTACGACCAAGCATATTCTTCAAGACTCGGTGTTTGAATTTAAAAGGTCGACGATTGATATTGATGCTGACCACAGTACATCAGAAATACATGGAAAAAGATGAGACTGAGGTGTAAGTGGCACAAGAAAAGGTGGTGACTGGGCCCCTTCATCACATATTGGCTCAGTCCGGAACACTGCATCGAATGTCTTGTTTTTCCATTACTGCTGCAACCTAGCAGTAGTTCATCATAATTGTGTGGTGGAGCTAAATGGTGCAAGTTGCTTGGCAACACCAACTGTGGATTACATCAGCATTTACTCTCTCACATCTCCTCTCTACACAACAGCCTAAAATATTCCCTTAACTCTGCAACCACCCATGGTGTGAACCATCTGTCTTTAGTGCCACTTATATCTTGTTCAGTCACATGAAATGTAAATAGGAAGAAAACAGGATGAAGTCAAGCCAGATGTCAAGAAAGAACTTAGAATCGAAGTAAACATTACCAGGAAAAAATGTAAAAATCAGGGAATTTTTAGCATTGATCTTATGGGTTTTTCACAGGGGCTATGAATTTATGGTGTAGGACCACAAAAAACATAAAATCAGAGAATGTAAAATCGAAGTTCCACTGTGCATGGTTTGAATCTTTTTTTATGAAGTTATCCAGCATCTTACTGGCTCAAAATATGATATTATTTAAATTCAGTACCACATTAATTGTGTATTTCAGTGTTGTTTGCCATATTTTCATTGGTCAACAAAACAAATACAATTCTCAAAATCACATTTTTTAAGAGAAAAAGAGATTGATAGGGTGGGAAGCCTTCCCCAGACTATCACTCTCTCCTCCCTGTGGAAGGAAGTAATACTTCAAAAATTAAAATGATGCCATAACTGTTACTTTTGTATGTGTCTATCAGCAGTACTAAACATTTTGCTTGCTGAATATAATCAATGGCCAGTAACCCAGTCTCATATTTAGTAGCTTTCTCAATTGAAGTTTCCTTTCACAAGATTACTCTTTCAGAAAGTCAAATAAGAGATCAAGAGTTTTCAAGTTCACTATAGTGTCCCCCCTCTCTCCACTGCAAGGTGCTTTGATTTATGTATTTTACTAGTATCTATCAATAAGGGGTTTCCATGCCATATCTTCACAGGTGTTTGTTTTATACATACTGACTGATAAAAATGTGAAGCACCCACAAACTTCATATATGTACACACCATTGGCAGGTACGTAAATGATTAGAGTTGCAATGCTCTATGAGAGGTAGAACAACCACCTGAATGCAGTTCTATTGTTCACGTTCAGTGTTGTTACCAGATCTGGAAGGGTGTATAAGGGGATAAAGAGTGACAGATAGGGAGTGATCACTGTGAAGGACAAGGAGATACCACATACTCATATGTGACAGTACTATCAGCACCTGACAGAGTTTGAATGGGGCCTCATTGGGGGTCTCCATTTGTTCAACTGGTCAAATCATGCAATATTCAGATTTGTGGGGCTTTCATACATGGCAGTGGACTGATGCCAGACAGTTCGGGAACAAGAGTGCAGGCATATTCATTGTTGAACACATCTTACCTTCACAAGAGAGGAGTATCATATTGTGCAACAAGCACATCATTACCCTTTCACATGCGCACCTGGCTTTTGAGAACAAGTAATGGTCTCGCTGGAACATCCCACGTCACTGGTTGAAGACAAGAAGTAGCTGGAACATGGAATTTCTGTCTAACTGTCCCACGTGTAGGCAGCCGTTAACAACACAACATGAAAAGCTGTGTTTGGAGTGGCACAAAGAAACAGCATGGACTGCTGATGGATGGCATCACATTTTGCTCACTGATGAATCACAGTGGTGCACTATCCCAAATGACCACTGTCAGTAAGCATGACAGCAACCTGGAAAGATGTCCCATTATTCCAATGTTTTGTAGAGGTGCAGCAGTGCTAGTCCTAGCATCATGGTACGGGGAGCAATCAGGTATGACTTCAGGTCATGGCTTGGTAGTAATTTAGAGAACTCTGATGGCACAATGGTGTGTTATGGATGTCCTGCATCCTCACGTGTTACCTCAGTATCATGGTACCATTTGTCAATGGGACAATGCAAGTCCACACATGACACATGTTTCTGTGAAATGTCTGTGTGATTTTGGGATACTCCCATTGCCAACAAGATCCCCAGATCTGTCCTCAATAGAAAATGTGGGACCAACTTTGCTTCTTTCTTTGCTTTTGGGTGCTCCACTTTTTTTGTTAGACGCTGTATACTGCTTTAAGTAGTCGAGGTAAACATAAATGGGTTACACTCAACTGCCTAGCAGGATGAATTACAATAAATCTCACAATGGCTTTGCTAGATATAAAAATTAAATAGAAATAATAATACAATGGGGTACAGTGGATATTTGTAATCAACATGAGGACAGAAAGGAGCTAGATGTGTGGTGTCAGGAACGGACTTCATTCTATACCTGGCACTATCTGGCATAAAGTGTGTCAATTGCAATGAAATATTAATGGTGACTGCAATGGCAATAAGGCTACATTAGTTGAAACAGTACATTGTTCAGTGAGTTTAAACCTGTGACTAGACACTGTGAGGGAAATTTGCAGCAAAGTGTACTACAATCAGTGCTGATGAGAAAAGTTCATAACAACTAGCTAAATACAGAATTCAAGCTTCTGAAGAGGAACATGATCATGAAATACCATAGAGAGAGCCATACTGAATGAGAGAATACTTTCTATCAAGGAACCTTCAAACTGTCTGTGTGAGCAACACAAAGAATTGTCATTCCAGAGTGTGTTCATTCCCTTAACAGTATGTAAAATTGTCCTCTTATGGAGAATAGATGGTTGTTATACTGTGTGTACTGTGCATTGATACTGTATGTTAATTTCTAACACAAGTTTTAAGTTTGCAAGACACTTTTCAGCTTTCTGGGCATACTATTATTTGTTAAAACATTTTAATGGAAGTGATCACAATGAAATGTAAAATTACAATGTGCTGATAACTGATTTTCATTGATTGACATTCATTTTTAGATTAAACTCACTAAAGACCCAGTGTCTATGTACAGTATTAGTCACAACACCATCACTAGTAAGAACATGCTTGCTAAGGAACCTGTACTTAAATACAATGTTGGCCATATGATCATTATTAAGTGTAACAAAGCAATAATAACATTAATACTACTACTACTACTACTACTACTAGTAATAATAATAATAATAATAATAATAATAATTATTATTATTATTATTATTTTCTCAGACGTTATGTCTGGTCAAAAATGGAAAGTGACGCGGACCTTGATCAAGCGTGACTTCATTTTAACTGTACAGTATATGTCATATTGCATCTAGGAACTTTCGGGTAATTGAACATGTATCAATAATTATGGATTTCTGTAGTTGTATATATAAGTTTGGATGTAGCTCTATTGCATTGATGTACTGGTGGATATTGTGTGGTATGACTCCTGTAGTTGATAGTATAATTGGTATAATGTCAACTTTATCCTGATGCCACATGTCCTTGACTTCCTCAGCCAGTTGGATGTATTTTTCAATTTTTTCTCCTGTTTTCTTTTGTATATTTGTTGTATTGGGTATGGATATTTCGATTAGTTGTGTTAATTTCTTCTTTTTATTAGTGAGTATGATGTCAGGTTTGTTATGTGGTGTTGTTTTATCCGTTATAATGGTTCTGTTCCAGTATAATTTGTATTCATCATTCTCCAGTACATTTTGTGGTGCATACTTGTACGTGGGAACGTGTCGTTTTATAAGTTTATGTTGTAAGGCAAGCTGTTGATGTATTATTTTTGCTACATTGTCATGTCTTCTGGGGTATTCTGTATTTGCTAGTATTGTACACCCGCTTGTGATGTGATCTACTGTTTCTATTTGCTGTTTGCATAGTCTGCATTTATCTGTTGTGGTATTAGGATCTTTAATAATATGCTTACTGTAATATCTGGTGTTTATTGTTTGATCCTGTATTGCAATCATGAATCCTTCCGTCTTTTTATTATTATTATTATTATTATTATTATTATTATTATTATTAGCACTAATAATAATAACAACAATAATTATTAATAAATGTAACACGTCATTATTATAATTATTATTGATGTGTTACACTTAGCAAGAACAATACGGTGAATACTGTACTTAAGTACAGCTTCGTTGGCAAGCATGTTCTGAGTTATACTTAGTAATAATAGTGTTGTGGCCAAGACTGTATACAGAACTGAGTCTTTAGCAAACTTAATCTGAAGATGGTTGGCAATCAACGGAAACCAGTTATCAGAAAATTGTAACTTTATGTTTTATTGTGATCAAGACTATAAAAAGGAATCTAACAAATAGTACAGATCACTGTATCTCCATCACCAAATGATGTCAGGTCTTACATACTACTATTAACTATACTGTAGCGGTCTTGTTTCTGATGAATTTCTTTGGTTCAATATATATGTGGATCAAGTGGTTCACTTTATTGGCTAATCAATAACTTGCTATAAAATGAAAAATTTCCAATAGTCTGGTCAAGATTTCACATACTTGTACAAGATAATTGATCCTGCAGGTAGCAATTACCCATCTTGGTTTCACTGTTTTTTGTCTTTATGAATTTTACTGTTTCCCCAATGCCTCGTTCAACCCCAATGCTCTTCAGCAGCTTCCATATTTTATTCTTTCAGTAACCTTTGTAAAGTTGATCCTAATAGCTTTTACCATATGTTTCATGTGAGGTAGCAATGATTGTAGAGTGCAAGCTGTAAATACGTGTTACAGGATCCCCCTCGCTCCATATTTCTTAAAGGGGCCATCTTCATCGTATCTGGTTCCTCATGCTATTAAATCTTGTCTCATTCTACACTTTTGCTGTTATTTCCCTCACATCCTGCTCTACTCTAGCTCCCCAGACCCATGCTTTTGAGTGACTTTCCTAATTTATTCTTCAAACAATGTAAAACCCAGGATGAAATAATGACAAAATTGCTACTTTCCATATAGCGAACATGTTGAGTCTCACACACACACACACACACACACACACACACACACACACACACACACACACACAGAGTCTCATCTGCCTCTTACCTTTATTTTACCAAATGAAGGACCTCCTGGTATCAAAAGAAAGCAATGCTGTTGGTAACACTGTGCTGTTGGTTCTGCCATCACTTGATAAAAATACAATGTTGTGAGCTAGGTAGGAACCATCTCATACGCATTAAAAATAACAACTTTTAACAAAAATGTGTGCTTGCTTAACTGCTGGAATGGCAGTCATATGTGCAAGAGATATGCTTGCTTGTGTGAATGAATGTGTGTGTTTTCTTTTCTGAAGAAAGATTTGTCATCTTTACGGTAAGTAGAAGTCTATCTTTTTCATTCAATATAAAGAGGGCAAAATTCTAGTACTGCCAATAGACACAGTTAAAAGTGAAAACACTAATCCTGCTTTTAGGAATTATTAGTTACTTCCTCAGGGAGGAAAGAGAAGGGGGTTGGAGGAGGTTAGAAAGGAGTGGCACTCTCCTCTTATTAAGTATGGCCCAGCCATTCTCTCTCTCTCTCTGTGTAATTTCATATCTTTCTCAAATGAATTTTTCTTTTAAGATTTGAATACAAAGACAGTTGTAGATTTCATTATGGTCCATCAGCACCACATGACACTTTACTTATTAGTCTTTTTAAAAATGCACTAATCATGTAATAAGGTTTCTGCTATGGTCAAGTACATTACCAAATCCATAATTTGAACGAAGGACAAACTAACATAAAAAATTATTACACAACACTTCTGAAGGCTTTAATAACAATTAACTATCATTAATGAGAATCTTCTTTGGTCTGTGTTTAAAAAGGTTATAACTGAACATCTTACATCATTAGCAGCAAGGCCATTACCTTGGAAAAGTTGCTGATTTTGCAGTTACACTGCTCAGTTTTTCGTGGGTTAGCACATGCTTTGCATTTATGACTATGCTGATAAGTGTCAAACAATAACAGTTATTTATGCTCATAATAATGGCATGCCTGTCTGCAATGAAAATTATTGCAATAGCACTACTAAAGTGAACTTGCAATCTAGGAGTTAACTTAGTAAGGTAATTCATGAGGAGCCCTGTGTACAATACGAACAATGAAAGGAGAAAAAGTAACTACTCCTCATATAGTTGAGACATTAAATAAGACTGTGAACATTTCTGAGGCTTTCAGGTAAATTTTAGGTAAATTATGCAATTTTGCACTGTCTGGTCTAGATGATTTTTTCTTGTTCTCATAAGAGCTTTATTCCCTGTCATCTAGTGACCAAAGCAACTTCTGGAGTATACTGTGAGAACAGATATTGCTACCTTTGCACTTCCATGGAATTAGCCCTTCCAAAATTGAGACTAGTAACCTCTGAATGATGGGGAACTATGAACAAAATACTATAAAGAACATTGCATTGTTTACAGTGACAACATCTGTATGTGTGCATGTGTTTTATAGTATTTAACTCACGAGGACACTATTCAAAAGCTCAGCAACATTCAGTCAGCCATGAGAGGTTAATCGTTTTTCAGTCTTGTTTATGGGACTCTTGTGTCAGTTGTTTGATGCCTGACTAATATGATGAGTGGTTACAATTTCTTTCTCCAGTCTTTGAAATTTATAAAGTATGTTTTGAACAAGACATTGATTAAATTCTCATCTGAATTTGCAAAGATTCCCAATTTTTTGCTTGATACATGTAGATAGCCTGTCTATACCAAAATAAATGTTTCCTTTTTGGCAAACAGAAAGGGCATAAAATTTGTGTTATTACTGTGGTTGTGTATATCAAAGTTCATCCAAAGCTGGTGTATACTATCAGTCACAGCCACCATTACATAAAAGTGTAGTGGAAAACAGTGTAGAGCTCTCTGTAGGGTACATACTTCAACTAATATTCATAACTGCACTACAGCACGGCATACTTCTGTTAGGCAATAGGGAATAAAAGTACACAAAATAAGCTAGTTGGGTAAACAACTGAATATACATGTATGTTTGTTTGTAAACTAAATAATATCTTTGTATGATTTTTGACATACAGAATAAACATTAGCTACCTTAAATTATTCAGTTTATTTCACACTGGTATAAAATTCTGAAACTCTTTGGAAACACAAAATTTGCTAAAAAATCTGAATCATCATACAACTGCATTATGAAAGCATAATACGAATTACTATGAAAAAAATATAATCTCTGAAGGCTGACAAATATTCACCACTACCAATCACTTTCAAAATATTTTGAGGCTTTTCAATTACTGCTCAAAGTAACAATACTACTGCAGAAAGTATTATGGAAACACATCATTTCAAAAAAGAGATACATCTGCAAAGTAAATTTGGAGAAGAAATTACTCATGAATATAAGTGACCATATTGGTTACATAATGTGGTTGTATTTTATGAGACAACTAAACTGCCTATCGATTCTCTACAAAATGTATATAAATGTATATAAAAATCCCTCCACTCAAGTTTCTATAAGAGTTAAAAGAGGAGAGACTCTCTTTTAAATCAATCTAACATGTTTGAAATGTATGCAGCCATGTACTAAAAGTCTTCCACACTTTACAAGCACCTACAATGAATACACATGAGAATGCATTTGTACAAATACCCTTCACCCAACAAGCAGCAGAGGATGCGTATACAGCTGGGAGCTGTAAAAGCGAACAAGCAATTCTGCAAAGCATGTTACATGATGTAGAAATTCTCACCCTTACCAAGTAACCCAAATGCTGGCACTAGTCGTGGGAAAACATCACGCTTCCAAACTGACTGCCAAAGGGAAACTTTTGACTGATGTGTCCTGGAATCTTTTATAATGTCTGTGTTTACATCTTCTGTTGCAACTTCATCTTCACTTACTTTATTCCCTAATCCACAAAGTAAACAAAATGCAATAACAGCAAAATCCAAGTAACTGAAAAGAATTTCATCCTGATACAAATCTTCAAAGCTAAGTGTCTGCTACTGCCAGTAAAATGAGAAAGACTTGAAGTAAATATAAGAAAGTTGTGTACCAAAAGATATGACCGCTTGTTTGAGAATAGAGGTCCAAGTGGAAGAAGCAATATTTGATATAACATGTTGCAAATTCCTGCCTAGGCAGATTAAAAGTTTTACACCATAGACATACTGTGTTGTGGGGCAATATTTATGCATGGGTGCTGAAGGTGTAATAACATAACTGAAATAGAGATACTGATAAAAATACTTTTTTCTTGCTCATCATTTACCAACAGGAGCAACACGGGAAACAGATGCAAATGAGTAATAAGTTTTTTCACCCTATAACATAAGCAAATGACATCTGATTTAGTGTTATATTTTGTGGTAGTATTGTGTTAAGTAGGTAGTGGACAAAAAAATCAGGCCTGTATCTGAACATGACCTGCGGTACAATAAAAACTGAATTAATATTACAACTGATTTTATAAAAGTGAAGTGTAACACACAAAAGGATGCAACAAGAGACAGCTGTGAAGAACAGTTTAAAATATCATAAGTACAGCTATAGTCTGTTGTGCAACAATAACAACAACTCAATAAACAGATCATCAAAATAACACTTATTATACAGGCAATAACTAATCAATTACACACTAATCAATCAATAAGACCACCAAATAAAGGTGGTAGTGCAGTAGATTTTAAGGCACGGAAAGCTATATTACTAACAATGAGTGAAAGTGTACACAGTGTTATCCCACAAACTGTATGCTGTCTCTTTCTTCTTCAACACGCAAAGCACTACAGCTAAGAGAAAAGTCACACTTAGATACACAGAATTTTATGGGGAATTGAATGGACAGCACATGCAGGTGCCAACAACTAATTCTTCAGTACCATGTATGTTTGTCACAATTAACCACAGTAGCACCTACATGACTGACACACACATGCAGATCAAAATGTACTGTTAGTACGGTGGAGTGCTAAAGGTCTTTGCAGTCATGAGATAACTATTTACTATTTTTTTTTAAATTTGTTACATAAAGTGTGACATTTTATCAATTTACGGCATTGGCATTATTGAATGGGTACCATAAATACAAGTGCACTTGCTAGTATCTAGGGAAGCATGCCTATAAAGTAACACAAATTCTTCATGATAAAGAGTGTAGAAAGTTAACACTGACAAAATATGGCAAATTAATTATAACTTAGCACATGTAATTAATATGGCACTTGAATTTGTTTGGTGTTTGGCTCTAGAATATTCCTTAATTGGTTATGTAATTCACAAACACACTATCAGAACAGATAATCAACAGCTGTATTGTGGAAGTACTGATCAGTAAATGACCACATAAAAAAGAACTGTGCATTTGGGGGTGCACAATAAAAACTGAAGAAGTGGAAGACGTAGGAGAGAACTTTGTGGAGGATACTTCACAGATTTATAGAACCAATGCTTGATTTGTGACAGTACACACTGGTACGCCGTACCAGTACCTCAGATGTAGGGGGGGGGGGGGGGAAACAGATTTTGAAATGTGGTACAGTGGAGCTTTATTTTTTATCAGTTCAAACATTGTATTCGCACTTTCAAAATGCACAGAAAAGTGTTAATATAACTTTTTAAGAAGCCAAAATTTCAAAAACATCCCTCCAGAATGTCACACTACTGGAACCTCTTTTTTTAGTAATCAGGCACTGTATACACTTATAAACTGAACTAAGTTGAGAAGGCCAGGATGGAGCATTGAGGAGTGAGATGCTGACAGGATTGGGAGGGAGGGGGGGGGGGGGGAGAGAGAGAGAGAGAGAGAGAGAGAGAGAGAGGTGGACAACTAGTTTTGCAGTGGATTTAGAGTTGGGACTAGCAAGTATTGAGGCCAGGAGAAGAATTGTTGAATGTGTTAAGAGTGTTGGCTCCTACCTAAGTAATGCAGAGAAGCTGGTGCCAATGACAAGGTAAGAAAAAGGGAGGGGGGAGGATACCTCAGATGACATTGGGCTCAATGGCATGGTCTGCCACTAGATGATCAGCCTTGCCCTATGCCATTGTTTGACAGTCGTCATTATTTTAAGGGAGCAAATTTGGTTAATATTGAGGCCCATGTGAAAGGTTGCTTGGACGTTCCAATAACACCCTCTCTACCATGTAATAATCACTAATGTTGCAACACTGAATATTTAGGATAGACAAAATTTTTGGTGGTCTGTAATGGTATATCAAAATGGTTCTAAACTGAAGAGCCACAGAAATTGATACACCTGTCTAATATTGTGTAGGGCCCCCACAAGCACACAGAGTGCTGCAACACAATGTGGCATGGATTTTACTAATGTCTGGAGTAGTGCTGGGGGGAAATGACACCATGAATCTTTCAAGGCTGTTCATAAATCTGTAAGAGGGTGGAGATCTCTTCTGAATAGCATCCAGATATGCTCTATAATGTTCATGTCTGGAGCCACTCTGTAGCAATTCTGGATGTGTGGGGTGTTGCATTGTCCTGCTGGAATTGTCCAAGTCCGTCGGAATGCACAATGGACATGAATGGATGCAGGTGATCAGACAGGATACTTAACTTACGTGTTACCTGTCAGAGTCATATCTAGACGTATCAGGGGTCTCATATCACTCCAACTGTACATCTCTCACACCATTATAGAGCCTCCATCAGCTTTAACAGTCCCCTGCTGACATGCAGGGTCCATGGATTCATGAGGTCTTCTCCATACCTGTACACATCCATAGGCTCGATACAACTTGGAACACGACTTGTCTAACCAGGCAATATGTTTCCAGTCACAAACAGTCCAATGTCAGTGTTGACGGGTGCAGGCGAGGTGTAAAGCTTTGTGTCATGCAGTCGTCAAGGGTACACGAGTGGGTCTTCCGTTACGAAAGCCCATATCGATGATGTTTCGTGGAATGGTTTGCACGCTGACACTTGTTGATGGCCCAGCATTGAAATCTGCAGCAATTTACATAATGGTTGCACTTCTGTCATGTTGAACAATTCTCTTCAGTCATTGTTTGTCCCATCCTTACAGGATCTTTTTCCGGCCACAGCAATGTTAGAGATTTGATGTTTTATCGGATTCCTGATATTCACTTGTGAAATTGTCATATGGGAAAACCCCACTTCATTGCTACCACATTGTAGGTGTCGCCACCAGCGCCAACCTTGTGTGAATGCTCTGAAAAGCTAATCATTTGCACAACACAGCAACTTCTTCCTGTCAGTTAAATTTCGTGTCTGTAGCACATCATCTTCATGGTGTAGCAATTTTAATGGCCAGTAGTGTAGTTTTAATATGCATGAATAACAAAGTAGTTGTGCTTGGATTTTTATCAAACTCAATCAGGAACTCATGCTTATATTAATTTCTATCAAGAACTATTATTGTTTAGCTTTGTGGAATAATGGAAAATTTTAATTTATTGTTACAGAAGATTTATTTATTTCTAAAGTAGGTAACAAAAAAAGTTAATTACACAAGTGTAACAGATGATAATTGAAAGTCCATAATGATAATATTATGAAAAAGATAGATTGCCATTCACTGTATACAAGAGATGTCGACTCACAGTCAGGCACAACAAAAAGATTGCTATACATTTAAGCTTTCAGCCAACAGTCCACTCTCAGCAGCAGTATGTCTTCTCTATTCTCTCTTATACTGCACCATTATTTGCAGTCTAGATCTACATCTACGAGGGTTGCCCAGAAAACAATGCCCTGAATGCAAAACATTATATATGTACTATTTGAAGTCTCCCGACTGAGCATGCCAAGTTTCAGTCATTTCTGACAGATAGTGTACCTGAAGGACAGTTTCAAAATTGCATTTGTAGGTGATGTACGTTACAAGAAAATGTGCCACCATTGAACTTTTCACTGCAGAGAAAAACACTGTGGGGAATATTCACAAACACTTGTGCAAAGTCTATGGAGTGTCTGCTGTGGAAAGAAGTACAGTTAATCACAGGGCTCGGAGGGTGAGATCATCAGGAGGAGGTTCGGTGGAGCTCCTGATTTGCAGTGGCCGGGGAGACCACCCATGGCTGTCACACCTGACATGTTGCAGTACGCTGATATTGTCATTTGTGAGGATGCCATTTGTAGAAGACAATTTGAGGGTGATGAGGAAGTGACACGCACAGTGAAGTACCACCAGAACAAGGACTGGCATCGACAGGACATACATGCCCTTGTTTCGCACTGGGGGAAGACCATGGAACAATATGGAGATTACATGGAAAAATATGGCATGTAGATAAAACACCATTCTGTCATGTGTGTAATTTTCATTATGTTCAATAAATAATTGTTGAAGAAAAAAATGCAATGCATTACTTTCTGGGCAACCCTCGTATATTTACGTCTACACCTATAATACACAAGCCATCTTACAGTGTACGGCGGATGGTACTTTGTGTACCACTGTCACTTCCCCCATATCCTGCTCTAGTCATGAATGGTTTGCAGAAAGAACAATGCTGGAAAGCCTCTGTGTGAGCTCAAATCTCTTTAATTTCACCGTCACAGTCTTTTCATGAGATATACATAGGAGGAAGCAGTATATTGGTCGACAATTTTGAGAATATACACCCTCAGAAATTTTATAGTATGCCACATCATGATGCAGAATGTTTCTCTTGAACCATCTACCACTGCAATTGCAGAGCATATCTCTGACACTTTTTTTTTTTTTTTTTTTTTTTACTACATGAACCTATAATGAAACATGCTGTTCTTCTTTGAATCTTCTCTATTTTCTCTAGTAATCCTACCTGATATGGGTCCCAGATTGATGAGCACCATTCAAGTATTGATCGAATGAGGGTTTTGTAAGCTACTTTCTTAGTGGAGGGAATACATTTCCTGACAAGTCTTTCCAGTGAATCAGAATCTGTATCTGCCTTACCTATGATTAGTTGGATATTGTTATTCAATTATAATTCACTGCATATTCCCATGTGTTTTATGGATGTCACTGCTTCCAGTGTTTGTTCTGTAATTATGAACTCATAGGATAACGGAATTTTCTGGCTATTTATGTACAATACATTATATTTGTATATAATAGAGGGAAACATTCCACGTGGGAAAAATATATCTAAAAACAAAGATGATGAGACTTACCAAACAAAAGTGCTGGCAGGTCGATAGACACACAAACAAACACAAACATACACACAAAATTCAAGCTTTCGCAACAAACGGTTGCTTCATCAGGAAAGAGGGAAGGAGAGGGAAAGACGAAAGGATGTGGGTTTTAAGGGAGAGGGTAAGGAGTCATTCCAATCCCGGGAGCGGAAAGACTTACCTTAGGGGGAAAAAAGGACAGGTATACACTCACACACACACACATATCCATCCGCACATACACAGACACAAGCAGACATCTGCTTGTGTCTGTGTATGTGCGGATGGATATGTGTGTGCGCGAGTGTATACCTGTCCTTTTTTCCTTTTGTCCATCTGCTTGTGTCTGTGTATGTGCGGATGGATATGTGTGTGTGTGCGAGTGTATACCTGTCCTTTTTTCCCCCTAAGGTAAGTCTTTCCACTCCCGGGATTGGAATGACTCCTTACCCTCTCCCTTAAAACCCACATCCTTTCGTCTTTCCCTCTCCTTCCCTCTTTCCTGATGAAGCAACCGTTTGTTGCAAAAGCTTGAATTTTGTGTGTATGTTTGTGTTTGTTTGTATGTCTATCGACCTGCCAGCACTTTTGTTTGGTAAGTCTCATCATCTTTGTTTTTAGATATACATTATATTTGTTTATATTGAGGGTCAATTTCCAATCCCTGCACCTAGTGTCTGTCCTCTGCAGATCTTCCTGCATTTTGCTACAGTTTTCGAGCATTGCAACTTCTCTGTATACAGTAGCATAATCAACAAAAAGCCTCATGGAACTTCAGACATTATCTAAGTGCTAAGTCATTTATATATACTGAGAAAAGTGATGGTCCTATAAAACTCTCTTGGGCTATGCCCGAAGTTAATTGCATGTGGGATGGATGTTGTATGGAAAGACAAGAGTTGACTTTTGTAGTGATTCCTACTTTGCAGTTATAATTTTTTGCCAAAAGCTGTGAAGCACAGTGGTTGTCCTCCAGAAGGGTCCAACTGTTTTGCATTCAAAATTCTGATACACATTCTTTTTAGACCAGGATGTCTACAACGATATCTCCTTAAAACAACAATGTGACAAAGTCAAGCATGGGAGGGGGTGATGTCAGGTCATGTTCATCTGCACACAGAATATGGCTGCGACAGGAAAGCTGGGTATTTCGATTTTGGATACATTCACACCCTGCCTGTTAATAAGCAGTATTGAGTATGCTTAGCAGGGTGGTAATAGTTTATCACTTTTCTGCATATTTTGAAACAATGAAAATTAATTACAACTGTTACATTAACGGTCACAAGAATAATCCGCAACTGACTGTGGCAACTGAAACCTGAGGTAACAGAATGATATGAAATGATGAACAAATGGAAAGCATGACCAAAATAGTTCTCTGATTGATTGTAGCTATGGTAGCTGGCCTGTGAAAATGTAGCTTTCAGTCACATTATTACTTCAATACAAATATAGCAGTAACCAATAGGACAGTAGGCAATTGTAAATCTCTGAAACCTGCCAGCTTTTTCACAAAATGAAGTGTGGTCGGCACAAGACAATCATTCTGCTTAACTCTTACGGGTCGACAGAAGCGTCCGATCCCACGCGTCGGCTTTGACCCGTGACGTAAGGGTGTTGTGTGTGATGTCAAGATGGCGCGGAGTTTGGTTTGAGTGTGGCTGTCTCCAGTTCTGTTTTATCTTATTTTATTTACTTTTCTGGTCTGTTCGTTCTATCTCGTGAGATTTTTTTTTAAATTTAAAAACACTTATTACTTATTTTAATTATTTGTTTTCTCGAATTTCTGTTTTAGTTTATTATATTAATCTTTCTGATCTGTTCGTTCTATCCCGTGAGATTTTTTTTTAAAACGCAAAAAACACTAATCAGCTACTGAAGCATCTTTATCTTCTATGGGTTGCAGGGGTTACGACCCCTGGGGAGGTGGGTGGGTATTCATGCATGGCTGTCTTCACTTACACGTTGTAGCTACGCAAGGCGTCTAAATTTGTTTATATTTAGTTTGCCCCCCACCCAAAACACCCCATTTCCCAGGCTTGTCCCGTTAGTGTCATTAGGCTTCTTGTGGAAAGTGTGTGTGTGTTTTTGTTTCCGCCATATTTGTGACGTCATGGGTCAAAGCAGACGGGTGGGATCGGACGCTTCCGTATTTACACTCTTACATCACACAGAACTTGCACCCAATATCCCAAATGGCAAATGAGACAGGCAATCCATTGTACCCTCTTCGTGAATGGTGTGGTGTTACACACAACTTAGGTAGTGAGATGTGTAGCCCTGTGTCTACCTAGCCAACACGATGATGTTTTTAAACCATATAACAGTTTAGTGGTTAAGACTATAAAGCTTCTTGAGGGTTTTTGTTATCTGTTTTGCTTGTGACAAATGCAGAGAGGGCCACCATGTGGCTTCAAGGTTGGGTGTTGATTGCAGTTTTACCACAAGTTGCTGTACTAGTGTGGGCTTCGTGTATTCTCGTTTAGTTGTCATCCCAGGTTGGAGTATCATGGTGTGCCACTAAGTAAAAGCAGGCAGAGTGACAATACTTTTTGATGTCAGGGCAAAGCAGAGGAAATCGACTGAAACATTAACTAACTTCATTCTTTCAAATGAACTTGCTATGACTGGAGAAGTGAAGTTCTCTATACTGTAATGTTTTAAATTGAGTTATTGTACATGCAAAGTTTATTACAGGAAAAACACTTTGAATTCATTTATAGAAATTCACTATTTGTTGAAGCATTTCAATTCCATTGTAAGCAAGATTGCATTGGTGACAAAATCCTTCGTAACTGTACCAGCACAGACCAACGATAATTTCATCTTAGCTGCAGATGATCAGATCTACAAAAAGTCTACACTGTCAAATTTCAACACACCCAATACCAAAAAAGGAAAAAGTGTAACATCGTGGACCCTATTCTACTCCTCTTATGCAGTTGCATCTCATTCCATCCAGTTCAATTCCATCTGCTGAGGAATGAAGCTACTATTATTTCTGTGTTTCAGTCCAGTGAGTTTATATGCTGAAGGGTGGCCTCACCAACAAAGTAATGAGATTCATTGAAGTATTTTGAGTCTTAATCAATTTGTTGTAGGCCCTAATACAAACTGAGATTTACTCATATTTATTTACACTTTTTTCACAGCAATATTATTTTTTGAACAAGCTGTAATGTCCAATGGAAACCTTAGTAATGCTCAAAGTGAATCAACCAAATGCTCTAAACTTGCAAATAATGAGGTGACTAGCTGTATTTCATCCAGCTACTTCCTTTCACACATATTCACAACTATGAAACTTTTGAACTTGTACATGACACAGAATTTTCAATGCAGACCTTTAGATTCCAGGGCCTTACTCATTCATCTCTCTAAGGGTTTACTAAACAGTTCAGTTAGTTGCTAATGCAAAATGTAGCACTAGCTAAATGACATCTGTGTAGTTAATAGAAAAGTAACTGCTCCTTTTTAAATGAAAATACTATTAATTAAGATCTCACTCACCAACAATCCCAAATGCTGAAACTATACGAGCTACCCCATTACTGCTCAGCCTCTGTCCAACACGTGTTCTGTTGCCAACATCAATTCTTGTTACTAAATCTCTTATTTCTTCTTGAGAATATTCAACTTTGTCATCTACAACAATCAGTTCTCTGGGCTCCATACGATCAATCTTTAACACCCTGAATCGTGTTTGTGTATTATTTGTCCCCATTAAATAGAATCTCTGAAAACAGATTTAAAAAATCAGAATACCAGAAACACATCCTGAGTACAAATAATAGAAAGAACAATTAATATCATGCGCAAAATTCAGGATGGAATACAAACAATGGATCAGTAAAATTAGCCCATCATCACATATTGGAGACTTAAGAGTCAGATAGGCACTCAGTCATGGTAGTCCAGCTAATGAACCTTTTTTGACAGTCTCACTCTTACTCCCACTCACTCTCTCTGGGAGGGGGAGGGGCTGGAGGTGATTATGAAAAGCAGAGATTCATAAGTTGAGCTACCATATTCTAATTCTCGTTTGTGTGCCTAAGTGATACTCAGTACCTACTACATCGGTGATCATCTATACCAATTCCATTAGAAAGGCATGTATGCAGTACCTTTTAGCTTAGCACTATACAACAGCTGGATACTGGGGTCCAAACAAATTTGCAAACCGATGGTTGGGTGACAGGTTAAGCACTCACATGAAAGTTATAAGCAAACACACTTTAGTTGTGTAAATAACATATTGCATATTTTTTCTGCTTCACAAAAATTTAAAGGTTCTTCACAATATACATAAAAATAAATTAAATGTAACTGAAATTTGGGGCACTTAAAACTAAAGAAAGTAGGCTTTCTTTGAAATGATATGAAACACAGGCAGCATTCTGTTAATCACTTTCATTCACAACAACAATCGGTGACAAATAGGCCTACAGCAGATAGAATATCTCCAATGTAATCTTTCCATAACTTTAATTTCTTTTTGAACATATTGTACAAGAGCTTTCTTCACAGGAATGGCATTTGCATAACAAATTTATGTCTGTATCTTATGACCAGCTCAAGTTCAGGATTAGAAACACCAAAATGAACTGTTGACTTGACAAAATTGTGACTGATCACTGTGTTCACACTTTCCATCATAACAATGATAAATAGTAGAGTCCTACCACCAGCATGGGCGAGACATCATTGACAAACATAAGTTGGATGAATTTGTTTATTTCAGGCTGGTATATGATTAATGCTTGCATACATGGCCCTGCTTCTGATAGCTTTCCATTGTGTTTAAATTCAAAGTTTATAATTTAATGACAATATTTTCATGATGACACTTAAAGTAGTAAAGGAGTTTCGCTATTTGGGGAGAAGAATAACTGATGATGGTCAAAGTAGAGAGGATATAAAATGTAGACTGGCAATGGCAAGGAAAGCATTTCCGAAGAAAAGAAATTTGTTAACATCGAGTATAGATTTAAGTGTCAGGAAGTCGTTTCTGAAAGTCTTTGTATGAGGTGTAGCCATGTATGGAAGTGAAACATGGACGATAAATAGTTTGGACAAGAAGAGAATTAGAAGCTTTCGGAATGTGGTGCTACAGAAGAATGCTGAAGATTAGATGGGTAGATCACATAACTATTGAGGAAGTACTGAATAGGATTGTGGAGAAGAGAAGTTTGTGGCACAACTTGACTAGAAGAAGGGCTCGGTTGGTAGGACATGTTCTGAGGCATCAAGGGATCAGCAATTTGGTACCAGAGAGCAGTGTGGAGGGTAAAAATCGTAGAGGGAGACCAAGAGATGAATACACCAAGCAGATTCAGAAGGATGTAGGTTGCAGTAGGTACTGGGAGATGAAGCAGCTTGCACAGGATAGAGTAGCATGGAGAGCTGCATCAAACCAGTCTCAGGACTGAAGACCACAAGAAAAATTTTCACTATTTCATCCTGAATTTTTGATTGTTTAAAGTTAATAATTTATTAGTCCTTAAGTTAAACATGAGTTTTTCTGGCGAAAAACATTCAAAACCTGAGGGTTCCTCGGCAAGGATTGGAAAGGTACATCGTCAGGGCAGGTAGGCAATAAACGAACCGAGTAAACGACGAAATTTTTACCGTAATGAAAATGAAATAGAAATGAGTGAAAATGTGACCAGGCGACCTGGTGACAGACAGCTCATTGAATTTTTTTGCTGAATTACAAAAGGTAAGAAATGATCGAGACGACGGCCTAATGCGAGATGACACTAGATGGATGCGCAAAGATGTATAATATAACGTATGGATACACCTAGAATAGGTCTTTGTCCCGCAGTGCAAGTCGATGATAGAACAGACAAGTATCATGAACCAATTCGTTACCGTAATATTGTGTTCTATGTGTGCAACTTCATATGACTGAGGAATAACAATGCCAAAATACAATACTGTCTATAAAATATAAGGAGCTTTATTATGTGTCGTACACCAATCTGAAAAAGTGCAACTCACAGACTTGGTTTCATACAGTGCTATTTTCTGTATGGGACTAATTATAGGGTGAAAGACAATACTTTTGTTCGCCATTCTGCCGAACTATCTTTCAACCCTCAACGCATTAACCCGACCCGACTGTCACAGTGTCACAAGTTCACAACATTATGTTTCGCTTCTGTCAGGTACGGCGGTCCGCACAAAGATCTTCCTTCAAAACTATAACTACTTGACAATAAAATTCATTCCACTAAAGATTTCGGTAACACGAAGCCTACTTTGATGTCTAGAAATATTTGCGCGGTGCGATTACCCTATAAAATAGAACGTATTTTAAAAAAGTTATCGCTTCATTCAAATATTTCTAGATATTAAGGTCGGTCTTGCTGCAGCGTGTGGAAACAGAACCTCGTCCCGCCACTGCTGTGGCGTCACTTTAATGGCATGAAGTATCTGAGTAACTTTTCGGTTTATCTTCATATCGCAGAACTATAGAATAACTTTGGAGAACGCCAGAGTGCTTATTTTTTATTTACATCCTTGTTTATATTATTTGAGCTTGTACGCACTCTATGTTCATATAATGTATTTGAGGGTTACAACGCCACAGTTTTTGCTGTTTAAAGGCATAAATGGCATCCGTGCATTGTCTTCAGACGCTAGTAGTATATTAGATAATGGTCTGTTTATTTGTAGCTGAAAATGAAACTTGCGGGCCGATTTATTCTTCTATAATAAGTTAGTTATTTGTGTGTTGTAGTTCGGAGCAGCGAGACTGTCGAAACAGTTCCCATTGTAACACCAAGAACTCTGAATTTTCCACCGCGTTTTGAGAAGCCAAGAGAAGCATGGGTGGAAAATATGGACACTGCTGAGGAACGAAAATTGGGAATTATAAACCTTCATCCAGAAGTTTTTGGTGCACCTCCGAGGATAGATATCATACATGAAAATGCAAGGTGGCAGCGAATGTACAGATTTGTTGTAAGTTTACCGTAGAATGTGACAGACGCCCCAAATATTCGCATAGTTCGAAATTTTGTACAAATTTCTGTCTTTGCTTGGCAGAGCTACGCACACACGAAGACTAGGGCAGAAGTTCGTGGAGGCGGTCGGAAACCGTGGCCTCAGAAAGGACTGGGAAGAGCTCGACATGGTAGTATACGATCGCCCATATGGAAAGGCGGTGGTGTTGCACATGGACCACGATCTCCGACGCCACACTTTTATATGTTACCATTTTACACAAGAATACATGGATTGATCAGTATGTTGTCAGTGAAACTTGCACAGGTAAATCTCTCTTACGCATATTCTTCTACTGAACCTTGATTTAATTCAGTAATTAAATTTTGTGGGCAAGTGTTGCATACCACATAGAACAAGCCTGATTTCAGTGGTAGACCTACTCTGTTTTAGTTCAAGACTGGATGAGTTCAAATAGCCATCTTCCAGGAAAGCACGAATGTCATGCTTGATAATCCTTAGTGGAAAAGAACACGCATGAGATCTGATCTGATTACTGCATTTGAGTTTACATAATGAGTAGAGTATTGTTACACGAGTCTTGCTGCCACGTTATCACAAATAGGAAAATAATGTAGGAATTGTAACATAGGCCAATAAATAAATGTTACAAGTGCAGGTTATTTTCCTTGAATAGTGATCCCAAGAACGTAGCAATTATCCACGAGGCTTAAGTATTCTTTCACCAGTGACTGCCTTTTGATCAGTTTTGAAGCTGTTTAGATACTTCAGTCAGGCTTCATGTAATACCACTTCCGTTCGTTTCAAAAACAATCGACCAAACTGTCATATTCCTAGCAACTTCCTGTTGCATGTTAATTTCTTCACAAATTCATAATCAGAGAAGTATCACCTTAAAGTCTACCCAAGACCTAGAGCTGCATAGCAGATTAGTCTTTTGCCTAATTTTCCTTCCAAATGCCCTCCACCATTATCATTACAGAACCAGGCAAACACAGCGGTCAGTATTAGAGACTCCAGAAGTAATCCATTACTCTTTATCAAAGCAGGACAGAACAGCTAAACCAAAGATTGCAGTGCCATCTGTCAGCTTTGACCCATGACATCATCAAGATAGTGGACACCCCTTTTTAAAGCACATGCAAACAGATGCAAGCCATTTTGGAATGAATTTTCACTCTGCAGCAGAATGTGCAATTATATGAATCTTAGTGGCAGGTTTAAACTGTGTGCTGGACGGGACTCAAACCAGGGACCTTTGCCTATTGTGGGCTAGTGCTTTACCAACTGAGCTACCCACCATCAATATCTGATCTCCTACCTTCCAAACTTCTCAGAAATTTTCCTGCATAGCTTGCGGGACTAGTGCTCCTGAAAGAAAAGGTATTGTAGGGACATGGCATAGGCACAGCCTGGGGGATTGATTCCAGAATTTTCACTCTGCAGTAGAATGTACACTGGTGTGAAACTTCCTGGTGGGAAAACTGTGCCTTGAGTCATACCCGGGTATCACAATTGCCCACAAAAGGCAAAAGTCCCAGGTTCCAGGCCTTGCCCAGTTTTAATCTATCAACAAGTTTCATGTCAGCACACACTCCTCTGCAGAGTGAAAATTCATTCAACCCCCAAGCTGAGCCTAGGCCATGTCTCCACAGTATCCTTTCTTCAGTGAGTGCCTTTCCTGCAAGTTACACAGGAGACCTCCTGTGAAGTTTGGAAGGCAGGAGACAATATACTAGTGGAAGTAAAGCTATGAGGATGGGTTGTGTTGTGAATTGTGCTCAGGTAGTACAGTTGCTAGAGCATTTGCCCATGAAAGGCAAAGGTCCCTGTTTTGAGTCCCAGCCCGGCATATAGTTCTAATCTCCTGCAAAGTTTCAGTCCAAGAAACAAATAATTGCAGAAATACATGAAAACTAAAGAGACAACTGCAGGGATTAGATGGTTTGGGGTGTAGAAGAAACTAATAATACAAACCTCCTAAAAATGAAGCCATACCAATACAAATACTATTGCAAAAATAAGGCAAATAAAATCCTCAGCAAAAAAAGAAAAAGAAGAAAGAAAAAACAACAACAACTTGTATCGGAAATTTTACTTGATCTATGTACTTCAAACAAAGTCCAGGAACCCCCACACATACCTACAAAACCTGGTTCTGCAAATGTCATGTGACCTGTTTATTGTAAGGGCCATCCTCTGGGGCTGGAAACCATCAGGATGCAGACTGAGGACAGTCGGAATTATTCCATTTATTACTGAAAATACAAGTTGTTGCTTCTGCTGTGTCAACTGGCAGCTATGCAATCCAGAGAAGAATCCAATGGCGGACTCATGGTAGCTGAGGACACTGCAGCAGCTCAGAGTGGAAATTGGTAACGCCCTGAGGATACTCAATTCCTCCCAGATCACTGCCTGCATTGTCCTCACAGGTGGATGACGATGCCAGATGCTGTGTAGTTATGCTGCATGCTGAACCTGGCCCACTTGTACTGTAGGCCTTTATACCTATGCGGCCGCTGTAGTTAAGGCCATCTTCTGCCCTAGACCAGAGTAATGTTCGTAGACCCCAGACTTGTGTTGTCATCAGTACTAGATGCTGGACTCTTATCAGCTGTGACTTCATATCACTGTTTGCCTCATAGGGCACCACTGGAAGGCCAGCACTAGAACATTCTCACAAACGATATGTTACCATACCATAACCAGAGAATTGAGTGTGAATGATTTGAACTTCACTGATTGTGTGCCAAAGGTAGTGGGGGTGGGGTATTTGTGTCATTGAGGAAAGGTTCTGCTCTATGACATCATCTGTAATGACCGAATCAATTCTGCTCTTCCCAAATCATCAGTCTTCATTTCTGCTACATATACTACACACAATTTGTTACAGGATCTTTACTGTTTGCTAGAAGTTGTTGCAGCCTACTTCTAGTCTGACCAAAATTACTGCTGGATTGACACTTCGGCAGGAACGTGTGGAGCCATGGAACAGACTTGCCACATCACACATGAAATACACATGCAATCTTACATTTCATTCAACTCACTCCAACAGGAAAACTATTCACTTCATGAATATGGAACTTGCATCAGTGTGTTCTGAAAAAATTGCACTATGTTTTGATTTTAGTTTCATCTGCAGCAACACATTACTGAGGTGATATTCGGACAATTTAGGGAAGTACATTTTATCTCGATGTTACCGAATTTTCGATGTTTGGGGAAACTTTTTTGTTGTTGAAGTAAGGAGAATGCATTATGCGAGTGAAATCTTAAGAATGCATCATATTTTCATATGTTCAAAAGCGGAACCCTGTTGGAGATCCCAAATGTGAGATAATTTGAGTTAAATAAGGCTCCGGGTCTCAGCTGATACACATCTACTGAGCAGCAAGTAAAGTGTTTATCTTTTCCTGTGTTTTCCATGTAGTGCATTTCATGCATGTTTCTCTATTTGAGAGGTTTAATCTCATGTTTTTATAGGTGTAAATTCATTCAGTGTGTAGCGCTGTAGTTGCTCACTGAACAGCATAGTACGTAACTCATTAACACATCAGCTTCCATTGGTGACAAATCAGGAAGGTAGCAAGTTGCATATCTAGGATTGTCTGCTTTTGTACTTCACTTCTTCAGTTAGTCTTGCTAGGATGGCTAGTATGTGTGCATGCTGTGTGCAAATGCAGGAGGAGCTGGCTGTGGTCCACGAACAGCTGAATGCACTTTTGGCTACGGTCAGTCACCATCAGGCTGCTGCCTCATGGTGTAGCAGTAGTGGAGAATTTGGCGCATTACATGAGGCACCTGAGGTGTCACTTCTTTTGCCCACAGGCTGTGCTTCCGAGGCACTTCCTAGTGCACAAGACACAGTGGATCCGCCCTCACAGCAGGGTGAGTGGCAGATGGTTGCTCACTGCGTAGGGCCAATGTGTAGACTGGCCACCTGGCCTCGCCCATTCACCCTGTGAGTGGGCAGGTGTGCACTCCTTCACTAAGGTCCAAGTGAGCACACAAGGGAGGGGGGATTTACTAGTTATTGGGAGCTCCAATGTTAGATGTGTTATGGAGCCTCTTAGGCAGATAGGATGTGTTATGGAACCTCTTAGACAGATAGCAATCAGGGCTGGAAAGAAACCCTATGTGTGCTTGGTATGTCTGCTATGGAGCATCATCTGAGATGTGAAGGCAGCCTTGCCTGTGGCTATCAAGCGTGCAGGGTGGAGTCATCTGCATGTTGTGGCTCATGTCAGCACCAGTGACGCTTGTCGCATGGATTATGAGGTGATCCTCAGTTCGCACAGGTGGCTGATGGAGGTAGTGAAGACTGCTGGCCTTGTGCATGGGGTGCAAGCAGAGATCGCAGTTTACAGCGTTGTTCCCAGAGTTGATCGGGGTCCTTTGGTTTGGAGCCGAGTAGAGGGTCGTAACCAAAGGCTTCATCAACTCTGTGACGGTGTTGGCTGCAGATTTCTAGATCTGCATTATCGTGTGGGGATTTGTAGGGCTCCCCTGGCCAAGTCAGGTGTGCACTACAGTGCACAAAGGAAGCGGGTACTCAGGTAGAAGAGTACTTGTGGGGTGACATGAGGGGTTTTTAGGCTAGGCAGTCGTATTAAGTTGCGCTGATGAACACTCGCCAGTTGGTATGCAGCAAGGGAAGTAAAACAGCACTCAGAATAAAGACACACTTTGACTTTCACAATTTATCAGTAAACTGTTGAAGTATTTGTAATAAAGTTCCCGAATTTACTGCCCTCCAGGTAAGTTCTTGATCTCAAATTATTCTTGGGACCGAGAGCTGGCTGGAACTCAAAGTGGAAAGCTCTGAGATACTTAGCGAGTCATGAAACATATATAGGAAAGACAGATTACATGCCATAGGTGGGAGTGTTCGTTGCAGTTCACAAAGATATTGTCTGTATTAAGGTCAAAGTTGAGTGTGACTGTGAAGTCATCTGGTCGCGTATAACAGGTGTAAGTGAAACCAAGTTAATTGTGGGGCCTACGGTCAATAGCGCATAAACACCCAGATCATGCAATACTGTTTGGAGGCGACTTTAACTTGCCAAGTGTGAACTGGGATGTCTATAGATTCATTGCATGGGGTTCAGACAGATGATCATATGAAATACTTTTGAACACGTTTTCTGAAAATTTTGTTGAGGAACTAGCTGGGCAGTCCACACACACTGGAAATATCTTAGACCTTGTAGCTACCAATAGGCTAGACCTTATTTACAATATCAGTATAGAAACATGTTGGGGCGATCATGATGTCATAATAGCAATTATGATTACAAAAGTTAACATATCAGTCAAGTAGTCTAGGAGTGTTTTTCTGCTAGATAGAGTAGATAAGCAGTTATTAACATTACCCTTAGACAGTAAATTGCTATCACTTAATTCCAATAAGATGGATGTAGAGGAATTATGGCCAAAGTTTAAGCAGATTGTAAATAGTGGTCTGGAGAGTTATATGCCTAGTAAGTGGATAAAGGATGGAAAAGATCCATCATGGTTTAATAACAAAATTAGGCAGTTGCTGAGGGAACAGAGACTGTTGCACTCACGGTTCAAAAGGGAATGCATAAATGATGACAAGCAGTGGTTAGAAGACATTCATGCGTCTGTGAGAAGGTCTATGGGTGAAGCATACAACAACTACCACCATCACACCTTAGCAAAAGATCTGGCAGAGAACCTGAGAAAATTGTGGTTGTGTGTAAAATCGCTAAGTGGGTCAAAGGCTTCTATTCAGTCTGTTGTTGACCAGTCTGGTGTGGCAGTTGAAGATAGCAAAACAAAAGCTGAAGTTTTAAATTTCACATTCAATAAATCATTCACACGGGAGAACTGTACGAACATACCATCATTTGACCATCAGACAACAACAATTAAATGATAAATGATAAGGTGCATTATCTGGTACAATTGTTGACTGGTTTCTAAGAGTTGGTATTAGTGAATCTTCAAACCACTGTGTAACTGTAATATGGTTCATTTTTTGTGATAATTTCCTGGTGTGTGTGTGTTTTTTTTAAATGTGGGGGACTGTTTGGGAGAAAACCCTGGAAAGTGCCTGCATGTAGTTTGCCATCCTTGCCAGAAGGTATTGCCATTGTTCCTCTAACTGTGTCATCTGTCCAACCCTGCTTGACAACGTGACCAGAACTGACCCACGTTTTGTCAAGCCACATCACTTCGTCGATATTTATACAACGAATACCCCTTAAAAGTTGGCATCGCCATTCAGCTATATATTCCCTCTCCATCGACAGTTTATGGCCACAGAAATGTCCATATTGAAGGCTAAGGTTATGTGAAAGTGTGGATGAGGATGTGCCACTGCCTTGAAAAAGTCCTGATTTTTTTAAAGTGTGACCAGTAACTTCCTGAGCATTGGATGTTCCTTCCTGTGATAGTAATCATAAACATGACAATGAATCATATCCCCAGCAAACAAATCAATATTGGTAATCTGCTTATCCATATGATGTTTTTTCCCAGGGGTGTTAAGTTTTGATGGTTCTTCAGCTTCCTTTTCTTTGTAGAACAATTCCTTCCCAATCTTCACAACAGTGTTTTTGTGTATATTGAAAGCTGCAGCAGTTCACTTTATCACTTTGGTAATGAAGAGCCACCATTAAGTTTTTCATTCTCAAAGTAGACACGTAATGGACAGATCATTACTCTTGACTGTCCTCTTATGGCAATCCTCTGGCCAAGAGAACAACGTCAAACTTTTACACTTACAACTTTCAATGAACTTCCCACTGACATCATTGAGTACCACACAATGGACAACAGTAACAACGAATAACAGTAACAATTCCTACAACCATAAAAACGAATACACAGAAAGCTACAGGGTGCAACAATCACACAGGACAGCAGGGTGGCTGCAAATGAAGCCCACTGCAAGCAGGAAGTGTTGTTTGGGATAAAGATTTGGCAACTTCGGGGATTTGCTGCAGCTACAGGTAGCATGCTGTTGGTAGAAAGTGGCCTGTGTCTGCCACATGGTTCTCTCCGCTTACCGCTTCCATCCTCGCTAAACTAATTTTGGAGAGACTATAGTTTATGGCCACAGAAATGTCCATATTGAAGGCTAAGGTTATGTGAAAGTGTGGATGAGGATGTGCCACTGCCTTGAAAAAGTCCTGATTTTTTTAAAGTGTGACCAGTAACTTCCTGAGCATTGGATGTTCCTTCCTGTGATAGTAATCATAAACATGACAATGAATCATATCCCCAGCAAACAAATCAATATTGGTAATCTGCTTATCCATATGATGTTTTTTCCCAGGGGTGTTAAGTTTTGATGGTTCTTCAGCTTCCTTTTCTTTGTAGAACAATTCCTTCCCAATCTTCACAACAGTGTTTTTGTGTATATTGAAAGCTGCAGCAGTTCACTTTATCACTTTGGTAATGAAGAGCCACCATTAAGTTTTTCATTCTCAAAGTAGACACGTAATGGACAGATCATTACTCTTGACTGTCCTCTTATGGCAATCCTCTGGCCAAGAGAACAACGTCAAACTTTTACACTTACAACTTTCAATGAACTTCCCACTGACATCGTTGAGTACCACACAATGGACAACAGTAACAACGAATAACAGTAACAATTCCTACAACCATAAAAACGAATACGCAGAAAGCTACAGGGTGCAACAATCACACAGGACAGCAGGGTGGCTGCAAATGAAGCCCACTGCAAGCAGGAAGTGTTGTTTGGGATAAAGATTTGGCAACTTCGGGGATTTGCTGCAGCTACAGGTGCATGCTGTTGGTAGAAAGTGGCCTGTGTCTGCCACATGGTTCTCTCCGCTTACCGCTTCCATCCTCGCTAAACTAATTTTGGACAGACTATAGTTTGTCTAAAGTAATGTTACAGGAGTAGTGAAGGCAGTTCAGTCTGCACTGTTCTAACTATTTTCTGCTGAATTTCTCCTCAGTTTCTTTTAAGAGTGTCGAGGTGACTGTCTTCCTGACCCGGAAACAGTCTTGAAATGTTTACACTTCCTGGCTGACAGCTGGCAACACTTCCACGTGATTAACAATGATTGTTCGAATTTCTTACTAATTGTGTCCCATAACATTCCCTTCCACTTTTTCTGTCTGTCTTGTTAACTATCTTACATATTTACATTCACTTTGAACCTTTTGTTCAATTGATCACAAAAAATCTAATCCTGCCTCAGCATTATTTTTAAGGCTTGCTTCTTTTTACCCTTTACTCTAAAATCTCTTACATATTAGTATGAATCAATACCAAAGAAATTTCAATAATGATTGTTCCCTTGCACGATTTACTCTCTTCGTGAGGCAAAAGTAGACTGCTCAAATAAAAGCTAGTATCACCATAAAACTGGTGGTTGATACACTGATTGTCAAGATATTTTTTCTATGCTTTCCTTGATATCTTCAAACATGCTGTGACGTTAGATCTAGTGAAATTTATCCTTTTTATGCAATGACTAATTCACTATTGTCCGTATTAAAAGGCGTTCTAAAGTAGCATTGAGGAAGGTTAGGTTTTGCATGTGTAACATGCTAAAAGGTTTCTCTGGCCAATACAACACTGGTTGAGTTCCTGTACTTATCATGGTACCTATAATTGAAGCAGGAAGGTGAAACTTTGTTCTGACTGTTTCACACTTGGTTCCATTTCCTAATAATGTACTTTGTTTTAACTCTAATTTTGTATTCCCCGTGAATGTTATTGTAGCAATTTAATGTTACTGTGTCTGGTGAAATCATAGAATATAACAAGTGATTGCCAGTCCTCTGAAAATGTGGCTGCAGCATTGATACTACTTTTTAGTCTTGTGCTTCCATGTTCCTTAGGAACAACTGAATCATTTGTCTGTTTGAACTACCTGTGCTAGACAAATGGTGACTAATTCTGTGACACAATTGCTAAGATCTCCTTTTGACATAACAGCATGTGTATCTCTTTGCCCTCCCCCAAGTAACTCTTGATTAGTTTGCACTTGTACCGACTTACCAATAATTTTCCATTTGACAGAATCTGGATGAAATGTGAAACACTGGTAAGAGAATTTAAACTTGCAACTAGAAACTGTACATTAATATATGCCCTAGCTTGATCTGAATAAACTTATTGTAGAAATTTGAAAGAAAAGTGCTATATCACTTTTCATTATGGTACAATGTGCCGTATCCCTGTTGGAAATTCTGTTTTTGCTTGCTGCAATCATACTAGAAACTGCTGTGGTGTCAACAATTTGTACTTCACCGTCCATGTGTGGAATGATGTATCACTTCTTGTGCCCTTTCAGTTTCTATTCTCGCATCTCCCAAGCTGTTCACTAGTTCACGCTGCACTCTGGCTGTTATTGGCTTTTCACCTACTGTCCTTAGCTGATTCTGTATCGCACTTAAGTCTTTACTCAATGTTCCCATTGTTATTTTTGTTTACTGTTGTTAATCTCTTGTTATTTTGTGCATTGTTCTCATTATGAGTAAAAATTTCTCGGTGTACATGCCGCGTCAAATCAGGATAAATCTCCGAGCTTTCGACCACTACCTCCATGGTCGTCGTCAGGGCTAAAACTGACTGTCGTGAACTAGCGAGGTTCCCACTTTTATATGCAAAGGACGGCTTGTTATTGGCTGGAATACGTCAGCGATATGGCGCGTAGCGAAGTGGTGCCCTCTACTTCCATAGATGTAGTTGCTATCCTGCGTTGCTTGCAGCGCCATCCCTTAAATCAGGAGGTAAAGCGCGAGAAGTTTTTCTCAGCGATTTTTCTTTATCCAGTGCACTCTTCCAAGTGTTGCTAAGTGCATAGCCGTTGTCTCTATTAAAGTTATTATCGCTAAGCCTAATTTCGACTGCTTCCCGGATCACAGAGTCCCAGTAATTCGATGTGTGGGCTACTACTCTGGTTTCTTCAAATAAAATCTTATGCTTGTTAAGCAGGCTATGTTCAGCCACCGCTGATTTTTCCAAATACCTGTATTTCAGGTGACGTTGGTGCTCGATGCAACGAACGGCAACAGTTCTTACAGACTGGCCCACGTAATTCTTGCCACATTCGCAAGGAATAGTATAAATTCACGGCACTCTTAAGCCGAGACTATCTTTGACTGGTCTCAACATTTCCTTAATTTTCCTAGGTGGTCGGAAAACTGGTTTTATTCCTTGCCTCTTCAGGACTCTGGCTATCTTGCTCGTTGTAGCACCGCAAAAAGGAAGCCGCGCTAAGTGTTGGTCCTCTTCTTGTATGTGGCCGGCATCGTGTCTTACTTTCTTGGACAATACTGATTTAATTTCACCGGCAGAATAACCATTCCTCTTGAAAACAGTCGTCAAATGGTTGATCTCGGGACCGAGGTGGTCCTTGTCGGAAATAGTCCTGGCTCTGTGTACTAAAGTATTCAGCATAGCTCTCTTCTGAGACGGATGATGGAAGCTATGGCTATGCAGATATAAGTCTGTATGGGTTGGCTTCCTGTACACAGAATGGCCCAGTCGTCCATCCGGCTTTCGCTCTACCAACACATCTAAAAAAGGTAACTTCCCTTCCTTCTCTACCTCCAATGTAAATTTTATGTTTGGATGTACACCATTGAGGTGTTCGACAAACTGCTGCAGCGTGTCGCTGCCGTGTGGCCAGATTAAAAAAGTATCGTCGACGTATCTGTAGAAGCATGATGGGCGGAGGTGTGCACTGCTCAGGGCTCGTTCTTCAAAGTCCTCCATGAAAAAATTCGCTATTGCTGGTGACAGTGGCGAACCCATGGCTGTTCCATCCGTCATTTCATAATAATTTCCACTGTATAAAAAATCTGTGATCAGTATTGTCCAAGAAAGTAAGACACGATGCCGGCCACATACAAGAAGAGGACCAACACTTAGCGCGGCTTCCTTTTTGCGGTGCTACAACGAGCAAGATAGCCAGGGTCCTGAAGAGGCAAGGAATAAAACCAGTTTTCCGACCACCTAGGAAAATTAAGGAAATGTTGAGACCAGTCAAAGATAGTCTCAGCTTAAGAGTGCCGGGAATTTATACTATTCCTTGCGAATGTGGCAAGAATTACGTGGGCCAGTCTGTAAGAATCGTTGCCGTTCGCTGCATCGAGCACCAACGTCACCTGAAATACAGGTATTTGGAAAAATCAGCAGTGGCTGAACATAGCCTGCTTAACAAGCATAAGATTTTATTTGAAGAAACCAGAGTAGTAGCCCACACATCGAATTACTGGGACTCTGTGATCCGGGAAGCAGTCGAAATTAGGCTTAGCGATAATAACTTTAATAGAGACAATGGCTATGCACTTAGCAACACTTGGAAGAGTGCACTGGATAAAGAAAAATCGCTGAGAAAAACTTCTCGCACTTTACCTCCTGATTTAAGGGATGGCGCTGCAAGCAACGCGGGATAGCAACTACATCTATGGAAGTAGAGGGCACCACTTCGCTACGCGCCATATCGCTGACGTATTCCAGCCAATAAGAAGCCGTCCTTTGCATATAAAAGTGGGAACCTCGCTAGTTCACGACAGTCAGTTTTAGCCCTGACGACGACCATGGAGGTAGTGGTCGAAAGCTCGGAGATTTATCCTGATTTGACTCGGCATGTACACCGAGAAATTTTTACTCAGGAAATATGTCGCGAAAGACTTCGTAGCCATATTAGTTTCCTCTACGGGGAGGACATAGCGCGCAGCGTTCGTCACCTGGAGAAGCTGCGCCTGAAACAGTCTCAGTTGCTGAGCAATCTGGCTTTTTTACAACGCTGTCGTGACAAGGAGGTAGTATTGAAGTTTGCAGTCGTCAAACACCACATCAGAAGCGCTGCAGTAAACAGAATTTTACGAAAGACCAGCCATGCTATTGTGAAGGAGAGGATACGTCATACCAGGTATGAACTAGACATGAACGCTCGCCTGTTATTTAGTTGCCATTTATTTCTGGCCGAAGTCCTCTCACCATTGGACTGGGAATGGGTGGATATGACTTTGGCGGCACACCAACGAGCCAATTTAAGCAGGACTTCGGCGAAACAGGCCGATAAATTTGAGCGGCTTAACCGTGATCAAGGAACTACTGGGTCCAACGGCATTCACCGCACTGTTATCAACTTCTCTGACAAGGAACTTGATGAAGCTACCATCTCGGCTCTCAGTAAAGGATTGAACTTTGCCCCAGCTCCACGTAAGTTACCGGTGGTTGAGATCATTAGTGGAGTGGAACAAGCAGTTCGTCATCTTCCTCAAGAAGCAGCGGATGACGTAAGGCTTGCTACTAGCCGGATTTTAGCGACATCCAAGCCGCCTAAGTCAAACATCAGCAGAGAGGAGAGACAAGGAGTGAAATTGTTGCAGAAGGATGAAGATCTAGTTGTTTTACCTGCGGACAAGGGGAACGCCACGGTAATCCTCAATGCTACAGATTACCATAAGAAAGTTGGATTATTACTGGAGGACAGCACATACCGGGTTCTCAGACGGGATCCCACATCGACGCTCAGCAGGAAGACAAGGGAGCTACTAAAAAACTCTGGCCTCTCCGACGAACTGGTGAAGAACTTACGGCCGAGAGCACCTAGGCCACCAAGACTGTACGGTTTGCCAAAGGTTCATAAGGAGAACGTCCCGTTGAGACCGATTGTTAGCGCTATTGGCTCTCCTACGTACAAGCTTGCAAAGCACTTAACTAAACTGTTGGTGCCTATAGTTGGTCACTGCCCACATCATATTAAAAATTCAAAAATGTTTGTTGATATCATAAAACAGATGAAGATAGGCCCAAGTGATATCATGGTCAGCCTCGACGTGGTTTCTCTGTTCACCAAAGTACCTGTGGATGACACATTACAATTGTTGTCTGCTCATTTCTCCTCAGAAATTTTGAAGTTGTTCCGGCATACCTTGACGACCACTTATTTTTTATACAGTGGAAATTATTATGAAATGACGGATGGAACAGCCATGGGTTCGCCACTGTCACCAGCAATAGCGAATTTTTTCATGGAGGACTTTGAAGAACGAGCCCTGAGCAGTGCACACCTCCGCCCATCATGCTTCTACAGATACGTCGACGATACTTTTTTAATCTGGCCACACGGCAGCGACACGCTGCAGCAGTTTGTCGAACACCTGAATGGTGTACATCCAAACATAAAATTTACATTGGAGGTAGAGAAGGAAGGGAAGTTACCTTTTTTAGATGTGTTGGTAGAGCGAAAGCCGGATGGACGACTGGGCCATTCTGTGTACAGGAAGCCAACCCATACAGACTTATATCTGCATAGCCATAGCTTCCATCATCCGTCTCAGAAGAGAGCTATGCTGAATACTTTAGTACACAGAGCCAGCACTATTTCCGACAAGGACCACCTCGGTCCCGAGATCAACCATTTGACGACTGTTTTCAAGAGGAATGGTTATTCTGCCGGTGAAATTAAATCAGTATTGTCCAAGAAAGTAAGACACGATGCCGGCCACATACAAGAAGAGGACCAACACTTAGCGCGGCTTCCTTTTTGCGGTGCTACAACGAGCAAGATAGCCAGAGTCCTGAAGAGGCAAGGAATAAAACCAGTTTTCCGACCACCTAGGAAAATTAAGGAAATTTTGAGACCAGTCAAAGATAGTCTCGGCTTAAGAGTGCCGGGAATTTATACTATTCCTTGCGAATGTGTCAAGAATTACGTGGGCCAGTCTGTAAGAACCGTTGCCGTTCGCTGCATCGAGCACCAACGTCACCTGAAATACAGGTATTTGGAAAAATCAGCGGTGGCTGAACATAGCCTGCTTAACAAGCATAAGATTTTATTTGAAGAAACCAGAGTAGTAGCCCACACATCGAATTACTGGGACTCTGTGATCCGGGAAGCAGTCGAAATTAGGCTTAGCGATAATAACTTTAATAGAGACAACGGCTATGCACTTAGCAACACTTGGAAGAGTGCACTGGATAAAGAAAAATCGCTGAGAAAAACTTCTCGCACTTTACCTCCTGATTTAAGGGATGGCGCTGCAAGCAACGCGGGATAGCAACTACATCTATGGAAGTAGAGGGCACCACTTCGCTACGCGCCATATCGCTGACGTATTCCAGCCAATAAGAAGCCGTCCTTTGCATATAAAAGTGGGAACCTCGCTAGTTCACGACAGTCAGTTTTAGCCCTGACGACGACCATGGAGGTAGTGGTCGAAAGCTCGGAGATTTATCCTGATTTGACGCGGCATGTACACCGAGAAATTTTTACTCAGGAAATACGTCGCGAAAGACTTCGTAGCCATATTAGTTTCCTCTACGGGGAGGACATAGCGCGCAGCGTTCGTCACCTGGAGAAGCTGCGCCTGAAACAGTCTCAGTTGCTGAGCAATCTGGCTTTTTTACAACGCTGTCGTGACAAGGAGGTAGTACCGAAGTTTGCAGTCGTCAAACACCACATCAGAAGCGCTGCAGTAAACAGAATTTTACGAAAGACCAGCCATGCTATTGTGAAGGAGAGGATACGTCATACCAGGTATGAACTAGACATGAACGCTCGCCTGTTATTTAGTTGCCATTTATTTCTGGCCGAAGTCCTCTCACCATTGGACTGGGAATGGGTGGATATGACTTTGGCTCTGTGATCCGGAAAGCAGTCGAAATTAGGCTTAGCGATAATAACTTTAATAGAGACAACGGCTATGCACTTAGCAACACTTGGAAGAGTGCACTGGATAAAGAAAAATCGCTGAGAAAAACTTCTCGCACTTTACCTCCTGATTTAAGTGATGGCGCTGCAAGCAACGCGGGATAGCAACTACATCTATGGAAGTAGAGGGCACCACTTCGCTACGCGCCATATCGCTGACGTATTCCAGCCAATAAGAAGCCGTCCTTTGCATATAAAAGTGGGAACCTCGCTAGTTCACGACAGTCAGTTTTAGCCCTGACGACGACCATGGAGGTAGTGGTCGAAAGCTCGGAGATTTATCCTGATTTGACGCGGCATGTACACCGAGAAATTTTTACTCAGGAAATACGTCGCGAAAGACTTCGTAGCCATATTGTTCTCATTATGTTTAACACCCCCAGTTCTATATTTGTATTTTGTGTCATATGCCAGCTAACTGTTGTTTCTGTGTTTCTTGCTATTTCTTATACTATCCCTATTGTACTACTTAAATCTGTGATGTCATCATTATCTGCTGTCTCGAATATCAGTTTTAAAAATTTCCCACCAGCATCTACCCAACCTCTTTTCTTTCATTCTAGCATATCTGGGATTATCTCTGTCATCTGCTGTAACTGAGCCCGAAGTTTCTGTAGATATATTAGCATTTCCCCTCTTTCCACTTCCGTAGATATATTTATGAACATATTCTGTAAATGATGAATTTATTTCTTACCTTTCAGAGTGAATTTTAATGAACCATTTGTGGTTCATGAGAAGTACATCTGGTTGTCATCAGAACAAGATCCCATTTTCCAACAGCTGGATTTTAATTACCTCTCCGACACCACCTAGCGGAAAGGAATTACCTTGAATCCTCCCCCTCCTCAGGAAAAAAGCATATCTACAAAAAATTAGTATAGCAAACTAAAAACATATTGATCTAGGTAACGCAACACAATACACAATTGTTCTGTCAAGTATACCTAGACCTAAGCTCTTAAGGTATAATCTGTGTTACTCTTTTGTTCCAATAATATTAATGTAGGTAACCCAACACAAAATTAAAGACAACATACAAGCTCTGTGGTACTCTCATTCCAAGTGGTAATTTCTTTTTCTGTGGTAATGGTGCAGGTATTTGCAGTAACACGTTAACTGTACTCTTAGAAGGTTTAGCTGGACTAACATTTACAACTGAAGTTTTCATTGGTTATTGCATGACATTTGCCAGTGAAGTCATCTCCACTACCTGGTATGGTCCTTGAAACTTTGTCAAGAATTTCTTGGTTTTACCCTTTGGGATGTATGGATTTGCTAGTGGAACTCATTGTTCTACTCTCTACTGAGGTAATCTATTTGTACCCTGCCCAATCCACTCTTGACACTCCAATGCCTTTGTGTTTGCACATTTCACTCATTGACAAACTCCTTTTTAATGTTGTTGTTGTTGTTGTTGTTGTTGTTATGGTCTTCAGTCCTGAGACTGGTTTGATGCAGCTCTCCATGCTACTCTATCCTGTGCAAGCTTCTTCATCTCCCAGTACCTACTGCAACCTACATCCTTCTGAATCTGCTTGGTGTATTCATCTCTTGGTCTCCCTCTACGATTTTTACCCTCCACACTGCCCTCCAGTACCAAATTGCTGATCCCTTGATGCCTCAGAACATGTCCTACCAACTGAGCCCTTCTTCTAGTCAAGTTGTGCCACAAACTTCTCTTCTCCACAATCCTATTCAATACTTCCTCATTAGTTATGTGATCAACCCATCTAATCTTCAGCGTTCTTCTGTAGCACCACATTTCGAAAGCTTCTATTTTCTTCTTGTCCAAACTATTTATCGTCCATGTTTCACTTCCATACATGGCTACAATCCATACAAATACTTTCAGAAACGACTTCCTGACACTTAAATCTATACCTGATGTTAACTAATTCCTCTTCTTCAGAAACGCTTTCCTTGCCATTGCCAGTCTACATTTTATATCCTCTCTACTTTGACCATCATCAGTTATTTTGCTCACCAAATAGCAAAACTCCTTTACTACTTTAAGTGTCTCATTTCCTAATCTAATTCCCTCAGCATCACCCGACTTAATTTGACTACATTCCAAGATCCTCATTTTGCTTTTGTTGATGTTCATCTTACATCCTCCTTTCAAGACACTGTCCACTCCGTTCAACTGCTCTTCCAAGTCCTTTGCTGTCTCTGACAGAATTACAATGTCATCGGCGAACCTCAAAGTTTTTATTTCCTCTCCATGGATTTTAATACCTACTCCGAATTTCTCCTTTGTTTCCTTTACTGCTTCCTCAATATACAGATTGAATAACATCGGGGAAAGGCTACAACCCTGTCTCACTCCCTTCCCAACCGCTGCTTCCCTCTCATGCCCCTCGACTTTTATAACTGCCATCTGGTTTCTGTACAAATTGTAAATAGCCTTTCGCTCCCTGTATTTTACCCCTGCCACCTTTAGAATTTGAAAGAGAGTATTCCAGTCAACATTGTCAAAAGCTTTCTCTAAGTCTACAAATGCTAGAAACGTAAGTTTGCCTTTCCTTAATCTTTCTTCTAAGATAAGGCGTAAGGTCAGTATTGCCTCACATGTTCCAACATTTCTACGGAATCCAAACTGATCTTCTACCAGTTTTCCATTCGTCTGTAAAGAATTCGTGTTAGTATTTTCCAGCTGTGACTTATTAGACTGATAGTTTGGTAATTTTCACATCTGCCAATACCTGCTTTCTTTGGGATTGGAATTATTATATTCTTTTTGAAGTCTGAGGGTATTTCGCCTGTCTCATACATCTTGCTCACCAGATGGTAGTTTTGTCATGACTGGCTCTCCCAAGGCCGTCAGTAGTTCTAATGGAATGTTGTCTACTCCCGGGGCCTTGTTTCGACTCAGGTCTTTCAGTGCTCTGTCCAACTCTTCACGCAGTATTGTATTTCCCATTTCATCTTCATCTACATCCTCTTCCATTTCCATAATATTGTCCTCAAGTACACCACCCTTGTATAGACCCTCTATATACTCCTTCCACCTTTCTGCTTTCCCTTCTTTGCTTATGACTGGGTTTCCATCTGAGCTCTTGATATTCATACAAGTGGTTCTCTTTTCTCCAAAGGTCTCTTTAATTTTCCTGTAGGCAGTATCTATCTTACCCCTAGTGAGATAAGCCTCTACATCCTTACATTTGTCCTCTAGCCATCCCTGCTTAGCAGTTTTGCACTTCCTGTCAATCTCATTTTTTAGGCGTTTCTATTCCTTTTTGCCCGCTTGATTTACTGCATTTTTGTATTTTCTCCTTTCATCAATTAAATTCAATACTTCTTCTGTTACCCAAGGATTTCTACCAGCCCTCGTCTTTTTACTTACTTGATCGTCTGCTGCCTTCACTACTTCATCCCTCAAAGCTACCCATTCTTCTTCTACTGTATTTCTTTCCTCCATTCCTGTCAATTGTTCTCTTATGCTCTCCCTTAAACTCTGTACAACCTCTGGTTCTTTCAGTTTATCAAGGTCCCATCTTCTTAAATTCCCACCTTTTTGCAGTTTCTTCAGTTTTGATCTACAGTTCATAACCAATAGATTGTGGTCAGAGTCCACATCTGCCCCTGGAAATGTCTTACAATTTAAAACCTGGTTCCTAAATCTCTATCTTACCATTATATAATCTATCTGAAACCTTCTAGTATATCCAGGGTTCTTCCATGTATACAACCTTCTTTCATGATTCTTGAACCAAGTGTTAGCTATGATTAATTTATGCTCTGTGCAAAATTCTACTAGATGGCTTCCTGTTTCATTTCTTACCCCCAACCCATATTCACCTACTATGTTTCCTTCTCTCCCTTTTCCTACTCTCGAATTCCAGTCACCCCTGACTATTAAATTTTCGTCTCCCTTCACTACCTGAATAATTTCTTTTATCTTGTCATACATTTCATCAATTTCTTCATCATCTGCAGAGCTAGTTGGCATATAAACTTGTACTACTGTAGTATGCGTGTTTTGGCAAATTGCTTCATATGTTCGCTCTGTATTCCTATCTTTGGATGCAGTTAATCAACAGATGTTTACATCTGTCACACATACATTACACTTTGTATGGTGAAAGCCCTTCCCTATGTAGATTTTTGAGTTGTACATACTCACTGCTTAGCCTAAATAGGCATTCCAGTCTAAAAGTTGACTATTCACATAGTGACTTAACATCTTCACTGTGGTACATTGGACTCATTCTATACAACCATTAGCTTGTGATTGGAACAGACTAGCCCGCAATTATTGGACTCTCAATTGATGATGTAGTTGTTTCATCAGAACAGGCCTAAAATTAGTTTGTGGATCTGTGACTGTAGTTTCTGGTACACCAAACTAATCAGTTGTTAGCCATGGTTTGAGATATAGTGCTCACTTTCTGATCTGGTTTTGCTGTCATTACAAGGTATCTTGAAAAATGGTTAATCATTGTCAGTACATTCTTAGTAGCCAATAAACTCCTATTAAATGGTCCTAACACGTCGATTCCTATTATTTGAAAAGGTTTTTCCAAATCTCGTAATCTCTGAAGTTGTATCTTTTGGTGACTCAAATTTGTTCATTGTGCACATGAACTGCAACTTTTTACATTTTGTTCCTCATCTTTACATCATGTTTTCCACCAAAATGTGTGTGTGATCATCTGTCATTACTCCTACATCCATCACCTGATTGTACGTGATTATGTGCTTGTCATAACACATTGGTTTATAGTGCTGCAGGAGTAACAATGTATGTTCTGCTTTAGTTGACTTACAGAGTACAACTTCTTGCGTAAGATATGTGGTTGTTTGCTGTAAACTTGGAATTCTGTATCCACTGCTTGCGCCTTTTTCAAATCTACCAAATTCAATCCTGATACTTGCAACACTGCAATTTTCCTACTGAGCGTATCCGCATTTGTGTGCTTGAACCAGGCGTATGAACTACATCACACTGAAACTCACTGAAGTTTAGCCCGTCTTATTAAATGACGTAAAGGTTCTTTTAGTCTCCATAACCACTTCAAGGTTGTATGATCTGTAACTACTTCAAATTTACAGCTATATAGACAGCAACAGAAATACAATGTTAACATCTGGTTTTCTGTAGTAGAATAATTGCACTAAGCCATATTCAGCTGGTGAGACACATAAGCTACTGTATGCTCTTCTCCATCTACAGATTGACTTAAAATGATGCCCAAAGCTGTATTGCTTGCATCACATAATAATATAAATCCTTTAGTAAATCAGGAAAAATTAATATAGGATCTGAAGTCAGTATATCATTCAAATTTTAAAACACTGCCTGACATTCTGGTGTCCACTGAAACACATCCCCTTTTTTCAATAATCTAGTCACTGGTTGTGCAATTTCCACAAAGCCTTTTATAAATGTTCAGTAATAATATGCGATATTCAAGAACTGATTGCAATTGCTGAACTGTTAATGGATCTGAAAAATCATGCACAACTAAAGTGAGACAAAGATCTGTCCTCACTCCATCTTCGCTAATAATATGCTCCAGGTAAGTAACTTGTGGGTGGGCAAAATTTATCAGAGCTTAACATGAGACGAGCTGCTGTTTGAATTGTATCAAATGCTTCACTTAATGCTTTGCATTTTCATCGAGATCTTTTTTTTTTTTTGGGGGGGGGGGGGGGGGGGGGGGGGAGAAAAAGAAAGGTCATCATCCAAATAGACTATCCATTTTTATGTTTGCAGTTAATCAGATAGTTCACTTAGGCACTCTGCATGTTCATCTAGATCTTTTGAAAAAAAGAAGGAAAGAGGGGGGAAAAAAAAGTGTTGTCAACCAAGTAGACGATGCGTGTTTTTGGTTTTAAACCTCGAAGAACTCCATCTAACAAGTGGTGAAACGTTGCAGGTGGCTTTTTTAACGCAAAAGAATTCTGTGGGTAGTGACCATATGGTTTTGTAGAAGCTGTGTTTCAGGCTATTTTCTGGACGCACTTCAATTGTTGATACCAAGTCCTTAATTCTATCATAGAAAAGACTTTACATTTCCCAGATTATCCAAAGTTTCAGCGATATTTGGAATTGGATCTGCATTTACTGTATGTTCATTTAAAAACCTATAATCACAACAGAATGTATGTTTTCTTCTTCCGTCAGGTGAATTTTTCGGCATGGTTTCTGTGCTTGCTGACCAAGGACTATCATTGTGTTCTATTATTCCTTCTTTAAGCTGTTGATCTACAAAATGTTCAGTTAATGGCTGGAGATGTTTTGTAGCCTATACTACTAACAGTGCACTGTTACAGGGCTACCTGTTGGAATGCAGTGCAGCATTATGGTTGTGGCTGGTAAAGGACCTGCATTAATCACATCTCTGTACCAAAGTAACAGTGACTCCATGACTGATAGATCATTACCCTTTAAATGTCTAACCTCATTATGTAACACTGATGTCCTGACAGTTTGCTCAACACTGTAATCTATTTCTGATCCATCAAAATCATCTTTTTCGATTACTTTTAGTGTAGCTACTATCAATCCCTCCAGGAGACTTAACTTTATTCATTACAAAATTATCCATGCTAATTGGCACCACAACCTGGCCATTTATTTCCCTAGCATGTGCTATGCCTGACATTGGTTCTATTAAACATAAAGCTTGTTGTGGGACAGTGATATCTATCATAACACAAATAAACTTTCCTGTGCCTGCTGGTAGTATGTCATGTGAAACAACTTTTAATGTACTTGTACACAGTTTAGTTGGTACTATGTTAGCAATGGGTGTACCTCGTGACACAGAAACATTTGCAACTGTTGCACTCAATTCAAACTTCTGTTTAGATGAAAAGTTGCCTCAACACTGAATACACATGATCAAGAAAGTCATCTTCCCTCTGCAACACTTCACCTAAAAAGTTATAACGAATGCCATAGTCACGTGGCTTTAAAGCATGTACTAACTGTAACCAGCATGGACACATGTGTAGTATAATTTTCTTAAAACCTTCCTCAACATCATCTCTGGCTTCTTAAGTTCAATACTTGATTTCTGAATAGATTTCTTAGGATTACGAAGGTATGATGCTCTGACACAATCCACATCCCCTTCAGAAACTTTCAGTCATCTTGTGCTTTCCCCTTTACACACACATCCAATCATTTGAAATTGACTATACCATCAGTGGATTTTTTTGCCACATGGGGTAGCCAATTAAACTTTAAAAGAAACACTTGTTGAACTGGAATTCAAATCCACTTGTAGCAAACTGCAGAACACAAAACGCTTTATGCTCATGAGCCGCCATTGTGCGTGAGTAGTGCTGCAAGTGGGGGAACAAAAAATCAGTACTCTCACATGTGCTTATCTAAAACTTCGAGGTACTCTTTAATTGTTCCCTTGAACGAATACACTACAGCGCATACAGTTGATACTATTAAAATTTATAACTAGGACATTCTTTTATGGACACCCTGTACTACAAGTGGCATCCATTTAAACCTGCTTACTGTATTCAAGCCTTGGGCTCCCTTTACAATTTTTACCCCCCGTATGTCCTTCCGTTGCCAAATTGATGACTCTGTGATGCTTTGGGTTGTGTCCTATCAATCAAACTCTTCTTTTAGTCAAGTTGTGTTACAAATTTATCTTTTTTCCAATTCCTTTTAGTGTCACTTCATTTACTATTCAATCTCAATCTACGCATCAAATCTGTAACATTCTTCTATAGCATCCCTCCCCCCCCCCCCCCCCCCCCCCCCCCCCCCCCCCCCCCCCCCCCCCCCCACTGCGGGTCCAGGGGTTAGAATAGGATCAAGGTATTCCTGCCTGTCGTAAGAGGTGACTAACAGAGTCTCACACTTTTTGGCCCTGTAAATTCAGGTCCCATTTCATGGTTTGACCTGCCACTTTCCAAATTCTCAGAAGTGCAGGCCATATGGGGAACGATGTCTTCCTTAGTGCCCTTAGATTTGATATCCTGAACCTCTTGTCATCATGGCTTTGCACCTCCACCTACAATTCAACTATTTGGGCGAGGACACTTCCCAGGGCATGTCATCTACTTCCATTGTCTCCTGTCCTCTTTCACCCCCATGACAATATTGGATTTCTCTGTGCCCAATATCCAGCACGGTAGCCAGTCCATTGTGGTGGGGCCGTCATGTACCTATTTGGTGGTAGCCCCCTGACAACACAGGGATCGCACTGCTGATGCCTGAGCTGTAAACTCCCCATGTATGCCAAGGAGTAAATGCCTGTCTTCCCTGGGCATCAGGACTCCCGGCAATTGCCATTGTGCCAGGTGGCCTTTGCTGTGGCTGGGTGGAGCCTGTGGGGAAGAACCACTGATCAGAGTGGGTGGCATCAGGGCGGATGACCCACAATGAAGCAGACTAAGTCATCTCTTGTTGGTGACCAAACGGCACCAGCAGTCTCTATGAAGGGCAAGATCGAGTGCAGTGCTGACAGGTATGACCCAAAATCATTTCCCTCCCTCGCCACACCACAAGAGGAATGTAGGGCTACAGAAAGAAGAGAGCCCTATTCACCTCAGTATTTAGTCTGTAGTAGAATAGACGGGGACTCCTTTCTACCTACGAAGCCTCAATTTTTGGTTGAACATCTTGAGAATAAGTTTGGGGAAGTGACAGCACTGTCCAAGATGAGAGGCGGTGCAGTCTTGATTTAGACAGCATACCCAGCCCAATCCCGGGCGTTTCGCACCAATATAGAATGGCAGGTTGTTCATTTCATACAGCGTGTTTACTGGGGATCCAAAGACTGCAGGGTTGCTACCAGTGCCTTCATCTTGGCCTTTGGGTGATTCATTGCATGAAAAGGTCGTCATGGTTTACCACTGTGACATTAAACCATATGTCCCTCCCCCTATGTGGCACTTTGAGTGCTGGAAATTCGGGCACGTCTTCCTGCTGCACTTCCAGTGCCACATGTCGAGACTGCAGATGTCCACTGCATTCAGATACTCCATGTGCGCCTCCTCCCACTTGTATCAACCATGGAGAGCAGCACTCCCCCTGCTCGCCAGACTGCACAGCATTCCACGAGGAGTGGAAAATCATGGCGTACAAGACCCTGGACCGGTTGATTTACCAAGAGGCTAAATGTAAATATGAATGATTACACACCATTGGGTTGATGTCCACATATGCTGCAGCTACATTATCATCGCCATCACAAGTACACTTGTGCCACACTCTGTGCCACGAACAGTGGTCCCTCCAGGTCGCCAGAATACGTATGCCCCTTGGCGGTAGGGAGCAAATCTCCTTCTGTTGCTTCCAAAGTACCTAGCTCTGGAGCAAGATCCCCCCCAAATGCAGGGGACATCGGTCCCCTCTCCCCAGCTGGAGAAGCAACAGTCTCCTTCGGCTCCTCTCATGCGGAAGGGGTCCCTTGGGACCGTCTCTCCCAAGGTCTCCATTAATGCCACAGAGGACACTCAGTAGTGGCTATAGGAGCCAAAAGCTGCAGGACATGGTCTTCCTCCATGCCTGAAGCTGCTTTGGAGAAGTCCTCCCAGCAAGCCCCTAAAGAGAAGTGAGTTGGCAAGCAAACAAAGAAGAAGTCTGCTAAGCAAAAGGACCCTCCAGTGGCCCAAACACCACCACTCCCTACCAGTTCTGCATCTGAGGATGTGGGGATTGTAGTGTCCCCTGAGGGCCTGGATCTCACTGCTGCCTCATCCACAATAGGAATGGATACACATAATCAATGGCAGCAAGTGACCCTGAGGCATAACCTGCCTCCCTGTGCACTTCATGCCTTACCAGCCTCACAATAACATCATCCTCCAGTGGAATTGCTGCGGTTTTTTCCACCACCTGGCTGAGCTACAGTAACTGTTAAGCTTTACACCTGCTTTCTGCATTGCCCTCCAGGAAACCTGGTAGCCGGCAATGCAGACCCCTGCCCTCTGCCGCTATAGGGGATATTAAAAGAACTGTAGCGACTATAATAAAGTGTCAGGTGGAATTTGTGTCTATGTCCTGTACTCCGTATGCAGTGAACCTGCACCCCTTCAAACCCCTCTTCAAGCTGTGGCTGTCAGGATAAGGACAACACAGGAAATAACTGTCTGCAACGTATATCTTCTCCCAGATGGTGCAGTATCCCTGAACACATTGGCTGCACTGATTCATCAACTCCCTAAACCTTTCCTACTTTTTGGAGATTTTAACGCCTATAACCCCTTGTGGGGTGGCACCCTGCTTACTGGCCGAGGTAGAGATGTTGAAACTTTGCTATCTCAACTCAACCTCTGCCTCTTAAATACTGGGGCCCCACACATTACAGTGTGGCTCATGGCACTTACTCGGCCATCGATTTATCGCTCTGCAGCCCAGGACTTCTCCCATCTGTCCAAGGCAGACTGAGAAGCTTTCACCTCTGCTGCCACCATTGAATCTCCCTCACATGGTACCATCGATGTGGTGGTTGAGTGGGTCACCAGAACAATAGTTTCTGCAACGGAAAACACGATCCCTTCTTCTTTAGAGTGCCCCCAGCAAAAGTCAGTACCTTGGTGGTCGTCAGAAATTGCTGAGGAAATTAAAGAGCGTCAGCAAGCTCTACAGCGGCACTCTTCCCTAGAGCACCTAATAACTTTTAAACTGCTCCATGCCCGTGTTTGCCAGCTTATAAAAAGACTGAAACAGGAATGTTGGGAGAGGTACTTCTCAACCATTGGGTGTTATACGTCACCTTCCCAAGTCTGGATGAAGATCAGGCTTGTTTGTGGGTACCAGACCCCGACGGGTGTCACTGGCATTAATATCAGTGGTGTGTTAACTACTGACACAAACGCAATTATCAAGCACTTTGCTGAGCACTATGCTCGAGCCTCGGTGTCGGGGAATTATCCCCCAGCCGTTCGCACCCTCAAACAGCGGATGGAAAAGAAAGCCCTCTCATTCACTGAACATCACAGTAAACCCTATAATGCTCCATTTACAGCACGGGAGCTCCTCAGTGCCTTGCACATTGCCCCGACACAGCTCCTGGGCCAGATTGGATCCACAGTCAGATGATCAAACTCTCTTGTCTGACTACAAGCGACATCTCCTCATCATCTTCAACCGGATCTGGTGCGATGGCATCTTTCCATCGCAATGGCGGGAGAACATCATCATTCCAGTGCTCAAGCCTGGCAAATACCCACTTGACGTGGATAGCTATCAGCCCATCAGCCTCACCAATGTTCTTTGTAAGCTGTTAGAACATATGGTAAGTCAGCAGTTGTGTTGTGTCCTAAAGTCATATGGCGTCCCAGCTCCATGCCAGGGTGGTTTCCATCAAGGTCGCTCTACCGCTGATAATCTATTTTCCCTCAAGTTTGCCATCCAAACAGCCTTATCCAGACGCCAACATCTTGTTGCCATCTTTTTTGATTTACGTAAAGCTTATGACATGGCCTGGCGACATCATATCCTTGCCACATTATATGAATGTGGTCTCCGGAGCCCACACTCATATAATGTGGCAAGGATATGATGTCGCAAGGTCGTGTCATAAATTTCCTATCGCTCCGTACTTTCCATGTTCAAGTTGGTGCTTCCCATTGTTCCCCCATATACAGGAGAATGGGGTCCCGCAAAGCTCTGTATTGAATGTATCTCTATTTTTAGTGGCCATTAAGGGTCTAGCAGCAGCTATTGGGCCATCTGTCTCACCTTCTCTGTATGCAGATGACTTCTGCATTTTGTAGTGCTCCTCCAGTACTGGTGTTGCTGAGTGGCGTCTACAGGGAGCCATCCACAGGCGCAGTCATAAGCTCTAGCCCACGGCTTCCAGTTTTCAGCCGTGAAGGCGTGTGTCATGCACTTCTGTCGGCATTGTACCATTCATCCAGAACCAGAATTTTACCTTAATGACGATCAACTCATTGTAGTGTAGACATTTTGATTCGTAGGACTGGTTTTTGACGCCCGATTGGTGTGGCCTCCTCATCTTCGTCAGCTGAAGCGGAAGTGCTGGCAGCATCTCAATGCCCTCTGCTGCCTGAGCAACACCAACTGGGATGCAGATCGCTCTATGCTGCTGCAGCTCTACAGAGCCCTTGTTCAATCCTATCTTGACTATGGGAGTCTGGTTTACAGTTCGGCAGTGTCCCCAGCGTTGCATTTACTCTACCCAGTGCTCCACTGTGGGGTTCAACTGGCAACAGGACCTTTTAGGATGAGTCCAGTGACCAGTGTCCTGGTGGAGGCCAGGGTCCCTCCATTGAAGGTTAGGCATGCACAACTGCTCGCCACTTACATTGCACACATTCATACTTCTCCTGAGCATCTGAATTAGTGTCTCCTTTTCGCACCCATGGCGGTTCATCTCCTGCATCGTCGGCCCTGATCAGGGCTTACGATTGCAGTTTGTGTCCAGTCTCTTCTGTCTGAAGTGGGGTGCTTGCCTTTACCACCTGTACTTGAGGTCCATTCACATACACCTCCTTAGAAACATCCTGCACTGCTAGCCATAGAGAATTACCCACATTGAAGAGTTGCTTCATGCTGACCTACCAGTAAGACAAACGTTTACTCTAAACTTTCTTACTCACATGGGAGTGGACAATGAATGGCCAAGGAATATTCTGTGGACACACAAACCCCATTTCCATCGCCAAGGTCATTACAGTTCACAGAATTGCAGGCAACAGAAAATCTGCTCGCTTATCAAACTGTAACGATGCATTGTGGCTTGACGACATTGTTTATCCTCGGGCCACATTTTTTTGAGGAGATGATTTTTGCAGGTCCTGTCACCTATATCCTCACTGGCAAATATTATGAGAGTCTTTTGCACATCAACATTATCCCAACCCTTCAACAGCTATGGATGAGTGGGTAGGATCATTTTTATGCAAGATAGCACTGCTCCGCACATAGCACAGCTAGTAAAGCAGTTGCTGCATTGGTGTTTTGGAAATGCTATAATTATCAGTCATCTTTTCCCTACAGCTATCCAGCCCAGCCCATCTGATCTTAATCTGTGTGACTTTTGGCTGTGGGTTTATCTGAAAGGTGCTGTATTAAATGCTTTAATTCCAAACATATCTGAATTGAAGGCACACATTGTGCAACATATACTGAATGTGACCCCTGAGACTCTCCGATCTGCTGTGGAACTTGTTTCTCAATCTCAACTTTGTGGCAGAAAATGGTGGACAGCGTATTGAAGCATGTTTTGCGTCAGTCGCACAACAATGAAAAACTGATTTTCTTGTTGCTTTTTATGCAGTTTTTGCTTCGGGAACATAAAAACTGGTTTTTCCCATCTGATGCATTATGACCTTGCCTTGCTGTATGGGCTTACTTAACTAACCGTGTCATTACTGTAGAAGGCTGAACCTGTGCGATCATGCACGTATCACATTTATGTTATGACATTTACAGCACCATCCAGTAGGAAAATTTTTGTTAGTTCCTCCCTCCCCCCCCCCCCCCCCTCCTCTTGTAAAATTCTCCGCTTCTTTAATAACATTCCATTCAAATTTGATGTCATTCTGAGCAGTGGTTCTTTCTTTACGGCATTTTAAAACTGAAACTTCAGTTATTATCACTCTGTGTATTATCACACTGCTTATTAATTACTTCGGTTTCCATTAAGTTTGACAATGAAATGATTGTATTCTTTTATTGATATCTGATTTAAAAGTTTTGTTAACATAAAAATTTTAGAGGTTTGATAGATTCAATTTTTTATGAATTTACATTTTGTTATTTTCAGGATGATCTTCACATTGTCAGCTCTTTGGAAATACCAAATGATGACCCTAAGTTTATAGAAGATCTACTGGAATGCAGAAATTGGGGCCCATCTGTACTGTTTGTGGATGAGTGAGTCTCTTGGTTGTTTTATTTCTTTTCAAATTTTGTTACAGTGAAATTATGATTAGACAAGCCAGGATAATAAAACAAATCACCTTAGTCATTTATATCTTCTTCCTTTCGCGACTGCTTGTGTATAAACATTTAGATCAGTGATAGCTAATTAATATGAAATTCAGCCAGATTTCACAAAAGAGTCAAATATATGAAATCATGGGGGTATGTTTTTACAAGTGATTCCTCTTAAAGTACATGGTAAGATGTTTTATATATTCTGAAATAAGTTGTAAGTAATATCAGTTGATTTTGCAGAGCTACCTGGGTAAGTTAGTGCTGCAGTCAGAATTTTAAAGAAGGCTAGTCAAGCCATAATGAGATAGTAGATCTGACACATGAGGTATCAGCGTGATAAATTAATGCCAAAACCTCCTTGATTGTCATTTATTTCCATCATCAACTTGCTATTCGACTGGGTATGACCAATATTGGATATAATTAGTGGAATACAGCAGTGTGTTAGGCATCTCTTGCACGGAACAGCCGAGGATGTCAGCCTGACCACTAGCAGAGCCACCAAAATTTAATATTAGCCTTGAGGAACAACAAGGGTTATGCTTGTTATGTGTGTTCAAAGGCTTAGCTTTTGGGCCAGCTTATAAAGGAAATGGCACTGTGGATCTCTGAACAATGAACAACGAAATATACCACCAGAAAGTGCTACACTTTTAGAGGACAATACATGCTGGGAGCTTAGTTTTGATCCAACACAGGCCGTTGTCAGAAAGGCAGTAAAGTTCTAGGAGGATTCTGGTTGCCAGGATGAATGAAGAAATTAATGCCACATTCCCCAGACATTCTCGTCTTTGTAGATTGATGAAGATATACAAGGAAGTTATCCCACTTAAGCCCATTTTTGATGCAGTCAGTTCACCCACCAACAGACTGGTAGGCTTATTAGCACTTAAAGTAGGGCACTGCAAACGCCAAGTTATTAACTCGCAAACAGTGAGACACTCTAGAAAATGAAACTGGCCAGAACGACATAATTATCTGGATGTCTTTATGAGAGAGCTTGTAAAAGATATGCTGGATATTTTGAGCCAACAGTTTGCACCTGGGATTGTCACGTTGTTCCACCATGCCGTAATGAAAGTGTGCTACCTGTACCATGACAAATATTCTGAGATGACAGATGGCACAGCAATGGATCATCACTGTCTCCATCGATCATGAACTCTTGTGATATTGCTTCCATCTTGCTTTCTACAGTATGTTGATGACGCATTCCTCATATGGCCTAACAGTGAAAATCCACTGCAGCAGTTTGTTGATCACATTAAAAACATCCATAGCAACATAAAATTCTTGGGTATTTGATTTGAGCAGCTTGGTCATTTAGTGTATGGGAAACCAAACTGGCTGGTACTTGAACACAAATAGTTTTTTCCACCCTATACACAAGACAGTGGTCTGAACATATTAATTCAAAGAGCAAAGATGATTTCTGATGACAACCATCTACACATTGAATTGTAGGATTTGGGACTCATGTTTACAGACCATGGTTGCATCAAGAGAGACATTGAAACTGCTTTCAAATACCACCAACGAAGTATGCCTCCTGAATCGGCGGAAATTGCCTAACTGGATGCAATCCTTCCATAGTATGACGCAATGACCAGCAAGACAGAATGCATGCTGCAGAGATGTAGGATGAGACAAGTGTTCAGGCCCACCTCCAAGGCACGAGATATATTACACCTTGTGACGAAGGAGGTCTTTGTGTGCCCAATGTGCACGGTGTCCCTTGCAAATTCAGCAGTGTCTAGATAGGTCATAATATTGGCGCTGTAGCTGGGTGTTGTGCTGAAAATACAAGACACATCAAGTAAAGGGAGGTTGGCTGAACATTGCCAGGAGAACAGATGCAAGATATTTGAAAAGATGAGGCCCTTTGCTCATGTGTCATTATATTGGGACTCGATTATAAAGGATCGATCGAGATTAGAATACACTGCTATGTTTTTAACTGAGACCAAGGGTAAGACAGAGATTTAGGAACCAGGTTTTAAATTGTAAGGCATTTCCAGGGGCAGATGTGGACTCTGACCACAATCTATTGGTTATGAACTGTAGATTAAAACTGAAGAAACTGCAAAAAGCTGGGAATTTAAGGAGATGGGACCTAGATAAACTGACTAAACCAGAGGTTGTACAGAGTTTCAGGGAGAGCATAAGGGAACAATTGTCACGAATGGGGGAAAGAAATACAGTAGAAGAAGAATGGGTCACTCTGAGGGATGAAGTAGTGAAGGCAGCCGAGGATCAAGTAGGTAAAAAGATGAGGCCTAGTACAAATCTTTGGGTAACAGAAGAAATATTGAATTTAATTGAAAAAGGAGGAAAAATAAAAATGAACTAAATGAAGCAGGCAAAAAGGAATACAAAGTCTCAAAAATGAGATCGACAGGAAGTGCAAAATGGCTGAGCAGGGATAGCTAGAGGACGAATGTAAGGCTGTAGAACTATGGGTAAGATAGATACTGCCTACAGGAAAATTAAAGAGGGCTTTGGAGAAAAGAGAACCACTTGTATGAATATCAAGAGCTCAGATGGAAACCCAGTCCTAAGCAAAGAAGGGAAAGCAGAAAGGTGGAAGGAGTATATAGAGGGTCTATACAAGGACGATGTACTTGAGGACAATATTATGGAAATGGAAGAGGATGTAGATGAAGATGAAATGGGAGATACAATACTGCGTGAAGAGTTTGACAGAGCACTGAAAGACCGGAGTCAAAACAAGGCCCCGGGAGTAGACAACATTCCATTGGAACTACTGACGGCCTTGGGAGAGCCAGTCCTGACAAAACTCTATCATCTGGTGAGCAAGATGTATGAGACAGGTGAAATACCCTCAGACTTCAAGAAGAATATAATAATTCCAATCCCAAAGAAAGCAGGTGTTGACAGATGTGAAAATTACCAAACTATCAGTTTAATAAGTCACAGCTGCAAAATACTAATGTGAATTCTTTACAGACGAATGGAAAAACTGGTAGAAGCCAACCTCGGGGAAGATTAGTTTAGATTCCATAGAAATATTGGAACACGTGAGGCAATACTGACTCTATGACTTATCTTAGAAGAAAGATTAAGGAAAGGCAAACCTATGTTTCTAGTATTTGTAGACTTAGAGAAAGCTTTTGACATTGTTGACTGGAATACTCTCTTTCAAATTCTAAAGGTTGCAGGGGTAAAATACAGGGAGCGAAAGGCTATTTACAATTTGTACAGAAACCAGATGGCAGGTATAAGAGCCGAGGGGCATGAAAGGGAAGCAGTAGTTGGGAAGGGAGTGAGATGTCATTCAATCAGTGTATTGAGCAAGCAGTAAAGGAAACAAAAGAAAAATTCGGAGTAGGTATTAAAATCCATGGAGAAGAAATAAAAACTTTGAGGTTCGCCGATGACATTGTAATTCTGTCAAGGACTTGGAAGAGCAGTTGAACGGAATGGACAGTGTCTTGAAAGGAGGATATAAGATGAACATCAACAAAAGCAAAACGAGAATAATGGAATGCAGTCGAATTAAGTTGGGTGATGCTGAGGGAATTAGATTAGGAAATCAGACGCTTAAAGTAGTAAAGGAGTTTTGCTATTTTGGGAGCAACATAACTGATGATGGTCAAAGTAGAGAGGATATAAAATGTAGACTGGCAATGGCAAGGAAAACGTTTCTGAAGAAGAGAAATTTGTTAACATCAAATATAGATTTAAGTGTCAGGAAGTCATTTCAGAAAGTATTTGTATGGAGTGTAGCCGTGTATGGAAGTGAAACAAGGACGATAAATAGTTTGGACAAGAAGAGAATAGAAGCTTTCGAAATGTGGTGCTACAGTAGAATGCTGAAGATTAGATGGGTAGATCACATAACTAATGAGGAGGTATTGAATAGAATTGGTGAGAAGAGGAGTTTGTGGCACAACTTGACAAGAAGAAGGGACCGGTTGGTAGGACATGTTCTGAGGCATCAAGGGATCACAGATTTAGCATTGGAGGGCAGTGTGGAGGGTAAAAATCGTAGAGGGAGACCAAGAGATGATACACTAAGCAGATTCAGAAGGATGCAGGTTGCAGTAAGTACTGGGAGATGAAGAAGCTTGCACAGGATAGAGTAGCATGGAGAGCTGCATCAAACCAGTCTCAGGACTGAGGACCACAACAGCAGCAACAACAACAACAAGGGTACACAGTAGGGACACGGGGACAAGCTTTGGAGACTGAGCAAATTTTGATGTTTGTAAGGTAGTTTACCATCTATGGTCTGTGAGTAGCTTCTTTGACTAGTACTCAAAACATCATAGGTCCTGGGTTGAGGCGGAGAAAGAGTGGGGTTGGGGAGTGGTTCATAGAATGAGATACAAGATCATGTGGCACTGAAAGCTGAGGGGGAGGGGTACTGATGACCTCAGATGTTAAGTCCCATAGTGCTCAGAGCCTTTTGAAAGCTGCAGGAAATAACATGTGGAAATACGGGAGAGTGACGCAGGGAGAGTGATCAGTTTGAAAGTATAGGATTAATTATATTGGTAAGAGTAATGTGGCACATAAGATGCTGCACCGACAATCAGTGTGCTCTTGTAGCTGTCTGTTGTGCACGGCTGAGACGGTTGAACAGTATGGCTCATAAGTAGAGCGTGCAGTGTGGTATGTAAGGCAACAAGAGGAACACAGGAAAGAAAAGAAAGAAGGACAGACATTGAGTATAGTGATACATAAGAAAATAGTAACATAGGAAAACAGCACTGGGTTATGATCAAAGAAAACCCGTCAGGCAAAAATCAAACAATAGAGAATTTAGGATGGAATGTAACAATGTTATGAAAAGGAAAGTTGCTACTCACCATATAGCGGAGATGCTGAGTCACAGGTAGGCACAACAAAAAGACTGTCACAAATAATGCTTTTAGTCCTTAAGACATTCATCTCTCTCTCTCTCTCTCTCTCTCTCTCTCTCTCTCTCTCTCTCTCTCTCTCACACACACACACACACACACACACACACACACACACGTGCAACTCTCACAAACAAGTGCAGTCTCAGGCAACTGAAACCACACCGCGAGTAGCAGCACCAGTGCATGATACGAGTGGCGACTGGGTGGGGGTATGGAGGAGGCTAGGGTGGGGATGGGGAGGAATAGTATGGTAGGGGTGGTGGACAGTGAAGTGCTGCAGGTTAGGTGGAGGGCAGGGGAGAGATCTTTGGGTGGGGGGGGGGGGGGGGAGGGGGGGAGCATCGAAAAAGGAGAGAAGTGAAAAGACTGAGTGTGATGATGGAGTGATGGCTGTGTATCACAAAAGAATTCTTGTCAAGTTTGAACTGTTTACTCTCTTCATGTAATTGGTTTAGGAAGCTCTACTTTTGTGATCATGTTCTATGTAGATTTTTTTATGATATCAGCATATTTGGTCATTTTTGCATTTATAGTTTTTTGGATACATGGGGCAGAAGTTCTCAAAAAAATCCACAAAATTAATGACTTTTCAACTCTAGTATCTCAGAAAGGGCATAACTGAGTAAATACCCCCTCCCCCCACCATGATTAGTGAAATTTTAGGCACAGGATAATGACAAGACATTGCTATCATGCACTGTAGATCTTGGCACATAATTTTCTTGCAAAAGCATTACAGTAATGTAATGTGATATTGTGTTGCAGTTATCCCCTTTCATTATTAACTGCTACTCTGAATATACATAATCTTTGATGGTGTAGTATGCATTATTCATGAAGAATGTTTTAGTTGCCTTTTTAAACAGTTGTATTTTAAGAATATTTTTCATCTCCGTGGTCAATTTATTATACAATTTAATTCCCTGATAGAAAATGATGTTTTGAATTTTTTGATTGTTTTCCCTTGATAAATGTAAGTCCAAACTAGCTTATGTTCCATGATTATATATAGAACTATTAGTGAAATACCTAGTACTGTTTTCTTTGATATGCACAACAGATTGATAGTGCACTCATTTGTTACAACAGTAAGGATGCAGTTTTTTAACAGTTTTTTACAGTGAGCCTTGTTCCTATTTCTAGCTATTATTTTTACAGCCCTTTTCTGCAGTTTAAAGACTGTACCCATTTTTTATGCCATTGATCCCCAAAAAAGGATATCATAGCCAAGAAATGGAAATACATAGGAATAGTATGTCACCACAAGATGTGGTCTGTAACAAATTGATGATAGAACTCTAAGAACAGAGAATGCTGATGACGTTCTTCTTGCCAGCATCTTTACGTGTTCGTTCCATGTCAGCTGACTTTCAGTATTCATCCCTAAAAACTTTTTGTTTGTTACACAATCTATAAATTTATCAACTGTGCTTAATGTGACAGAAATATGTTCATTCTTTAGGCTGAAGTGCATACTGTTTGTTTTCTTTATGTTCAGTGCTACATTTACATATTGCCCAGTTGTTAGTGTTGTGTCTGACTTCTGGACAATAAGGTGAGTAGTGATAGTACAGTAAATTAGCAAACTCCGAACAAGTAATACTTTATTAATTGCAACAAAACTTATCTTTGCTTGTCAGGTTCGGCTGTATCTATGAAACTGCACCTGTGGACTTACAGTTCAGAACACACTAAATGAACCACGACTACTGAGTGAGTGGCGAATCAATACAAGTTTAGAATGGCCTTACTTTGGCTTCACTACAGTTGCTAGAAAACACAAATTTGTAAACACTTGTTGATACAGTTCTGCTAGCGTTGGCACATAGGCACAGGTCACAGGAGACGGAAGTCTCTTCACTCCCCAATGATTGACACAGGCTGTCTGATGGTGAGTAGGCAGCACGATGATGTTAGTGCAATAGGAACTTCCTGGAAGTGGGCAGGATCTGACCTTCAACAGAACTGCCCTCCTGGCTTCTGGCAACACTGTTTGAAGGCAAATGCATGGTGGTGGTGCCTCACAACTACAGGAGGCATGGCTTATTTCTAGAATCTCATTGGTGCCTCATGATACCACTTTATTGTTCAGTAGTTCCACAGTGGTTGGTACTTCTTGCACCACTCTCAATACTAAATGACACCACATTCCCCATCTCCCCTCTCTCAATCATCTGCCCTAGCATTGGGTATGGAGATGGGCCACGTGGTGGGGAGGGGAGGGGGGGGGGAGATGAAGCCCCAAGATAATTGAGGAGGTAGGTGTCAAATCTTCAGTCGATGCCAAGCACCCACCCACAACGCAGTGTACACACTATGTGTGGCTGAAAATTCTGACCAGAAAACCAGTCACAGGGTGCGCTTCAGTGGCCATAGGCACAGAGGTAGATGATGCAACAGGCAGGCTGCTGGCAATTACATCTGCGCCCTCCAGGGCATCCAGCCAGGAAACCGAGTGCGACCCTGTTGGTGGCTGTGTGAAGAGGTGCCAGTACAACTGTGATGCTGGCAGCAGTGCCAGGTCAGCGTCCATGGATGTCTCCCACTGCAGAGACAACTGTCTGCTGGAGGTGACATCTGCAACTATGACGGTGGCTGCTGCATGCCCTGGCTGCATGTTGGATCTGTGAACAAAAAGAGAGCAGAAAAATCTACTGAGTGGATTCGGCCAAAGCTTGTTCTGATGCCTGCTGGACCATGGATTATGTAGGTCGAATGGGATACCACCTCAGACACCACACCCGATTCCCATCTCCAACCCCTGCCAAATGCACAAAATAACACTGGTTGCTGAGATCAAAACTGTGAGTCGGAAGGAGGGGCATAAGGCCTGTGTGGCAGACATAAAAAATGGAGTGAAGTCCTGTGGTGTTGTCCATGCAGGAGCTGTGCTGATGACTTTCATCTTCGGACAGGGAGCGATATGACAAGAGAAAAACTGTCAAAGCCTGGTCCTGTGTGTGGATGGCTTGTAACTTGATTATGTGTGATTTAAAGGTCCTTACAAAGCGTTTGGCTTCACCATTCACCTGTGGATGAAAGGGTGCCATAAGGACATTGTCTGCACAAAATTGTTCAAACTCCCAAGATGTGAACTGCAGTCCATTATCTGACGCTATCACCTGAGGTAAGCCTCCAGTGCAGAAGATTGACATACGAGCTGATACTGTGGTGACTGAAGTAGTAGACTTCAGTGGAACGATGCTGGGAAACTTGCCATATGTATCGACAACCATCAGCCAGTGCATGCTCCAGTATGGCTCAGCAGAACGTATGAGCAGGCATTGCCAAGGTCTATCAGGATATGGCCACTCAAAGTACTGCCATGAGGGAGCAGACTGATACCCTGCACACATTGCACACTGTGAAGTCATGACCTCTAATTGTACATCCATTCTTGGCGATGTACAGTGGCACTTTGTCATCTGCTTGGTGCGGACAATACTCCAATGTCCTTGGTGCAACAATGGAAGAACTTTTCGCTGGAGGGACTGAGTGACCATGAATCTTGCATCACCACTTTCAGTGTGCATCAGGAAGGTGCCAATCTGTACAGAGATGGTATGTCAATGAGTAAAGTAGCAATGAACCACTGGGTGGCATATCTCCTTCAGACTCCGCGGCCACCCACAACGAACAAACTTGGGCACCATCTGCAAAACTGGGTCCGATACTGTCTCTTGTGCCACACAGTGGAAGGTGACCAGAAAACCTTCCAAAGCTGGATTTCTTCTGAATCAATGTGATGACAAGAGTTCTTGGAGGAATGAAATGCAGCATCGGAGCCAATAGGGAGCCTCGACAGGTGTTAGGGTGTTTGATAGTGGGCCGATATGCCCACAAAAGAAGGTCCCACCGTTGTAACTTCTGTACTGTATGTGCTTGGACAGGCTGGGAGGATCTGAATAGAGCTGTCTGTGGTCTGTGACTAGAGAAAAGTGGCTGCACAGGTTTTGATGGAAGTGCGTGACCCCATAAATGATAGCCAATACCTCCTTTTCAAATTGGCTGTAGTTGCATTGGGCCTTGGTCAGTGTCTTTGACGCAAATGCGGTTGGCCTGTCATTGGAGCCCATGCAGGTTGACAGCACTGCACCAGTGCCATAAGATGAGGCATCTACTGCAAGAGTGACCGGCTTGCTGGGATCAAAGCGAACCAAACATCGATCACTTAGTAGTGCATCTTCCAGCCACTGGAAAGCATTCTGACATTCGGATGACCATATGAACAAAATCCTTGTGCAGTGCCATATTCAGAGGTACTGTGATCTGAGCAACATTCGGGATAAAATGGATGTAATAGGTTAGATTCCTCATTACAGCTTGCAATTCTGATAGATTGGTTGGTGCAGACAAGGCACAAATGACCACTAGGTGTGAGTGTGACAGATAGATTAATCACGTGGCCAAGGTACTCAATTTCCGTGTGAAAGAAGGAACACTTGGAGTAGTTGCACGTCAGTCTCACTCTGAACAATACTTGAAACAATGCCTCCAAATTTGGTAAGTGTCCTGCTGGTGTATGACCAGAAACAACTGTATCACCTAGATAGTTAGAACAAGAAGGTACTTGTGATGTGAGTTGCTCAAGGAAACTTTAGAAAATAGCTGGGACGAAAGCGCTACTGAATGGGAACTGCAGAAACTGGATTCTTTGACTCTTCATCTAAAGATAGCTGCAGGGAGGCCTCTTGGAGATCAATTTTTGAAAAGAAATGACCCTGACCTAATTTTTCCATCAAATCCGCAAGATGTGCTTGCTGTGTAAGTCTTGTGGGTGCTACATATGTTTTAGGAAGATTTTGTTGCAACTTCTCCGCAATACCAGAGAAGTAGTCATTTACAGAATTTGACAAGTTCTAAGGATTTTCTATTGTTCTATCCTCATATTTTATTTGTATGTTATTAAACTTGTGTCTGTCTTTTCCATTTTCTTGTTTTATGACACCCAAAATTACTTTGCTTTTATTTTGTGCACTATTTATTATTTTGTCATTGAATGTTGTTTTTTTTGTCCAGTAAGCAGCTCTCTCCTGTATATCTTTTAATACTTTTAATAGTAATCAAGTGACTGTGGGTTAGTGTAGTGGTATTGTAAAAACTGACAAAGTTAAGTGTCTCTGAGAGCTTTGTAATACCTCCAGTTATCCATCTATTTTCTTTTGCTGCTGCTGTAGAAGTGGCTACTTTTGGACTTTTCTGCTCATAAATTAATTTAAACCATGTGCAGGATTCAGAGAATATACACTACTGGCCATTAAAATTGCTACACCGTGAAGACGACGTGCTACATAGACGAAATTTAACTGACAGGAAGAAGATGCTGTGATATGCAAATGATTAGCTTTTCAGAGGATTCACATAAGGTAGGTGCCGGTGGTGACAGCTACAACATAGTGACGTGAGGAAAGTTTCAAACCGATTTCTCATACACAAACTGCAGTTGACCGGCATTGCCTGATGAAACGCTGTTGTGATGCCTCGTGTAATGAGGAGAAATGCATACCATCATGTTTCCGACTTTGATAAAGGTCGGATTGTAGGCTATCGCGATTGTGGTTTATTGTATCGCGACATTGCCGCTCGCATTGGTCGAGATCCAATGATTGTTAGCAGAATATGGAATTGGTGGGTTCAGGAGGGTAATACAGAATGCCGTGCTGGATCCCAACAGCCTCGTATCACTAGCAGTCAAGATGACAGGAATCTTATCCACATGGCTGTAACGGATCGTGCAGCCACGTTTCGATCCCTGAGTCAACAGATAGGAGCGTTTGGATGACAAAAATCATCTGTGCGAACAGTTCGATGACATTTGCAGCAGCATGGACTATCAACTCGGAGACCATGGCTGCGGTTACCCTTGACACTGCATCACAGACAGGAGTGCCTGCGATTGTGTACTCAATGATGAACCTGGGTGCATGAATCGCGAAACTTCATTTTTCAGATGAATCCAGGTTCTGTTTACAGCATCATGATGGTCACATCCGTGTTTGGCGACATCGTGGTGAACACACATTGGAAGCATGTATTCGTCATCGCCATACTGCCGTATCACCCAGCGTGATGGTATGGGGTGCCATTGGTTACACGTCTCGGTCACCTCTTGTTCGCATTGACGGCACTTTGAACAGTGGACGTTACATTTCAAATGTGTTACAACCCATAGCTCTACCCTTCATTCGATCCCTGCGAAACTCTACATTTCAGCAGGACCGCATGTTGCAGGTGCTGTACGGGCCTTTCTGGATACAGAAAATGTTCGATTGCTGCCATGGCCAGCACATTCTCCAGATCTCTCAACAATTGAAAAAGTCTGGTCAATGGTGGCCAAGCAACTGGCTCGCCACAATACGCCAGTTACTACTCTTCATGAACTGTGGTATCGTGTTGAAGCTGCATGGGTAGCTGTACCTGTACACACCATCCAAGCTCTGTTTGACTCAATGCCCAGGTGTATCAAGGCTGTTATTACGGCCAGAGGTGGTTGTTCTGGGTACTGATTTCTCAGGATCTATGCACCCAAATTGCATGAAAATGTAATCACATGACAGTTCTAGTATAATATATCCGTCCAATGAATACCCGTTTATCATCTGCATTTCTTCTTGATGTAGCAATTTTAATGGCCAGTAGTGTACTATCCACATTGTTTTTCATACACTAGGTTTGATTTGCCAGTGCACTAGAGCAATTATGTATATTACTCTTGGAGAAGATTCTTCTGTAGCCCTGCCAGCAGTTGTGGGGGTTTTACCAAACTTGTCATTAGTTTTATTGTGTGAAGTAATGATCTCGAAAGGCCAGGATATTTTATGAAAATTTTAAAAGTTTCATTGTTGATATCTGTAAGTGCAGGAGCAGAGAGTAGCCTCTTTGTGAAGTTAACAATGTGATGCCCATCAAAGATGCCATTTGGGCTTTGCTTCCTTAGCAGAATTCTGAGAAGCCTTGAAGCAGGTCAGGGTCAAACAATAGTCTCACTAGTGTTGAATGTGCCACAAAGGATCCGGTGGCAGGTACAGTTTAGAGCAAATTGTTGTTAGTGATCAGTACAAGGCCAACCAAATGCAATATCTGGTCTTAACAGTTTGAAAAAAAATCCAATGAAGTCAGAAAGACTTTGTTAGCAAATTTTATATGTGCAACTATCTCAGGAGCTGCAGTTTCCATTCACTCTGTGTAAATGGTATGCCAGATGCCCAGAAGTATGTGCTCCAATCAGGGAAATGCACATATGGGATCATTAATTGTATAGACAGTCACAGTAAGATTGGACCATGAATGAATGGAAAAGTGTTATCTTCACTGATGAATCCCACTTCAGTTCACAGAATGATTCTGTTCTATGTACACTGGTCCTCAAGAGCCAGGCAATATCTTACTAAGAACACAGCTCAGCCACTTTAAAGATGTATTCAAGAAAAATGGATATCTCGGATCCAGTGTGTGCTTTCAGGCGGGAGGTACAGGCCCATTAAACAGAACATGATGAGGAGAATAAAACAAAGGCCTATCTGCTGTACACTGGCAGAGTTTCGAATAAGATCAGCAGATTCCTGGCTTGGCATAATATTAAATGCATTTTTGTCCAACTCCAAAAACATGAGCAGTGAAACATGGCTCAGGGCTCCATAAACCAGGCATCCGTCATATTCCATGTAAGGGCTTAAGGCATATATCGGGTAAACTGTGAGGAAAGCCAAGACTGGTCTCAGGAGGACAAGAGACAAACCAGTATCAACCTACCCTGAAAATCTGCAGCTGCAGAATACTGCATAGCTACAGGAGACTTAATGAGGTATTACTGAACAAAAGTGAAAAGATGATAACAAGGTACACTAACAAAATCTCAACTTTCATTCATAGCTGCGCTCAGGTGGACATCTGAGAACAGAAGGCTCTTGCATATTCATCAGGAGACAATGCAGCAGGTGACAAAATTGCAGGAACATCATGAAAATTGACCTGGCTTGTGTTGGTTATGTAGTGTTATTGGGAAGCATAATGTTGGACATCTACAACTATGTGTGTGACTTCTGAGTAGCAGTTGGTCCAGGTTACTTCTTCATAAATAATATTCATCCACATTGAGTTGCTCTGATGAATGGATTTCTCTCAGCTGAAAGTATTCACCACATGGACTGATCAGTGAGATAGCCAGGTCACAGTCCTATGCAGCATGTCTGGGATACATTGAAACAATGAATTGCAATGTTCAGTTGCCACCAACAACTCTTCCAAACCTGCCATAAGCCATTATCAGGAATGGGATAGACTGCCACTAGAGTGCTTGAATCACTTCCTAGAGAGAAGACAACATCGTTATCAAGAGGAATATATACCATGCTGTGGGTAATCTTTGCCTTCATCTGTTATCATTCCTACATCTTTTCATGATCTCCTGTTCTGATTACATTTCACTAGGTGTGATGAGTGCAGATTGTAGAACTGGCCTCTTTAGTAAACTTTTCCCATGTAACTTTTTCGGTAGCTTATTATTTTTGTGCAGTTGACTTTAAAGTCATGGCAGCCACATCCTGGATATACCATTTTGAAGATAAGACTGCTTCAGCTGTAAGTCCTTTTCTAATAAGCACAACCCATTTCAAAACATTTTAGCTGCTTGCATCATCAGAATCTCATTGGGAACATGACTTGACTTTATTGCACCTGATGATGCAGCTAAAATGCTATGAAACCAGTCATTCTTATAAAGAAAGGACTTACAGCTGAAGCGGTCTAATCTTCAGAGAGAGAGAGAGAGAGAGAGAGAGAGAGAGAGTGTTTTCACAGCTTTCTATTCTGAATTGGTACATACATGAGACAAATAGTAAAAGAGGTATACGAGCGGGGGACCCAAAAGAAACCGGACTCTGAGGGCGCTGTCACTCGTAGATGTAGTGCAGGGTTCTCACGCTAGATGGTGTTAGTAGAGACCTTGATGAAACAGCTGTGCAGACGGCGTCAGTGTAGAGCTGAACATGTGAACATGCAAGTGTGGTATTGTCTTTCTCTGACTGTTGGCAGGTTACCTCTGCGAAGTCGTTATGGCAACTTTAAAAGAACAAAGAATGTGTGTGAAATTTTGTTTCCTGCTTAAAAAAACTGCAACGGAGACACACTAAATCCTTCAGGAAGCTTTCCAGGAGGACGCTATGAGCCGCACACAGGTTTTCTAGTGGTTTGGGCACTTTAAACGGGGTGAGATGTGTGTTGAAGACCAAGCTCATTCTGGACGCCCTTCAACATCGTAAAAATGAGGAGAACATTGAAAAGGTCCGCCAAAAGATCAATGAGGATCATCGCCAAACGATCGACCAAATTTCAGCAGAGACAGGAATCAATTGGAGCTCGTGCCAGCGGATTTTTAGTGAGGATTTGCACATGAGACGTGTTGCTGCTAAATTTGTTCCACACCTTCTCACACAGGAGCAAAAAACCATCTGCATGAATGTGTGTCAGGACTTGAAAACAGAGATTGCATGTGATCCAAACTTCTTGAACAAAGTCATTACAGGGAATGAGAGTTGGTGTTACGGGTATGACCCAGAAACCAAGCAAGCATCAAGCCAGTGGAGGACTCCCAACTCTCCCAGACTGAAAAAAAGCAAGGCAAGTGAGGTCAAATGTGAAGACGATGATCATTGTCGTTTTTGATGTTCGTGGAATTGTGCATTGGGAATTCGTACCCCCTGGCCAGACTGTTAACCAGCACTTTTACTTGGATGTTTTAAGACATCTGCGAGAGGAAGTGAGGAGGAAACGCCCGGAACTTTGGCGATCAGGTGACTGGTTTCTGCATCACGACAACGCTCCAGCACACGGCCTTATGAGTGACCCACTATTTGGCATCTCAGAGGTGGTCTGTCATTCCCCACGCTCCGTATTCCCCGGACGTAGCCCCGTGTGACTTTTTCCTATTTCCACGAATGAAAAAAACGCTAAAAGGGGAGCATTATGACGAATTGGAGGCGGTAAAAACAGCTTCGCAAAGGGCACTGGACAATATCAAACTTGAAGAGGTCAAAACATGCTTCCAACAGTGGGAAAAGAGACTTGACAAATGCATTGCATGTAATGGAGAGTATTTTGAAGGTGACTGAAGTAATTTTGTAAAAGGGCTCGTCAATAAATTTTTTATGACAACAATCCGGTTTGTTTTCGGTCCCCCCTCGTATGTATTGGGGCAACATAAGATTTTTGTATTCAAGTATTGTAAACACCAGTATCACCCACCAAACAATTCTGCCTCACTTCATGATTTATCACTTGGTCTTGTTTTTAATGTTTTTTCATCAGGAAAGTGCATGCTACTCTCCTTCTAATGGTATCTGACATTATTTACGCTGATATTCACTTGAAATCTCTCGTGCATTCTCTGTAATTACAGCTACCATCATTTAAGTAATTTCGCAATATCATTACCAAAATTTTGATGTTTTCATTCCAGATTGGATATTATGCCCAGGAATATTACAGCAGCAACAGATGCGATTAATCATGTCAATCTGATGCCTGCTTACGGTATGTTGTGCATTCTCTTATCATTTCTCAACATCTTTTTTACATACTTACCTACATATTTAGTTACTAACGGCAAATATGGACTTTGCAAATCTGTCATGGCTATAGAATTTTATTACTGTAAGAAGTGGCATGGCTTAGGAAAGGGAAAACTTTATTAAGAGCAATTGTAAGACAACTCACAAAGCCTGGTGTCATGGACATCAGAAAGCGGGCCACTGCACTGTATAAAGTAGAGTTGTTGACAGCTTGTGGCAGAAAAAGTGAGGACAATGACCTCAGGCACCAATGTGATTAGCAGGTGCTGGCATGCTATAGAATGACACTTTGATGCAAATGCAGTAGAAACTACAAGAAGTCTGTACATATTCAAAGGAGGACAACTGAGTTCCTGATAAATATCTAGCAGCAATTACAATATTGAATTTTCAGCTTGTTAGAAAAGAATAGGCTCTGCACAGTTCGTCTCTAGTTGTAGCAACAAATAATAGATGATATGTCTTGTGTGTCAGAATATAAAGAGGAACAAGTACTGTTTCACAGTTGTCTCCCATTGTGATTAAAGTATTTGATTGCATATTACTAGAATGAGTTGCAAGTAGAGAGCTCGTCTCTGATAGTGAAAGGTAGAACCTAGGAACAGGAAGTTGCTGGAAAGGACCAACATATAGAGTGATAGGGTATCTCATTGATTTGCAAAGATATGAAACCACTGTAAGACACCTCTCTGAGTGAGGTTCACTCTGAGTGAAGTTCAACTATTTGGAAATAAATTGTTCTTAAATTGATCCTTAAGTGCTCACATCCTTATTCCCTTCCTACAAATCCAACAACTTCTCTCCATTCCAAAATCACTTGTACTAAACATTCTAGGAGACTTCCTCCATCTCATTCTGTTGAAGTTATTCCAGCCCCCATTGTTGTCATCATCCTGTTCGTAATAGCAGGTCCAAAGATGATGATAGGACATGTGCCAAAATGGAACGGATCATCTGCTGACATTACAGACTTTCTCCACCGTATACTATCCTGTGCAGATTCATCCAGTTTCCTGTGAATCCTAGTTGTTGCAAGTCTTTCCATAGTCAATTCTCCCATCTTGTTCTGGCCTTCCCTGGAGGGGGAGGGGGGGGCACTTAGTGGGACACTTTTCCTCTGGCCTTCCTGCCAATATTACTTTTGCGGTAGCATAATCAGTTATCCTCATACCTTTGCAGCCCATTGTAGTCACTTAATCTTTGCCTGTTCAGTACAATATTGGGCTGGTTCTTCACATCATATATTTCTTCATTTTTCAGTCTCATTGACCCTTTTCCTTCCTGTGGTAAAATCCTTCTCATGATCTTTTTCTCACACACCATCAGTTTTTCTGAGTCATTCTTGATGATAGCAAATGTTTCTATGCCATATAACAGCCCTGGATTATTGCATTACGCACTTAATTTTAAATTTCATTAAGATTACCCTCAATTTCATGATTGGTTGTCAGTTGTATGATATGGAAGCACTAATGATTCATTGGTTTACTTCTGGTTGGACATTATTCCCCTGAATGAAGTACAAGGTCCGGCAGAAAAACCTCCCCTTTAAGGAAAGCTAATAAAAACAAAACCAAATAAGGTAGAACAATTTTATTTATACTAAATAAAAGTACATATTATGCCATTTTAGAAAATACTCTTATGGTCTTACTTTTTAAATAAAACATCCCTTAAATGGCTTCCTGCACTGTCGACACACTGTTTGAGTCTTTCCCTGAAGTTATTCATTACTCTTTGAGTCATTTCAGGTGGAATAGCTTCAACCTCTTGTGTAATTGCTTCTTTCAGGGCTCGTAAAGATTGTGGACGTTGTTCATAAACTTTTGCTTTTAAATAGCCCCAAAGAAAGAAATCACAGGGCGTTAAGTCCGGCGATCGTGGGGGCCAGCCAATGTCTCCACGCAACGAGATCACATGTCCAGGAAACATTTCCTTCACCAATGCCAGTGACTGCCGCGCTGTGTGGGCAGTAGCACCATCTTGCTGGAACCACACGTTCTCTATTTCACCAAAAAGCTCCCTTAGTTGCGGTTGGAGAAAGTCGCGGAGCATGGCACAATAGCGTTCACTGTTGACGGTTAAATTCCTGTCATTTTCTTCGAAAAAGTAAGGACCGATCACTCCGGAATTGTAAACAGCACACCATACTGTTACTTTAGGGCTATGAAGTGGTCGTTGATGAAGTTCTTGGGGATTGTGTTCACACCAGTACCTGCAATTTTGGCTGTTCACTGTTCCGGCAAGGTGAAAGTGTGCTTCATCAGAAAAAATCACAATATCGTTGGGACGAATGTTCCGAAGAAGGTCTTGGCACAAACTTACACGGACACCACAGTCTCGTTCACTCAGTTCCTGCGTAGTTACAATTTTGTAAGGATGCATTTTAAGATCTCGATGCAAGATTCTTCTCACACTTCGATCAGATACCCGTAATGCTGCCGCATGCTTTTTAGCGGATCGTCGAGGAGATTGTTGAACTGAAGCTCTAACTGCATCAACATTTCCGGGGCCTGTTGCAGTCCATGGCCGTCCAGGTGGTTTCCTTTTTAATGCGGAACCTGTCTCACGAAAGTTAGCAACCCAAGAATAAATTGTTTTCTTATCAGGAACAGGGTCCCGTCGTCCGAGCGCAAAGCGAACGCGAAAAGCACATTGAGTATTAATAGGCGATTCGCCATTTTGAATAAAATCTTCCACTACGAAGGCATGATGTTCACCAGACCACGCCATGGCGTACACTGAAAACGGCACGTAGGCAGCTACTTAACGACGCGCCCCCCACCACTCTGCTCCTTCTACTGTCCGCTGCACGTTACTTTGTAATCGGGGAGTTTTTTATGCCGGACCCTGTATGATGCCAAAAGTATTTGAAGTTCTCACCCTTTCAACTTCATCTCTCCCACCTGCAAATCCCTAGGCATATTGTGGTTCATCCAGCGTAATTCCATCACTTCTGTCTTTTCTGGTATGATTTGGAAACCAACTGTCCATGCAATACTGCTCAGGTCCTCCCCTGCTTTTATTTTTCGGGTTCTGTACCTCAGTTGGCAAAAACGGAACCCTTATAGGACCACTTTGTTGTCCATCTGTCTGTCTGTCTGCCAGTTAAGAACCCTGTTTCTCAGGAACATTTAGACATATCAAATTGAAATTTATGCCACATGCTAAGCTCTACAGTCCTTTTTTTGGTGTAAAAAATTCAAGGTTCAAGACAATGCAATCAAAAGGTACAGCCATTTATGTCACATATTCTGATACTCACAAACTCACTCATCAAAACCTATAGGATACTTCCCATTGACCTAGAACAGCGGTTGTCAAACTATGGTGCGAATCAAGTATTCATGTGGTCCATGGTTCTCAGCTGTATTTTCTACAGTAATATGTATCTAGCAACTAACAACCAAATCCTAAAATGTCAACTAATGTTAAGAGCTTTTGAAGAGTGTAGTTTTCCTGCTCATTAACAAGCAAAAGCACTTACTAAGGCATTAATATTTTAAGATGTGCTTCTTTAATTGTCATTGGTGAATTTGTGAGCTAAGTAAAGTTGGTCACTTATCTGAGGTGCTAACGGGTAAGTGGTCAGCTACTGCAGGGTTAGAGGATGAGAGGGAGGAATGTTTTATTGTTTGTACTGCAGTATTGACAACTCACAATTGTACGCAGCTCATACTGATCAGCTGCTATGGTTTAAATTTGGACACAGAAGTAACATGGCTTTGTGAATGCTCATTACACTGATGGTAATCTTCAGATGTGGTACTTATTTGTAGCAATTAAAGTTACTGTAATAAAACACAATAAGTAGGAGAAATGTGACAGTGAAAACATTTTGTAAATATTTGTGATTGTGACTCATATTACATAATGCATTTACATATAAGCACAGCGACTGTTATTATTCAATTAATCACTCACTCACAGAGATAACGCAGCAGCACTCCTCAAGCAATTACAGTTTCACAACTTTGGGTCACTAAGAGTGGCAGAAATCTGAAACAGAGCAGTCATCATAAAGTATTGTGAATGGTGCCAACTTTTAATTATCAGAACTGGCAGCCAATTTATTGCACCCTTATTATAGCTAGTCCACTCGAGGCACATAACATACTAATTTATGGTTACCTGAAGTGATTAGTCACTGCAGGAGGTGATCTATAATTTTGTATTGTAGTCTTCTTTTGGAAACCAGTTTATTTGCCAAGATCACCATGTAAACACAATTGCTGGTTTACTGGTTGCAGTCTCAGCTCCGTGAAAGCGGATAGTGGCAATTACATCATACAGTGCTTACACGACTCTGTCACATGAGGACTATGCAATATGCATAAAAAAGTCGAGGCATTACAATGACATGTTGTATCGTAAAGTATGTGCAACTCTCGAGTGTGAATGGCATGGCATGTTTGTACATACATGTGGCATGTCACTGTAATGCCTTGACTTCTTTATGCATATTGTATAGTCCTCATGTGACAGAGTGGTGTAAGCATTTTGTGATGAAACTACCACTACCCAATTTTATGGACCTGAGGATGGCAATATATATTGTGGAAACTAGTAATACAGTAATTGTGTTTACATAACAATCTTCACAAAAAGAAATTGGTTTTCAAAAAAAGTGTACAACACAATACTAATTTATGTAGTTCACTAATTAAGCAAATAGGGGTAATGCAGGAGTAGGTTTAATAATGAATAAAAAAAATAGGAATGTGGATAAGCTATTACGAACAGCATAGTGAACGCATTATTGTAGCCAAAATAGACATGAAGCCCATACCTGCCACAGTAGTACACGTTTATATGCTAACTAGCCTCACAGATGATGAGGAGATTATAAGAAACGTATGATGAGAAAAAAGAAATTATTCAGATAGTTAAGGGAGACAAAAATTTAATAGTCGTGGGAAACTGGAATTTGATAGTACGAAAAGGAACAGAAGGAAAAGTAGTAGGTGAATATGGATTGGGAATAAAGAATGAAAGAGGAAGCCACCTGGTGGAATTTTGCACAGAGCATAACTTAATCATCACTAACACTTGGTTTAAGAATCGCGAAAGAGGGTTGTATATGTGGAAGAGACCTGGTGACACCGGAAAGTTTCAGATTGATTACGTAATGGTGAGGCAGAGGTTTAGGAACCAGGTTTTAAATTCTAAGACATTTGCAGGGGCAGATGTGGCCTCTGACCACAATTTATTGTTATGAAGTGTAGATTAAAACTGAAGAAACTGCAAAAAGGTAGGAATTTAAGGAGATGGAATCTGGATAAACTAAAAGAAGCAGAAGTTGTAAGGAGTTTCAGAGGGAGTATTAGGGAATGATTGAAAAGAACAGGGGAAAGGATGGGTACCATAAAAAATATTGAATTTAATTAACAAAAGGAGAAAATATAAAAAATGCAGTAAATGAAGCACGTGAAAAGGAATGCAAAAGTCACAAAACTGAGATCGACAGGAAGTAAAACGGCTAATCTTGAATGGCTAAGATAGATGCCACCTACAGGAAAATTTGAGAGACCTTGGGAGAAAAGAGAACCCACTGTAAAATTATTGAGAGCTCAGATGGAAAACCAATCCTAAGCAAAGAAGGGAAAGCAGAAAGGTGGAAGTGGTGTATAGAGGGTCTATACAAGGACGGCATACTTTAGGACAATAATACAGAAATGGAGGAGGTCATAAATGATGATGGGAGATATGATACTGTGTGAAGAATGTGACAGAACAGTGAAAGAACCAAAACAAGTCCTCAGGAGTAGACAACATTCCGTGAGAACTATTGATAGCCTTGGGAGTGCCAGCCACGACAAAACTCTTCCACTTGGTGAGCAAGATGTAAGAGGCAGGCGAAATACTTTCAGACTTCAGGAAGAATATGAAATTCCAATTCCAAAGAAAGCAGGTGCTGACAGGTGTGAAAATTACCTATCTGTCAGTTTAATAAGTCACAGTTGCAAAATACTAACACAGATTCTTTACAGATGAATGGTAAAACTGGTAGAAGCCGACCTCAGGGAAGATCAGTTTGGATTCTGTAAAAATGTAGGAACACGCGAGGCAATATTGACCCTACGACTTATCTTAGAAGATAGATTAAGGAAAGGCAAACCTACATTCATAGCACTTGTAGATTAGGAGAAAGCTTTTGACAATATTGATTAGAATATCTCTTTCAAATTCTGAAGGTGGCAGGAGTAAAATGCAGGTAGCAAAATAGAAACCAAATGGCAGTTATAAAAGTCTATGGTCACGACAGGGAAGCAGTGGTTGAGAAGGGAGTGCGACAGGTTGTAGCTTATTCTCGATGTTATTCAATCTGTATATTGAGTAAGCAGTAAATAAAACAAAAGAAAAATTTCGAGTAGGGATTAAAATCCAGGGAGAAGAAATAAAAACCTTGAGGTTTGCCGATGACATTGTAGTTCTGTCTGACAGCAAAGGACTTCAAAGAACAGTTGAACGGAATGGACATTGTCTTAAAAGGAGGATATAAGGTGAACATCAACAAAAGCAAAACAAGGATAATGGAATGTAGTTGAATTAAATCAGGTGATGCTGAGGGAATTAGATTAGGAAATGAGACTCTGAAGATGAGTTTTGTGATTTGGACAGCAAAATAACTTACGATGGTTGAAGTAGAGAGGATTTAAATAGTAGACTGGTCATGGAAAGGAAAGCATTGCTGAAGAAGAGAAACTTGTTGACATTGAGTATAGATTTGTATGGAGTGTAGCCACATATGGAAGTCAAAAATTTACGATAAACAGTTTAGAAAGAAGAGAATAGAAGTGGAGAAGAGGAATTAGTGGCACAACTTGACTAGAAGAAGAGATCAGTTGGTAAGACACATTCTGAGGCATCAAAGGATCACAAATTTAGTATTGGAGGGAAGCATGGAGGGTAAAAATTGTAGAGGCACACCAAGAAATGAATACACTAAGCAGATTCAGAAATATGTAGGTTGCAGTAGTTACTCGGAGGTGAACAGGCTTGCACAGGATAGAGCAGCATGGAGAGCTGCATCAGACCAGTCTTTGGACTGAAGACCACAACAACAACAACCCAACAACAACAACAACAACAACCACTACCACCACCAATTAATAATTGGGTTGGTATCTACGTGGCCCGAGGTGCCACCCCACAGTGTCAGTATTGGCTCTTGAGCAACAAAGTTTGACGATGACTGACCTAGAATCATTAAAATTAGCAAAAAGGAAGGTTTTACAGTACAAGTAAAGAAAAAGATCCAAAAATTGTTAATTTGTAATTATAATACATGAGAAAATATATATTTTTTATCATATTATCTGTCTGTCTGTCCATCCGTCCAGTTGTTAATAGTCTTTTTCTCAGGAATGGGCAGCTGTATCAAGTTGAAAGTTATGTCATGCACCAAAGTCCATGAGTCCTTGGTGGTGTAAACAACTTAAACTTCTACGATAGTACAATCAAAATATATGGAATTTGTGTCACATATTTTGATATCATGCAAGTATCAATACCTATAATAGGCAACAATGGTCGAAATTCTTAATTCCTGGGATGGATGGACTGTCTAGGTACACAATTAAATTTTTTTGAACCCTTGGTGTGTGTGAGTCCTACTCGTGCTTATCTGGATTTTTTTTTTCTCTTGACTGTGATGTAGTTGTCATATATCATTGTTTTAATTAGGTTAAAATTGTGTACCTAGATAACATTTTACTCTATTAATTATTATTTTTAATGAAGTGGTTTGTGACATTTTTGTTCTTTCTGGCTTATTGTAGCGTTGTAAGTGGAATTTGACAGATTCATCATGAATCCTTAATAATGCAACTCTTTTTTTATGTACCTATGTCATGTTTTCCAAATGATTTTAAATATGGTGATTTATAAATTGGAGTGTTCATTTTCACTACAAATATGCAAGGGGAGAAAATTCCAATTCCAATTTGTAGGTTAAGCTGGAAAGAAACATTAACTGTGAAATAAATAGACAAGAAAGCTGAAATAAAGTAATATAATAACAGTGGTCAAAGAAAAGAGTAGAATAAATTCTTAAGACAAATGTGAATAAGAACAAAAGGAAGACAGAGGTTATAATAGAAACAGTACTGGGGCAGAACTAAGAAGAGATGTGGAAAACAAGAAATCACAAATGTAAAACAAAACAAAAATAGCAAAGATATTGTATGGAGTTGGTATGGGCACAGCATGGAGTTGGTATGGGCACAGCAAATGAGAGATACTATGGAAACTAAAGAAGAGGTGAGAATGAAATAGGCTTCATTTTGTGGCTGGCCAGATGGCAGGTGCCAAACATATTCTGTTCTAAAAGGTCCCTAATATTGAGCTGTGTTGTTACAATAATGTTTTGTAATATTAATCCATCAAGCATGAGTGTTTGGAATGGCACACAATAGTCAATATACATACTGAACAAATTGTTCCTCAATTGTATCTTTTCCTCCACATGTGCCACATGAACTTCTTGCATTCAGTTAATTGTTCTTAAAAATATATATTTCTGTAACTATAGCTGGTAAATCATCTACTTGATTTCAGGTCTCAACGTTTACAGTATGTTAAAACACAACACACTTGTGCTTACATTGGCAGCAGTGAATCATATTGAAGAGAAACTACTTTATCATATTCACAGAAGCGATAGTCGGCATATGAACAAGAAGTTCAGAATTGGTCAAGTTGGATAAATATTACCAAACAAAAATTTTACAGATTGAATAATGAGAATCTGTGATAGCTGGGCAATTTAAGTTTAATTGTGAAATTTTGACTATATTTATTACTGGCTACTGTATCAGAAGTTATGTACGTATCTCTGTCCATAAGAGTGAAATAAATGTTAATTTTTGCTATGATTTGTGTTTACTGATCAAAGGCTATAATTAACCCTCTTTCTTGAATAGTCTCAGAATCATGGTTTTGGACCTAATGTGTATGCCTAAGTATCTTCTGTATAATGTTCTATACTAAATATTCTTTTTTGTGTCCAAAGGGCAGTTCTAATAGTTGAAAATATTTATTGTTGCTACTATACACAGAGTGATTGCTAGCAGGTATGTTACATATCCAGCATTGTAGTAATCATGTTCGACATCATATCTAATACAATAGTGCCCAACCTTGACATCATAATTCATTATATGCAAAATTGAAGGTGGAAGGGGGGGGGGGGGGGGGGGAAGAAGGGAAAGGAAAGGGGAGGGATTATTGATGTCAGCTGCATCAGGACATTCACGTGAAAATTCAAACCCAGGATCTCCTGCTTGCTAAGCAGTTGTGTTAACCACTGCACCACCCAGAACATAATGTTAATCTCAATGGCATGGGCTACCTCTGTGTGCCTCTTGGCCAACCTACACTCCCATCGAGTGCCACCTATTCACAGTCCCTGTCCATGTCCATGTCCTCCATGCTTGCTGCTCAGAGATTCCCATAGAAGGTCAAGCATATTAGTGCATCCACACTGAAAAAGGTGGATTTGTTGCCCATTTAGGTGAATCAGTTATATGATTACAAATTTGTCCAATAAAACGGACACCACACATTCACATAAAAAATGACAATACCATAGGGAGGGTATTGTTAATAATTTCAGATTTTTTAAATACTGGGCAACATGACTTCCTTGGACGAACAGTAGACGTTTCTAGTAATTATTTTGTGTGATTTCAGTATGTGGATTAATTTAGTTGAATTTCACCCAAAAACAATAACATACCTTAAAACTGGCTGGAAATAGCTATGCTACATAATTTTCCTTGTCTCCATTTAAGTGCCATTTGCCAATATTTGCAATGCAAATGCAAAACTACATAGTTTGTTTACTAGATACTCCACATGTTGGTTCCAGTGTAAATTCTTGTCTAAGTTTCATCCAAAAAATTTCACAGAATCTATTTCTTCTAGATTTTGATTTTATGGTTTATTTTAATTTCCTGGGATGTTGACTGTTTTGTTCTGAACTGGATCATAATTGTTTTTGGGATATTCAGGGTTAATCCATTGAGATGAAACCATATTTCTAAATGGTCTATTGTACTGATGATGCAGACAAGGATAGTTTGTGGCTCATGCTTCCCAGTTAATACAGATGTGTCATCTGCAAATAAAGTCAATGGGGCATTTATATTGATTGTAGGTCATTAACGTAAAATAGAAACAAAATAATCTCTGTTGATCCATTGATGATGTGGGACAGCAGTCTGCCAAATTTTTACCAAGGAAAATTCCCAAACAGCTGTATGTTTTGAGAAGTTATGTTATTTACACAACCATTTTTGGCATCTCATTAACATCATCTTCTGGCCCCTGTGCACTCCATGTAGAGACAATAGCTGTATTGATACTTGCATAATTGGAGCCATCAATATCTGGATTCCGTGTATTTGCTTTTGGAGTGTTTATTTCTGAGAGTTGACAACAACTGAGCACACCTACAGTCCAAGAAAGTGGTCCCAGTGGACTGCGGGTGTGCTCCGTTGTTGTCAAGTCTTTGCAATAAACACTCTATAAACGAATTTGCTGAATCCATGGTTCCAGGTTGTGCAAGTATCAATATATCTGATGGTCTATACATGGAGTGCATAGATGCATGACAATGGTGTTAGTGAGATGCTGAAACTGTTTGTCTAAATAAAAACTTCCACAAAACATACAGCTGTTGGGTGATTTTACTTGGTAAACAATGAAACAAGAAAGGTCCTAGGGTAGAATCTTACTGTCATCCATTTGGAAGAATAATTTCCTGCATTTGTAGAAACAACCACCCTTTGTTTCCTATTACACAAGTATGAAGTAAGTCAATGTAGAATACTATGTCTAATTCCATACCTGTTGAGTTTATGGATAAGAAGTGCATGATTTACTGAGTCAAAGGCTTTTGTGAAGTCACAAAAGATCCTGGCAACTTTATTTTTATTGTCTAACAATGTGCTCATCTTGTCAGCAATCTTGTTAATTGCATCTATAGCGCTTTTTTCACACTGGAATCCAAAGTAATTTTTCAAAATCTCATATCTTTCAATAGAATTTTTAATCACTGGAAGAGGAGATATGGGATGATAATTTCCCATATAGTCTCCTGACCCTTTTTTGCATAGCGGTTTTACTTCTGCATACTTTAGCACATCTGGGAAACGTCGTTGTTCAAAAGATTGGTTTATTATTATGGATAGTGGGTGTTCTATTATTTTACACACAAATTTGAGAACTTTTGTGGGTATACCATCCCAACCTGCAGAAATTTTATTTTTCAGTGTTAGTGTAATATTTTCTACTTCTACTTCTTACACAGTTTCAAATTTTGTGAGGCTTTCGGACATTTGATATAGTCCGAAGGTAATCAGCAACAACGACATCACCACATTAATGAGGAATTCACTGAAGCATTCTGAAATTTGAGCTGGATTTACAATAACCTCATCTCCAAGCTCGATATTACAAATTTCATGACTAGAGGCTTTAATATCTAATTCAGTTTTCACAACTGACCACACTGTCTTTGATTCATTCTCATGCTTTAACGTTGAACTGTTATTTGCCATTTGCTTTGCTGCCTTTACAACTTTCTTAAATGTAATTTTGTATCATCTAACATATTCAACAAAGTCCATATTTTATTATATCTTAGTTTATAAAGCAGTTGTCTTTCTGCACGTTTATAAAGCAGTTGTCTTTTTGCATCACTAGAGATTTTTATACCTTAATTTTTTATTTATTGTTGTCGCTTTATTAAAAAAAGTTTTAGGTGGAAAAGTTTCCTTGAAAACATTTTTAAAAAACCACTTAAGAATGCTTCCAAATTTGCACTGCTTGAAATATTTTGATCCAAGTGCCATTCTGTCTCATTCAGCCTGTCATTAAATGAAATCATGTTCTCCTGAATAGTGTTCCTTTTTATGTAGACTAAGTCACACAAAATTTCCTTACTTGATCTCAGCTCAATGAATCATGCTGAATGATCAAAAACTCCTAAATCCAAAGAACATTAATGTGCATCTTCAAAAACATAATTCGTTAAAATATTGTCAATATGTTTAGCTTAGTGAGCGTCTTCTCTCACTGGTTGTAAAAAATTTAATTTGAAAACATATTTTTTTATCAAGTCAGTGTACTATAAAAAAACTTCCAAATAAGGTGCAAGAATTGAATTCACACTACCTGTCAGGTGCTGAAAATGTAACAATTCTTTCTCAGCATTAAAAAAGATTGCTTTGCATAATAGGTACTTGAATACTTAGTTAAAAAATTAGAGATCACAAAGTGATGCAATTAGGAATATGCAATGTAAGGTGGCAGAACAAGGTTCAGAAGGAAAACTTGAAAATGGAAATGTGCATATTATTGAGAAAGATCTAGTAGGAAGTGTACACAAAGTGATGCAATTAGGAATATGCTATGTAAGGCGGCAGAACAAGGTTCAGAAGGAAAACTTGAAAATGGAAATGTGCATATTATTGAGAAAGATCTAGTAGGAAGTGTACACAAAGTGATGCAATTAGGAATATGCTATGTAAGGCGGCAGAACAAGGTTCAGAAGGAAAACTTGAAAATGGAAATGTGCATATTATTGAGAAAGATCTAGCAGGGAGTGTACATAAAGGCACTGACACAGTTTTAAGAACTGCAGAACAGTCTTGGAATAATTTTACGAGTTTTATTCCAGTTTTGAAACAAATTTTAATACACTGCATTGGAAGAATGAATCTATTAAAGATAAAATAACCAGACTAAGAAAGAATAGAATGACAAGAATTATTGACTTAGAAGACTCTTCACTCAGAAATTAGATTCTTTGAATTTAGCACAAGATATCCAACAAAAAGCAACTGAACACTTATATGCACCTCGCCATTACTTTAGAGGATTCATTTTTAACATAAATAAATAAATATGAATCAAAGGAAAGACAGATTGCAGCTGTTAGTGAACACTGAAATAAATTAGTGGGGAAAGGTGAAAATTTATGTTGGACCGAGGTTTGTAGCCAGATTTACCACATCTCATGAGGGTCACCTTAACCGCTTTGGCCATCTGGATTTTGTCCCTGACTGAAGCAAATTTCCAACTGACATAGTGTCCCTGTGAGTTCAAACCTGATATCTAGTGAGCATCTGAAATAGAGTAAAGGGTTCTTGGGTAAGTAATGCTATGCTATGCTGCGCTATTCTAGTAGTGCGTAATCGGCTGGGACTCTGGGTTGGTTGGCAGGCACTTAAGGTGACAGGTTGCATTAAGCAGGAGAACCAGGTTTGAATACCGGTCCGGCACAAATTGTCCGCTGTTTCCTTTGATTCATTTCAACATCGATATCTATGTAAATATAGAGAAAACTGAAATGTATGTGCTTGGGATTCACTGATTTATCACATGGCTTTCAGAAGATGTGTAGTTGGATTCACTCCAATCAAATTGCTTTCTCGGTGAGGTAGATCACAAACACCAAAATGGCATCAATATGTTTCATAGTTCTTGCCATGAATGGACCCCGTAACTGAGCCTATAATTTCCACAGTAAATTGTTATATAGTCCTGAAATTTCATGACAAATGGCTCTGGATATACTTGCTACTAGTCAACATTCATTACACATTTTGTCTCATCAAACTGATACTGAACTGATATGTGCCTGTGCGATGGGGCAGGAAGTGATTTCTGTTGGTTCCTCCCTTCGTCCCAGGAGAGGGCACTGAAATGAATCAATTGTAGCAGCTGAAAATTTGTGCCAGAGTGGGACTCAAACCTGGATCTCCTGCTTAATGCAAGCCATTGCCTTCATCCCTTGGCCATCCGACACAAATTCCCTACTAGCATAGCATCACCTACCCCCTCTCTGAGGAGCTGTGGAGGAGAACTGCGTTTGTGAGGGTAGTCAGTACATCCTTGGTTCAGTCCACATGCTCTGTGTTCTTTTATGGATTCTGTTGATTCTTTACTGATGCATGGTGTCCTGACTTGTCATGTCTTGAATTTCCATGTGTCGAAGACCTATCAAAAATTAAAATCAGAACAGCTAGATATGGAGTTAAATGTTGCTCCAAGTAAATGCCAAGATGTGTTTTCAATTAAGCCAAAACATGTGTCTGTGAAACAAATAATTTGAAAAAATTCTAGATCGTGTGATGTATTACTTTATTTATAACGTTGTTTCAGTTATTGCCATCATTGGATTAGTAATCAAGATCAGGGGACTGTAAGAATGGGAGGTGCTTGGTATAAATTATCAGTCTACAAAGGACCAAAACTTACCTCAAATTTATTTTTTGCAGTGACCCAAGTGCTAGCTGATAGGTGGTGCTATTATGAGAATGTTTTCCCCCTTTCTTTTTCAGTTCTTTCTTATATAATGGCAAACATTTGTTAAAATTACGAGGGCCGTTCAGAAAGTAACCTCCGGTTGATTTAAAAAAATACACAAAGTTAAATAAAAATATTTTAATATATACATCTTACAACTACATCTTTGCACTATTTTTCTCCATAGCGATTGAGGCACTTATCGTATCTCTTCACAAGCTTTGAAATTCCTTCTGCATAAAAATCACCCGCTTGTGCCTGGAGCCAGCCTGTAACCGCATCTTTGAGCTCTTCGTCGTCATCAAACCGCTGTGACCCGAGCCATTTCTTCAAATGCATGAAGAGGTGATAATCACTTGGCGCCAGGTCTGGGCTGTAAGGTGGATGGTTGATAACGTCCCACTTGAAGGACTCAAGAAGGGCCGTTGTTCTGCGAGCAGAGTGAGGACGGGCGTTATCGTGCAAAAAAACGATACCGGAAGTCAGCATACCACGGCGTTTGTTCTGTATAGCCCGTCGTAACTTTTTTATTGTTTCACAGTACACGTCTTGATTAATGGTCGTACCACGTTCCATGAATTCAACCAACAACACCCCTTTGGCATCCCAAAACACCGTTGCCATCAGTTTTCTGGCAGAAAAATCTTGCGAGGTTTTTCTTGGTTTAGTAGGCGAATTTGAATGTGCCCACATCTTTGATTGTTCTTTTGTCTCAGGGTTCACGTACTTAATCCAGGTTTCGTCACCGGTCACGATTCTGTTTAACAATGGTTCTCCTTCGTCCTCATAACGTGACAGAAAGTCTAATGCAGAGGCCATTCTTTGAGTTTTGTGGTGGTCGGTAAGAATTTTCGGCACCCATCGTGCACAGAACTTTGGGTAACCCAATCTTGCTGTCACTATCTCGTACAAGAGAGTCTTAGAAATCTGTGGAAAACCAGTAGACAACTCCGACATTGAGAAACGTCGATTTTCACGAACTTTTGCATCAACTGTCTGAACGAGTTCGTCAGTCACCAATGATGGTCTACCACTCCTCTCTTCATCACGAACGTTTTCTCGTCCACTTTTAAATAAACGTACCCATTCACGGACAACTCCTTCACTCATAACTCTTGGTCCGTACACGGCACAAAGCTCACGATGAATAGCTGCTGCAGAATATCCTTTGGCTGTAAAAAACCTTATGACAGCACGCACTTCACATTTGGCGGGGTTTTCTATTGCAGCACACATTTCAAACTGCCACAAAAACTAAACTAGCGCAGGTACGACGTTCACTCGACCACGGCTTGATGCCGACTGACCTGTTGAGTGCGTGAACACACAGATGGCGTCGCTACTCCCCCCACAACCTGCACTGTGACCAATCGGAGGTTACTTTCTGAACCGCCCTCGTATAATCATTCAAAGTCAAATCACAAATACAATTTAAATGAGTACAGTTGCCCATTCCTCAAAATGAGTGTGCAGGCCACCATCCGTTCAAGAGGATTAAAGAGAGTATTTTATTAATAATTTACATTTTCTTGTTGACAGTTCTGCTGTACATAACTGGTACTCTTTCACGCGTTCTGTGTGCCAAGCCAATCTACATTTCAGGACAGAGGCGGTTCACTCTAATAAGAGTTACTGACACTTATGTGACACCAGTAGGCAACCAATAGAGCACACGGGAACAAAATCACATGCAACCTGCGGACACACATCCAGAGCAGCCAGCAAAGACACTTGCTCTCTCTGGACTCTGTTTTCGGACTGGCAAGATGGGTTTCCACTCTCTTCTGCACCTTCCTACTTTCTTGACCTTGGTCAGTTTTAAGCTTGCTATGATGGCTCCCCTGATGGTTAATGGCTAGTGAGCACTCCCTAGGCTGTGCACTGGATATCCTGTATTTCATGTTTATCTCTCAAATCTCCTGTTCTTATTATATCCGTATCAGATGCCAACTCCCTCATCCATCCTGGCACCTTTACAAGTTGATGTCAGAAATGAGGATGCCTCACCATACAGTGTAAAGGGAGGCTGTGAAATTTTAGTTCATGTTTGATGCTGTGTGGTTGGAGAGAAATTCGAGCACTATGCTGGCATTTCTCATACCGCAAGACCTGGTTGCTGCAGCACCGCCGATCGTGCAGCCTCAAATGCTCCACCATTGCAGTGGGGGAATAGTAAAGCATGCTGCCTGCCTGCCAGCATAGCTGGAGAGTCACACCGCAAGTTCACTGCACCACATCGTAAAGCAGCGTGCTGTTCATGTGCGTGCTGCATGTGAGCCAGTGCCACCTAGAGCCCCCATTGCCGGATCTCAGTGCCAAGTTCAAGTGTCACTGTCAACACTGTCCATGTGTAGGTGTGTGCGAGCCACACTATGAGTTTGCGCTGCTCCCATGGTCTTTCCAGCACCTGCCTCAGACAGGTGAAGTGCATAAGTATACTGTATACAATCAATGTCACTAGCCTGTTGCTCAGATACACCAACCCGTCTATCACCATAACTAGGCCTGCCAGCCCTACAGATTACTGCCACCCTGCTGCCACGACCCATGCACAACCATTCCCTTGTTGTAGTCCACCTGCAGCTTCCTTGCCAGGGAATGCTGGAGGCCACTTCACCACAGCCAGCTACCCACTGTCAGGTACATGCCACATCCACACATGGCCCATGCCAGTGGCCCCAGCTGCCACTGCTCACGCACACATCTCGTCTCGAGCACATTTGAATTTTTTTTACTTTTTTTTGGGTCATCAGTCTTCTGACTGATTTGATGCAGCCCGCCACGAATTCCCACCTGTGCCAACCTCTTCATCTCAGAACAGCATGTGCAACCTTATGTCCTCAATTATTTGCTACATGTATTCCAATCTCTGTCTTCCTCTACAGTTTTTGCCCTCTACAGCTCCCTCTAGTACTAAGGAAGTCATTCCATTATGTCTTCACAGATGTCCACCTAATTTTCAATATTCATCTGTAGCACCACATCTCAAATGCTTTGATTCTCTTCTGTTCCGGTTTTCCCACAGCCCATGTTTCACCACCATAAAATGTACTCCAGACATACATTCTCAGAAATTTCTTCCTTAACACTTTGCCGACCGGTGACACCACAGTAGTGTCGTGCGCGAAATAGCGGTCAACGGCCGATGACACCACAGTTGTGTCGTGTGCATAGTATCGCGCAGTGGCCAGTGACAGCACTTTAATATCTTTTTCATTCTGTTAGGTAACAAACAATAAGTTACACACATCAACAAGTATTTTGTTTCACTTTCATCATGGCAGGCGAAAGAGACAATACGATTATTTACAGTGAATGCACAGATGTCTTGTCTGACGTTCTGGACAACTTGGCCGATTGGGAAGAAGACATTGGATATCAAAAAAATGAAAGTGAAGCAGAATTGTCGAAAGAAGAATTCGGCAAACGCCACGGTTGCCAACTGATTTGGATGAATCAGACAAAGATGACAAGACTGCGATTTACTGAGGACCAATAATAAATTTGAAGGATCTGCAGGTTCACACACATTTCCCAAAGATACACAATGCGTCGTGGATATTGTAGAATTATATATTGGGAATGATCTATTTGAATATATTAGCAATGAAATCACCAAGCATTACAGTCAAAATTGCAATCGAAGGAAGCTGAATTAAAAAAAAAAAAAAAAAAAAAAAAAAAAATAAGGCCAAATATGTCGACGTTACAACACTCAAACTTAGAAAATGGTTTGGACATGCTATCCTTATGGGAATTGTAATAAAAAAGCAAGGATCGATGCTTACTGGTCGACGAATCCATTGATACACACACCGATATTTCGCAAAATGATGTCCCGCAACCGATTCAGACAAATATTATCATTCTTACATTTTTTTCGACAACAACATTAAACCGGATTATGCCGACCGGCTTTTCAAAGTGCAATTCGTAATTTATTATTTTTCCAAAAAGTTTAAAGAAATGTGTAATGTAAGTCAGATGAAGGAATGATACCATGGCATGGACAGTTAAATTTTAAAGTTTACAATCCATTGAAAATTATGAAATATGGCATACTCATTTGGGTGCTGTGCGATTCGAGTACGGGACACATTTCCTCATTCAAGATATATTCCGGCATTGGACAACCTTTAGCAAAAGCAGTGGTGGAACTATTGACACCTTAGGAAAGTGACATTATCTCTACATGGATAATTATTATAATGGTGTAGAACTTGCAGAAAAGTTACTTGAAAAGAAAATTCAAGTTTGTGGAACGATACGGCAAAATAGAGGATTTCCGGAAAAATTTGTGCGCAAAAGTCAATGTGTTTGAAGCTTGTCATCAACGGAAAGGTGACAAGCGGCCAGCGACATACCAAGTAATCCGAATTAGCACTGCCGGCGCCAAACGAATAAATTTGTATGAGATATGCGGACGGCAAAGTGTTAAGTTAAGGCCTATGTTTGATACTAGCAAACCTCCCTTGGGCCAGGAATCTCCTTTTTGCCATTGCTAGTCTGCTTTTTATGTCCTCCTTGCTGCGTCCATCATTGACTATTTTGCTACATAGGTAGCAGAATTACTTAACTTCATCTACTTCATGACCATCAATCCTAATAAGTTTCTCGCTGTTCTCATTTCTGCTACTTCTCGTTACTCTCAATGCATATACCTAGGCAGCAAAATAACCAGTGAAAGGAAATAGTGGCTAGGAAGACATCGACAGTACCGTTCTTTTATTGCAGTTGTAAAATTCTTAGTTTGTGAGCACTCACTTGAAATGTTGTTCTGATCATACAATTTACTACCAGGTTTTCTTGTTTTATATCACAATTTTTAGAAATGGTCAGGTGTGGACTGGAGTATAAATACAGTAATGTTCAGATAAGTGAGAAATTAATTTATTTCACTTTTTGAGTTCGGATATTTGGGGATACGTACTTCAAGAAGAGAACAGGTTAGCATGTAACTTTATAAAGTAAAGTTCATGGTTACACTAATTAGTACATGACACTGTCACTAGAAAGAGACTCTTTACTGATCCATTAAGAGTTGTACTTTTATAGGTAGAACATTTACACTTTACTTCTGAGACTATTGCACCAGCTAAATGCATCTGTAGGTGGCCACATCTTTGAGGACAGAGCACAGCCTAGTTGTTCCTTTGGTTTAGTAGTAACCCTTGGTTTAGTAGTAGCTTTATTCATCCGTGGTTCTCTTTTTACAAGGATATAGGACATGTCAAGTTATTTACAAGTTTAGACCAATTTAAAATAAGATAACAAATAACATATTAAATAATGTAATGCCACACCGTTCACTCATTCTATCAGTCACTACTGCACACATTATACACACATTGTTTCATAACACTACACACACACACGCTAGTGATCTCTGGGCCATTTTCTGTACCGCAACTTTCCATTTGCTATCCTGAAAAACTGAGTCAGCATCCCTGCACAATGAATAAGATGTTGAGCTCAGAAAGAGGCAGCGGTGTTAGTATTGTGCTATGCATAGTTTGGGGGTAAGTATTTCTAGAAAGGAAAAAACAAAGTGAAGGGGTTATGTTGGATGTTTTATAATCATTATTGTTATTTATTTGTACAACTTTTTTTATCAAACCGCTACTCTGTTTTATGTAAGTAATCCTTCAATGTATAAAATGTATTGCTTTTTCAAAACAGGTACTTTTTAGCTGCCTTTTTAAATACGTGTATTTTTGCAATTTCTTTTCTCTCTTTTAGTAATTTATTGTACAATTTTATTCCTTGGTAGAAAATGCTGTTTTGAGTTTTATGTTTATTTTTTCTTGGTAAAGCCTATCTCTTGTTCCATTGTCACAGACAGAGCTGTTTGTGCAGTAATTACCAACGTTATTTTTTATGTGTCTAACTTACTGGCAAATGTATTCACATGGAGCAGTTAAACCCCCCAGTGTTTTGAACAGATCTTTACCTTGAGTTCGACTAGTATTTTTGGTTATTATTCTTTCCAGCTTTCCAACACAACAGGTGCTCTCTTGTGATCTAGTCATCAGACCATGTAATGAACCCGACCTTTGTATGTTCCACAGTAAATATGCTGTATAATGACACTGCTACGTAATGTCTCATGTTGTAGTGATGATTACTTAGGTTAAAGGTAGGTTGCATTAAATTAACTTGAGAAAGTATACTTATCTTTTCAGGATGGCTTCAGCATCTAGGTCTCTGCTCCTGCTGCTATACAAAGAAGTCCTGGATGTTACTATTAACATTGTCCAAAGAATTGACAATTTCAGTTTGCAATCAGTGTTTACTTGTCCTTCACATTTGAGCACACGCTTCCATAATTACTATGTGCACTTTTTCACATCTTTCATAAGAAGTTCATGAAAAACTCATAGCAAGCTGAGAGTAACCTACACTAATCTCATGGAGTCCAATACCAAATTCTGAGTGACATGCTTGGTGCCAAAAAATCTTATGTTCCAGAACCTTTGAGAACATGTGGTAAATCAAATTGAGATTGAAATTGTTTATCGGTTTTAATTTATATATTGCTTTCTGAAAACAAATATTTAAATGAAGATTAACAGGCCTACTGGTTAATAACAAAGGTTACAAATTTTAAAATATGGAAAATAGAAACTTCCTGTTGCTATATATAACCAGTTTCATTATTGATAGCAAAATTAACCCAGATAGCCCTGAATTATTTGTTTTCAAAATTGATTTGTATCTTATCTACATTCATTCACAAGTTTGTAAGGAAGAAAGTAAAAACAATTTTGAGTATTTATTTTTATTTAGTATTTCAAAAAAATGGGTGTCCTTCCAGGACGTCAGGACAATAAGGGAACATGTTTTTAAAGTATATGACCTTGCACAGTTAACTTGTTTTAGTTTTTATACTTTCAAATAAACATAAATAAAATTGAATTATGGGCTAAACCAGCTAGTAAATACAAAAGACAAAGAAAATAACCTATACACATATTTTATGCACTAGTATGATAAGACAAAAAGCAACAAACATGAAGTGGTTCATCACATTTTACGCACATAGTAGTAGTTTTTTTGTGGCAACTTCATTTCAGCTGCTTCTTCTTTTTTGTTATCTCGCCCATTGGTAATTCAGTAACATAATGTTCTCTTCCAACAAATCTAGAATCTAGTTTTGGCCTCTTACTAGGACATCCTCTGCTGGTAGTGACTCTTGTTACTTTCAAGAATTGCAGTGACAATTCGACGACGAAATGTCAGATGACCTATGGGTTCTTCGTTGTGCTTGTGAAGATCCCAGGCTTTTTGCTCTACAATGTCTATAAAATGTGCAATGATCGGGAAATACGACTTTTTCCCTCTTATAGAGCATCTATATAGGGATACATTTTGGTCAGCTCAGTCTATGTCTCCCATATGAGTATTGTAGGAGTGTAATAAGTTAGGTTGAGGCATGCTAATCCTTTTCTTTTGTTCCCTGGAGAATCTTGCTACAGAGTGTAGTGGTTGCACTCTGTCAAAGTTGGTGGCTAAAGTAACAACATTGTTGTCATTCCAACGTACATCATATGATCCTTTATTCCCCCACCCCCACCCCCACCCCACCCCCACGAACCATGGACCTTGCCGCTGGTGGGGAGGCTTGCATGCCTCAACAGAGGGGTATCTGTTGAGAGGCCAGACAAATGTGTGGTTCCTGAAGAGGGGCAGCAGCCTTTTCAGTAGTTGCAGGGGCAACAGTGTGGATGATTGACTGATCTGGCCTTGTAACTCTAACCAAAACGGCCTTGCTGTTGTGGTACTGTGAACGGGTGAAAGCAAGGGGAAACTACAGCCGTAATTTTTCCCGAGGGCATGCAGCTTTACTGTATTATCAGATGATGATTGCGTCCTCTTGGGTAAAATATTCCGGAGGTAAAATAGTCCCCCATTCAGATCTCCGGGCAGGGACTACTCAAGAAAACGTCGTTATCAGGAGAAAGAAAACTGGCGTTCTACAGATTGGAGTGTGGAATGTCAGATCCCTTAATCAGGCAGGTAGATTAGAAAATTTAAAAAGGGAAATGGATAGGTTAAAGTTAGATATAGTGGGAATTAGTGATGTTCGGTGGCAGGAGGAACAAGATTTTTGGTCAGGTGAATACAGGGTTATAAATACAAAATCAAATAGGGGTAATGCAGGAGTAGGTTTAACAATGAATAGGAAAACAGGAGTGGGGGTAAGCAACTGCAAACAGCATAGTGAACGCATTATTGTGGCCAAGATATACACGAAGCCCATGCCTACTACAGTAGTACAAGTTTATATGCCAACTAGCTCTGCAGATGATGAAGAAATTGATGAAATGTATGATGATGAGATAAAAGAAATTATTCAGGTAGTGAAGGGAGACAAAAATTTAATAGTCACGGGTGACTGGAATTCAACAGTAAGAAAAGGAAGAGAAGGAAACATAGTAGGAGAATATGGAATAGGGCTAAGAAATGAAAGAGGAAGCCGCCTGGTAGAATTTTGCACAGAGCATAACTTAATCATAGCTAACACTTGGTTCAAGAACCATGAAAGAAGGTTGTATACATGGAAGAACCCTGGATATACTAGAAGGTTTCAGATAGATTATATAATAGTAAGACAGAGATTTAGGAGCCAGGTTTTAAATTGTAAGACATTTCCAGGGGCAGATGTGGTCTCTCACCACAATCTATTGGTTATGAACTGTAGATTAAAACTGAAGAAACTGCAAAAAGGTGGGAATTTAAGGAGATGGGACCTGTATAAACTGAAAGAACCAGAGGTTGTATAGAGTTTCAGGGTGAGCATAAGGGAACAATTGACAGGAATCGGGGAAAGAAATACAGTAGAAGAAGAATGGGTAGCTTTGAAGGATGAAATAGTGAAGGCAGCAGAGGATAAGTAAGTAAAAAGACGAGGGCTAGTAGAAATCCTTGAGTAACAGAAGAGATATTGAATTTAATTGATGAAAGGAGAAAATACAAAAATGCAGAAAATGAAGAAGGCAAAAAGAATACAAACGTTTCAAAAATGAGATCGACAGGAAGTGCAAAATGGCTAAGCAGGGATGGCTAGAGGACAAATGTAAGGATGTAGAGGCTTATCTCATGAGGGGTAAGATAGATACTGCCTACAGGAAAATTAGAGACCTTTGGAGAAAAGAGAACCACTTGCATGAATATCATGAGCTCGGATGGAAACCCAGTTCTAAGCAAAGAAGGGAAATCAGAAAGGTGGAAGGAGTATATGGAGGGTCTATACAGGGGTGATGTTCTTGGGGACAATATTATGGAAATGGAAGAGGATGTAGATGAAGATGAAATGGGAGACACGATACTGCATGAAGAGTTTGACAGAGCAATGAAAGACCTAAGTCAAAACAAGGCCCCGAGAGTAGACAACATTCCATTAGAACTACTGACAGCCTTGGGACAGCCAGTCTGGACAAAACTCTACCATCTGGTGAGCAAGATGTATGAGACAGGTGAAACACCCTCAGACTTCAAGAAGAATATAATAATTCCAATCCCAAAGAAAGCAAGTGTTGACAGATGTGAAAAAAACCGCACTATCAGTTTAATAAGTCACAGCTGGAAAATACTAACGCGAATTCTTTACAGACGAATGGAAAAACTGGTAGAAGCCAACCTCGGGGAAGATCAGTTTGGATTCCGTAGAAATGTTGGGACACGTGAGGCAATAGTGACTCTACGACTTATCTTAGATGAAAGATTAAGGAAAGGCAAACCTACGTTTCTTGCATTTGTAGACTTAGAGAAAGCTTTTGACAATGTTGACTGGAATACTCTCTTTCAAATTCTGAAGGTGGCGGGGGTAAAATACAGGGAGCGAAAGACTATTTACAATTTGTACAGAAACCAGATGGCAGTTATAAGAGTCGAGGGACATGAAAGGGAAGCAGTGGTTGGGAAGGGAGTGAGACAGTGTTGTAGCCTCTCCCCGATGCTATTCAATCTGTATATTGAGGAAGCAGTAAAGGAAACAAAAGAAAAGTTCGGAGTAGGCATTAAAATCCATGGAGAAGAAATAAAAACTTTGAGGTTCGCCGATGACATTGTAATTCTGTCAGAGACAGCAAAGGACTTGCGAGAGCAGTTGAACGAAACGGACAGTGTCTTGAAAGGAGGGTATAAGATGAACATCAACAAAAGCAAAATGAGGATAATGGAATGTAGTCGAATTAAGTCGGGTGATGCTGAGGGAACTGGATTAGGAAATGAGACACTTAAAGTAGTAAAGGAGTTATGCTATTTGGGAAGCAAAATAACTAATGATGGTCGAAGTAGAGAGGATATAAAATGTAGACTGGCAATGGCAAGGAAAGCGTTTCTGAAGAAGAGAAATTTGTTAACATCGAGTATAGATTTAAGTGTCAGGAAGTCGTTTCTGAAAGTATTTGTATGGAGTGTAGCCATGTATGGAAGTGAAACATGGACGATAAATAGTTTAGACAAGAAGAGAATAGAAGCTTTTGAAATGTGGTGCTACAGAAGAATGCTGAAGATTAGATGGGTAGATGACATAACTAATGAGGAGGTATTGAATAGAATTGGGGAGAAGAGGAGTTTGTGGCACAACTTGACTAGAAGAAGGGATCGGTTGGTAGGACATGTTCTGAGGCATCAAGGGATCACCAATTTAGTACTGGAGGGCAGTGTGGAGGGTAAAAATCATTGAGGGGACCAAGAGATGAATACACTAAGCAGATTCAGAAGGATGTAGGCTGCAGAAGGTACTGAGAGATGAAGAAGCTTGCGCAGGATAGAGTAGCATAGAGAGCTGCATCCAACCAGTCTCAGGACTGAAGACCACAACAACAACATCATTTTATCTACAGATGATAGAGTACAACTCTTAACTCTGTTTCCTCTTATTGTTCCTGTTACTTCCACGCCCCTCTCCTTTAGGTCATGTAGTAGTTCAATGCTGGTAAAGATGTTATTAAAGTATATTCGATATGGAATATGTGGAAGTAATTGGTCAACACAAGTCATTACCACACCATACCCCATACCTTTCGTTTCATAATCCTTACTACACGTGCCAGTTCCTTGGTAGGATTCGAGCCAAATAATATATCCACCACATGCGCCTCCACACCAAAATTTGACTCCTCATCGGATTGGTTTCCATTTTATGAATTGTTTGCACGTGAAGTATGGGACCATCGATTCATCGACAGACTGATGCTGCACGTGAGGTGCAAATTGTTTGAATCTATTATTCAGCATACACAGTAATGGGCGGATTTTCCCAAAATGGTCTGATTTATCTAAATTGTCATTGTTGCTTACATGCAAATTGGAAAAGATGAAGTCAAAACGATCTCTGCACATGGCATTTGTTACGAGGTCATTGTGACTGTCATTGTCTGATTGCCAGTACATCTTTCTGTGAGACACTGTTACATATCCACTTAGCAGAAGTATTGCAATGAACACCAACATCTCATCTTCTGAACAATCACCTAGTCTATTTCTCTTGGCTGCATACTGATTTGTGTAACTGACCATCATTTGAAGCACTTCGTTATCAAAAAATTGTTGGAAATATTCAAGCAGTGTTCGCCCCTTCTTCATTGCAACTGTGAATATTAGAGGCCATACAGGTGTTGGATTAACTATTTCACCACTTTTCCAGTTATATTTCTTGAGGTTTAGAACTTTATTCTTCGATAGCCTTGCTGGTTTGTTGTTGGTGGTTGTTATTGTTGCTGTTTTTGTACTGCTGGAGTGTCCTGGAACAACATCAGAGATAAAGGATTGTTTCCTTGTTGCATTCACAGCATTACCATTGGTAGAAATGGCCAAATCACAAAGCGCAGTAGCATTGAGCTGACTTGCTGGTAATTTATCTACACTTGGATTTTCCTCAGCACCCGAATCTTCATTTGTTACGTAATCAGTTGTTTTACTGTCATACATTCCCAGGTTGATAAAACAGTAATAATGTGTGGGTTCTGACCCAGTGCTTATGTGGAAGCGTACAACCAGAGTTATAAAAAATGATAGCCTGTCCAAATGGGACAAATGATATGTACATCATCGCGTCGTTAAATATGATGATAAAATTGTTAGTCTACACCCTCAAACCTTTTTTGTTGTTGTAATGAATATTGTTTCATGACATTTGAATTGTTACTTAGTGGCATTTTTCGTACTATTACTATTTTTTATATATTTGACTCCTCAGTTTTAAAGTAATATTTTACGTAAATCAAGAACAATATACTTCCAACTTCCCATGCCAAATTGTGGGTGCTATGTTTTACATTAAGCAACCATGTATGTTTGATGTCATGTACGTATGGGTTCTGACCCAGTGCTTATGCGGAAGCGTATATAATTGTTATAATATTGTTAGCTTGTCCAAAGTGACAAACGAGAGGTACATCATCATGTTGGTTAAATATTACAAAATTGTTTGTCTACACCTTCAAAACTTTTTTGTAATGAATATTGTGGTTCACAGCACTTTAATTATTACATAATGGCATTTGCGTACTATTACTATTTTTTATATGTTGACTCCTTAGTCTTAACGTAACATGTTACGTAAATCACGAACGTTGTACTTCTAACTTCCCACGCCAAATGGTGGGTACTATGTTTTGTTTAAAAAATATGTGTTATACCTCATTTCATGTTATTCATATTTTATTCTTTTTCCTTTTCTTTTTCTCTTTTACTGGTCCTGCACTCTGACAACTTATCGATCTGTTTTATGTTTTGTAAGTTGGCTTTTTTTTAAAAAAAACAATACGCCAGTGTATTTTAGAGGTTTCCTTCTCCCTTCGTCTGCTATGTTTTTTACGTACATTTTAAATTTGAATCACTTCATGATTCACAAATTCACAAGAGGTATTTTGTATTAATATCTTGCAAAACCAGTAATATTAAGTCTTCACGTAACACATGCCACATAGAGGGTGTTCCAAGCCCTGTCACACAGAGGTCTGCTGAACTGGTGCATGTAAACAGCAGCCTCAGTTTATGTAATCGCTCTAAGCTTGTGGTTATTACTACCAGTGCCTACCAATTTTAATTGTATGTTACAGGTGTGTTCCTACCAACTATTATGTTCATATGCAGGTGTAGTTGTGATTTTCTGTTTTATACTCTCTGATCATTGGGAAAATTTTTAACTTGTAGCACTGAGGATGGTCACTAAGTGACCAAAAATCGATTTTGCTGACAATAAAACAACAAAATACGGCCAATGCCGATTTTCCTTCCAATTCTATCCACTATTTGGTCGTGGTGCACAGAACACTCCATGGAGTCGCCAATCAACACACATTTTATTTGCACATAACACTGAAGAATAAAAATTATTGTATCTAATGAAGACTTCTTTTCATGGTTTAAGATCACTACCTGACAACATACAAAAAAAATTGTGTTTGAAAATTAGAAAACTCTACAAACATCTATACAAAAGAACTATTTAATTTATGTATGAAAACAGGGTTGCCACACATTCTGGAAATCAGTGAATTTCAAACGAAGGGAAATATCACAGGAATTTAAGGGAGAGGGGGAAAAAAACTCGAAAGATCTCGTTTTTTGTCTCAGTTGATGAAATGTTTTGTTTACTGAGATGTCACACATTGTCACGAGCTAGATGCAGTTGAGTACATGCGCTGCTTCCCTACACCCTCATTCTTACTGCTTTTCGAACATTCCTGTCAGCTTGCAGTCAGTGCTGCCACCACTTCTTGCCACTAGCCTAGCAGCTGCCGATGAGGGGCAGGGACGCGTGAGCAGTGGTTTGTTTGGATCTGATTCTGAGACACTTGACACAGCAGCTGAAGACTGGTGTCACATGTGCATGAGCTGCATCTGAGTGTGTACATGTGTGGGTGCTCTCATTTTCTGACGAAGGCAATGGCCAAAAATTTAGTTATGGGAGTGTGTGTCGTTTCTGTGTGCCTGTCTGCAGCTCAGCGATCATCTTCACGGTGAGTTGCTCCTATCTTCGTTAGTACTGATTCTCAGAGTATTTGTGCAAGTTATCTGTTGCACGGATTGATCACCAGGGTCTCGTTTCATCAACGTGGTGTCTGTGACAAGTGAATAGCAGGCCTCATGAATGGACTTCCATGATGGGCCACACCTGCAGGCCATTTCTGTGGGTATCTCTAATGAATTGGGCCTGCTGATCTGAAACTCATTTCCCACAAATGTGCAGGTCCTGCCTGTCGGACCCAGGTCAGGTCTGTTGGTGTGTGGCATTACTCAGCGGATTTTCATAATTTATCCAAGGACCCAGGACAGCAGTACTCCTCAGCAGCCCAGAGGCCATGATTGATGGATTTGAGGAACTGCGACTGTCTCATCGCAAGTACATTGTATAGTGCAACATTTTATTTATTCTAGTACATTTTGACACTTTAAAAGTAGTTTGTATATTAGAAAGTATGGATGATAAGAAGCAGAAAATTGTGGCTATTGCTAGCAGTTTGTATGCTATGCCCTCATGTATTTCTTGAAAGATAAAAATCACACAATATATGTAAAATAATAGACATAAAACAGTGGGTAATAACTGACAATAATGAACATAGTAGAACGAACATTTTATTGGCGGTCACCTATAGTGTTGGTTTACGCAACTCTTCTCCATCTTATACTCTTTTTTTCAAGCGGCCTACTTTTTTCTGAGGTTACTTCTGAAACCAGTGAAGGTATTTTAAATCTGTCTTGCGACTCCAAGGAAATGTGTAATTTTGTCACCAAATGTGTTTTGTTTTTCTGAAATAAAATAACATATGTCATCTTATACATGCCATTTGGCTTGCTTTCTCCATCTGAAAACAGTTCATTACAAAAGATGTTGATGTTTATACTTAAGACTTTTGCTCTCAGACATTTATAAATACAGGAGTCCTTGCAGTTTTTTGTTAACTTACGTTTTGACAGGGTGTTTCAAAAATGACCGGTATATTTGAAACGGCAATAAAAACTAAACGAGCAGCGATAGAAATACACCGTTTGTTGCAATATGCTTGGGACAACAGTACATTTTCAGGCGGACAAACTTTCGAAATTACAGTAGTTACAATTTTCAACAACAGATGGCGCTGCAAGTGATGTGAAAGATATAGAAGACAACGCAGTCTGTGGGTGCGCCATTCTGTACGTCGTCTTTCTGCTGTAAGCGTGTGCTGTTCACAACGTGCAAGTGTGCTGTAGACAACATGGTTTATTCCTTAGAACAGAGGATTTTTCTGGTGTTGGAATTCCACCGCCTAGAACACAGTGTTGTTGCAACAAGATGAAGTTTTCAACGGAGGTTTAATGTAACCAAAGGACCAAAAAACGATACAATAAAGGATCTGTTTGAAAAATTTCAACGGACTGGGAACGTGACGGATGAACGTGCTGGAAAGGTAGGGCGACCGCTTACGGCAACCACAGAGGGCAACGCGCAGCTAGTGCAGCAGGTGATCCAACAGCGGCCTCGGGTTTCCGTTCGCCGTGTTGCAGCTGCGGTCCAAATGACGCCAACGTCCACATATCGTCTCATGCGCCAGAGTTTACACCTCTATCCATACAAAATTCAAATGCGGCAACCCCTCAGCGCCGCTACCATTGCTGCACGAGAGACATTCGCTAACGATATAGTGCACAGGATTGATGACGGCGATATGCATGTGGGCAGCATTTGGTTTACTGACGAAGCTTATTTTTACCTGGACGGCTTCGTCAATAAACAGAACTGGCGCATATGGGGAACCGAAAAGCCCCATGTTGCAGTCCCATCGTCCCTGCATCCTCAAAAAGTACTGGTCTGGGCCGCCATTTCTTCCAAAGGAATCATTGGCCCATTTTTCAGATCCGAAACGATTACTGCATCACGCTATCTGGACATTCTTCGTGAATTTGTGGCGGTACAAACTGCCTTAGACGACACTGCGAACACCTCGTGGTTTATGCAAGATGGTGCCCGGCCACATCGCACGGCCGACGTCTTTAATTTCCTGAATGAATATTTCGATGATCGTGTGATTGTTTTGGGCTATCCGAAACATACAGGAGGCGGCGTGGATTGGCCTCCCTATTCGCCAGACATGAACCCCTGCGACTTCTTTCTGTGGGGACACTTGAAAGACCAGGTGTACCGCCAGAATCCAGAAACAATTGAACAGCTGAACCAGTACATCTCATCTGCATGTGAAGCCATTCCGCCAGACACGTTGTCAAAGGTTTCGGGTAATTTCATTCAGAGACTACGCCACATTATTGCTACGCATGGTGGATATGTGGAAAATATCGTACTATAGAGTTTCCCAGACCGCAGCGCCATCTGTTGTTGAAAATTGTAACTACTGTAATTTCGAAAGTTTGTCTGCCTGAAAATGTACTGTTGTCCCAAGCATATTGCAACAAACGGTGTATTTCTATCGCTGCTCGTTTAGTTTTTATTGCTGTTTCAAATATACCGGTCATTTTTGAAACACCCTGTACTTACCCTTGAGATCTCAAAATTTGTCAGGGAAAACTGCTAAAACTTGTCTGGAAATCAGGGAATTTCACTTTGAGAAACTTGTAGAAACCCTAGAAAATTAATTTGAGTCTGAAATTTGGATGGTATCAAACAGTTCAGTAACAGAGCAAGTGTTCCGATAGGACTACATTCATTATAACCAACATACATCTTCCTGCTCTCTGTCTTTTGGCTTGTGACAAAGCAGACACCTGAGGCTGTCTGCCTCTGTCTCAGTTCTCCTCTATCATATTCAGCTAGTGCAAATGTGAACCACCCTTGCTCCCTCTTACAATTTCTTTATCCAACTATCAACCAGACTGGCAAATGCCCTTGTCTGACCTGGATGAGACCTCATGTACCCCAAGTACCAAGTATGTGCTATAATTTAGTTTATTCAACTCTTATTTCAAACACCCCCCCACCCCCCCGACACCCATCTTCACCTTCCTGACCAGGCTCCACTTTGAGATACCAGTACAGATAGTACCGAGAAGGTAATGTGTTCACCTACATATGACACGAGGTTTTCATTACACCTACTTCACAATCATATCTATTCAACATCTGCATAAAACTTAAGTATTAAACATACTTTGTCTTCACATGCTGTTGTGATTATAATAGTTATTCCTATAGTTGCATGTCTGATAAATAAAAACTGTGACCTGTGTGAGAGCCAAAATTTGGTTAAAGACTGTACTAAAATTTGCCAATTTTTGAAACAAATCACAAAGAACAAAACAATTGAATTATTAAATTAATATAGTTTGGAAGGCAGCTCCATCTTACAGTAGAGTCAGTAATTTCCAAATTGGGTGCTGTACAGTCAGCAGATGCATGTTGAGGTGTAGCTCAACACACATCAAAACAGCAGTTTTCGAAACATTTCAAAAAAACTAGTTAAAAATTCCAGAACTGTCTGCAGATATTTGGTTTCACGGATAAAAATTTCAAGCTCCTCCATTATACTTGAAGCATTTTCTTATGGTGCCCTGTGTAAGACTTTCAAGCTGTCACTTACCTGGAGTAACCTATGCTTCAACACTTTGTAAAATATAGATTGCTACCACACAGTGCAGGCATTAAGTGACAGACAGGCACAATGAAAGGCAATGATTGATATTATTCAGCTATAGGACTTAGTCCATTAGGCAGACCAAACAAAATGCACATCACAAACAAATGGCCACTGATGTCTCCGGGTGCTAAGGCCCAACTGCTCTTGCATCTCAGATGAGCACTTAACTTTGCTGAGGATGGGTAGTGGTGGTACAGCAGAGGATGAGGGATAGCAGGGTTAGTCTGAGAGAAAAAGCTCATGCTGCCTTTAGGAGTGTGCAAGGACATGGTGGGGATGGTGTAGTGAGCTGCTACATGCAGCAACAGAAGATTATGTTGTGGGTAACGAAGGTTCATGCCAGGGAGGTTACGGGAACATTGAGTATGTTGCAAGGAAAACTCCCATCTGTGCAGTTCAGAAGAGCTGTTGTTTGTGGAAAGAATCAAGATGGCACAGGCTATGAAGCAGTCTAAATTGAGCACATTGTGTTGGGCTGCATATTCAGCAACTGCATGTCCAGCTGTCTTGTCATGCAAAAGGCAGCCTGTTTGTTGTCATGCCCATATAGGATGAGGCACAGTGGTTGCAGCTAAGTTCAGAAGTCACATGATTCCTTTCGCAGCTAGCCTTGGTTGTGGGATGAGATATGGGACAAGTCTTTCGTCCATGTCTAATGCAGGTATGTGAGCCATGGGGCATTGGGTTGCGAGCAGGGGTGGAATAGGGAGGGTTAAGGATATTGTGTAGGTAGGGTATGCGAGTGGGGATGAAAATAGGGAGAATACTTCTTGTTTCAGGGCATGGAGAGAAGTAGTTGAGACTCCAATGGAGAATATGATTCAGTTGGTCTCGTCCTGGGTCAAGAGATGAGTGCTCCTTGAAGCTGGACAGTGGTAACTGGTGAGACAAGGCATGGGAGGTCTGTTTCTGTACAATATTGGGAGGGTAATTTCATTTTGTGGAGACCTTGTGAGACCTTTGCCATATTTGAAGAGTGACTGCTCATCACTGCATAGGTGACGTCCATGGATGACTAGACTGAAAGGGGCTTCTTGGTGTGGAATGAGTGGCAGCTGTTTAAGTAGCAGTATCATTGGTAATTGATGGGAGGTACTGATGTGTCCATACTTGAGCTGGATGTCAACACTGAGGAAAGCTCTGCTTGTTGGGCTGAGGAGGACCAGGTAAAGCGAATGGAAGATAAGGTATTGCGGTTCTGCAGGAATATGGATAGAGGGTGTCATCACCCTTAGGTCAAATCATGGAGATGTCACAGAGAACCAGGCGAGCAGTTCGGGACTCTTGGTGGTTTAGGAAGGAGTCCTCTAGATGGCCCATGAAAAGGTTAGTGTAGGATGTTGGCCAGAGAGGTGCCCATTACTGTACTACAGATTTCATCGCAAGTGGAGTCAATAAAGTGTTGGAAAAGGTAGAGTTCAATAGCGACAAGACCAATGGGCACTGTTTTGTTTTACGGCACTAAAACAGCTAGGGTCATAAGTGCCCACGTCAGAACCGTAGAACACTAAATAAAAAAAAGGAGTTAAAAACTACTACACATTAAGCCCAATCGACAGAAGGAAAGGCAGCTAAAAACAGGGACTTGGAGAAAGGTCCATAAAATGCGCCATACAGAAACGGAGATTGAATGTCCTTCGCCATATTGCTACGACAGATAAAAAGTAAAGTGCAATCAACAGCCCACATGTTATTCACTAAAATGGCCGATAACTCCAGATGGCAAACATAAACGAGGACGTAAGTGGTTAAGAAAAAGGGCATTCTATCAGAAAATGGCGAACCACCAGAGGTTGAGGGCAATGAGCACATAGTGGTGGGGGAGTGCCACTTAACAAATGGCGATGGCTAGAAAGACGGTGCCCGATACGCAATCCAGAGGGCCGAGAGGAGATCGTCCAAGCCGCTGGGAAGGCTTAATAACCTGGAGCTTTTTCCCATGAAGGGAGGACCAATGGTGATGCCAAAGTGACACCACCTGCTAACAGATGGCAATACAGAGATCACTGGAGGGAATGTAAGAGCTAGTGGGCTTAGGTACAAGGACTACAGCCTTGGCAGCGACAGCAAACTCATTTCCTGCCAGACTGACATGACCAGTAACCCACATAAATATCATAGCAGCTCCAATGAGGGTGAGCAAGTGACAGCTTTCCTGGACACGTTGTACTAAGGGATGGATGGGATACAGCATGTAGAGGCTTTGAAGGACAATGAGAGGGTCAGATGAGATGATGCAATTGAAAAGCCTGTGTCGCCGGATGTACTGCATGGCCTGATACAGGGCAAAGAACTCTGCTGTAAATACTGAGCAGTGTTCTGGAAGCCGATACCAAAAACTGTCAGCGCCAATGGCTAAAGGACACCCAGCTCCACGGTCAAATCGACAGCCATCAGTGTACACAAAGATACTATCGCGAAGGTCGTGAAACTTTAAGGCGACAGAGTGAGGCTGGATTAATGTCTTTAGGAAGTGAATAAAGGCCAAGGTGAAAACTGGCCACCACATGAAACCAAGGTGATGAAGGGTTCACACCCATTATGAAAGTGGCAGGTAGCATCAAGTTAAGCTGCTGAAGTAAAGGCTGAAAGTGAACTCCAGGATGTAACAGAGAAGAGGGACGCACCCCATACTGGCAAACAAAGGAGTCATCAAAGAAGGAGGTGTAGGATGGGTAGCCAGGCACAGCAGACAAACAGCATGTGTAACTGCTGAGGAGAAAGTCACAGTGCTATGATATCAGCAGTTCGGGTTCTTTGGCATACAGATTCTTAACTCGACTAGTGTAAAAGGCGCCAATGGCCAAGCAGATGCCACGATGGCAGACAGTATTGAGACGGTGTAAGAGGGATGGACGTGCAGATGTATAAACGACACACCCATAGTCTAGTTTGAACGGACAAGGATCTGACACAAACAGAGGAGGGTGGTCCGATGCACTCCCCAGGAAGTACCACTGAGGACATATAGGACACTGAGAGACAGCATACAACAGGCTGGCAGGTAAGACACATGGGAGGACCGAGAAAGTTTCCTATCGAGCATGAGCCCCAGGAACTTTGTTGAAACTACGAACAGAAGAGCAACAGGTGCAAGATATAAAGACGGTGGAAGAAACCAATTGTGTCACCAGAAATTCATACAAATAGTTTTGTCAGTGTAAAATTGAAAGCTATTGTCGATGCTCCATGAGTAAAGATGATCGAAACATCCCTCAAGGTGCGGCTCAATGAGAAGTTCGTGGAGAACTGCAATAGATGGCAAAAACGCCAACGAAAAGGGAGCCAGAGATGCCCAGCGGGAGACAGGCCATCTGGCGATACCAAAGATGACAAAAACCAGGATGGGACCTTGGCGCACACCGTTTTCCTGCATAATGTTGTCCAATAAGGCAGAACCAACACATACCTTGAAAACCTTTTTTAAGAATTCCTGAAGGAATCGAGGCGTGCGGCCATGGAACCCCACATGTAGAGCGTACGAGGATACCAGTCCTCCAGCAGGTGTCGTAGGCTCTAAAAACAAGGCCGCAGTCTGGGATTTCTGCAGAAAAGCATTTATGACGTGGGTGGACAAAGTGATGTGATGGTCAACAGCAGAACAGCGCGGCGTCATATGTTCATCCACACGACGGGAGAGGGAGTGGAATTGTTAAAAGAACTGCTGATTGAAATCCAGCTAGTTTTTTGCCATCCCGAAAAATGCGACAATGTGCATGCAAGTGTTTATAATAAAGGAGTGCCGTCATAGGATGACGGTTAAAAATGCGGAGAGCAAGTCTCTGCATGCGAATTGCGTTGCGTCACACCTCAGTGTGCCAAGCGACTGGAATATGGCATGATAAAGAGGAAGTGTTCTGTGGCAGTAAGGATAATGTTTGTAAGATATTCTACCTGGTCATCACAACGGGGGAAATGTTGTTCATCAGAGGTCACCAGGGAGAAAAAAAGCCTCCAGTCGGCCTTAGTAACCTGTCATCTGGGTTTGCACGTAGGACGGGTAGTAGTTAGCAAACAGATAGCTCACGGGACATGGTCGCTCGAGTATGTATCAGAGAGAATGGACCACTCGAGATGATGGGCAAACTGGGCAGTCCAGAAGGAGAGGTCCAAATGGGAATAGGTGTGTGTGTGTGTGTGTGTGTGTGTGTGTGTGTGTGTGTGTGTGTGTGTGAAAGGAATGTGGGTGCTCCTGTGTTAATCAGAGGAGCTTAAGTTGATTGAAAAGGTCAGCCTAGAGGGCATCTCTCTGCAGGTTCTGGGAGAGCCTCAAAGGGGATGGTGGACATTAAAGGCTCCGAGCAGCAGGAAGGAGGTGAGGTAGCTGCCTAATAAGCTGGAGGAAGTGTGCCCTAGTGGCATCAAATGGCAGAGGGATGTAAACAGTACAAAGGGAAGTGACCAAGGAAAAGGCGAACTGAAACAGCTTGAAGGCTGGTAGTCAAGGAGATCGAGTGACTTTAAACTTCATCCCATATAAGCAGCATGGTTCCCCCACAGGAGGAAGGTTGAAACAGACCGAGGCAAAAATGCAAGAGCTCAAAGAGGTTGTGAGGACACTATTTTGTTTCCTGGAGGCAGAGAACAAGCTGCAATTGTAAGAGCAGCCATAAATCCTCTTTGTTTGATCGAAGGCCACAAACATTCCATTGAAGGAGAGTCATTACGAGGATAAGGGAAAAAAGATAAAGAGGTGTCAGCTAGGAAGATGCAGTGCCAGCCTTCAAAGACTCACTGCCCCAAGACGCAGAGGCTAGAGGATCCTGCTCGATGAGATCTACAGAGGTATCGGCACTCTCCCTCTGTCAATCTGTGGATTCCAGTGCAGAAAAACGGTTGGTGGTGAGCACCGGCACCATGGAGGTCAGCCGGGCGAGGGTATCACGTAGCAACACCATCAAAGAGGATTTCTCAGACGGTGACGGAGAAGACCATTTGCCTTTGTTTGACTTCTTGGAGCCATCCTGATTGGTAGGGGAGGACTCAGATGTTTATTGGATGGAGGAACATACGAATCTTCACAGGAGTATTCCTTCTGTCCTTTCTGGCCTGCCGATTGTGTAGCAGTGACTTCGCCTTGGGAGGTGAATGTTTGGTGGCTTGTTGCACCGCTGGTCATGGAGACAGTGATGTTATGGCAACACTGGGCGATTTCACAACCACAGTGCTGAATCTGAGATTGCATGTCTGCATGGCCATCTCCTTCATGGAGCGAGATGTAACAAGAACCGTACTCGAGATACACAGGACAATCTCTACAGGAGGTGGCATGGTAGCCATTGCGGTTGATACAGTGGGGAGTAGGCAGACACATCCCTACCACAGGTTACACATTTGGCCGGGTGTCCACAAGACATTCGAGTGTAGTTGAAATGATGACACTGGTAGCAGCGCATCAGGTTCAGAATGTACTGTCAGACTGTAATAACTTCATAGCCTGCTTTGATCTTGGATGAGAAAAGGTGAGAAAAAGAGTGCATGGAGGCTCTAAGGAACCATATATGGCAATGACTCCCTGATCAGATAAGTATGTTTGGATTTCTGCCTTAGTCAGCTCATCGAGCAGCCTAGTGTAAATAACACCACAAGAAGAATTCAGAGTTCTATTGGCCTCAGCACGAAGAGGATAGCCATGGAGAAGTGAAATGGCAAGCAGTTGTGCTTGGGAATCAGAAGTAGTCTCCAACAGCAAAGTGCCATTGCATAAACGAGGGTAGGATTTCACAGGACCAGCAATCGTATCAACACGTTTCTGAATAAGAAACGGATTTACTGTTTCAAAGGATAGACCGTCTTCAGTACATGAAACTAGGAGGAACCATGGTGCAGCCGCGAGCGTCTTTGAATCAGGAGCTTCATTCCATTTACGTTTGGTAGCCGTGGACTGCGAATATGATTATTGGCTAATTGCAAGAAAATACCCCATGATTGCCAATGTGTCCGACGGCGTGATCCTTCCAACTGGCGGAGGTGGGGGGGGGGGGGGGGGGGGGCTCACCCTCCTTAGGTGATTGTTCACACCTCCCAAACACTTGACAGATGGACCAATCAGCAATTTCGGAAGGTAGCAGCTCAGGAAATCACCCCTCCCTGGGCCTGGCCTGTACCAGGGGGTACGTGCAATCCCTACCTGTCAACTCGGGGCTGGGAATTACGTTTTACCCAGCCACCTGTTGTGTGTCAGACCTGTGGGCTGGTCTTCAGGAGCACACAGGGAGGAAGAAGAAAAAGAGGAACCTCAAATGCTGAAGCAGTTTAAGGATTGGAGAATGAGAATGAAGAACGAGAAACAGTGGAGAGGCTGTTCTGATATTAGCTACTGAATATTAAGAATGCGTTTCCAAAAGCATTCCAGATATGTTCCCCAAGGGAGGAAAAGGAATAGCAAGAGCATAGACATGCAGCACAGCACAGAAGGGATGCTGCAAAGGCTGGGGCTCCATGGTAGCCAAGTATGAACCTGCCAAATAACAGCGAGTTCCCTGAGGGGGGCCATGGGCATTGGGGATCTTAAGTGTAGGACAAGATGGGACCGACAGTGACAGTCGGTCTTTCAAATGTGCCTGGCTGCCACTCATGTGTCCTCTATGTATTGTTATTTCATCCCTGATTTTTCCAATGTTTGATCTAACATATGCTTCTACAGCTTCAAGTACATTGTCATAGTGCTACCACTTTCATCATAGTAGCGACCTCTAAACCTAATCATCAAAATTCCTTTGGTTCGCAAGTAAAAATTTTTCACGTCTGTCAGTTTATTTTATACAACCAATAGTCACTGTATTTGTCACTTTTTTGCTGTGTAGCATATTCCCAAAAGCTAACTCTGGTTTGAAAGCTGTGGGCGATGCTTACAGAATGCATACCACTAAATGTTAGCACCACATAACCTTTATTATTCTTACGTATCCCTAGCTAAGTTATTTTTCTGTACATCTTGATAAGTCTTTATTCTTGTATCCATTTGCACAAATTATCTGCAGTTTCTTTGTCAATTTAATCATCATCTAAAGGTAACTCCAAGAGTCTGTGTACCACTGAAGAACACAGACATACCTTCTGGGATCACATGACTTATCACTTATGATCACATCAGTGTTGGTTGATTTCCTGTGTGTGTCTATTTTGTGCCTTCCATCACTGTTGGTAATTACAAGGTCCAGGAATGTTATGCTTTTTTTCTTTTTGTAGCGCAACCTTGAAATTAATTTTAGAGTGCATGGCACTTGTCTTCCTAGCCTCTTCATGTACAGGGTGATTATAATTAAAGTTAAACTTTCAGACAGCTGTAGAAATAACACCACTGGTCAGAATGACGTCGGATTGCAAACAAATATTATCGGAGGAGGAGAAAAAGAAATGGCAGACGAAAAATAAGTAGTTACAAAATGTAGCTATAGATGGCACTGTAAGCATCGTAATTTAATAGCGGTCGACTACAAATGAGAATACAACAATGCCTAAGGTAAGCATTTGACACTAAACTGTACTACTCAGTGTGCATGGGTGTACATGTGTGATACTGTTAGTTACGTTAAGCCCATCCACCACAGCAAGGTCATGCCACATTGGATGGGAAAAATAGGTTTTCAATTGTCCTGAGGCCACAACCCCATAAAAAGCAACAATCGCATCAGTTTTTAATTGTCCTGAGGCCAAAAATTGCACAAAAACCATCAATCAAAATCAAATCTGATTACTAATTTCCGTGTTACTGGTGCAAAACATGTTCAATATGCTGTCCACCGTTTTCTGCGACAAGTTGAAATCGAGAAACAGCATGGTCCACAACTGATCAAAGTATTTCTGGGGTCACATTCCAAAATGTGTTGCGCAATGCATGCCTTCAATACAGCTAAGTTTGCAATCTGCACACTGAACACAACATCTTTCAGATAGCCCCACTGCCAGAAGTCACAAGGATTAAAATCAAGTGATAGGGGCGGCTAGGTTGTAGGGAAATGGCAGCTGATAATCTAGCATTTCCAAAATGGCACTTCAGCAGCTGCTTAACTGGATTTGCAACGTGCGGAGATGGGCCATCTTGTATAAAGTGATCCCATCCACGCTGTTGGAGAGCTGGAACAATGTTGTTGCGCAAAAAGACACTCGTAGCGCTTACCAGCGACAGTACAGATAACAGGACCAGAAGCACCTGTTTCTTCGAAAAAATATGGCCCTATGATAAATGACGCCGTACGCCTGCACCACACAGTGACCTTTTCAGGATGAAGTGGTACTGGTTATATACGTGTAGAGTTTCCATTGCCCGTATTCAACAATTCTGTGTACTAACATATCCTGTCAGATGGAAGTGCTGTTAACAAAATCTTCCATGGCCAATCATTGTCCACTTCCATCCGAGCAAGAAATTCTAAAGGAAAGGTCTGTCCTGCTGGCAAGTCAACAGGAAGCAACCCATGCACATGGGTGATTTTAAATGGATAGGAGGATGTCTCTTAGGATTTTACACACTGTGCTCACAGGTATGTCCAATGTTCAGGCAATTCTCCATACACTAGACGTTTGCACACCACCACTTGTCTCCTCCTGCACTGCTGTGGCCACTTTTCACCGACATCGAATCAATTTGTTTCCTCCCTATACCATGTTGCATACCAAAAGACCCAATCGTTTTGAATTTCCGAATCATTTTCTCCAGACCCCACAGCAGGTCATCGGACCAATGTCTTTTTTCAAACCCTTCAGTGTCCAGAAATTTTCCACAGCAACATGGGCACAGTCATCATTCCTGTGATAAAGCTTTACAAGCAGAGTGTGAGCCTGCGTCATGACGAATATCGCAGACACAAAAGGAAGAAGAGCCGTTACCCGGCATGTTTATACCAACTTCAATGGGTTGCACGCATGACAGGCGTTTTCATTTACGTATTCTGACACATACAGAGCCATCTATTGATCAATTTTCACATTTTTTTCCTTCTGCCATACGTTTTCCCCCTTCTCCGATAATATTCTGTTGCAATTTGATGTTCTTCTGACCAGTAGTGTTATTTCTACAGCATTTTGAAAGTTTAAATTTAACTATAATCACCCTGTATTTAACCAGCATTACCTCTTGTATGATAAAATAATTTTATCAATGTATCTTCTACCTTTAAATTAACCAACAAAGTGTTGGAAATGTACGAGGGCGGTTCAGAAAGTAACCTCAGATTGGTCACAGTGCGGGTTGTGGGGGGAGTAGCGACGCAATCTGTGCGTTCACGCACTCAACAGGTCAGTCGGCATCAAGCCGTGGTCGAGTGAACGTCGTACCTGCGCTAGTTTAGTTTTTGTGGCAGTTTGAAATGTGTGCTGCAATAGAAAACCCCGCCAAATGTGAAGTGCGTGCTGTCATAAGGTTTTTTTACAGCCAAAGGATATTCTGCAGCAGCTATTCATCGTGAGCTTTGTGCCGTGTACGGACCAAGAGTTATGAGTGAAGGAGTTGTCCGTGAATGGGTACGTTTATTTAAAAGTGGACGAGAAAACGTTCATGATGAAGAGAGGAGTGGTAGACCATCATTGGTGACTGACGAACTCGTTCAGACAGTTGATGCAAAAGTTCGTGAAAATCGACGTTTCTCAATGTCGGAGTTGTCTACTGGTTTTCCACAGATTTCTAAGACTCTCTTGTACGAGATAGTGACAGCAAGATTGGTTTACCGTAAGTTCTGTGCACGATGGGTGCCCAAAATTCTTACCGAACACCACAAAACTCAAAGAATGGCCTCTGCATTAGACTTTCTGTCACGTTATGAGGACGAAGGAGAACCATTGTTAAACAGAATCGTGACCGGTGACGAAACCTGGATTAAGTACGTGAACCCTGAGACAAAAGAACAATCAAAGATGTGGGCACATTCAAATTCGCCTACCAAACCAAGAAAAACCTCGCAAGATTTTTCTGCCAGAAAACTGATGGCAACGGTGTTTTGGGATGCCAAAGGGGTGTTGTTGGTTGAATTCATGGAACGTGGTACAACCATTAATCAAGACGTGTACTGTGAAACAATAAAAAAGTTACGACGGGCTATACAGAACAAACGCCGTGGTATGCTGACTTCCGGTATCGTTTTTTTTTTTGCACGATAACGCCCGTCCTCACTCTGCTCGCAGAACAACGGCCCTTCTTGAGTCCTTCAAGTGGGACGTTATCAACCATCCACCTTACAGCCCAGACCTGGCGCCAAGTGATTGTCACCTCTTCATGCATTTGAAGAAATGGCTCGGGTCACAGCGGTTTGATGACGACGAAGAGAAGGAATTTCAAAGCTTGTGAAGAGATACGATAAGTGCCTCAATCGCTATGGAGAAAAATAGTGCAAAGATGTAGTTGTAAGATGTATATATTAAAATATTTTTATTTAACTTGGTGTATTTTTTTAAATCAACCGGAGGTTACTTTCTGAACGGCCCTCGTATATTGAGAGCATACAGTATCTGAGCATGAATGGGAATGAAACAGTGTGAAATGTGTTTCAGATCATGTTACAATAAATGTTCAAAATGAGTACCATTAACTACAGCACAGAACAGCAGTAAGACCCTCCTTTGATGGTAAACATCTGGCACCTTTAGTGTATGTGTAGCCACTGCAAAACTTCTCGCAACTAATTCCCCCTGTAAGTACACAAGGGTAGAACACACTTTTCAGCTAGCCCCAGAGAAAGAAGTCTAATGTGTTGAGGTCCTGGGATCTTTTAGACCAATGTATACCAATGACCACCTGAGTTGTTGAGAAACAAGTAGGGCCCAAGAAAGTAGTTGCCAACCATACTGGCAACACATTTATACAAATTGTCTGATGACCTCTTTAACTGCTGTGCATGGGCTTCATCTGCCCCTACATGTGAGTTATTACAATTTTACATGCCTTCCCCAGTGAACAGTGGCTCTTTCACGAGCAGAACAACTTCCATTAATCTTTTGCAGACACCAACGCACACACCCAAGTTGAGGTGGATAATCATCTGCCTTGTGCTCTGTCAATGGGAAAGGTGATAATATGGACAAAATCAATGGTGAGCAATGACACACAAGAGAAGGGGGTCTGAAATAGTTGCTTCCAACCCTGAACTGTGTGCACACATTGAGAGTCAAGATACAGCGCACGTCACGCAGTGTTGAGCCACCAAATTTTACAGTACACTAAACATATCTGTTACAGATGCTTCAAATAAGATTTGGAAGGCCTAAAGGGACAAAACCCATGCCCACAATACATTTTTTGTAAAAATGTTTAAACAGGCTGCAGGAATCTGCCGGGTATTTGACATCAATCTGAAAGAAGCTCTGATAGCATACGTGTTAAATTCATTGTCGCCAATGACTTTCAAATGTAGAAAGGTTGCGTGAAGTTAACTATGAATGTTTTGTTATATGGCCAGAAGAAACACATGAAATGATTTAGCAACAACTTTTGGAATGTTTGGAGACTGATTCACGTATTTTGGACAAAATGATAATGTGAATAAATAGAATGTATCTGAAATGAGTCAAGTTTAAATGATTCACCTCACCAAAAAGTCTTGCACAAATAATGGAAGAGCAAAATTTATTTTTGGGTGAAATTTAAGCTTGTCATCTTCCTACAAACAAAGTGTTTCTGCATACTGAACAAATGAGAATGGTAAAATTAACATAAAAGTGCTAAAATACTTGAAGACGTGAGTAGCCATGCCAGAAGGGAGATTTGTTAATATCTAGATGTCCAAAATGACAATGCACTATCACATATTAACTGTGAGGGAAGAGTCAGCAAAATACAATATGGCGCTGCTGCCCCAATCACACTACATTTCACATTTAACAATGACTTTGTTCACAAGTTCCAAAGGTGAGATTGGGGACATATGGCTTTGACATGATGCCTGATGTCTAGCGGTTGCTGGCTTGCAGGAGATGTATGAAGACTGGAAAATCTTTTGGGGAAGTATTTTGTTGCAGGAGGGTCATTTATTGAAGAGTATTAACTCACTGTTCATGTATCTTTCACCTACTTCTCTTTAGGATTTTAGTTGTGAAACTAATTGAACAATCTCCTTCAGACTGAATTTTAATGGATATCGTAAACTTAGTATCTATAAACCAAAATATGATAAATGCATTGTGCACATGTGAGCAATATTTTTTTTTCCATCAGCCAACAGATTTTCTATTTGTTCAGCACAGTGTGATGCTATGAACATTAACACTATAAAGCCATAAAATTTACATACTGGCAATCTGTCAGATCAAGGTGTTAACAAGAAATATAAGTTAATTTTAGAGCTAATCCTTAATGTGGATAAGTCTGAATTATATGAATTGCAGGAACTGTAACCTGTACTGGAATCTGAGTTTGTGGTAGTAAGGTACATCAGATAGTAAATGAAAACAAACAATGAGTTATAATATTATCTTTTCACCGAAAGATTTCAAACAAAGACAGTCTCGGTAAGTCTAAATATTTACAAATCAATATTTACAATAAAATTTTAAACTAAAATCACTAGTTAAAACTTACAGGCTTTTACATGTTTACAAAATTAATAAAAAATGATAAAGATGATAAACTTATGATTATGTCACACAGAGAAGAATATTTTGCCTTACCTACACAAGCATATAAAAACACTGTTTAGCGTAGTAAGAATGAACCAATTGCAGTCAATCCAAATAAACTACTTCATAACATAGCTTACAGATAGATCTAACATTTATATTTTCACTGTAAATGTGACAATGAAAAAGTGTCAGGTACTTTTTTCACAAAATTACAATAGGAAACTCTTCTTTTAACGTACAGGTATGTTTGTATGCAATTACTTTTTGTTAACAGTATCAAATTGTTTCAATATATTACACACCTTCCAAATGTACAAAAACAGTAAAAATAGTCATTAAAAGGAACTATAAAGATGAATCCATTCGAAAACCTTTACAACTGCTTGTTTGAAATTTACCTCTTGTTTCTTCGGTATAAGGATTCCACGGAAGAAGCTTTCGAAACTGGCTGAAATAGAAAAAGAAATACTGCATTTTACTTCATATACACGACGGGATAAAATATCAGACATTCCAGCACACAATGGAATGAAGTACTATATTTTAAGTTAAAAATGGGAAAGCAAAAATAAGTATGAGATGGCAACCAGGACATGGTCATAACAATAGGAGCTCATGATGATGGATGGTTACAAGTTTCAAGAGATTAATTTACTTGGTTATCAGTCCCTTGATTCATAGGAAAATGACTTGAAAAGATATGAAACAAGAAAAGGAGACCTGTCAGCTCCAGGGTCTATGACCATGACATCATGGTTAAAAATGTACATGACAGCAGCTTTAGGCAGCTAAAACTGTAGCTGGTCTCCAAAGGATACACCAAGAAGGATCGTCACAGTCAGCACAATTAAAATGCGGTCAGAAAATGCAGACTGTAGGGACCAGACAGCTAATTAAGTTAAACAGTTAGACACATAAAATGCATATATAAAAGTTTAAAAACGCACAACAGGGTGCAGGGAGAATATAGGCTGTAGCCACTTCCGGCACATGCTGCACTGAGAGGTACTCCTCCGACAACCACCCCCATATCCAATGTGGAGGTGCATTAAATTTCATTACAAAATTCACTTTCCTACAAGAAACTTAAGACTACAGTAGCTGCTAACCCATTGTTTACAGGTATATAAGGTATGGAGACACGCAGGTTGATTGCTCACCTCAGATCTGCCAACAGGTTACACACGGCAAGAATATGGGTGAGCATGAGATGAGTACCACAGCTACATTGAGGGGAGTTCTGTTGGTGCAAAAGGAACTCGTGGATAATGCTGATTTGGCTGATATGCAGTACAACAGCATTTTTCTGAGAGGCCTGGAGAGAAGTATACCACATCTTTATGGTGTGTCCAGATCAATGTTACTGTCGTTCTGGAACTGTGAGAGTCAACTAATACGTCGAATGTTAATGTCCAGATGGTTTTTGGAGTAGCTCTGAAATATCCCTTGTAAGCAGCTCATTGAGTTGCTACGAAGCGGGGGAAGCCCTTTGTGGTGAGAGTTTTAATGAACTGCAGAGCCCGTTAGTCCAATTTGGCACAGTTCCCTCCCCCCCCCCCCCCCCCCCCCCCCCCTACTTCAACAATATTCTAGGGGGTGTCACATGGGTGTATTGTACACATGAAACATAGCAAAGTGGATTTATTTCATTTTCAGTGCACATTCTGCAAGCACTTGGCGGGGAATACTTATGCCCCTTGTCTGTGTAAAAGCAAAACTGATCCTGTCATTGATTTAGTGGCACTTACGTTTTTCATGAATAAATTTAAGTATATCATTTTTATACAGCTATATTCAACACCGGTCTCCTATTTGAGTAATAATTTCTCCTGGACATATATAATTTTTATAGTTTGCAGTCCAGTACTACTATTTTTGTAACCTAATGCAGGGGCTGTGGTAGCAAGGTGCACAATCAATGTCAACCTCTACCTCCTTAACGATTGTTGGAATCTGTTTTAATCTGCAGAAAATAACATCACATATCACACAAGACACAACAGCAAAAATTTCAAAAAGAAGTCCACTTACATGTGAAACTAAAAATATTACTGACAAAATTCTTACAATTACAAGGAGACAGAACGGCTTGTCAGCAGATAAATCTACAGTACCACCAACAGAAACACTTCACCCACATATATACCAATACTATTGCGAAGTGCACGGAAGTGGGTACTTTCCACTGTGCCAGTTATTAGGACTACTTTCCATTCCATTCACATACAGTGTGTGAGAAGAATTATTGTTTAAATGCCTCTGTGCAGACTGTAATTAATCTAAGCTTGTCCTCACGATCTGTAAGGGAGTGAAACATAGAAGGTTTAATATGTTCCTAAATTCACCATTTAAAGCTGGTTCCTGAAGCTTTGTAACTAGGAAGGCTACTTTACACTACCTTCAAGTGACTGCCAGTTCAGTTTTTTAAGCACCTGTGTGACACACTCCCACAGGTGAAACAAACCGGTAACCATTCGAGTTGCCCTTCTCTGTATATGTTCAATATCACTTGTTAGTCCAAATTGGCATGGTTCCCCCACACTTTAGTAATATTCTCACGTGTGTCACATGGGCGCATATTTGTAAAAGTTCACAATTAGCTCACATCTTTATTAGTACTCGCTAGTTTATATCAAAAGTGTGGAATTATTTGTGTAACTCTACTGTACTGAGTTTTCCTCGTGAGTTGCTCACTATGACAGAATTATGTTCATAAACTTCACTGAACAAGTAGTTAGACTGGCATTGTTATGAATGAATCCAAACAATGGAAAATCCAAGATGGAATGTAACAATAATATGAAAAAAAAATACTTGCTACTCACCATATAGCGGAGACGTCAAGTCACAGATGGGCACAACAAATACAATAAGCTTGCATGATGGGAGAGGCAACTGAGTGGGGGTAAGAAAGAGGCTGTGGCAGCGCAGGGGAGGGAGAGAAAGAGCAGTGTAAGGGAGAGGGATGGTAAAGTGCTGCTGCAGGAGCATGCAAAGATTAGGTGGAGAGAGGGTAGGGCAGCTAAGTGCAGTCGGGAGGTTAGACAGAGGGCGGTGGAGAGAGAGTGCGTGGGGAGGGGTGGGGGTTTGCGGAAAGGGAGAGAAGTAATAAGACTAGGTGAGTTGGAGGAACAGAAGACTGTGTAATGCTGGAATGGGAACAGGGAAGGAGCTACATGGCTAAGGACAATGACTAACGAAGATTGAGGCCAGGAGGTTAGGGGAATGTAAGATATATTGCAGGGAGAGTTCCCACCGGTGCATTTAAGGAAACACTGGTGTTGGTGGGAAGGGCACAGATGGCACAGGCTGTGAAGCAGTCACTGAAATGAACACCCCCCCCCCCCCCCTTTTTTTTAAGCAGCTGGCTCCACAGGTAGCCCTGCTTCTGGTGGAATACATGATGTTTGTGATTGGACTGGAGCAGGTGGTGGTGGTGGTGGTGGTGGTGGTGGTAGGATGTATGGGACAGGTCTTGCATGTAGGTCTGTTACAGAGATATGAGCCATGAGGCAAGGGGTTTGGAGCAGGGGTTGTGTAGGAGGAGGATATTGTGTAGGTTCAGTGGGCAGCAGAATATCACTGTTGGGGTCGGAGGGGGGTGGGGGGAGGCGGGACAGGACGTGAGGTAGTCTAAACCCTGGTGGACAATGTAGTATTTCAGTTGCTCCAGTCCTGGATGGTACTGAGTCTCGAGGGGAATGCTCCTCTATGGCCGGACAGTGTGGGCTTTGGGAGGTAATGGGTGACTGAAAAGATATGGCACAGGAGATCTGTTTTTGTGCAAGATTTGGGGGGAGGGGTTTACGGTCTGTAAAGGCCTCAGTTCATTTTGAAAGGGACTGTACATCACTGCAGATGCAACAACCATGGATGGCTAGGCTGTATGGAATGGACTTCTCAGTACGGAATGAGTGGCAGCTGTCAAAGTGGAGGTATTACTGGTGATTGGTAGGTTTAATATGGACAGACTTAATGATGTAGCCTTCTTTGAGGTGGAGATCAACTTCGAGGAAGGTGGCTTGTTTGGTTGTGTAGAACCAGGCAAAGTGAATAGAGAAGAAGATGTTGACATTCAGGAGGAATGTCGATAGGGTGTTCTCACCCTCAATCCAGATCACAAAGACATCATCAATGAATCTGAACCAGGTGAGGGATTTGGATTCTGGTTGACTAGGAAAGATTCCTCTAGATGGCCCATGAATAGGTTGGCATAAGATGGTGCCATGCAGGTGCCCAAAGTCATACCACCGATTTGTTTGTAGGTAATGCCTCCAAAGGAGAAATAATTATGGGAGAATACATAGTTGGTCATGGTGACTAGGAAGGTGGTTGTCGGTTTGGATTCCATCAGGTGTTGGGAACGTTAGTGTTCAACAGCGGTAATTCCATGGGCATTAGAGATGTTAGTGTAACGGGAGATGGCATCAATAGTGACGAGCAGAGTACTATGAGGCAAAGAAACAGTAACTGTGGAGAATCTGTGGAGGAAATGGTTGGTATCTTTTTTACAGGGTTTGTCAGCTATGAGAGGTTGTGGGGGATGTTTGGAGGTGGTTGTAGAGGTGATGGACAATGGTAGTCCAAGACGGGAGTAGGAAGTGAGAAGGGTGTAGAGCTGTTTGAGGTGGCGCCACCTTTCCCAACAGCTGACAGATTTCAAACCAACAAATTTCTTCCTAGTCACCATGACCAACTATATCATTACCCACAATTACTTCTCTTTAGAAAGCATTACCTGCAAACAAATCCTCAGTATGGCTCTGGGCACCCACATGGGGCCATCCTATGCCAACCATTTCAAGGGCCATCTAGAGGAATCCTTCCGAAACACCCAGAATCCTAAACCCCTCATTTGGTTCAAACTGACTGATGACATCTTTGTGATTTGGATCACAAGTGAGGATACCCCATCCACAATCCTCCAGAACATCGACACCTTCTCCCCCATTCACTTCACATGGTCCTACTCAACCCAACAAGCCACCTTCCTTGATGTTGACCTCCACCTCACCTCATAGATGGCTACATCAGTACTTCTGCCTATTTCAAACCTACGAACCACCAGCAATACCCCCACTTCAATAGCTGCCACCCATTCCATACCAAGAAGTCCCTTCGATATAACCTAGGCACCCATTGCCGTTGCATCTGCAGTGACGAGCAATCCCTCTGAAAATAAACTGAGGCCTTTACAGACCATGATTACCTCCTCCCCCCACCCTTGCACAAACACACATCTCCCACGCCTTATCCATCCAGTCTCCCAACAACTACAAAAGTCCCACCGTTCGGCAAGAGAGGAGCATTCCCCTTGTGAGTCTGTATCACCCAGGACAGGAGCAACTGGATTACATTGTCCGCCAGGGTTTCGACTACCTCACGTCGTGTCGTGCCCCCCCTCCCCCCTCGCAGTGGTATTCCACTGCCCACCGAACCTACACCATATCCTCCTCCAGCCCTACACAACCCCTGCTCCCGACCCCTTGCCTCATGACCTGTATCTCTGTAACAGACTTACATGCAAGACCTGTACCGCACATGTTCCCCCTACCACCTACGCCAGTCCAGTCACAAACACCATGCCTTGCACCAGAGGCAGGGGTACCTGTGAAACCAGTCATGTGATCTACAAGCAAAGCTGCAACCACTGGGCTGCATTCTATATGGGCACAACAACCAACAAGCTGTTTGTCAGCATGAATGGCCATCAACAAACTGCAGCTAAAAAAAAAAAAAAAAAAAGAAAGAAAGAAAGAAAGAAATGGACCACCCTGTCTGTTTCACAGCCTGTACTATCTGGACTCTTCCCACCAACACCAGCTTTTATTAAATGTGCAGGTGGGAACTCTCCCTGCAATATATCTTACGTTCCCTTAACCCTTCTGGCCTCAACCTTCGTTAGTCCCTGCCCTTACCCATCTAGCTCCTTCCCTACTCCAGCACTACACAGTCTTTTCACTTCTCTCCTTTTCGACTAACTATCACGCCCCCCCCCCCCCTCCCCAAGCCATCTGTCTAACTTCCCGACTGCACCTAGATGCCCTACTCTCTCTCCACCTCACTCCTGCAGCAGTTTACCGTCCCCCTCCCTTACCCTGCTCTTCCTCCCTGTCCCCCTCACTGCTTCAGCCTTTTTCTTACCCCCACTCAGTTGCCTCTTCCATCATGCACTGCAGTTCGTAGTCTGGCTTCAGTTGCCAGAGACTCTGTGTGTGTGTGTGTGTGTGTGTGTGTGTGTGTGTGTGTGTGTGTGTGTGTGTGAGAGAGAGAGAGAGAGAGAGAGAGAGAGAGAGAGAGAGAGAGAGAGAGAGAGGCAGGGCTTGTTGGCCGACAGCTTCTTGTATGATAGTCTTTTGTTGTGCCTATCTGCGACTCAGCAGGTTTGCTATATGGTAAGTAGCAACTTTCCTTTTCATAATGTCCATGTGAAATCTGTCATGGCACATCTGCTGCACAAAAAGTATATTTTCAGCACTTCACAAAATGCTTTCACCCCTACCAGCACTCCCATCACTGAAGGGTTACTCTGCCTCCCCACACATGCAGTAGATGAGCTCATTTTACGTGAGTTAGTGTGGTGTGAAGGCTGCACTGGCTATTGAGTGACTTAACAAGTCGCCACCAATGAAGTTCACTAGCCAGAAATGGGGGACGTTTCTGCAATTATGACCAAGTATATTCTTCAAGACTCAGTGTTTGAATTCAAAAAGTTGATGAGTGATATTGTTGCTAAATACAGTGCATTGGAAATACATGCAAAAAGATGACACTGAGGTGGTGGCTGGGCCCCATTTGTCACATATTGGCTCGGTCCAGATCAGTTTTTGTTGACTATCTTGTTTTTCCATCACCGTTGCAACACAGCGGTAGTTGTATCATAATTGCACTGTGAAGCGGAATGTTGTTAAGTTCTGTTGGCAACAAAGATCGTGGATTACATCAGCATTTCCTCTCACACATCTCCCCTTTCTACAATGGCCTAAAATATTCCCTGAACTTCGCCAACACCTGTGGTGTGAACCATCTGCATTTTGTGCCACTTGTGAATTGTTCAGTCACATCAAAACTCAACAGGAAGAAAATGGGACAAAGTGAAGCAAAACGTCGAGTAAGAACTTAGAATAGAGGTAAACCTTACTAGAAAGAAATGTAATATTGGGGAATTTTTAGTATTGGTCTTGCGAGTTTTTTACAGGGGCTACGAATTTATGGTGTAGAATCGTGAAAATGTAACATTGGAAAATGTAAAATCGAAGTTCCATTGTATTAATATTGTTTGCAAGGTCATTAATATGCAACATGAACAACAAGGGTCACAACACAATTCTCTGGGACACACCTATAGTTACTCCCACAGCTATCGATGACTGTACATCCAAGATAACATGTTACATCCTCCCTAACAAGAAATCCTCAATCCAGTCAAATTTAGTAGGATACACAATACTACCGTACTTTGAATGAGTGTAGGTGTTGTACCAAGTCAAATGTTTCTTTGAAGTCAAGAAATACTGCATCTACCTCATTGTCTTGATCCATGACTATCATGACATAATACGAGAAAACTGTAGGTTGGTTTTCACAAGATCAGTGTTTCAGGAATCCATACTGGTTGATATGGAGGCCATTTTGTTTCAGTACATTTGAGCTCAGAATATGTTGTAAGAGTCTACAACAAGTGAGTGTCTAGGATATCTGACTGCTATCCTCCTTGTAAAGAAGATTGACTTGTGCCTTCCAATCATTGGGTATGGGTTGCACATTCTACTGTGATAAATACACCACCTCCGTTTCCCATTATCCAATCCTTTCTATACACAAATTTTCTGCAAAAATCTCACTGCTTTTAGGAAGGCTTCAATATCTGACACTTTCTTGCAAATGCTTCAGCAGAAATTTAATACTCTCACCCATTGAGGGTATTTCTTTGGATCCAGACACTAATACTTCTGGGTATTCTACAGCTATCACTATCTAGCCTGATGGAGAGTCACCACACACAGTCAGCTGTCTGGACAGCAGACTATATTGTGTAGTGCACACAGACCCTTTTACGGACACCCTTTAATTCTCAACCCTATAGCACAAGTTCAGGAAGTCACACCCTAACCTGTCACACAATCTACTAAGTCCTTGGCCACAGCCTCCTACGTACCTTAGAACTAGTGCCACAATCAGTTCTGGGGGCAATACTGTATACTATAAGATTTGATGAAACTCCATGAGCTAGGCTGGCCTTCCCAACCTTTTCCATCAACCACTGAAATAATCCAAGTATGACATCTGAGACCAAAGAACACACATTGTTTGTTCCATTGTGCACCACAATACACATTTGGTGACATCCTGTTTTCTCAATGGCTGCTGGAACAGCCTCTTCACCGTGTATCAGTAGCCGAAGTATGTATGTAGTCATCCACTATTTGCTGAAACAGTGTTAACCCTAAAGCTATTTCACTCTCTTATCTGTTGGCAAACAGTGCTTGCACACTGTCAGCAGGAAGCACATATCTTTACTCATGTGAAGGTAATATCTTCATTGTAAAACGAACAAGGAGTTTTAAAAGAGTTACATAATATTTTTCCCAACATTACAGTAGAAGTTATACAAGGACTACACATAATGTAACTTCTGTTTTCATATAGCATTCATAATAGTACGGATACTGGCACTGCCCATGAGGTAGAATCCTGCTTAAACCAACACACTGTGAGCAGTGGAGAATCAAAGTTGTGTCCGTTTCTCTCAGAGCCACGTGCTTTCAAAACATGTGCTGCAATTACAAGTCCCACCAATATGAGATTAATTCTGTAATAAGGTTTCTTGTGGCAGAACACTGTAAAGCTAGTGAAATCCATTATGAAATTTGTGAAGTTCATGGGCCAAATGTAATGAGTGAAGTTGGTTTAAGAGAAAGGTGCTATACATTCAAACATGGGTAAACCAAAATCCATGATGAAGAGAAAAATTGTTAACCGAGTACAATGAATGCAGATCTGATTTATTTGGTTGATGAAAGGGTTAGAGAAAACTGCAGATTCACTAACTCAGCATTCTGAGCTCCTGCATGAGCTCGGCATGCTGCGACCAAACTATGAGCATTCAATTCTGAAGTATTGGATCACTCTCCCTACAGCCATGATTTGGCACCTAGCGACTGTCATCTCATCACGCAAATGAAGAAGTGGTTTGGCTCAAAGCACATTGGTAGTGACAACGAGTTGAAAACCAGAGTTTTGGGTTGACTGCAGTCGCGAACAACAGAGTTCTGCAATTGCAGAATTTAAAGATCTTCAAACACTATAACAAATATCTCAATGTGGCTGGAATATCTATGGAAAAATAAATTAGAGTGTGTACTTTCAAAGTATTCTAAAACAAATTCTGTAATTTCATTCACTTTATTTTTAAGTAAAAGAAAGTTACTTTATGAATAGCTCTAGCAAAATATATCAACACTATACCAGCAAAAATTTTAAAATTATACTACAATTCATAATTTTATGTCACCTTGAAAGCAAAGGAACTTCAAAAAACAGACATTTACCATTGATGAAGAGAGACACTATACAATCTCAAAACAATCTTCTTAAATGATCAAAAAGCTTGAAGAACACATTTTTTGTTACTATGCACTGGGGTAATACTCTTCTTCAAAGAATATTTTGTTAATATGTTTGTTATCATCAATACAGCTCTTCACTTTAAACAGCCATGTATTTTTCTACAGAAAAAAGTAATACATGTGAAAGAATTGTTTTCATCTACCAGCAAAGTCTTAAGAAACATGTAAACATTGCAAGACTTTTGGAAACTAAAAAATTACTATTAATACAGTTTATTTTGAATGTACAACCTGTGGAGCAGGAAAGGAATTCGACATGATAATTACACAGAAGTACACAATTTCTTTTCCGATTTGTACTCTGGCACATACATTGTCATATTTTGGGAGATTTTACACTGAATTCTGAGCTGTATAATAAAAAAACTCAAATGTTGAGTAGCACCTAGTTTGGCTCAAAGATGAAGCTACAAACCATACCTTAGTTACTTTTAGAGATGGCTGCAAGAATTGGCACATGAAGTTGCATTCACACCTTGATTCCCAACTAGATAATTGTGTTCCACACAGCTCCATCTGTAAGCTCAACTCGCCTTCAAGTACACAGCATGTACCATGGTCACTTTCTTTTCCATTTGTAAATGGTATATGGGAATGACAACTCTTGGTAATCCTCATTAGAGATCAAATCAGTGCAAATTTTAGATTCATGGTTTTTTGTCAGATGTATGTGGCAGGAAGTTGTATGTTGACAATATAAGGAAAAAGATAGATTGCTACACACTGCAAAGATGACCCACTGAGTTGCAGACGGCACAATGAGAGGACTGTTACACATTATAGGTTTAGCCAAAGCCTTCTTCAGCAAAGAAACACACACATTCACGTAAGCAAGCACATCTCATGTCCACATGACCACTACAACCAGCAGCAGCGACCAGAATGCGACTCTCACATGAATAGCATTTGGCAACTTCCTACGTTTCCCATTTCTCCAATGCCATCCCTGCCACAATGGACCTCTGCCCCAGCTTTCTGCGACAGTTCCGAAAAGTATCCGTTTCCAAGGCTGAAATACAGTCCCACACCCTGTTCCTTAAAAGCTGCCTAAACCATGGACTCCTCTCCAATGGCCTAACCATAAAAATTACTTTCACTGGACCCCTCCCCTTCTTTCCAGATTCTGCAAGTCTCTGGCCGTCACAAGCCTAGTACTACAAAAACAAATTTCCGTGGCACATGCATTCAGAGCCAAATCTGCTCCTTCTGCAAGATACTGTTACTGTACAATCAAATTTACATCACATCTCTGAAATAAAACCCCTTTGTCACCAGCACTGAAAGAGCATTCCAGACACCACCTCCGTAAGTTATCAAACCTGTTGGCATCCTACCACCACCTTGGGGCACCACTATTCAACCCCTATCGTAACCACAGTGCTCCTCTTCATCAACCCCTAACAGCAATGATACCATGGCTAGTGTGCCTTTTCAACTTGTCACATCCCTCGAAACTCCCAACCAACACTACATATTCCCAGCCTTAACAATATCTGAGCACTGTTGTTAACCTTTCCAACAAAATCCTCAGCCCCACAGAAGTTTCAGTCCTATCCAATGGCCTCACCTTTAACTTTACACCCAAGTTTATCCACATTGGGCTTAAAGACCTACTCTCCTTTTCCCAATCCATGCAATGGAAACAGTTCCTTGCCACCTATCCCTCCAACCAAAGCCAAATTAATTCCAACATTCCCTGCCTCTCCCAGTACATACAACCACCCAACTGTGATCCTCCAACCCCCTTACCTACCCAGCCCTTGGTCACCTTCCAACTTTACCTAACCATCCTTTACCATGTCCCTCAAACAGATCCTAACCTAATCATTCTCAAAACAGCCTCCAGTCCTTGCTTGAAGCCCCTTAGGCCCTTCCCAGAAGCTCTCCCCTGAATCCATTTCCCTCCTCGCCCCTATGATACCCCACATGCCCACCACCTGCATGCTATCCAAAATTCACAAACTCAACAATCCTGTATGCCCAATTGTTGCCAGGTACTGTGCCTCTAATGGAAGAATTTTGTCCTCACTGACCAACACCTGCAAACAACTGCTCATAATCTAGCTTCCCATGTCAAAGATACCAACCACTTGCTTCAATGACTCTTCACCATCCCCACACCTTTGCCTCCTGGTTCCCTACTCATCACTGCTGACACCACTTCCCTATACACCAACATGCCTCGAACCAACAGTCTTGCTGCAGTTGAACACCACCTTTCTCAATGTCCTTCAGACTCCAAACCCACTACCTCATTCCTCATACACGTAACTAACTCTATCCTAACTCACACCTACTACTCCTTTGAAGACAAGGTATACAAACAAATATGTGGCACAGCCATGGGAACCCTTATGGCACTCTCCTATGCCAACCTGTTTATGGAACCACCTAGCCTACCAAAACCCCAAACCCCTGGTCTGGTTTATGTTCACTGATGATATCTTCATGATATCTTCATTATCGGGACTTAGGGCCAAGAGACATTATCTTCATTTCTTCACAACCTCAGCACCTTCTCTCCCACCCACTTTACAAGGTGTCCTGAACCCAGTGTGCCACCTTCCTGGACATTGACCACCTCCTCTCTGACAGCTCCATCCAAACCTCTGTTCACATTAAACCCACCAACCACCAACACTACCTATTATTCTGACAGCTGCCATCCCTTCAAACCAAAATATTCCTTGCATATGATCTGGCCACCAGGGGATGGCGTATCTGAAATGACAGAAAGTCCCTTTCGCAGTATGCTCAAAGTCTCACCAAGGCCTTCAGAAACATGCACCATCCCATTACCTAGTCTGCCAATAGATTTCCCATGCCACTTTCCCACACATCCCCAACCCTCCTACCACCGCCAAGAGCCAGCTACGAAAGAGTGCCCCCTTCGTCATACCGAACAGCATCTCAGACAGAAACAACTGAACAACGTCTTCCATCGGGACTTCAACTACCTATCATCAATCCCTGAATTAAGCGATGTCCTATCCATGTTCCTTCTCACATCTCCTACAGTAGTTTTAAGTCAACCACCCAACCTCCACAGCATTCTAATCAAAGCCTGCACCACTCCCAATCCCAACCCTTTGCCATAAGGATCATTGAACACTCAGGTGAGAGACCTGCACAAGCCACCCACACAGCACTTCCTATTCCAGTCCTGCCATACGCTTATCTCATCAAAGGCCAGGCACATGTGAAGGCAGCTATTTTGTATATCAGGACTGCTGCAACCACTGCACAGATTTTTATATTGGTAGCTTTTTATATTGGTATGACTCCAACTGGCTGTCCACCAGGAGGAACGGCCTCTGCCAAGTTGTGGCAAAGAGCAAATACACCACCCTGTGACATAACATGCAGCTGAACACAACATGCTATATTTCAACAGTTGCCTCACAACTTGGGCCATCTGGATCCTCCTCTCCAACACCAGCTTTTCTGAACTGTGCATACGGGAGTTGTCCTTACAACATATTCTCTGCTCTAGGAATTACCCCAGGCTCAACCTACACTAACCTGCTGTCCCCACACCCTTCATTCAACAGTTCCTGCCACCTCCCTTTTCATGTCCTCTAACTCTCATTGCTTGCTGCCCTCTGCCAATGCACCCACCCATCCTTTCCCTTCCCTGCTCCTCTACTTTTCCGCTCCTCATTATTCCCCCACACCCACCTCCCTACGCTGTGCCTGGCAGTCTCATCAGGCTGCCATCTAGTCCCAGCATACCCTACCAGACAATGGTCTTCTCTCCCCCCACCCATACCCTGCTAGCCCTCGCCCTTCCTCACCCCAATCCAGATTGCTATTAACGTGACAGTCACATTCTTGTTGGAGCCACCAGTGATAGTGGTTATGTGTGCATGAGGTGTTCTTGCTTTTATATGTGTGTGTGTGTGTGTGTGTGTGTGTGTGTGTGTGTGTGTGTGTGTGTGCGTGCGCTCGCGTTCCTTTGCTAAAGAAGGTTTTGTGGCGGCGTTCGTAGCGACAAGCAGTTCGCTGTAGAAACGGCTTACGAAGTCACCGCCACACTTTTAATAGCGGGCCGACCGGTCTGCTGGAACAGTGAACAGAAAGATGAAAACCCAAACACTCTGATTAAATAAAAGTCGCTACTTATCTTTATTAACGCAGATACAGTAACAGTAGTGAACTCGGTGTCTACAGAAATCGGTCTAGTTCGAGTCGGAGCGGCTAGGTCAGCGTCGGCTGACAACAAACAACAACTCTGCTGCGATGAACACACAACTGACTAGCAAATACACAATTCGGTGGCGAGTATACAACTGAGCGGCGAATACAGAACTGTCCTAGCGCTCGCGACTCCAGCGCTTAAGAACCCAGAAGCCAGCGGTGGCGCGCGCAGACTTGCGGCCATTTCCTGTCTCGCTGGCGCTGCTTATGCGGACGGCGTCCGGACTTTGATGCTGCCAACCTTTTGGCAGCGGGCTCGGGTGGCAGTACTGGCTAGGATACAACAGAAGGCTTTGGCCAAAAGCTACAATGTGCAACAGTCTTTTTGTTGTGGCTGTCTGGAACTCAACGGGTCATCTTAACTGTGAGTAGCAATCTACCCTTATTGTTGAAATTCCGAACTGGCGTTTCCATTGTTTTAAGTAATATGTTTATTATCTCTCCTGAAAATCTACACCCTCTGAATTTTAACTGTAAACTACACCACGATAATACTGCACTCTTACAGTATCAGCTACTGGAGTTGGATGAGCATTTCTGTGCTGCTTTTGTGCTTACTAAACCAATGACTGGCTACACATGCTGGTCATATTTGGAACTTCTCTATTTCCTCTATAAATACTGCCTGGTAAGGATTCAAAGGGAAATAATGAAGTATCTGTTGAGCATTGATTTTGTGAGCTACTTGTTTCATGATTAGTCAACACTTTCTGAGGATTGTACTGACAGATCTCAGATTGCTTGTCTTACAATTAGTTTCATGTGGCTATTCCACTTTCAGTCAATCCATATGCATTGTTTCAAATATTTAGTGGATGTGTATTTTTGAAACACATTAAATTTGTTTATACAGAAGGTCAACGACCAATACCTGCATCACAACTACAATGTCTGCAGGTCTTCCGGCATTTTGTACAATTTTATAATCTAAATACAATGGTTCATCTTCATGTGAATAGCTTCATGGAGCTATGAACACACTGTGTTTAACATCTTTTGAGATCAGACAATACTTAATGGTTTATGCAATTAAAGAGTTGAAATTGCCTTACAAACAGAGCCGCACATAATAGTGTCTGCAGTTACAATATAAATATTTGAACAGGCAAAGAAACAAAGAAAAAAGACAACAGAAATTGTTAAGAGAAATGTTCACGTCAAGCATCAATTACTAATTGCCATTAAGAATTAGTTCACAAAAGTGTCTTCCACAGAAATAGTAGAAAAATTTCAATACCGAGAGATATTAAAAACTCAAAATGTCAAACTGCAGCTTGTTCGCAGCTCAGGGTAAAGTACAAAATGGATCAGTATTAATTAAATTGCGGAAAACTAAGATACAGCCATGTCATAAAATACACCACATTATAAAAAGACAAAGCAATAAAAATAAATGCAACACAAACACAACAATATTTCTGTTAGACACTACTGATGATTTAAGCCCCAATGAATAATGAATATAGTAGCATAAGAACAAGGAAAAAATCCAGCGGATTGTTATCCTCTGCAGAATCAGATAAAATATGGACAGCCACACAAAAACTTGATACTTCCTTAATCAGTTCCATCTCCAAAGCTCGAGACAACATAGAACCTGCATCTGGTAAGCAGGGGGTGTAAGCAGGGGGTGGGGGGTTGGGTAATTTATTCCTCAGTATCCCTACATAAATTACCACCATCCCTCTTTAGCAACATCTGAAGTCAGTGAAAAGCTTGATCCCAATTGTCCTTAGTGGTAACTAAAGTAATACTCCACCACTAAACGGGCAATGTGTCAGTTGGTTGCACACACCCTTTCTCAGAACTACAGTTGCTAGTGATACAGCTTGTTCAGGCAGAAGTCCTGAGCACATCTAATATCCCTGTGGAATTAGCAGTGAAGTTCAGAAACACTTTCAATGAACTCTTCCACTTTATCATTTTTCTCCATGCTTCAGCTCACAATTCAGGTCTCCATGTGCCTCTAAACAACAGACTGAACTGTCACAGTAGCAATGCCTTATCCTAATTGCAAAATGAAATCATTCCACTGAAGGATAGACAGTTTTTTAAGCGATACAACTTTGGTACAGATGCTTCAGATTGGGCACTGTATGACAAAGACAGATTTGAACACATTTAGCTTCCTTCTTCCAGGCACCTCTTTCCCCCTCTCCCGTTTCACTTCTCTCTCAAAGGTGGTTTCACATAAGGAGTACTCACTGAAATTCAAGATTACCACCACTTCCTTTTGAACACTACCTGCAAGGGAAGGAACAGAATAGGATACAATGACAAAGAATGGTTGCTTTTCATCTCTGAAGAGCATATTTTCACCCATACCGAAAGCATTGTCCCTCTGGCAACAATTTGCTCAAAAACTTGATCCCTACGGCATTGGCTCATTTCATGTTGTTACACACTTTATTACCACCACCTTTATCAGTTCACTACTCCCATAGTTTAACTGCGTCAGAGTGCATTGTCACTTCTGGTTATCAGATCTTCAATGTTATGCAGGACGTTGTGTGAATCGTCTGAAATAGTGTCCCCCAAATTCTTTCACCTTCTGTAAGTTGGTAACCTACTGTGATGTGTGTCTCAACTGGCAATGCTGTATTGTACAGAATTTAATGTTATAGATTTTAGTGACTGGACTAGTCCCTGAAGTCACTTCTGAATTTAGAATGGTGACAATGTGTCAAACTTAGTGGTGATTAAGTGCTCCCCATCACCCATTTCACTATGACAGTGTGTCAGATTTTTGTCTGGTGATCTCTTTTTAATGAAATACATTTTAATGTGTTTTAAGTGTCCTGTTAAACTCTGTAGCTTATATTTTTCATGAAGCCCAATTTGCTATTTGCCACATTACAAGCATCAAAATGAAAATAAATAGTTTGGACCCTTTATGATCCCGTAAAAATCTAGGAAAATGTATACTGGTAGGCTGACTTTCAAATACTGCCTAAGTTATTATCTTTTGCTTTGCCTCAATAATAAATTTCTTGAGATATCTTCCAGTTGATTTTTTTTTTCAGTCATCAGTCTTCTGTCTGGATTGATGCAGCCCAGCAGCACAAATTCCTCTATTGTTTAAAACTCTCCCTCTCAGTAGTACCAGCACCCAAAATCCTCAATTATCTAACAAATATATTCCAATCTCTGTCATCCCTTACAGTTTTTTACCCTCGACAGCTCCCTCTTTTACTACAGAGGTTAATCTCTGATGTCTTACGATGTGTCATATCATCCTGTCCCTCCTTGTCAGGATTTTCCAAATATTTCTTTCCTTGCCAATTCTGTGGAGAGCCTCCTCATTTCTTATCAGTCCATCTAACTTTAAACATCTTTCTATTCCAACACATCTCAAATGCTGTGATTCTGTTCTTTTCTGGTTCCTCCACAATTCATGATTCATCGCCATATAGTGCTGTGCTCCGAATGTACATTCTCATTAATTTCTTCCTCAAATTAAGGGTCTTGTTTGACGCTAGTAGACCTCTTTTGCCAGGAATGTCCTCTTTGCCTGTGCTAGTCTGTTTCTATGTCATCCTTGCTTTGTCCATCATGTGCTATTTTGGTTCCAACGTAGCATTATTCCTTAACTTTATCTATATTGTGGTCACCAGTTTTGATAGGTTTATTGCTAATCTCATTTCTGCTAATGCTCATTATTTTCATCTTTCATCAGTTCCCTCTCAATCCATTTTCTGCACTCCTAGGACTGTTCATTCCATTCAACAGGTCCTGCACTTCTTCACTGCTTTCATTGAAGATTGCAATGCCATCACCAAATCTTATCACTGATGTCCTTCCATCCTGAATTTTAATCCCACTCTTTAACCTCCTATTATTTCCATCATTACTTCTTCGATGTATAGATTGAAGGGGAAAAGAGTGCATTCCTATCTTACACTCTTACTGTTCCCTCTGCATTCTTGTGAATACTGTATATTATCCACATTTCCCTATAACTTACACATACTTTCAAGATAATTTTTTGAATATCTTGCACCATTTCATGCTGATCAGTGCTTTTTCTAGATCTGCAAATTCTATGGACTTGTCTCGACTTTTTTTTTAGTCTTGCTTCCATCATTAAGCACATCAGAACCACCTCTATGATGTCTGTACCTTTTCTAAAGCCAAACTGATCATCATGTACCAGTTCCTCAGTTTTGTTTTACACTATTTTTTGTACTATGCTCATCAGTAATTTGGATGTGTGAAACATTTAAGATGACTGTGCAGTAGTTTTCTCACTTATCTGCCCTTGTTATATCAGAGTGTGAGCATGATATTTTTCTGACTGATGGTATCTCTAAGACACAGATTCTACACGAACCAATCTGAATAATAGTTTCGTTGTCACTTCCACCAAAGATTTTAGAAATTTTAAAGGAATGTATTATCTATGCATTCCACCTTCTCTGATCACAAGTTTTCACAGCTCTGTTGATTGCACTAAGGAAAGATATGTTGTTTATCAAATATTACAGATACAGCATGCAAAACCTCTCACAAATATTGCCAATCACAGGCTATTTTCAAAGCCATTTTATTTTCAATCAAACTGCTCCATATCAATTGTCACGAACACTATGTTTTCCTTCAAGGGAATGAAAGAAGGAAATCACACTACAAAAGAAAAAAAATGGAAAGAGAATTTAAAAAAGGGTAGTGAAAATAACAAGCAATTGATCGACAAAATACAAATTTAACACAAGAAAACCAAGAATTATTGTAGCAGCAGCACTTAACTTTGCTCTCTCTCTTTTCATTTTTGTTTTTAAACTCTGAAAATTTGATTCGGTTCAATTTAATATGAATGTAACATACTCCAAAACTGTTGCATACCCGAGGATGTGGATCCTGTCCTATCATTTTTTCACGTACTCTCCAACGTAACTCAGCACGACTATCCTCTCCAGGAACTTTCTGTTGGCGCCAATATGTCTGGTACTTGTGGTAGAGGGAGACAGGATCACTGCGTGATGGCATCGAACCCCGTTGAAGTTGCCATGGTTTGATGACTGTTCATGTTGAATTTTCAAAAAAATATTACTCACAAAACAGCCTACTGCAAATTTTAGATAGTCATTTTACATTTCAAATAGGCCAAAAATAAGATGTTTGATTATAACTGTTCTCTGTTACACTGTTAGACTGACTGACAGCAAAATGAACTACAGAGTAATACTGTCACACAGCACCCAGTTTGCCAACATAGCGCGTTCTCAAGGTATCATGTAACACTACAAGAAAAGGGGTCAGGAAGAGAGAAGGTAGAAAAGAGAGGAGAGAGAAAGAGCATCAGAACATGCTCACTCTGTTCAATTTCAGCCAATATTATTATAATTAAACTATGAACACAAATACAAAGTGCTGCACAAGGTAGGTCAGCTTTTGAGGTTTAATTCTTCTCCGTGTTTATCCAGATAATTCTTAATCAGAACACAGAAATGAAGGCACCTATGGTCAGTCAGTGGCAGGTCAAATCTCAGTAAATTCTTCGTCACTGCCACAATGGCTCCACTGAATTTTGCCTTAGATGTATTCTGTCTTAATCACTCAGCAATAACTGTGAAGCAAATGTCCAAACATGCTGTACCTCTCCGACTGAGCACATGTGTGGGTGAGGCAAAGGCCTTTCCTTTATTCACATGCTTCAATAAAGAGAAGTTTTGAAGTTGAGTTTCAGCGTTTTTACATGTGTATCAACTGGGCAATGTTTCTTATATGACTGTCATGAAACACAACTGACAGCATATTGGTGGGTCAATCCATATGAAGTGGTCCAGTGATGGTTGCTTGACCATTTTTAAATATTTTAATTTTTTATATGTGATTGCCCTATATTTGAGAAGTTCAAAACAGTTTTTTAAAATAATTTATCTTGCACCTTTACTGAATGGTGGCCATTTTTATTTGTAGGCGTGCGATGATTTTTCAGTCTGGAGGCATTAGCGAAAATTTGAATATCTCTGCACTAGGTGAAGTTACAACATTGCAATTGACATGATTGTTTTTAGAAAAGTGTCCTCTACAACATTGTCTATTATACAAAATACCCAAAAAATAACCAGTCAAAATGACCTCCAAAGTTTGGTATCCAAATTTTCAAAAATCAACTTTTTAGCCCCAAAAATAACAAACAAGGCGTGATTTATGAGAGTATTTTTTTTCCTATAGCTATATATCATACACTACTAGCGTCACATAGAACAAGAACACTTACAAATGTCTCCTTAATTTTTTATGAATTTTTGAAATTTGAAAATTTTCATTTTTTGTAAATTTTGGGGTTAGTTATCTCAGATGGGACTGAATATAACCATATGATTTTTGCACAGTTTGTACACCTATATGTTAGCGACATACTGTAAAAATTTCAACATTGATATCTGACTGTGAACAAAGATATGAATTTTTGAAAATGAGGAGATAATTCACATTACTCTACAACTGATCTTATGGCTGTTGCCTATTTAAATGGTATATTGTTCCACTGTAATAAAATTTAATTGTGACATATATTTAAATAACACTATCATCCAATATTCATTTAGTTTATTTATTGTTAATAATGCAATATTAAACAATAGGAGCTTTTACTTTTGTTCTATGGTAATAAAAATGCCTGTTTACGTTTATTGTCAATAAAGAAGTAAATTATTGGAAGAAAAATCAGCATTGGCCGTATTTTGTTGTTTTATTGTCAGCAAAATCGATTTTCGGTCACTTAGTGACCATCCTCAGCGCTGTAATAAACAATTAAAATTGGTAGGCACTGGTATCAAGCTATCACCACAAGCTTAGAGCGACCACATAAACTTAAACATGTTTATGTGATCACTCTAAGCTTGTGGTTATAGCTTGATACCAGTGCCTACCAATTTTAATTGTATATTACAGCACTGAGGATGGTCACTAAGCGACCGAAAATCGATTTTGCTGACAATAAAACAACAAAATACGGCCAATGCTGATTTTGGAAAAGACTTGGAATGGTGCTTTAACCCTTTGTTTCCTGACATAAGAAAATATTTACTTTTTAACATTTTCTTTGCAGAATTTATACTATTGTGGCCTGAAATGACGGTAGGATTTTTTGTAAAATTTTATTTTATTTTTCACAACTCTTTTCTCTCCTGGTACTCAGAAGTACCGTCAGACTCCACGGACAGAATCACAACATGCGCAGAAAAATGCTCCAATTTTTGTAACTTGTACTTTATTCCACATAAATATTAAATATTTTTACATTAGAAAATTAGTTAAGAGAAATATGATATTTCTGAATTTTTTTTTTTAATTTCGCATAAATTTATTCTAGAGCAACTTCAAAATACATAGTAACTTAGCTATACATTTTTGACAGTATATACATATCACATATTTAGTGATACCTCATGAAATTGTATGAAACAGTTCTTTTTCTCATTGCAGCACAAATACACTTTACATGTACTACACTGTGAATGTGGTCTCGGCTGAATTTTATTTTTCGCACACATTTCGCATCGTCCTCTTTTACAACGGAACACTACAAAATGATTTCCTCGGTTTCCAAGACGTACATCCTTCGGAACAGAAAAGTTATCCTTCCTTCTCTTTGGGAGAGTTATTTCATCTTTACCAGAGTTTCTCTTTCTGAGATTTGGCACTTCATATTCATTCATTAGCCCTAGTGCCACAGCACGCCTGAATTCCAGCAGTGGCAGTGCCCCATGTAGATCACTGAAAATGACGTAAGCATTAACAAAAGCAATTTGTATTGCTCACCAGAAGAGACGGTGCCACCATTTCTTTGATCGCCTGTCAAGACCACAAGTTGAACGTAATCTGTCTGCATGATCCACACCACCCATGTTTTTATTGTAATCACATACAATAACTGGACATGGTATAGTCATACTAGTTCCATCTTTCTGTTTTCTTGTCACTACGCTCTGTTCAGTGCCATGGAAGTTTGACGCAAAATACACTACTTTATTTTCCTTCCATTGAAATACTGTTAGGTCTGAAGATGACTCTCTGTGATTTGATTTAGACATTTTTCTTTAGGTAAATTCCCTGGCAAACCTTTCCTGTTTGTTCTAATTGTTCCACAGGCAAATGTATTTACCGATTTCTGTGTGAGAAAAAGTGGACAGAACAACTAGTGAGAGGTAACGCATTGTTGCTACAATAAAGTGTTCGCAGAACCTGATGGTGGGTTGGTTGGTTTGGGGAAGGAGACCAGACAGCGTGGTCATCGGTCTCATCGGATTAGGGAAAGATGGGGAAGGAAGTCGGCCGTGCCCTTTCAGAGGAACCATCCCGGCATTTGCCTGGAGTGATTTAGGGAAATCACGGAAACCCTAAATCAGGACGGCCGGACGCTGGATTGAACCGTCGTCCTCCCGAATGCGAGTCCAGTGTCTGCACAACCTGACGTTACTAATAAGTCCGCCTTATATTTTCCACTTTATCTCATTCACTTGTAACGTAATGCTACAAACTATTATAAAAAAACAAAGAAGCTAAGTGCGTACAATAGAAAACTCAACGGAAGTTTCAATAAATTGCGCACAAATTCAGGCAACAGCATGGAAACAAGCACATACAATCTTCTGTTTTCACAGCAGCGCGCGAAAAACAATTTCTAGCTCGGACCGCCAGAGAGGTCTATGTATTGCACAATAACATCTATGAAACAGTAGAGCAGAGTTACTGTTACGTACGAACAGGCTCCCAGATCACGAAACTGCACCACGAGAAACTAATGAGAGTCAAAACTTACTGGTACTTTTAAGTACCGTCAGGCAACAAAGGGTTAATAATACAGATACCAACATTATTTCTAAAGAAGAAGAAAACCTACATCCTGCATTATCTGACACTGAATATTTGAGCTTAATAGAGAAAATTTTAACTTTTTCTTCTTTAGATGTCAGTGAACATTTAATTTTTAATTTAAGTTTGCTCCCTGACTCATGGTCAAGAGAAAAAAGTTAATGAATTCAACGTTTCTCATCGTTTGGTTAAACTAACCTGAAAATTAGCAAGGGCAAGGCGTGCTTCCAGTTTTAGGAAAGAAGAAAGGAGTAGGTATAAGTGATGAAACAATTAAAAAGATCTAGTAGTTTTTTGAGCGAGTTGGGTTGTTTGGGGTAGGAGACCAGACAGTGAGGTCATCAGTCTCATCGGATTAGGGAAGGGCGGGGAAGTCAGCCGTGCCCTTTCAAAGGAACCATCCCGGCATTTGCCTGGAGCGATTTAGGGAAATCTCAGTAGTTTTTTTTTTAAGATGATGAAAAAAGTAGAATGTGCCCAGGTTGCAAAGATAGCAAAAGATTGTTACAAATGGAGTTAAAGTAACAAAGCAGAAACGACTAGTGCTGTCAAATTTAAATGAACTTTATGTAGCTTCCAAAAATTCTCATCCTGAATGCAAAACTGAAAGGTCAAAATTTTGTGACCTCCACCCTAAGTGGTGTATTTTGGCTGGCTCCTCAGGGACACACTCCATAGTTTGTTTACATCATCAAACATCAAAAGTCAAACTGATGATTGCAGGTGCAAAACTCATTGATCTTAACTACAAAGAGTTACTAGATTTAATGGTCTGTGACACTAACAGTTATGACTGCATGATTAGTCTGTGTAATAAATGCCCTGATAAGAAAACAGTTATTAAATTTTTTCACGAATTTGATGAGGAAATGCCAGCCAGTATTACTTTCAAACAGTGACACTGAAAGGGCAGAAATGATGACAGTGGTTACATCTCAGGAAGAGTACTTGGAATCTTTAATTGGTCACTATTGTGTTTCTAAAATCCAAAGTAAGTTTCTGAGGGACAAAAAAGTACAACTTCATGAAACTGAATGCATAGCGCTAGCTGATTTTGCAGAAAATTTTACATTTGTGATTCAGGATGCAATACAAGGGTACCACTGGGTCAATTACCAAGCAACAGTGCATCTCCATTTATTCTCTACTTTAAAAATGAGAAAGATAAAGTTTGCAGTTCTTCAATTTGCATTGTAAGCGACTACTTTGAGCACAACACTTTGGCTGTACATGTGTTTCAAAAGTATGTAATAAATTACATAAAAGAAAATTTTCCCAAGGTTAAGAAGCTGATATACTTTTCAGATGGAAGTGGTAGTCAGTATAAGACCAAAAAGAATTTTTCAAATCTGTGCAACCACAAAGTAGACTTTGGGTTGGAGGCTGATGGCACTTTTTAGCATCTTGCCATGGTAAAAATGCCTGTGATGGAGTAGGAGGTACAACAAAACGTCAACTAAGTAAAGCCAACCTACAAAGACCAACCACAGACCAAATTCTCACAGTACAGGACATGTATGTCTTTTGCAAGGATAATATTAAAGGCATTACCTATTTTCTGATCAAGAAAGAAGAAAACTGTATAGCAATAAAAGGAACAAGGCTTTCCATAAATTCCTCGGCATTGCAGAAAACTTTGTTCGATGCTATGTAACATCAGAAACCGAAATTTATGAGGATCATTGTGTCAGTAAAATTATATCTGTCTTTAACGTTGAATGACATAGTGGCATGTGTGTATGATGGACAGTGGTGGCTTGCAGAGGCTGAAAGAATAAGTTTGGATTTTTACCACCCTGTTGGCCCAAGGACATCATTCAAGAAATCTACTAGTGACAAAGTTTGGATACCAATGAAAAATGTTTTGAGGAAACCAGCGACTGGGAGATATCACAGAAGCTGTCTGAAGAAATAAGTGTTCTTAACATTCACCATCAGGTTTAGGAACAGATGCATCTCGAAGGATGTTAATTGAAAATATTTATTTTAAACATATCAAAATAATATAAATGTTAATATCAGTGATGTTTCCACTTCTTGTATATAATTCAGTACCTTACTTCAATAATAACTGATTATATCACACCAATATCATATATGAATAGGCAACTGCCATAAGATCAGTTGTAGAGTAATGTGAATTATCTTCTCATTTTTGAAAATTCATATCTTTATTCACAGTCAGATATCAATGTTGAAATTTTTACAGTATGTTGCTACAAACTGTGCAAAAATCATATGGTTATATTCAGTCCCACCTGAGATAACCCCAAAATTTACAAAAAATAGACTCTCATAAATCACTCCTTGTTTATTTTTGGGCAAAAAAGTGGATTTTTGAAAATTTGGATACCAAACTTTGGAGGTCATTTTGACTGGTTATTTTTGAATTTAGGGTATTTTGTGTAACAGACAATGTTGTAGAGGACACTTTTCTAAAAAAATCATGCCAATTGCAATGTTGTAATTTAACCCAGTGCAGAGATATTCATATTTTTGCTAACGTCTCTAAACAAACATCATCGCACGCTTACAAACGAAAATGGCCACTATTCAGTAAAACTGAAAGGTAAATTTTTTTTAAAAAAACTGTTTTGAACGTCTCAATTATAGGGTAATCACATATAAAAAAATTAAAATATTTATGAATGGTCAAGCAACCAACTTAATTTTTATTGGACCACTTCATTTGGATTGACCCTGGTATTTCTGAAGCCATGGACAGCTATTGCTTTAATTTATAATCCTTCTAATATTCTTTAAATCATTTAGAATTTTGAATTGTATCCTGAAAATATGTTTGGCTAATTTTCCACATTCAAAAATGTTTACTTTCCTCAGTTCATTTCTAATTTCTTAAACCTCTGCTTCTCAAGTGTATTGTATGAACATGTTCAAACCAGCAATTAGATAGTTTTCTCCCATTCACCAAAACCAGATATTCACTGATCATCTAGTGTTTCCTCACAGCTACATTAAGTTGTTAGACTTTATTGTAACACACTTCTTTTCAAGTTTTTTTGATTTATTGTTATATGTTTACAATTCCCAATTTTCTTCAAAATGTTCACCTATCTTTTGCACCTTCTCCCTTAATTCAAGTCCAGATTTTCTGCTGTGCATACATACGTTGTTCTAATTTTGTTTCAATTTAGTATGAGGGCCATAAAGACATCCTCATCTTCCATGTATTTAATTTATTGGCTCCTCTGCCATACTGCATTACTTCAAGATATTTAAATGTACTGACTTTTTCTAACAATATGGAAAGACTGATTATTACTCACCATACAAAGGAGGCACTGAGTCACAGACAGGAACAATGAAAAAAAAGACTGTTAAAACATTAAAGCTTTTGGACAAGGTCCTTCTTCGATATAGAAAATACATACACATTCATACAATAGGCCCAGAAAATTAGAATACTGGAAACAGTTTCATTCACTCAATAGGCCTCCGATATGAATAATCCGAGTTTGCCCAAATTTCTGAGTGGAGCTTCAGCTTTTCTGAAAACAAAACTACCAAAATTTCGGATCTTTCCTGGGCTTTTCCAAATTCTTCCAAACCTAAGTGTTTAGAAGAAAAAAAAAAAAAGTTGCTAATAATGTAGAGCATTAATTTCTGCATCGACTGAGTACCAAAACTTTGATAGTTGATTAAATTTTCCAATAAAAAAAGCTGCACTAGAGAACGGTAATTTTTTTTTTTTTACACTTTTCAAGAAAGACTTTTTGTCACTATAAAATGTGCAGCATCTGAGTACTGGCCAATTTGAGGTAAAACCTTATAAGACAATAGTTGTAGAGCACAAAACTGTGAAATTCCAAAAAGAAATCGACTCCTACCATTGAAGTGCATAAATTTTAAAATCACATCGCATGATAAGGTCATCCCTGTACAGAATTTCATTGCACAAACAGTGCAATGAAGTACTTCAGCAAGTAAGAGCTGGCCCCATACCCTGTAATGTTTGATGAAGTAGGCATGCTGAAAGCACAAATAGTTGTGTTTTGTAAGAGTGGCGTGGGAGGCCAAATAACTTCACTAAACTCTCATTAACCCGGCCCTCAGTAATCCCTGCCCACATCTGAAATGGTGCACAATTAATTATCTTGTGTAACAGTGCTGTTAGTGAATTACAGTGTTAAACACTGCTGTAAATATTTGAAATTGTGGCATTCTCTGCATTTCAGTATCACGTCTTCTAAATGGAAACATGTTACACTGGACCTCAAGTAGAAGCTCAAAACTTTAGATAAGTTGAACCCCGGTTCTCCACAAAAAGCCATTGCTGCTGAGTACAATGTTGGACGAATTTTGCATTGTCTCTAATGTAATTACAGCTGTTATTAAAGGAGTCAACACAAAAATAATCAATCTTTGAAAACGGAAGTACCTTTCGATTTAATAAAGTATATCCCCTTTGTGCATCTTCACGTTTTTGTGGCGCAATGCATGATCAATTAAATTTCAGGTGTGCAGCAGCACTGATTCCTCTTCTGCACAGGTGGTCTCACATACAGCACTCACCAGAGATGTTGATCGGCAGTAAAGAGTTGCAGCGTATGCATGATTAGATATATGGCTACATGGTCGATCAGCACAGGGATATCAATGTATCACTGCGAGCTGTACTGTAGCCATGTCTTTTCAAGTTTATTTCAGAAAGTGCTGGATTCCACAATTTATTCAAGCTAAGCAATTTTCAACTGCTTCTTTCACAACTGAGCCCAGAAAGATTTAAGTCAATGCTAAAATTTCGATGTTTTCATACACGATAGAGTGCCCAGTGCCAAGACAGTGCCCTGACACCATCAATTTATTGTGTTGTAAGAGCCAGGTGTACATGCAGTATTTTGTGCATCTTTCATGGACTGTACGTGTTGTCTATCTGATATATGGAAGGTCACACTCACAGAGGATGTTGTAAACCACAAGCTTCCAAATCATCTGCATTCCGTATGCCCACTGTGCGCATAAGGAATGCAGAAAACACGAAAAGCTTTAAATCCATGGTTTTTCTACCATATGTGGGAAACTTATCATCAAAAAGAGAACAGACCTTCAGCAAACACAAAGTGAGAGTAATTCTTTACCCTCCATCAAAGACAGCAGCACTCTTTGATACCATTAAAGATGATTTGATGCTTCACAATCCTGGAGTTTACTAGATCCCTTATGAGTGTAGCCTTTCAAACATCAGGCAGATGACAAGTACAGTCCAGGAAAGATGCACAGAGCACAGCAGGTACACCCACCTCTTACAGCCCACTAAATCAGTGGTGCACAGCACTGTGCTGACACTAGGTACACTATCATGTATGAAAAAAAAAATCAAAATTTTAGTCTTGACTTCCACCTTTTTGGGACTCAACAGTGAAAGAAGCAATTGAAATTAGGTTGGTGGCAAATTTAATTAATAGATATAACAACTTCAGCTTGGATAAATCATGGAATCCAATACTATCTGTAATAAATTTATGAAGACGCTGCGATAGTACAGATCACTGTGGTACACAGTTCACTGTGATACATCGATATGCCAGCGTGGATCAGCCGCAATCACAGATCCAATCATGCATACGTTCCAGCCACAGATCTTATTCATGCGTATATTGCACCTCTTTGCCACCATCAATGTCCTCCGTGCCTTGTGTATATGTGACAACATTCACAGTGGCATGATCCACATGTTTAAAAGTATGGAGCAAGTGCTGGAGTGACAGTCAGCCAGTTCATTCTGAAGATGGCAGAATGACACAAAGCTGAAGTAACAGAAGAAGTAAAATGAATGCTTATTTGTTTACTGTTTGTTTTAGGACGCTAGAACAGCTAAGGTCATAAACACCTATCCATAACCTCAGATCACCAAGAAGTAAAAGAAATTAAAAGCAACTATCTGTTAAGCCCAATTGACGGGAGGAAAGTGAGTTAAGAACAAGCACTTCCACACTGAGAAAGATCAACAAAATTCGCTGTAGAGACAGCAGAGGTTCCAAACCAAATATTAAATGTCCTTCGCCATATTGCTAAGACAGGTAAAAAATAAAATACAGTCAACAGCTCACACATCATTTGCTAGAACAGCCAATAACTCAGATGGTGAACATACATAAGTACGTAAGTAGTTTTAAAAAAAGGCATTCGGCCAGGAAAAGGCAGCGAACTGTCAGACACTGACGACAATGAGCACAACAAGGAGGAGGATCATCACTTAACAAATGGCAATGGCTAAAACAATAATGCCCAATACACAACCTAGCTAAAATGATCTCATCATGGTGAGAGAGTCAAGATGAAATCGCCCAAGCTGTTGGGAGAGGTTCAATTCCCCGGAGCCTGTGGTAATGCCAAAGTGACAACACCTGCTGAAAGACAGCAACGCGGAGATCATCCAAAGGGATGGAAGAGCTAGTGGACCAAAATTGTAGGACCACGGTCTTGGCAGCAGCGTCAGCAGCCTCGTTTCCTGTCAGACTGCCGTGAAAACAATGAGGAAATGGAAGCTTTCTTTGACCCATTGCACTACGGGATGGGCTGTATACAGCACACAAGGCTCTAAAGAACACAAAGAATCACAGCATATGACATTTAAGAAGCCTGTGTTGCCAGATGTACTGGGTGGCCTGACAGAGGGCGAAGAGCTCTACTGTAAATATTGTGCAGTGTTCTGGAAGCTGGTACCGAAAATAGTCGGTGCCAATGACGAAGGAAAACCTGACACCACAGTCAGTCTTAGACCATCAGTCCTACGAAGGTACTATCACTACGTTCCGTGCGAAGGTTGAGAAACACAGTGATAGATGAAATCTGGATTAATTTCCCTAGGAACTGAATCGAGTCCAAAGTGAATAAGGGCCACCACAGAAAGCCAAGGCGGAGAAGGGTTCACATCCATAGGGAATGTGACAGGCAGCAGGAAGTTAATCTGCTGGAGCAATAGCCAAAAGTGAACTCCAGATGGACACGCCCCACACTGGCAGTCAAGGGAGTCATTGAAGAATGAGGCATAGGATGGGTGGCCAGGCACGGTGACGAACAGCATGCATATCCACTGAGGAGATTATCATGCTGGTATGACAGCAGTGGTTTGGCAGCTTCTGCATAGAGACTTGCTACTGGGCTTAGTGTACAAGGAGCCAGTGGCCATACAGATTACATGATGGTGGGTTGTATTATGATTGTGTAAGATGGACGGATTTGCAGATGCATAAACAATACACCCATAGTCCAGTTTCAAACAGACAAGAGATCAGTAAAAATGGAGGAGGGTGGTCTGATCAGCTCCCCAAGAAGTACCGCTTAAAACACGTAGGGTAGAGTGTCCAGCCATGTGAGAGACATGGGAGGACCAAAAAAGTTTCCCATCAAGCATGAGCCCCAGGAATTTCATAGTTTCAGCAAACGGAAGAGCAACAGACCCAGGACGTAAAGGAGGAGGAAGAAACCAACAGCATCGCCTCTAATTCATATAAATGGTTTTGTCAGTGGAAAAGTGAGAGCCACTGTCGATGCTCCACGAATAAAGACAATCAAGACACCACTGAAGACACCACTCAAGGACGCAAGTCCATGGAGAACTCCAACAGACTGCAAAGTTGTCGACGAAAGGAGAGTCAGATAGGTCTGATGGGAGACAGGCCATTATAGATAAATGGATATAGCAAAGAAGATGATCTCAGGACGAAGCCTTGAGGCACCTCATTCTCCTGGATAAAGGTATTCGACAAGGCCAAACCCACACGTACATTGAAAACCTGGTCTTTTAAAATTTTCTGAAAGAAACGGGCCAGGCGGCCTTGGAAGCCCCACGAGCACACAGTATACCAGTCTCCATCAGGTGTATTACGCTTTCTCCAAATCGAAAATCTCTGCTATAGTCTGATATTTCTGCAGAAAACTTTTCATGACATGAGTTGACCAAGTATGAGATGGTCAACTACAGAATGGTGTGCTCAAAATCCACATTGTTCAGTGGTTAGTAGATTGCGAGATTTGAGCCACCATACCAACCAACCATGAATCATACGTTCCATCACCTTGCAAACACAGCTAGGGAGAAAAATGGATCGGTAGCTAGAAGGAAAGTGTTTGTCCTTGCCTGGCTTAGGTATGGATATGAAAGTGGCTTCACGCCCGTGTCTGGAAACATGCTACCTGCTCCCAAATGCGACTGCATATGTCAAGGAGAAAGTACTTGTCCACAAGACCAAGGTGCTGCAACATCTGTATGTGAATATCGTCCGACCCTGGAGTGGGGGACTGGGATGAAATGGGAAAATAATCTAGCTCTCTCACAGTAAAAGAAGCATTGTAGCACTCACGATTCTGAGAGGGGAAGGGTAGTACCCAAGCCTCCACTAATTTCTGAGGGGAAAAAGTAGAGTGAGTGAGGAGCTCTAAATCTCCACAAAATAGCAATCCACGGTGTTGTAGATAGGTAAATGACAGCACCTGCTATGATCGGGCTGGATATAGGGGAAATGGACTTTGGTGCTAGGGAGCCGAAGGAGGTTGCCCTACATGACAGAAGAGGGAGTGAAACCGTTAAAAGATCTAATAAATGAAATCTAGTTAGCTTTTTTGCCATCGCGAAGAGTGCAGCGACGCTGCACACACAACTTTTTATAATGAATACAATTAGTCATCGCAGGTTGACTGTTAAAAACGCAGAGAGCACATCGAGTGAACCCCATCGCGGCATGCCTCAGTCCACCAGGGTATCGGGACACGGCACAGTAAAAATGAAATACGAGGTATGGAATTTTCTGTGGCAGTAAGGATAAGGTTCGGGAGGTACTCTAACTGGTCATAACGACTGGAGAAATGTTGTTCACCGAAGGACACCAGAGAGGAAGAAAGCGTCCAGTCAACCTTAGAAAGCTGCCAATTGGGTCTACATGAAGATGTGGTGGAAGTCAGCAAAAAGATAGCACACAGGAAATGGTCGCTCGAGTATGTGTCAGAGAGAAAAGACCGCTTGAGACAACGGGCAAGCTGGGCAGTGCACAACCAGAGGTGCAAATGGTAATAGGTGTGCATGGAGTCTGAAAGGAACATGGGTGCTCCAGTGTTGAGACACATGAGGTAGAGATGACTGAGAAGGTCAGCCAAGAGGGCACCTCTGACAGGTTCTAAAAGATCCCCAAAGGGGATGGTGTCCATTAAAGTCACCAAGCAGCAAAAAGGGGTGAGGGAGTTGATCAATAAACTGGAGGAAGTCTGCCCTGGTGACACCGAATGACAGAGGGACGTAGACATGGCAAAGAGAAAAGGCGAAGCGGGGAAGGATAATGCGGACTGCAACAGCTTGCGGCCGAGTGTTCAGTGAGATTGGTTGCCTATGAACGTTATCCCGGGTGATCAGCGTGACTCTGCCAGAGACAGAGTGTTCGCAAGGATGCAATTTTGTTTCTTGGAGGCAGAAAAAAAGTGGACACTGTTGTTCCAAGAGCAGCCGTAATTCCTCTTTGTTTGGTCTAATGCCACGAATGTTCCAATAGAGAAGAGTCATAACAGGGATTAGGGAGGATGGACCAAATGAAGAGAAGTTACCTCGGCAGCTGCCGAGTGCCAGCCTTCAAAGACTCATGGTTACAAGGCACAGAGGCTGGAAGATCCTGTTCCACAAGTTCTACAGAGGTATCATCAGCATTCTCACAGGGTTGGCCTGCAGATTGCAGGACAGAAAAATGGAGGAGTGTGCGCACCAGCGAAACGGTTGGCTGGGTGAGGGTATCACATGGTGACACCGCTAATGAGGACTCCAAGTTGGAGAAGGAGAAGACCGTTTGCCTTTGTTTGATTTCTTAGAGCCTTTGCAACTGGCAGATGAAGACTCAGATGCTTGTTAGCCAGAGAAAAGTCTTCACAGGAGCATTACTCCTGATCTTTCTTCCTGCCAGTTGTGTAGCAGTTATTTCGCCGCTGGAGGCAAAGACTTGGTGGCTTGTTGCACAGCTGGAGACGAAGGAGACAGGGATGCTGCTGTGACACTGGGTGATTTTATGACTGTGGTGCTAAATTTGAGGTCGCACATCTGCATGACCCTGTCCTTTGTGGCGAGAGCTGTAAAATGAACAATACTGTTAGTGTTTTACAATTGTAAAACACTGGGCTTTCCACTAGCTAACAACTTGTGAGCGATAAGATACTTTTTCCTTCACCCGGATCTCCTGGCTGGCCCACTCATCAGGAACACGAGACATTTTTGGGATGATGCTGCATGGCCACCATTGCAATTGATACAGTGGAGAGGAAGTGGCATGCAAGTGCCCTCGTGATCATCTCTACCACAGGTAACACATTTGGCCGTATGTCAACAGGAAATTCAAGTGTGGTTGTAACATTGATACTGGTAGCAGCGCATCGAATTTGGAATGTATGGAGCAACCATGACGACTTCATAGCACACTTTGGTCTTTGATGAAAGCACTACTCTATCAAACATGAGAAAAAGAGTTCAAGTAGGCACTTTTTGATTGCATAAACCTTTCGTATTACCCACTGGACTGCAGTGAGACACTGATCAGAGAGGTAAGTATGGATTTCTCCCTCAGTAAGAACACCGAGCAGCCTTGTGTAAATAACACTGTGCGACGAATATAGCATATCTGCCTCGGTCAGCCCATTGAGCAACCTAGTGTAAAGAACAACACAAGAAGAATTCAGAATTCTATGGGGCTCAACACAAACAGGATAGCTGTGGAGGAGTGAAACAGCAAGCAGTTGTTGGGCTTGAAAATCACATTAGCCTCCAAAATCAAAGTGTCATTACATAAATAAGAGCAGGATTTCACAGAGCCTGCAATTGCGTCAACACCTTGCTTAATAATAAACCATAGGACTGACCTCCTCCAGTATGTGATACCGCAAGGAACCAAGTTGCAGCTGGGAGAGTCTTGGATTTCGCTTCATTCCGTTTATGTTTAGTACATATAGACTGAGATGGTGATTGGCTCTTTGTGAAAAGATCCCCACGATTTCCAGCATTACCGACAGCATGCTCCTTCCAATTGATTGTCCCCCTCAGAGGGGGGCTCACCCGTCTTAGGTGATTGTTCACACCTCCTGAACTCCTGACAGAGGGAGCAATTGGCAATTTGGGAAGGTAAAAGCTCAGGCAATCACCCCTCCCTAGACCTAGCCTGTACAAAGTATGTACATGGGAACCCTACCTGTTAACTCGGGGCTAGGAATTACACATTACGCAGGCACCTTTTACATATCAAGACACATGGGCTGGCCTTTATGAGTGCACAAGGGGGAAGGAGTAACAGAGGACACTCAAACGCTGAAGGGGAGGGAGGATAGAAGATGGAGAATGATGAAAGGAAAAATGAAAAAACAGTGGAAGGGCTGTTCAGGTGTCAGGCTACTGAAACTTCAGAATACATTCCCAAAAAAATACCAGACATGTTCCCCAAGGGTACTGAAAAAGAATAACCAGAGGATAGACCTGCAGCACAGAAAGCGAAAAGGTGCTACAAAGGCTGGGGCCCCGTGGTAGCCAAGCACAAGCTCACCAAAGAGTGGTGAGCCCCTCTGGGTGTGGAATTTATGTGGCTCCACAATCATAATTTAATGGAGTATATCCCTTACATTTTTTAAATAAATTTCAGACACACACAATAATCTTGCTTGTCTGCTAATCCAGCACCCACATGTGCAAGGAATGACAAGATAAGCGAGAGTCTAGTGTATTTTCTTCCATAATTACATCCACAATTAGTATGGCAAAAAGGCTATAATTGTGTTTGATGGTTACCCTAATGTATTAAGTGATAGGAGCATGAAATCAGCTGAGCAGTTGCACAGAGCCACCAAAACAACAGCATCAACTGTCATGTTTAATGAAACAACATCAGTAACCATGGCAAAAGATTTGTTTCTGTCAAATGAACAAAATAAACAGGACTCACTTTCTTGTTGCTAACACAACTGGAAAGTGATCAATACTAAATAAGGAGCTAAGGATACTGATACTCTACTGCTTCAGCCCCATTTTCACCCAACATTTTTTTATTGAATCCAGAAAAGGACAGACAAGGCAACATAGTCTACAGCCCCTAAATTTGTCTAAATATCAAAAATAATGTTCTGTTCCTATATGCTGTGTCATGACTTCCTCATTTTTGGGCAAAGGAAAACAAACTCTTCAATGTATTTAAGACAAAAAAAAAAAAAGCCCTACAGAAAGAAACAGGGACATTCAGCAATTCCAATGCTACTCTTTTATGAGATTTGTCAGAAGTTCATAGTGGTCAATGTACTCTGAAGATGAAACAAAGCCATTAAAAGTGCTTCACTATCAAATCTTTAAAAACTTGTCTCAAAGGCATCAGTCACCCTCACCTCTTTGTCTTCTATAGAAGCAGCTGCTTGACAGCATCCCCTGACGACATATTTGCAGGTGCAAGCTTAGAAAAATAACCCACTAGATCCATTGCAATGGGGCTGGAAGGCTTCAAAATTTGGCCTATTGCCAGTTCCCAGTACTACAAATGTTGCACCTGTGGAACTGTTTAACATCATTTACTGCACACACAACACAGGGTGCCGTCAAAGTTGTCCCTGCAGGACAAACAGCATTAAGTGTACCAGCGTTTGCAAACCATCCAAAAACCAACCATGCACCAATGTTCCAACTGACATCCCTATTATTGACACTGATGGTTGTGACACTGATAATGACATTTTGGAAGAAGGGACAAGAGGTCCCATCTAGGACATGAATACAGAAGAAATTTAAGAATTAATGTTACTTGGACCCTCATCTTCCAAGTATGCAAAGAAGTAATACCATAAAATAAAGAAAAACAAATTGTACATAGAGTAAAAGATTGTTTAGCTAAGTTAAAATAATTTTTTAAAAGTATTACTTTAACACAATTTTATATTATTGCACATAACTGAATTTATTGTTAATTGAATCAATTTTCTTTATTACTAATAAAACAATAATAAACCTAACATATTTATCCTTGTAAACCAATATTTTGTCCTTGGTGTAGGCCTAATATTATTCCACTAATCTCTAAAACTTTTGGGTTAAGGAAAGTGAATATTTGAAAAATTCATTGAATAATGTTGATATTTACTTACAGCTAGCTTTTTTACCTCTTTCTTCGACTTTTTAAGAACACATATTGATGCTCTCCAACTTTTCACCTATAAAATTTTGCATCAGATTAGCCAATTCTCAGATGCTGCGCATTTTATAGTGGCAAAATGTGCTTTTTTCAAAAGGTGTGAAAAATTGCTGTTTTCTTATGTAACGTTTCTATATGAAAATTTAACCACATAGCAAAGTTCTGATAATCACTGCAGAATTTAATGCTTCACATTCCTGGTAACCATGGTTTTTTCGATTAAACAGTTAGCTTTGAAGTAATTTGGAAAAACCCAGGAAAAGTACAAAATTTTGTTGATTTTCTTTTCATCGAAGTTGAAGCTTCAATCCACACAGGCCGTGTGTGTGTGTGTGTGTGTGTGTGTGTGTGTGTGTGTGTGTGTGTGTGTGTGTATTTTGTATTGCAGGAGGAGATTTTAATGGGTCTCTTTGTGACTCAATATCTAATCTATATGGCGAGTATAAATCTATTTTTTTTCGATATTGCTGTTATTTCATTTTGAACTTTCTATTGTTTGACTATTTTTCTTTTTTTCTGTCAAGTACAAAAAGTTCTCAGTTATGCTTTATATTTTCAAATCACTGTCTCATTACTGTAGCTAAACATTATGAGAGAAATCCATCACATTGTTTGAACCATGAGATTTGAAAAATAGATATTTTACTTAAATAACTGATATTTTGATTTGAGAGCATATTCAGATTCCATTATTTTGTCATCACATCATACACACTACATATAATGAGAATTTAAAAAGTTGTAACAAGAGAATGCTGGCTATTTGTATATGAAGTACTGCAAACGATTCACATGACCACCACTACAAGGACAGGGGTTTTCAAAATGAATATACAGGTTTTAAGGTTTTGTAGCATTTGTTACTTTCAACTTACAATTATAAATAATATATCAAATGAAAGAGCAATTCGAACAGGTTTTCTTGTAAATGTTCAAAGCAAGCAGTGTGTGTCACACCTTGAGTCAATAGGAGAGTTCTTCCCAGTGTGGAGTCACTGACGCAACAATGCTGATACTAATGTCAGGTAGATCAGCTGGTAGTAGAGACATATACACATGATAATTTATGAAATACCTAAGCTAAAAATCACATAGCTTCAGCGCAATCATGTACTGAGTTATGCCACTGAGTCAGCACACCATCTTCCTGCCAAATGAAGTTCTCTGGTTCAGTGTTTTCCAACTGAGGAAAGAGCCACAGTTCTGGCACATCAAGATAAGAAACACCAGTTACAGTTCCTTCATTGAAAAGAAAAGACCCATAAACTTTCCACCGAGATATGGCACAAAAACAATTCAATTTAGAGGAGTCTTGTTGCAATTGTACCATTTTGTTGGGATCTGTTGACCCCCATATACATACATGATGTGTGTTTGCATTTCCACTTAGGTGTAATGTGTATTATCATTGAAGACAGCACAATCCAGAAAATCTTTATCATCATGCGGCACCATTTTGTTTGCAATGTTGGCATGTAAACCACAGTCTGTAGGCTTTAGAGCTTGTAAAAACTGCAAATGATAAGGATGTGGTTGTAAGCATCTCCTTGAAAGTGCCCACACAAACGTCACTGGAATTGCTAATTCACAACTAGCCTTCTGAATTGATTTCTTGGGGCTGTGTGTGAAAGACCCTCACTCGTACAACAAGTTCTTCAGTAACTCTTAGTCATTCCACACACTTTCCTTTGCATGCAGGCATACAAACAAAACTTTTTGAGTTGCTCCTTCATTTGATGTATTACTTATAATTGTAAGTCAAATATAATAAATGCGTGAAGCCTTAAAATCTATATATTCATTCTGGAACACCCTGTACTTACTCCTGCTACTTAAACACTGTATACACTCTGCACGATTTTAACAAAGTTAAAAGAATAACACACATGTTAAATACATATTTAAAAATCAATTAACTTCAGTTTCTGAATGTTTTTTAAACCAAGAGATAATAAAAAAATTCACTGATGCACCTGTATCACTAAGTGAGTCATATCTTAGTAATATTATTTCATCATATTAGTTTTCTGCAATACTTACAAGATGGTGCTGGTTTTGTGTATTCTACTATTTCAATTTTATTTTCCTTTTCAAACTTTACATTGTCTGGTTTCTTCAATTTATTGCTTTTTGGGTAACCAGTTTTTATTTCAGCTGTAACTAATGAGCACAACACAAATTACTTATTTGGTTATCTGTTGATTATCAGGTGACAAATTTTCAAAGTAAGAATTAATGTTCTAAATAGGTGCACTAATGAATAATACAAAGCTAAACACAATTACTTTGACTTTTACGTTACTTTACTAAGTGTAAAAGCAATACACCTGTATAGTTAAGGAAGAATGAAAGTGCAGCTCTCTCATTGTGTACAAAGATGGGTGAGAATACCACAATATACATTTTCTCTAAATCAGAAAGCCAAGCTACCTGGTACAAAGTCACCAACCAGTTTATTTAAGACCTCATAAAAACTGAAGAACGATCTAGACAGCCATTTACACGATACAGCTTACCGTATCTGAATTCTCAAACTATCAACTCTCTCTCTCTCTCTCTCTCTCTCTCTCTCTCTCTCTCTCTCTCTCTCTCCCCCACCCTCCCTCCCCTCACCACTCTATTAAAAAAAAAAGAAGTTGTATACAATACGAGATTTCCAATGTTTCTGACTGTTTGTCACACTTTTTTGGAGGTGCTAAAACTTTCATAATTTCAGAAGTTTTCCTTTTTGAGCTTGGCTGCACAAAGTCATGTCAAGCAGTCATTTGAGGGTGTTTAACAGCTTTCAACAAGGAAATTATCAGATACTAAGTTTTAGTATAAAAGTTGGCCATGATCTCGTTGAATGAACTGCCACAGCACAGTAACCAACATGATGGTCACATAGGGGATGAAATTAGAAGCTTTTGCTTTACTGGGCATATCAGGATCTTAGAAAAGCAAATAGTGAAGTCCTAAATATCTATCACAAACATGGAATTCACTGTGCTGTTTATGGTATGCAGAAATATGAGATCCCAGTTTGTCTGACTGTGTAATTAAATCATTATGAAAATCTACAACTTGGCAACTGCATAACTCAATTGTCCACATTATGTAATTAAAGTAGAAAATTACCTACAAGAATAGAATTCTTTTCCTTGGTTTTCTAGTTACAACAGATCTGAGTATTAACAGGACTTTGGTGACTTCCATCAGGACAACCATTTGTATAGTGGTGAGAGACAGTCAAAGCTGCTTAGCAATTTGGCATTCCTAGAGTATTTTCTAAATAAAGTTAGATCCAACTTAGTTGTGGTTAAACAGTGTACCACCAGACATTGGTTATGACAAGCAGCTCCAGGTAATTATGCATGAAATTGCAAAAGCCTAGTTTATCACTCACAACTGACATCACACGAAAACCTAGAAAATTTTATTCAAGACCATCGCCTTACAAATTATGTTCCGAAACTATGAACCAAAATTCATATTAACTCACTGCTCCCAAAATTCTATCAACACCAAAGCCCAATTATAACTACCTGTGTATTCTCTGCATGATGCATCTGTCTTGGTAGGCTTTTTGTCATCCGACAGTTTGTCGCCTCTTGGCTGGTGCTGTGTTCCGTTCACTGATGAGAGTGGAGGCCTTTCATTTGGTGTGGCAGATCTACTGCTACAGGTTGTGCAGAGTCCACTATGCCAATTTTCACATTTACAATGCTGAACATCATATTTGATGAGTTTTTTCAAATCTGGTGAGAAAAAGAAATTGCGTAAAATCAATCACTGATGAAAGCTCAAACTAGTATTAAGTACTGAAAATTAATACCTATAATTCGTCTGAAATATTTCATAGACAACACTCTAATCAGTTTCTGATTTAAGGAGTACTAAAAGAATACACAAAATTTTTGTCTTTAAGTTCCAAGTGTTATCCCATACTGGAAAGGAACTTTCATTTACAATGATATAATGATACATCACCGATAAAGAAAGCGAAATAAGTTTAATGTCAGTCTATATCAAATATACGTAAGTCCAGTAATGAAATATCTTGGTTGGCATAATTTAATGATTGCACTAAACAAGAAAGAAACTAAATACTGAGAAAAATGTTTCACTCTAGGCAGAGTATTTGCTATGCTGATTATGTGTGACAAAGTAAAACTATGTTTTAGGCCAGGATTAAAATCTAAATCCATATATTACACAGACAGTGTGCTGTGCAAATTAAGTCACCTGGGCATGTCTTTTAGACTGACAAAGCTCAAATTTTTCACTTTTCTTCTAAACTCTATCTGCCTCCCCATGGTGCTCTGATATCTGCACCTCAGAGAAAGGATTTAGTGGCGAGTTTGGTCAATCCAAGGCCTTCAAAGTTGAAGAAATTTCTCCCTCAGCAACAACTCTAGGGCTTCTCTCTTGGAGGTGTGATATCTCAAGCACCATAGCAGCACCTCTGCTGAGTTTGGGAGGAAAGAGGAGGAATCGACTGGAAGTAAAATCAGGAAAAGGTTTGTTTCACGACAATATGATACGAGAGAAGTTCCTTTCAACTCTTACTCTTTCTGTACATACATAATACATGACTACTTTTTTATATATTATTAAATATTTCTTCAGTGTGGCTGAATGATTTTTGCATATTCATTGTAGATGGCAACTGTTGGATAGGAATCAGTATGCTTACTTCTCCACACTCAAGACAACCTTAGCAGACTAGGGTTGAGAATAATCACGTTTTTATTTTCAGAACAGCAACTATGTGGACAGAAAAAGATTTATGAAGGCAGCTACAGTTTGCAAATAATGTAAGATAAAGTAAATGGCTCATACATAGGAGTACTAAAAAGCATTTAGTTTATTGGGCAATAGGGTTGGTTTTGGCAAAAATATGTAAAACTCGAATTTTACATTTAAATTTACAAGCTTCCGTGCAACTTCTTTGAAGGATAAGCATCTAGAGAAAGGGCAGTGTTGCTACTAAAGCGATTAGTAGGGTAATGTTGGCAGCCATCGCCCTGATGATGATGGGAACATAGGGTGTATGTTAGTATCAGGTTATCAGAAACCCAAAATGCACAATGTATTTGAAAAAACATGAATTATAATCAAAGAAGTTAACAAGATATTCATTGCAGCAATGAATTTGTAGTGCATTAATCACAGTGAAAGTGACATTTCAAACTAATGATTGACATGTAATCTATGATTACTGACTGTCTTCTGAATGATTACTTTAATTGTTTGGTAAACAAAACAAAGATCCTCGTTATTATTATGGCTGACTCCACTAAAGCATTGTCAACCTATGTGCCACTGAGGGAAAGGGCCCTGGCTGGCACTGCTCTTTTTTAGACTTCAGCCTGATAACAGCTTAGGAACACTGAGAAAAAAGGTTTAATCTGCAGATGCTGACTATCTTAAGAAAGGTTTGTATACAAAAGAGCCACTTTATTTCAGAGAAGCGAAGATTGGCATTAATGGATAGTCCGGTCACATTTATGTTACCACCTGTCAGAAGCCTGAATGACCACATTTTGCAGTGCACACATGCAGGAAGAGTGTGAATGAGGTTCTGGAAGATACTGACAGGGATGTGGAGCCATGCTGACTCCATTGTCATGGCCAGCTAAGCTAGGTTTCTCGGCTGAGGGTCCCTGACGTGAACAGCCCAATCAAAGTGGTCCCAGAAATTCTCGACTGGGGTTAAATCTGGGGAGTTTGGTGGCTAGTGGAGTGTGGTTAAATCATCCTGGTGCTGTTCAAATCATGCTGTTATAATGCCCTAGCTGTGTGACACATTGCATTGTCTTGCTGGTATGTGCCATTGCGCCAAAAAAAAAAAAAAAAACCACCATATAGGGTGGATATTGTCTGAAGAACAGGTGCACAATTTTATTGATCCACTGCATCGCCCAGAATGATGAAAAGGCCACAAAAATGTTCCCCTGATCATACCACTCCCTCCTCTGGCCTGGAGCCTTACGGCAATTACTGCAGAGCCATACACACTAACAGCCACATGTGATTCATCTGAAAAGGCCACTTGGTGAATGTCCAGTTGCGTTATTGGTGTGCAAATTTCAGCCTTTGCCGCCAATGAACAGCAGTCAGCATGGGTGGATGAACCAGGTGCCCCACTGCAGAGGCCCATACACAGCAATGTTTGCTGACTAGTTATTGAGGAGACACTGTTGGTAGTCCCTTGGTTCATCTGTGCAGTCAGTTGCTCCACAGTTGCACATCTATTCACCAAACACACACACACACACACACACACACACACACACACACACACACACACACACACTCTGCAGCTGTTGTTCATCCCGTCATCTACAGCCTGAGGTGTACCAAAGTAGCCTCAGCATCAGTTTTGGATAGCACCCTTTTCCCATGCACAGTATACTTTAACCACAGCAGCAAGCAATTTACAAACTTAAGCCATTTCGGAAATGCTTCCATCTTTGGCCCAAAAGCCACTTATCATACGATTTGGATGTCAGATAAATTGCTCCATTTGAGCATTACAACAATGACTGCATTGTTTTGTGTCCCCCCCCCCCCCTACTCGACACACTTCATACATCCTCCACTCCTGGTACTGCTACCTGCTGTCTGTCAGTGGTTATTGCAGACTGATGTCAAACTTAGGCAGTGGTCACATTAATGTGAATGGACCATGTGAATTGTTCATTCACCCTGCACTATCTGCAAAGGCCGCCCGGAGGGAGGGAGGGTACATACTAGTGAAACATCTTACACGTGCATCATTTGTGGGCTGGGCCACCAGGTCTACTACAGACCGACAATTTGTTGTCTGGACCTTCTGCAGGAGTAGTATCTCACACAGCACTGATGCCTACAAAAAGAGCATCTCTACAGCCAAGAGAGACACACAGAGGACAACGCAAACAGCTAGTCCCCACACTCAAGAATTAGGTCAACACAGGAACAGTAGCTAGGCTGCTTATGAAGCCAGAGTTTTGAGCAAGCGATATTCATCATCAAACAACCGTAAGATATCAAATATGGGTTTAGAATTTATTAAAATATTTTAGAAAACAAGAAGCCACAAAATTAAGGTCTGAAAATAGAAGAAACTCTTTTTACTTGAATCTTTTACTCTCATTACAGTTAGCAATACGAGGATTGGCTGAAAAATAACACCTCTACCTTCGCTACTCTTCAACAGTTGGCAGCATAGGTATGCGGCAGGTACAAGCTTGTTGCATAGCCACAGGGTTCCGGGTTTGATTCCAGGCAGGGTCAAGGAATTTCACCTGCCTCGAGATGACTGGGTGTTTGTGTTGTCCTTATCATTTCATCATCATCTACAGCTCCAGTTGGCAGGAAGTCTTAGCACTGAATGGTTGTGTTGTTACACTGTAAAGTATGGAACTCTGTGCACACGGTCAGTCAATGCAATTTAAGCAATGTGCAGTCATTGAATTCTTGACAGCAGAAGGTGTCACCCCAAAGGAGATTCATCACACCGTGAAAGCAGTTTATGGTGATAGTGTTGATGTGAGTACTGTGTGTTGTTGGGCAAGTAAGTTTAAAGATGTTGAGGCGGGAACATCTGACCTGCGTGACAAAGAAAGAGTTGGACATCCTACGACAGCAACCACTGAGTTTCACAAGCAAAATGTCGACAGATTGATTCCGGATGATCGACTTATCACTTAGAGAGAAATTGCAAGCATATTTGGCATTTCACAAGAACGTGTGGATCAAATTATTGCTTTACTTGACTATCGGAAGATCTGTGCACGACGGGTAACTCGGATGCTGACTCCTGAAATGAAAGCGCACAGACTTAAAATTTGCGAGGAACTCCTCTTGCATTATAAGAATGAAGGTGACTCCTCTCTACATTCAATTGTGACAGGAGGCGAAATGTGGGTACACCGTTACGACCCGGACACAAAACGTCAGTCTATGGAATATCGACACAAAGACTCTCCCCAGAAAAAGAAATTCCAGAAGCAGCCCTCAGCTGGAAAAATCATGGCCACAGTATTTTCTGGGACACAGATAGTGTTACCCATGTTGATTTCCTTGACTGTGGAACGACAATAAATTCAGCATGTTACGTCAGAATGTTGCGAACTCAAACAACGGCAAACAAGGGTCTGCAAGGAAAAGAGAAATGTTTTCCTGCAGTATGACAATGCCAAACCACACACTTCATGTGTCATCACAGCAGAACTCCAGAGACTGAATCTCACCACCGTACAGCATCCTCCATACAGTCCAGATTTGGCACTATCTGACTTCCATCTGTTCCCGATAATGAAAGACGATCTGCGGGGACATCATTATGCTTTTGATAAAGACATTGACAGAACTGTGAGTCTGCGGTTGCGGAAACAGTGTGTCGACTTCTTCCATGATGGTTTCAGAAAACTTTTTCATCGTTGGCAGAAATGTATCCAATTGGCTGGTGATTATGTGGAAAAGTGAATATTGGTAATTAAAGATCACATTCTAATGATTACTTCTGCATTTGATTTATTAAAGTATTCCCATCCAAACCCTATTAATGAAGGTGGAGGCATTACTTTTCATTCACCCCTTGTAATTACTCTGTCACATGACAGTAGTATCAGCTTATGTCAAATCAACCAATGAACTTGCTCATGACATCTCTCAGATTTTTTCAACTTTTTGTGTGGTAATGTTAGCAGTGGTGGCTACTGTTCAAAACCATTTGTTGAACCCATCCAGTACCTCACAGAGAAAGGAGAATATAGCATTTTCAGCAGTCAAACAACTTCTAAAGCCGAACTGTACATTTGCTAGCAAATCGTGTGATATAAAATGATCAATTATCCTTACATACACAGCCTTTTCAATAACTTTAGCAAACACTGATGGCATAGAGAGAGGTCTAAACTTGCCTACATCATCCCTTTCTCCCTTTTTATAAAGCGGCTTTACTACTGACTACTTTAATCGTTCAGGGAACTGACCATTCCTAAAAGAAAAATTAGAAATATGGATAAATACAGGGCTACCATGTGCGGCACAGCACTTTAATATTCTGCTAGGCACTCCATCATAACCATGTAACAACTTCAAGGCAGGTAGTCAGGGAGATTGGTTGACTATGAGCGTCATCCCGTACAAGCAGCATGACTCCCCCATGAGATGGACTGCCGGCCTCGGTGGGGAGGTCAGAATGTACCGGAAAAAATGCGAGAGCTCAAAGAGGTTGTGAGAACACAATTTATTTCCTGGAGGCAGAGAACAAGCGGACACTGTGATTCTAAGAGCAGCTATAAATCCTCTTTGTTTGATTGAAGGCCACAAACATTCCATTGAAGGCGAGTCATAACAAGGATAGGGGAGGAGGGAAAATGAAGGGGTGTCATGACTACTGATTGCCAGCCTTGAAAGACTCACTGCTACAGAGTGCCGAGGCTGGAGGATCCTGCTCCATGAGATCGACAGAGGCGTCGGCATTCTGCCTCTGTCAGTCTGATGAGTTCAGGGCAGAAAAAATGGTTGGCAATGTGCACCAGTAACACGGAGGTCAGTCAGGCAATACCGTCAAACAGGATCTCCGAGTCAGCAAAGGAGAAGACCATTTGCCTTTGACTTCTTGGAGACTTTCCGGCTGGCAGAGGAAGACTCAGATGTTTGTTGACTGAGGAACGTAGGAAGTCTTCACGGGAATATTCCTTCTGACCTTTCTGGCCTGCAGGTTGTGTAGCAGGTGACTTCACTCCACAAGACGAATGTTTGGTGGCTCGTTGCACAGCTGAATGAGGAGACGGCGTTACTACCATGACACTGGGTGATTTCACAACCAGAATGCTGAATTTAAGGTCAAATGTCTGCATGGCCATGTAATTCATGTAGTTAGATGTAGCAAGAACAGTACTGGTTTGGTTTGCTACTAGCCAATAATTTGCAAGTGACTGGGTAAGGTACCTTTTCCCTCACCCAGATTTCCTGGACAGCCCGCTCGTCGAGATACATAGGACAATCTCGAGAGGCAGTGGCATGGTCGCCATTGCTGTTGATAAAGCGGGGAGGAGGAGGTAGACAATCACCCTAGTATACATCCCTACCATGGGTTTTACATTTGGCAGGGTGTCGACAAGATATTCGAGTGTTGTTGAAACGATGACACTGGTAGCAGCCCATCGGGTTCGGACTGTACTGTCAGACTGTGATAACTACATAGACTGCTTTGATCTTTGATGAAAGCACAACTATCAAAGGTGAGAAAAAGTGTGTGTGTGGGCACTAAGGATGCATCTACCTTTTTAATCACCTGATGGACGGTAATGACACCCTGATCAGAGAGGTATGTTTGGATTTCTGCCTCGCTCAGCCCATCAAGCAGCCTAGAGTAAATAACACCGCAGGAAGAATTCAGAGTTCTATTGGCCTAAACACGAACAGGACAGCTGTGGAGAAGTGAAGAGGCAAGCAGTTGTGCTTCAGAATCAGAAGTAGTCTCCAAGTGCAAAGTGCTATTGCTTAAACAAGAGCAGGATTTCACAGGGCTGGCAATTGCATCAACACCTTTCTGACTGAGAAAGGAGTTTACCGTTGCAAAGGACTGACCGTCTTCAGTACGTGAAACCATGAGAAACTCCGGTGCAGTTGGGAGTGTCTTTGAATCAGCGGCTTCATTCAGTTTACGTTTGGTAGACATGGACTGCGAAGATGATGACTGACTGGGTCATTGCGAGAAAATTCCCCATGATTGCCAACGTCTCCGATGGCATGCTCCTTCCAACTGGGGGCTCTCCTCAGAGGGGGGCTCACCCGCCTTAGGTGATTGTTCACACATAGGTCACACCTCCGGAACACCTGACAGAGGGACCAACCGGTAATTTGGGAATGTAGCAGCTCAGGAAATCACCCCTCCCTGGGGCTGGGCTGTACCAGGGAGTATATGTGAACCCTACCTGTCGACCCGGAGGTGGGAATTAAGCGTTACCCAGTCACCTGTTATACATAAGACACATGGTCTGGCCTTTAGGAGTGCACAAGGAGGAAGGAGGAAGAAGGAAAAGAGGAGCCTCAAATGCCAAAGATGAGGAAGGAGAGGAAAAGGTGATTGAAGAAAGGAAAAACAAAATGAAAAACAGTGGTGAGACTGTTCTAGTGTCAGCTACTGTAAATGTGGAACACATTCCCAAAAACATCCAAGATATGTTCCCAAGGGAGGAGGAAAGGAATAGCTAGAGGATACACATGCAGCATGGAAGGGAAAAGATGCTGCAAAGGCTGGGGTCCCGTGGTAGGCAAGCACGAACCTGCCAAAGAGAGTTGAGCCCCCTGTGGGGTTGCTAAAGTGTGTGGGATCCATACCAAATAGGAGTAACAGGGGATACTGAACATGACAGAGAACAGCAGCATGAATGGTCACAGGCTTCTTTGATCAATATGAGGGTGTCACAGAGATACTGAATGAACTGAACTGGAAGACTTGAAGATAGATGTAAACCATCTCGAGAAAGTCTTCTTGCAAAATTTGAAGAACGGGCTTTAAATGATAACTCTAGGAATATACTACAACCCCCCTATGTATCGCTCACATAGGGATCATGGGGATAAGATTAGAATAATTACTGCATGCAAAGAGGCAGCCATTCTTCCCACACTCCATATGTGAATGCAACAGGAAGCAACCCTAAGAACTGGTACAATGGGACGTACTCACTGCCATTCACCTCACGGTGGTTTGCAGAGTGTAGATGTAGATAAGGGGACACTCTTGTGACACTGAGGGCTCTGCATGTGATGGGGGCTGTCCCTCTAACAGCTGGTCCACACCCAATCCATTATTTGTTACCCCTAAAACAGGAAATAAGATGCAGCATAAAATGTGGCTAATAGCATCTAAAGGCAATTAGAACAGAGCAAGAGAATGGTAACTGAGCCAGCTGGCAAAGATAATAGGATCAAGGACACCCCCCCTCCCTCCAGACCAAGCATGCACCAGGAGACGCAGCAATACCAACCACCCTGCCCCCGCCACAAAAGTCATTTAACATGTTGTATCTGAGAATAAACATCACTTTCACAGAGAAAACAGAGAATTCAACAGAGGTAAAGAATCTGTAAAAACATGCATAGTATGAGGAGCCAGGAGGAGACATTCCACCAGGATAAGCTACTACCTGTAAGGCCTCACAATCACAATGTGGGGGACATTAGTTACATAAAACTATGGGCTGATCTACGACCAATGTGAATGCAACATAGATGATGTCTTGCTTCTGGGAGGAATGGAACGAGAAGTGCCACACAGCAGTAGTCTCCTTCATGGTGTGGAGCAGACCACCAGACATTCCTAGTGAGAGGTGGTCTTATCTGCACCCGCAAATCCAGACCTGTGACCATCAAAGTAAACGTTGGGATAGTAATCACTTCTCTAGCCAGATGATAAGTCAGTTCATTCCTTGGGATATCCACATGATTTGGGACCCAACATCATAACTTGGATAACCTGATTATCAATCAACCACAGCCTTAAGCCACATTGTGAGATTGGTCAAAAGCCTCTAGCAGCCCCAGCCACTGGAACATTTATCATATAATTCGGTGAGATAGACAGTAAAGGATAGGATGATAACTTCAACTTGTCTTTTATGAATTTGAAAGATAGCCAGCTAAGAAGAGGAGGAGTATGCAGTTGCAAAGTGGGTCTTGAGGCAATTCATAAGACCTGATGCACAAAGGAGGAGACCAGGGGCAATTTTTGATCTTTAGCAACCCAGTAAACTATGGAGATTGGCCCATACCTGGGATGAAGAGTTATAGGCTCCCAAGGAGGAGATGCACTCCTAGCATTTCATCTTATTGCATTTAATCAAATAGTGAGTCTTAGCATGGAGCCACTTAAAAGTGATGAAGATTGTCCGTGAGATCTGTCACTTGAGACACTGCAGGGTCCTTTGACAATCCTAAATACCTGTTGCAATGGCTTTGGTCTACTATGGCACTGGCCAATGGTGGAATGGGCCTTTCGAGGGTACTACAGTTCCAGTGGTGGGGGTGATCACGAAGGAGGTCTCCCACAACCTCATGAATGCAATCTGACAGGGGGCAAAGGTTATGGCAGAGGTGTACAACTGTCAGTTGGCGATTCGAAGACCCCACTGCAAGTATCTGTCAGGTGGTGACAAGGAAATAACAGAAAGCAGCCACTGTCAAAAAGATTGTCGTACAGTGACCACTGTGGCGAAGCCACTAGATTGGGGGAAGAGGCTGTAAGGCCAACAGCCAAAAAGGAGTCATGGGCAGCATCAAAGTGAGTATGAGTACCACCACCGAGGAGAGAGCAATCAAGATCGGAAAGAAGCTGCTCAACCAGACAGTCTCTACGAGAGAGATACTTCCTCACAGTGAGTTGGTGCACAATTTAAAGCCCAACTAAGAGAAAAGGAGGTGATGGAGAGAGAATTGTTGGATTAAGGGGATATCGCAAGGTAGGTACGTGCACTGCACGGAAATAAACATTACAAATAAGGTTCACAGCGCTCTTTTGCACTCTTACAGGTACTGCTTCCAATATTGTACGGGGGGAGGGTGCGGCAAGGGGGAAGGGGAATTCACTCACTGAAGGGAGGGGGGGGGGGGGGGGGGGCGAATTCATTCACTGACGATATCTCTGCAAAACAATGAACATATACTTCTGGGGCCAGTACACTTCTGACAAAATGCACAGTAACCTCAAAGAGATGGAAAATGATAATTATTTGTGTTTCTTGGACAGCAACACAGATTGATTGTAGTTCTGGTAGATAGCATTGCAGTCCACCGGACCATCACGGTAAGTGTGCCTTGGCTATGTGTGAAGGGGTAGGAGGACAGGTCACACTACAGGGTCATTGTCTCTCTCAGGTGGGTGTGGAACAACATCAATGAATGAAATTTTCACTCTATAGCAGAGTGTGCACTGATATGAAACTTCCTGGCAGATCAAAACTGTGTGCTGGACCGAGACTCTAACTCGGGACCTTTGCCTTTCACGGGCAAGTGCTCTACCAACTGAGCTACCCAAGTATGAGTCACGCCCCGTCCTCACAGCTTTACTTCTGCCAGTACCTTGTCTCCTACCTTCCAAACTTTACAGAAGCTCTCCTGCGAACCTTGCAGAACTAGCACTCCTGAAAGAAAGGATATTGCGGAGACATGGCTAAGCCACAGCCTGGGGGATGTTTCTAGAATGACATTTTCACTCTACAGCGGAGTGTGCGCTGATATGAAACTTCCTGGCAGATTAAAACTGTGTGCCGGGCCGAGACTCGAACTCGGGACCTTTGCCTTTTGTGGGCAATTGCTCTACCAACTGAGCTACCCAAATTTCTAGAATGAAATTTTCACTCTACAGCTTAGTGTGCGCTGATATGAAACTTCCTGGCAGATTAAAACTGTGTGCCGGACCGAGACTCAAGACTCGAACTCGGGACTGGTACTGGTAGAAGTAAAGCTGTGAGGACGGGGCGTGAGTCGTACTTGGGTAGCTCAGCTGGTAGAGCACTTGCCCGCAAAAGGCAAAAGTCCCGAGTTCGAGTCTTGAGTCTCGGTCCGGCACACAGTTTTAATCTGCCAGGAAGTTTCATATCAGCGCACACTAAGCTGTAGAGTGAAAATTTCATTCTAGAAATTTGGGTAGCTCAGTTGGTAGAGCAATTGCCCACAAAAGGCAAAGGTCCCGAGTTCGAGTCTCGGCCCGGCACACAGTTTTAATCTGCCAGGAAGTTTCATATCAGCGCACACTAAGCTGTAGAGTGAAAATTTCATTCTAGAAATTTGGGTAGCTCAGTTGGTAGAGCAATTGCCCACAAAAGGCAAAGGTCCCGAGTTCGAGTCTCGGCCCGGCACACAGTTTTAATCTGCCAGGAAGTTTCATATCAGCGCACACTCCGCTGTAGAGTGAAAATGTCATTCTAGAAACATCCCCCAGGCTGTGGCTTAGCCATGTCTCCGCAATATCCTTTCTTTCAGGAGTGCTAGTTCTGCAAGGTTCGCAGGAGAGCTTCTGTAAAGTTTGGAAGGTAGGAGACGAGGTACTGGCAGAAGTAAAGCTCTGAGGACGGGGCATGAGTCGTGCTTGGGTAGCTCAGTTGGTAGAGCACTTGCCCGCGAAAGGCAAAGGTCCTAAGTTCGAGTCTCGGTCCGGCACACAGTTTTAATCTGCCAGGAAGTTTCAACATCAATGAATACTGGTTCTGAGTCTAACGATGTGGCAGGATCTAGCACCTACAGGCGCTCCAGATTGGTTGGTTGGTTTAAAAGAGGGGGGAATGGACCAAACTACAAGATCATCGGTCCCTTGTTCCCAATCAAACAACGCCACAAGTGTGAGAGTAAAACAGACGAGACATATAAGACAAAACGGGAAGAAATGAAAGACCACAAGAATGAAGGAAAGGCAACAAACACTGAAAGGAACATAAGAAGACATGAAAACAACAGAGAGATGCAAGAAACAGTTAGAAGAGAGTAAAACAAGGGAGCAGATTACAGTGGCTGGCCGAGCACGAAAATAAAGGAAAAGCCAGCCACCCTGCAACACATTAAAACCTCCACCCTAAAAGCACTAGGGTGGAGAACACATTGGGACAAAGGACATGTGCTAGAACTCAGATCGAATGATATAACCCACCCTCATGGATGAAAGGTAAAACCAAATCAGCCAATGAGGCGTTGTCTGTTAAAATCAATGATAACGAGTCCAGCAACCGAAGATGAAGTCGCAGGGCAGGCAAAAAAGGGTAGATCAGAAAAATATGGACCACTGTCAACCGGGCGCTGCACCAACACAGGTGGGTCTTCACAGTGCAGGAGGTAGCCGTAGGTCACCCAGGCATGGCCAATGCGGCATCGGCAGAGAACCAAGGAGTCCCTGCGAGAGGCCCTCATCGAGGACTTCCACACATTCATGGTCCCCTTAATGGCTCGCAGTTTCTTGTGCGTATTGAGATCTTGCCATTCCGTCTCCCAAAGCTGATCTTGCCTATCAGCAAGTTCATTTCCTGGGATTCCAATGTGACGAGGGGTCCAGATGAACACCACTGAACGACTGAACTGTTCCAGGACATAGATGGACTCCTGGATGGACGCTACCAAAGGATGACGAGGGTAGCACTGGTCTATAGTTTTCAGGCTGCTCAAGGAGTCAGTTACTCCCCAGGGCATGAACGGAGATACTGAATTGCACGAGAAATGGCCACCAGCTCTGCACTGAATACGCTGCATCCATCGGGTAAGGAATGCTGTTCAATATGGCCGCCATGCATGTAGGCAAAGCCAACGCGACCATCAGCCATCGAGCTGTTAGTGTAAACCACTTCAGATCCCCGGAACATGTCAAGAATCGAGAGGAAGTGACAGCGGAGAGCTGCAGGTTAACGGAGTCCTTAGGGCCATGTGAAAAGTCCAGACGAAGCTGCGGCCAAGTTGTACACCATGGAGGCGTATGTGAATGGACCACAAGTAGAGGTGGTAAAAGGAAGGACTCCAGTTTGGAGAGAAGGGACTGCCCTCGAACCGCATTCGTTAACCCCAACCTGGACCGCTGATGCAGGAGATGGTCTGCCGCAGGCGGGAAAAGCAGACGGTAATTCGAATGTTCAGGAGCACTGCGAATGTGTGCTGCATAACTGGCAAACAGTTGTGTGCGTCTATGCAATGGAAGGACCCCAGCCTCCACCAGTATGCTGGTCACCGGACTCATCCTAAAAGCTCCTGTTGCTAGTTGAACCCCGCAATGGTGCACAGGGTCGAGTAAATGCAACGCTGAGGGCACTGCCGAACCATAAACCACACTCCCATAGTCAATTCGGGATTGGACAAGGGCTCTGTAGAGCTGCAGCAGCGTACAGTGATCTGCAACCAAACTGGTGTTGCTCAGGCAACAGAGGGCATTTAGTGCTGCCAGCACTTCTACTTAAGCTGACAAAAATGAGGAAGCCAAGCCAATCGAGTGCCAAAAACCAGTCCTAAGAACTGATATGTCTCCACTATAGTGAGTGGATCGTCATCAAGGTAAAGTTCTGGGCCCGGATGAACAGTACGATGCCGACAGAAGTGCATGACACACGACTTTGCAGCTGAAAACTGGAAGCGGTGGGCTAGAGCCCATGACTGCACCTTGTGGATGGCTCCCTGTACGTGACACGCAGCAACACCAGTAATGGAGCAGCAGTAAGAAATGCAGAAGTCGTCTGCATACAGAGAAGGTGAGACGGAGGAACCAACAGCTACTGCTAGACCGTTATTGGCCACTAAAAATAGAGAGACACTCAATACAGAGCCCTTCAGGACTGCATTCTCCTGAATATGGATGGAACTACGGAAGGCGCCAACTTGGACACAGAAAGTACGGAACGACAGGAAGTTTTGGAAAAAAATCAGGAGTGGACAATGTGGCAAGGATATGATGTCACCAGGTCGTGTCGTACGCTTTACGTAAGTAAAAAAAGACGGCAACCAGGTTTTACCATATGGAAAATGCTGTTCAGATGGCAGACTCGAGGGACACAAGATTATCAGTGGTAGAGTGACCCTGGCGGAAGCCACCCTGACATGGAGACAGTAGGCCACATGACTCCAGGACCCAACCTAACCACTGACATACCATACATTACAGCAGCTTACAAAGAACACTGGTGAGGCTGATGGGCCGATAGCTATCCACATCAAGCAGGTTTTTACCAGATTTGAGCACCGGAATGATGGTGCTCCCCCGCCATTGCAATGGAAAGATGCCATCGCATCAGATCCAGTTGAAGATGACAAGGAGATGCTGCTTGTAGTCAGATGGGCGATGTTTAATCATCTGGCTTTGGATCCAATCAGGCCCAGGAGTTGTGTCGGGGCAATGTGCAAGGGCACTGAGAAGGTCCCACTAGGTAAATGGGGCGTTATAGGATTCACTGTGGCGTGTAGTGAATGAGAGGTCATTCCCTTCCAGCCGCCGTTTGAGAGTGCGACGCAGAGGCTTGGGCAAAGTGCTCAGCTAAACGCTCGGCAATCGCGTTTGCTTCTGTAGATAACACGCCATTTATGGTAACACCGGGAACACCTGTTGGGGGTCTGGTACCCGAAAAGAATGTGTGGTGGCCCCAGTATTTAAGAGGCAGAGGTCGAACAGAGACAGTACAGTATCAACATCACTACCTCGGCCAGTAAGCACAGTGCCACCCCACAAGGGGTAATGGGCATTAAAATCTCCCAAAAGTAGGAAAGGTTTACGGAGTTGATCATTCAGTGCAGCTAATACATTCAGGGGTACTGCACCATCTGGAGGAAGATACACATTGCAGACAGTTATTTCCTGCATTGTCCTTATTCTGACAGCCACAGCTTCAAGAGGGGTTTCAAGGGGGCACAGGTTTACTACAGACTGAGTTTAGACATAAACGGAAACTCCACCTGACACTCGATTATAGTCACTATGGTTCCTGCAATATCCCTTATAGCCGTGGAGGGCTTGGGTCCGCATTGCCAGGAACCAGGTTTCCTGGAGGTCAATGCAGATAACAGGTGTAAAGCTTAACGGTTGCCATAGCTCAGCCAGGCGGTCGAAAAAACCGCCACAATTCCACTAGAGGATGATGTCACCGTGAGACTGGGAAAACATGGAACATTCAATGAGACAGTTTACACCTCCAAGTCACCTGCTGCCACCAACTTATTGCCTGAGCAGTCTATATCCACTGTGTCTGAGCGTCTGGCGAGATCTAGGTCCTCAGCGGACGCCAGAATCTCCACCCCATCCTCAGACACGGAGCTTGTAGGTAGTGGTGGTGTGGGTGCCACAGCAATTTCCTTGGTCTTAGGGGTCTTCTTTTTGGACTTATCTCACTGCTGCTTGGGTTTCTCTGGTTGGGAGAACTTCACTGGCTCAGACTCTTCTCCGGTTTAGAAGTGGGGACAGGCGTCCCCCATGGTTGGGGGTGGGAGGGGGTGGGGGGTGTTTCTTCTGAAGTAGGTGGTGCGGGAGCAACAGGGAGGGAAATGCCCCCCACAATCAAGGGGGCAGGTGTAGTCTTCCGGCTCTGAAAGGTGACTGGGGTTGGCGGAGCTGATGGTGTTAGAACTGCTGTAGCGGCAGAGTAAGACGATGTCACACATACACGATGCAGGCATTCAAATCTTCTCTTAGCCTCAGTGTAGGTCAGTGAGTCCAGGGTCTTGTACTCCACGATTTTCCTTTCTTTCTGGATGATGATGAGTTGGGTTGAGGGGGCGCTCGACATCACGGTCATCAGCGCCCTGACGAAAAATCAACATGAAATCTCATGGGTGGGGACGAAGGCTGTCCCCACATGCAGAGCAGTTTATAACGTACTAAAGTCTGCTGCCCTTCCCCACCAGTTTAGGGATGAGGCCTGACAGTTCATAAAATTTCACCACTCTGTTAACACTGGTATCAGTATCTGCAAGGACGGTGGGCAGATTTCCAGCAACACCAAGGGCTGCCCTATTATCAGTATAAAGAACACGCTTAGCCACAATATGCTGAACTGAAAGCAACACGCCACAAACTTCACAGAAAGGTGGATCCTCCCCCCGGAGGAGGAAGCTATGTGTGAAAGGGCTAAGCCCGATACACAGTCTGGTAAGCAAAACCTCCTTCCAGCGGCGAGGCTGACATGAAGTCCGCCAAGCTTTTGTGGTCAGTTTGAGTGACCGCAGTTTGTTGTTCGACACCTGCAACCATTCAGTCTCCCACTGACTCATGATGCATCTCTCAGAAAATGAGATAAGGGCGTGCAACAGGATGGACAGCACTATCACAACATGCTTCCTTGGCAGCTTTATCAGCCCGGTCGTTACCCTGTATCCCAACGTGGCCAGGTACACAGCAAAAGATCACCTTGTCACGACGTTGGAGCCACTGTAAGCAGTCATGGATGAGCTGAATGAGCAGGTCTACCAGATACATTTGGTGAAGCGCTTGCAGTGCACTAAGAAAGTCAGTACAGACAAGAAAACTCATACGGTGATGCCTGTGAACCCTCTCCAGTGCCATTAGAATGCCATATAACTCTGCATCATAATTTGCAAATTGTTCTGGAAGATGCACTTTAAAAACCCTATCCGGGAAAACCACAAACGAACCAAGAACATTCCCCTGCTGGGACCCATCTGCATAAATAATGATAAAACTACGGTACATACTTAAAATAGACGAAAACAAAGTTGTAAAAACCATATCTGCAGTACAATTTTTCGGGTACTGCGTCAAGCTTAAAATCACTTTGGGCCTCTGAAAACACCGAGGTGGCAGTGCGTTCCATCCCTGGGTGTGTATTTTCATGCCCAAGAGATCCAGGCCATAGCATGTATACCAAATGGCTGGGTCGCGTGGGGGTGATTCCTGAATAGTCGTTCGAAGGCGGGTTGGATGACTGAACTAAATGCCAATGACTGGTGTGACAGAGAATTTCAGCGCCTGTCGAGCCAAAAGGATGTGTCGCCGAATCCAGAGTGGTGGTTCACCAGCCTCTGCACACAGACTCTGAACTGAGCTGGTCCGAAAGGCTCCAGTCGATATCTGAATGCCCACATGGTGGACTGCATCTAACATCCGGAGATAGGAAGGACGGGCCGTATCCATAAACCACGCTGCCATAGTCTAAGCGTGATTAAACAAATGCCCTATAAAACTGTAGGAGGCGGGACCCGTCAGCTCCCTATGTTTTTCTGCCAAGGCATTTCAAAATGTTCAACAACCGGAAGGTTTCCAGCCTCCTAATGGTCAGTTGTAGCTGCCTCGTCGTCGTAAGATCAGAGGAAGAGTAGAAGATTGCAAAGACATCCACAAACAAAGAGCATTTGACTGCAGAGGAAATGTCACTGATAGCGATGGCAAACAATGTAACACTGAGGACACTGCCCTGGGGCACACCATTCTCCGCAACATAGCAATCAGATACGGCATCACCAATGCGAAACGAAAATGCCTGTCCTCGAGAAAGGGTTGGATCAGAAGCGGCAGGCATCCACGTAGTTCCCATTCATGAAGTTGACAAAGGGTGTTGTGCCTCCAAGTAGTGTCATATGCTTTTTGAGGTCAAAAAAACACACAAACTAAATGGTTCCTGTGTAAGAAGGACTCTTGTATCACCGTCTCCATTAGAACTAAGTTGTCAAGAGTGGAACGGTAGCGCCTCAAACCACACTGGGAGCGGCTCAGGTAACCTCGGGATTCGAGCAGCCAGACGAGGTGGCAGTTGACCATGCGTTCAAGAGTCTTACCCATACAACTAGTAAGGGCGACACTCCAATAACTGTTAGGGGCGCTCCGGTCCTTACCTGTTTTCCAGAATGGAATTAAGATTGCCTCCTTCCAAGTCATGGGGTACTGTCCAACAAACCAAATCTGATCAAAACATGAGAGGAGCTGACCTTTTGCTTCAAGACACAGATGACGAAGCATGGTATAATGGATCTCATCAGGTCCTGGAGCAGTGTCTTTGGCTGCAGATAAAGCTGATTCCAGTTCCCACATGGAGAATGGAAGGTTGTAGACTACTTCACTAAACAAGAAAAAATTGAGCTTTCTCATCTCTGCAGTCTGACAGAATACCTGAACAGCAGGAGCTTGTCTGGATGACTTAGTAACAGTAAAGAAGTGCTCAGCTAAAACGTGAGCCATCTCTTCTGGTGTGTCCACCAAGACCCCATTATTTGACAAGGCTGTAAGGGGATGTGGACTACTCTTGCCTGAAAATCGTCTTATTGATTCCCAAACATGCGCAGCGTAGGTGGACCGATTAATGGAAGTCATGAATTCCCTCCAGGAAGCCCTCTTCCATTCTTTGATCACTCACCTCGCATGTGCTCTCGCAGACCTGAAGACATGAAGATTGTCTGTAGTTGGACACCATTTGAAGTTCCGAAGAGCTGTCCGTCTGGCCCTGATTGCCAATCCACAGTCATCATTCCACCACGGTACAGGCCGTCATCCGAGGTGGTTAGTAGACCTGGGGATGGACTCTGCAGCAGCCCTTTGGATCTATATATGGGCCACTGTCTCTTATGCACAATCCTTTCGTTCAAAAATAGCCTGTCGACTGTATTGTAACCAATTTGCCCTTTGTATTGTGGGCATTGAAGTCCCCCACAAGAAGGAATGGGCGCGGGAGTGCCTGGAAGAGGTCTGCCAGTGCGTCTGCATCCAAAGTGTCATTGGGGGGGGGGGGGGGGGGGGGGGGGCACGTACGAAGAACACTCTGTGATAGTAAATGGTGAGAAAACTTTCACAGCAATTGCTTGGATGGTCGTGGCAAGAGGGACAGCAGAGGAGTGGTACCTGTCATCAAGAAAAATAGCCACTCCACCTTTAACCCTGCCTACAGTAGTATCGTCTTTCCTGTATATGTGGTAGCCCCGTAATGTACGTACGAAGAACACTCTGTGATAGTAAATGGTGAGAAAACTTTCACAGCAATTGCTTGGATGGTCGTGGCAAGAGGGACAGCAGAGGAGTGGTACCTGTCATCAAGAAAAATAGCCACTCCACCTTTAACCCTGCCTACAGTAGTATCGTCTTTCCTGTATATGTGGTAGCCCCGTAATGTAGGTGTATCTGTGACTTTAAAATACATTTCTTGTAAGCAGATGCAGAATGGTTTATCCTCGACCAGCAGCTGCAATTCTCCCAAATGTGAGCAATATCCATTCAAATTCCACTGCAGCACGGAAGTCCCTATGGAAGCCATTGATTAGTGATGGTGATTCTTTCCTTTCTCCCTCGTAGGCGGTGATTTACCGGGGAGGTCAGGGGGAACATTAGCCGGTTCTGCGTTCTCTAGTTCTTCTGATTGAAAGTCCATATCTTCAAGAGCATAGTCACCATCAGAAAGGGAGAGCGCTCGTCGATCCGAAGGCTTACCTACCGCTTTCTTGGACTTGGAACTACTTTTAGAAGAACATTTTTCTTTACTGTCAGGAGGAGGAGGAGGAGGAGGCTGCCTGGGTTGCTGGGATGGCTTAGGTGGCTTCTGAAGTTGGGGAGTGGTATGTGGCTTAGGTGGTAAGTCTATTGCTGACGGCTTCTGAGCGACATCAGTTGCAAATGGAGAGTCCCCCCCCCCCCACAGGTACAGCGACAAGTGCATGTGCTTGTACTTCTTTACCTGTGGTCTGAGTTTGTGTGAAGGCATCACACTTAGCTATTGGTGTTTTAAGGGCTGATGCAAAAGAAGTTGCAAAAACCACTCTAAATTGGCACGCAGCTCATTGTCAAACTGCAAAAGAAGGTCCCTGTGAAATATGATACCCTGGACCATATTTAAGCTCTTATGAGGCGCAATGGTTACAGAAACATGCCCCAGATTGTCACAAGCGAGTAACGTCTGTGACTGGACAGAGGATGCGGTTTTTATCAAGACTGAGCCATATCTCATTTTAGACAATCCCTCCACCTCCCCAAACTTGTCCTCTAAACGTTCAACAAAAAACTGAGGCTTCATTGTCATGAAAGAGTCCACATCAGCTCTGATTCGCACAAGGTACTGGGGTGAATAAGATCTGCTGCCATTCTTAAGCTGACGTTCCTCCCATGGTGTGGCCAGGGAGGGGAACAATTTGGGGTCTTACTTCGGTGCGTTGAATTGAGCTCGTGAACGCTCAGACTGTTGGTGGTTCACCACCAGCAAGAGATGGACTATGCTTCATCGCGTGTAATCTGCCCTGATGCCACCCACTCTGACCAGGGGCCCTCCCCGCAGGCGCCACCCAGCTGCAGCAAAGGCCACCTGGCAAGATGGCCATTGCCGGGAGTCCCGATGCCCCAGAGGGATGGGCATCTTTCCCTTGGCATACATGGGGAGTTAATGGTGAAGGCATCAGCAGAGCGATCCCTGTGTGGTCAGGGGGCTACAACCAACAGGGTTCATGGTGGCCCCACCACAATGGACTGGCTACCGTCCTGGATATCAGGTGCAAAGAAGTCCATGGTCATCATCAACGCAGATAGCAACACTGCATCGTGCAAGGTGGAAAATGCACCCAGGAAGGTGTCCTCACCCAAGAGATGGAGAATGAGTGGGACTGAAATGCACAACAAGAAAGTGGGCTAAAGATCTCAATGCATGATGGACATGATACACCACGTAAGGCACCCTTCCCCAATTTGCTCGCTCTTCGGGAAAATTTTGAAAAGTGGAGGTCAAACCCTATACAGGGGACCATCACATAAAGGTCGAAACGTGAGAGACTCCTTTTAGTCACCTCTTACGACAGGCAGGAATATCTCGGGCCTATTCTAACCCCCGGACCCATAGGGGGGAGGTGCTCTAGAGTATCTTTCTCTCAAGAATTATTGTTTTACCCTTTCACAACTTTTCATGGCCGATAAACTTGTCAGGGCTCGTCCACAGTGAGAGTAGAAACAGAAGAGCAGGCAGCCCTGGGACCCAATGTCGGTGGCTCCAGCAGTACTGACTGCTGTCAGGTTGCCGATCTGTGGGTTTTTGGGGTAGATGCTGGAGGAGAATGCTGCTTCTCCCATCAGGTACAGGGAGTGGTTCACAAAGATGGTGCTGCAGGAATCATATGAAGGACTTATCTCCATTGTTAAGTGTATCTGTGCAGATACCCCAGAGATCGATACTGAGGGAGTTAATACACCAGTTATTGCCAATGACCTGGCTACAGTAACGGCGGAAGTCAGTATCACAGACTGAATGTATATGATCATAATTTTTCTGAGCTTCAAAATATGAGAAATGATTGTGACCTTCAGTTCATGAAATTTGCATTCCTTGAGTAGGGTAGCATATTTCGGGGATCGAGTCACATGGTCTTTCCTGCAATAGATGCAGATGGGTGGTATCGCATATGGTGAAATTTTAATGAAGTAGCCAGCCACAATCTCCACAAACTGGGTCATGTGTACACCAGGGGAATACATGCTCTAAGCACTGGCATTCAAAGCACCGCATTTGGTGTGGGAAATACAGCTACACATCACAGTGGTAAATTCAGATTTTGACCTCTTCTGGAAGCAAATTCACCTCAAAATCAAGAGTGAATGTACTGGAGTCATCCTTGTATGGTGGGTGCCTGATGTACACTATGTGATCAAAAGTATCTGGACACACACAAAAACATAAGATTTTCATATTAGGTGCATTGTGATGCCACCTACTGCCAGGTACTCCATATCAGTGACCTCTGTAATCATTAGACGTCATGAGAACAGAATGGGGCACTCTGCAGAACACTCAGACTTCGAACATGGTCAGGTGATACTGGGTGCCACTTGTGTCATACGTCGTATCAGAGATTTTCACACTCCTAAACATCCCTAGGTCCACTGTTTCTGATGTGATAGTGAAGTGGAAACATGAAGGGACACGTACAGCACAAAAGAGTACAGGCTGACCTCGTCTATTGACTGACAGAGACCACCGACAGCTAAAGAGGGTCGTAATGTGTAATAGGAAGACATCCATCCAGACCATCACACAGGAATTCCAAACTGCATTAGGACACACTGCAAGTACTATGACAGTTAGGCGAGAGGCGAGAAAACTTTGATTTCATGATCGAGCGACTGCTCATAAGCCACACATCACACTGGTAAATGCCAAACGACGCCTCACTTGGACGACCTAACATTGGAAAAACGCTGTGTGGTGTGACTAATCACGGTACACAATGTGGCAATCTGATGGCACGGTGCGGGTATGGCAAATGCCCGATGGACGTCATCTACCAGCATGTGTAGTGCCAACAATAAAATTCGGAGGCAGTGGTGTTATGGTGTGGTCATGTTTTTCATGGAGGGGGCTTGCACCCCTTGTCGTTTCGTGTGGCACTATCACAGCACAGGCCTACATTGATGTTTTAAGCACCTTCTTGCTTCCCAATGCTGAAGAGCAATTTGGGGATGGCACCTGCATTGTTCAACATGATCAAGCACTTTTTCATAATGCACGGCCTGTGGCGAAGTGGTTACGTGACAATAACATCCCTGTAATGGACTGCCCTGCACAGAGTCCTGAACTGCATCCTACAGAACACCTTTGGAATGTTTGGAATGCCAACTTCGTGCCAGGCCTCATCGACAACATTGATATTTCAGTGCAGTACTCCGTAAAGAATGGGATGCCATTCCCCAAGAAACCTTAAAGCATCTGATTGAATGTTTGACTGCGAGAGTGGAAGCTGTCATCAATGCTAAGGGTGGGCCAACATCACATTGAATTCCAGCATTACACATGGAGGGCGCCACGAACTTTTAAGTCATTTTCAGTGTCCACATACTTTTGATCACATAGTGTGTATGACATATGAAGTGGATTCCTCACCTCTTCCAGTATTCGCCTAGTTCTTCAACTGTCTGCTGCGGTAGGCCCTTGTCAAAAATTAATCCTTATAGCATGCTTAGGTTTTTCTGGGGTGTTATTGTAACAAATACACCACTAAGTTGTTTAAAAGAGGGTAACACTTTCTGGGTAGGATTTGCTGTTTTAATTACTGTAAGACGGAATCACTTCACAATTGAATAAGTGAAGAGAGTTTGCCAAATGTATTTTCAACAATCTACACAAAGAACATTGGCTTGGTAGAGAGAGGGACCCTCCATCTGTCCAAGTGGAAACTAAAAACTGAGGGGAGTAAGTCTCTACATAAATTGTTTGGTTTTCTTTTTCCATCCAGGGCATGGCCAAGGAGAGAAAATTTCTGGGATCATAATGATATGCACTGAGCTGAAATCAGGCCTCATGGCCACTGACTGCTAACTCTGGTTGATCCATGATGATAAATATCTACCATAATGCCACTTACTGTGTTTTACAGACTATAAGATGCTCCTCAATTTTTGAGTAATTTTTTTAAATAACATTTGTACCAATTTTTTATTAGGTTGCAAAGCCAGACTAAAAAAAATTCTTGGTTTATAAAACCAAACTGACGTTTTTTTAAAATCCTCAAAAATCATCAGCTGAACTTTCTTCTTCTTCTTCCTCTTTGTCTTATCATTGTCCTCTTCATATATAAGACAGTTTTCACTGTCATCAAGAGTGTTAATTTTGCCGCACTTTTTGAAAGATTTAACAATAACATCTTCCCTCTTCCTCTAGACCATGACTGTTTTATCCACTGACACACTTGTTTGATTGTAGGTCATTTTAAAGCTCCCTTTGCCATTACGTAGTAAATGTTCTCGGGATAACAGGAAGTTCTGTATTCCCTTTTCTCAATTTCTCTTTCGTAGAATTTTTCAAATGACTACTAAATTGATCTAGCACAAACAGAGAACTCCTCTTCAATAACATACATTTCCTTCTCTCCCACACACTGTTAATCCATAATTTCATACCAGCCTCATCCATCCAACCCCTCTCATGAACGTGAACACTACCAACTGGCTTATTTTAGAAGGTTTTGGCAGTCTTTTGAGCTTGAGAATAGTCACTGGATTAAGTCAGCACAACATGAAAGAACAACAGTGTAGTGCATGTTTTTCTAGTCCACTTGTTTTTATAGTTACTGTTTTACCACCTTTCATGGCAACAGTTCTGTTACTTGGCACAGAAAGAGGAGTTTCACTCATATTCGCTATAATAATAAAGGACGGAAAGATAATATTTCGCTTGCTGCGTTATCCGAGATATTTTGGTTTTAGTTTACATGCTACGTCCATGACGCTTCATAAACCTGTAGCACCAACCACTCCCTCTAAAGTCTGTTAAGTTCCACTGTAGCACTAGCCTACACACGTGTATTTGAATTATTTTTGTATCAATTCCAATGCTATTTTCATAGTGTCCTTGAATCCATTTCAGTGTGTCATCATCTAGGTTTGGCCATTTTGAATTCAGTCCTCTATCTGCACATTTAGTCTTCCCCATTTTTTTCAATTCTTCTTTACTAGCATGCCAATCATGATCCCCCCCCCCGGTTGGTGGAGAGCCGAAACGCCATATACTATTATTTTCAATTTATAGCCCACATCATATGAATACCTTTTATTTTTTCCCCATTACGAAACTAGCTACTAACAAAAGATATTGTACTGTTACCGATAACAAGGATCACTTTCAATTCAAGTTCACTGGCAACATACACCACAATGATGTATCATAAGCTAGACAGTATTCTCAGTTTGTGATGGCAGGATGAGAGGGAGATTGTTCTTGCAAGTTTGTGAATCCCCGCAACTCATGTTTGTCACATTGGCGCACTGCTGCTGCCAGTTGAATCTAGTGTTGCCAGATAGATGGAGGTTTTTCATGGCATCGATTATATGGTCATTTTTTTAGACTGTTGAGAATATTAAATGAAACACTGTACATTTTTATATTAATATTGAGATAAGAAGTGCCTGAATTTTCGAGGCAATTTTTCGAAGGAAAAGTGTGTTTTATAGTCCGTAAAATACAGTACTCCAAATGAGGGCTCTTCACACAGGCACCACCCAGCCAGAGCAAATGTCATCCAGTGTGATGGCCAGTGACTGGAGTCCCAGTGCCCCCAAATGGATAGGCAGCTATTCCTCGGCATGCACAGGAAAGCGACAGATCAGGCATCAAGAGTGCAATCATTGTGCAGTCAAAGGGCTACCTTTGTACAGGTAACCAGTGACCTACCACACGGACTAGCTACCATGCTGTGTATTTGGCGACCTTACTTGCACAGCCTGCACATCCTGTAAAAGGAGTTTGACAAGGTGGGGGTCAAACCCTTATGTGGGGGCACAAACATTAGTTAGCTGACATGTGCAGGTTGAAATAAAGGGAACAAAGTGAGAGAAGCCATACCCAACATCCGGAGAGCAAGCTTGGTCGTAAGCAGGGAACCTATATCACTAAATAGCTAAAACTGTGCACGATTTCAGTTGCAGGTTGCCTATATAACAGTTTCCATGTGCAACACAAATTTGATTTCAGTAATTCATATAATTATTGACCAAATTTAAAAATTTAAAATGCTGTCCTAATCTACTGTTAAAGTTTTAATACAATAAGACAAATATTAAAATTAGAAACCGTGTATATGCGTCTTCAGGCTGTGTAACTCATGGAGTGCAAATTACCCAGACATTATTCACCCAATATTACAGAAAGGGAGCACTTAGCAACTTCCTACAAACTTTAAAAATGATCTGAAGCAGTTTTATAGATGGGTGTTTGATTCTTTTATGAACTGGAGATGAGGGCATTACTGGTCTGTCCTAGGCAGTAAGCCAGAGGAAAGATAGATAGTGAGAAAGTAAAATTGCACCACAGGAAAGGAAAAAGTAATGCAACAGCTTGGGACTGCCCGCTCACCATGCACATACTCAAGAGTTGTGAGCCCCCTGAGGATAACACAAGCAGATATTATGCAGAACTGATTGCAAAGATACTTTAAAAGAAAACTGTTTGAAATTAGTCCCTTCACTTAGTATTTTTAGACGTATAGAAAAGCCTATGATAATACACCTTTATGCAGTTTGTGGATGTGGATTGTCAGGTGTCCAGCTTTAGTCAGGCATGTCCAGCCAAATGTATACAAGTCCAGCTTTTATCGGGTCGTATAGCAATGAAGTAGAGAATGCACAAATAAGGCTCACGTCAATCTAATGACATACAAGTGAAGAATAAGTATAAGAACGGATAAGGAGATACAGCATAAGGATCCAACACTCTATGCTATTTTGATGCCTATACCACTCTATGCCATTCTTACATGTTCTTCATACACCAAATGACGATGTTTTCACCTATTTTAACATAAGATTATCTTAGGAACAAGACTGAGCAGTTAGTTGCTAGATCATAAGGCTCTTCACCTGTGATCTTTTAAGCGCATTTAATGCTGATCTCCTACTATCATAATTAAGGCAATTCGGAACATCTACAATCCCTTACCAGGATTTAAAGTTATTAAGGGATTACATCAGGGATGCAGCCTATCACCAACACTTGGTAAAATATGTACAAAGAAAACACCGGAAAATTGGAGGAAAAAATGTAAGAACATGGGAATTCCAATACGTGGTAGTACTATATATCCACTACAATTTACCGATGGCCATCTAATTTTGACCCAAAATGAAGACATTGAATATATCACCAAGGATTTAATACAGGATTAAAAAATAGGTCCTCAGGGCAACACAGATAAAACAAAATGCATGATAACATGAGGAATAGATCAATAATTGACACTAGAAGAGCTGTAATGACTACACATACTGAAGAGTACAAATATCTGTGAATAAATACCACACAATATGGTAAAAACAATAAGGATATTAATTCAAGAATAAATGCTGGAAAGTTCCGTATTAGAACATTAACTGTACTGAGGTGAACAGATTAGAAGCACAAAAAACCATTGCAAGCATTATGACACAAGGATCAGAAGTACGGGCAGTTAAATCCCCATTAACGAAAAGATAGATAGCAACTTTGATGTAGGTTTGGAGATGGTCTGCACAGTTATCCAAGTGGGAAAGAGTCAGAAATAAAATCATCAGGAAGAAAATGAATGTCACAAATTCAATTATTGATTTAGTCGAAGAAACCCAAATCATATGGTATGGACACATGAAAAGGATGAGAGACGAGATATGGATCACAGAAGGGGAACCACTGAGAAGATAAAAGTAAAAAGGCAGACTGCATCCTACCCCCCTCCATATGGATACAAGGAGTACTAACATTAATTATAAGAACTGCTGAACAAAACAGATATGCACAAAGAAGATGAAAAATTAAAATTTATGTGTAACTTTCGGTGACCACGAAAAGTAAATACATTGCAAAATGGGTAAAAAAAATCTTATTTACTATATTTAAAGTTACTTCAAAATGTAATTGGGGAAGATGTACAAACTGCAACTTTTTGTCTGAACCTTTCTGTCACCCTTCAGTCACTCAGTTTTTAATTATCGAGTTGTAATCTACGGAAGATCTATAGGAAATATTTGGGTAACATGGGCACACTGGCCCCATATGCTACCTGGTAATTGGCATTCAACCGACACTTTGAATCATCAGTTTCATGTATGTACAGACAAAGTTGCTAGTTGTACCTCAATTAGTCTACAAGAATACAATCACCACTAAAGATCAATGCTATTTTCTCAAGGAAGATATAGAACTCTATTAGTCTAGCACATTGTGTCAGCCTCTTGAAAGTCACCTGTTGTTGACTATATTACAAGATGACAGTTTTAATTTTAAATGGCCAGATTTTCAACACGTAAATTTTGTTGCATATAAATCACAGCTGAGACCAAGTTAAAAAGACATACCTCTTCTCATTCTCTTGAGAAAACACATAGGAAAACTTACTCCTAATTCTTGGCAAATAGGCTAGCTATTTTTGATGAAGCACTTAAGGAAACTGAGAGGCTGCCATGGACATCCTATTTTATAATGCATGTATTTTATAGTGCCCCATATTTTCTAAATATTAAGTGTTATTCACTTCCAAATGCTCCCTGGTGGCGCAGACTATAAAGAAAAAAATAGGTCTATCTCAACTGTAATTTAGCTGAAGTTATAAATAGGACTGCCACAGTACCACTTATTTACTAAGTCAGATACTTTTACACTTCTATGCGATAGTGGACAAAAGGCAGACTGTGATAATGTGCAATTTGCATCCAAACATTGCCACATATAGAGCACGCAAAATACTACACCTTATCCTGACACAAAACTCAAAATAAATAAATAAAACTGAGCGTGTGTGTGTGTGTGTGTGTGTGTGTGTGTGTGTGTGTGTGTGTGTGTGTGTGTGTGTGTGTGTGTGTGTGTGTTTTTTTGGTAACCACAAAAGCACGTGCAATTGTGTCACTTTTCTGAAAAATTTGACACCTGCAATATAAGATGCCACTGTAGAGCAGCAAAATTAGGGGTACGAAAGATTCAGCTGCCTTGAATCGCATTTTCTTGTTTTAATAAAGTGCATACGAATTCTTTTTCGCTACAGATCATGTACTTATGGTGCATTCTGCGGGTGACTCTGCTAATTGGTCAAAATGGTGATTTTCGAGAACACATCTGCTATTGCCTTTAATTACGTCTGATCTTGAACAATTGCAAGATCAACAATCACACAACTCCTACAGTTTCAGGGTCAACAATCACACAACCGCATCTAAAAATGTAAACCCGAAGGAGATGATCCGGTAAATATAATGTATAGATAAGTACGATCCGCACTGCCTCACTTCTTACTGTAAGCAATATTTACTTCACACCAATAATAGACTGCTATTTGCGTAACCAAAACTGCACGTGATATGCACCACACATTTAAATGCCATATTTTTGTCATCCACTAATTTACCATACCTCGAACGAAATCCCGTAACTGCTCCGGTGTAATGTTTCTATATCCCATTTCGTTGAGGTGAGCCAAGACTTCCTTCGGGTCTAAGTGTACTTCCATACTTTACTTAAAATGTTGATTTGATTACCAAACGGAATATATCAATTACGCTAAACAGTGTATACTTCCACCAGACGTCCTACATGTTACACTTGAAATTTAAATTTGATTTGTTTGTGCATGAGAAACGGATGCGATTTACAACCAGTAATACCAACACATGAATCAAGAAAAATCATACCCCGAAATGGCTCTGAGCACTATGGTACTTAACATCTGAGGTCATCAGTCCCCTAGAACTTAGAACTAATTAAATCTAACTAACCTAAGGACATCACACACATCCACGCCCGAGGCAGGATTCGAACCTGGGACCGTAGCGGTCGCGCGGTTCCAGACTGAAGCGCCTAGAACCGCACGGCCACCAAAGGGCGCCTACCCCGAAATCTAAAAATTTATCTGAATCAATGGGGTACATGATGCTCTGAACATATGACATTAAAAATAGTTGTTACCAGTCGTGCAGATAAGTATGTTTTTCCTTTAACGTCAGAAACTAGGGCGTTCAAACGGGCTCGAGATTTCCCGATACGGCACAGCGCTCGGTAAAGTATTGAGCTAGTTCGAACAATTACGTGACATATGACTCCGATGGCGCGAATACAAGGGCTAAGTAAGAAACTGGAACTAGCTAAATAAGCTATGACTCTAGATAAATTTCACAATTTTATGAAACAGTGGAGGAAATAGCATTACAGCCTTCCACTGCACGACCTCCATTGAGTTTGAACAAATCAGCAATACGTGTTCTCATAAAGTATGTAAGAATATAAGAAACGTTGGTGTCGATTTTTAAATACAGGTAACAAACAAAGGTGAAAATTTTGTCCTCCAAAAAACATTGCTTGACTGAACCCAGTATAATATTTTATTTGAATATGACAGGCGGTAACCGTTTACCTAGTCTGCAAATGAGCAACTCAGTCCCTGTTCATATATTTGAACAACAGATAAAAACTTTATCAGATTTTAAACAGTTTGAAAGCAAGACAACAAATTTCAAATGAAACAATCAATACAACTAATCGAGAATTAAATGCCGAATAAACGAACTGTATCGTAATAAACTAACTAATATTTATCGGGAGAATAAATTACATCGGAATACACCCGTCTTGGAGATAGTGCCATCAAACATCACCCGATCGCGGGACTATAGAAAGTTCGAGAATTACAAAGAATCATGGTTGTAACCTTATATTGCTTTGTTAGTTTCTGTTCCTTCGCCTGAACTGCAACATAGGTATTTCTGTCCGTGTTTCATAGTTGTTTTTATTATTAATATCGGCAGAGCTTTAAAAGCGCTAAGACAGGTCGTTGTAATCTTGTTGTGGTCTTCAGTCCAGAGACATATTTGACGGAGCCCTCCATGCTACACTATCCTCTGCAAGCTTCTTCATCTCCAAGTAACTACTGCAACCTACATGTGTCTGAATCTGCTTAGTGGATTCATCTCTTGGTCTCCCTCTGTGATTTTTACCCTCCACACTACCCTCCAATATTAAATTGGTGATAGTTTGATGCCTCAGAACATGTCCTACCAACTGATCCCTTCTTCTAGTCAAGTTGTGCCCCAAATTCCTCTTCTCCCCAATTCTATTCAGTACCTCCTCATTAGTTACATGATCTATCCGTCTAATCTTCAGCATTCTTCTGTAGCACCACATTTCGAAAGCTTCTATTCTCTTCTTGTCTATACTATTTATCGTCCATGTTTCACTTCTATACATGGCTACACTCCATACAAATACTTTCAGAAACGACTTCCTGACACTTAAATCTATACTCGATGTTAACAAATTTCTCTGCTTCAGAAAAGCTTTCTTTGCCATTTCCGGTCTACATTTTATATCCTCTCTACTTCGACCATCATCAGTTACTTTGCTCCCCAAATAGCGAAACTCATCTACTACTTTATGTGTCATTCCCTAATATAATTTCCTCAGCATTGCCTGATTTAATTCAACTACATTCCATCATACTAATTTTGCTTTTATTGTTGTTCTTCTTATATCCCCCTTTCAAGACACTGTCCAGTCCGTTCAACTGCTCTTCCTGGTCCTCTGCTGTCCCTGACAGAATTACAATGTCATTGGCAAACCTCAAATTTTCATTTCTTCTCCATGGATTTTAATACCTACACCAAATTTTCTTTTGTTTCCTTTATTGCTTGCTCAAAACACAGATTGAATAGCATCAGGGATAGGCTACAACCCTGTCTCACTCCCTTCCCAATCACTGCTCCCCCTTCATTGCCTGTCAACTCTTATAATTGCCTTCTAGTTTCTGTACAAATTGCAGATAGCCTTTCGCTACCAGTATTTGACCTCTACCACCTTCAGAATTTGAAAGAGAGTATTCCAGTTATCACTGTCAAAAGCTTTCTCCAAGTCTACAAATGCTAGAAACGTAAGCTCGCCTTTCCTTAACCTATCTTCTAAGATATGTCATAGGGTCAGTATTGCCTCACATGTTCCAACATTTTTACGGAATCCAAACTGATCCACCCTGAGGTCTACCAGTTTCCCCATTGTTCTGTAAAGGTTTTGCGTTAGTATTTTGCAGCCGTGACTTATTAAACTGATAGTTCGGTAATTTTCACACCTGTCAACACCTGCCTTTTTTGGGATTGTAATTATTATATTCTTCTTTAAGTCTGTCTCATACATATTGCTCACCAGATGCTAGAGCTTTGTCAGGGCTGGCTCTTCCAGGGCTGTCAGTAGTTGTAATGAAATGTTGTCTTTTATGGCTGTCCAGGCGTGGCAACCATAATTTGGATATGGAGTAGGACGTGAGTAGGTTGTGACTAAAATCTGGTGGCAGTGACAAATAAGCACCAGCTATTATAAAACAGTTACTTAGCTTTATTGCCAGCGAAGAGTGTACCGTAGATACAGTTCCAATTAGCGTCCAAAGAATATTCCTGATTCGTGGCCTAAGTCGTTATACAATACTGAATCACACAGCGAGTTAGCTAACCAGACAACGAACGACGGCACTGACGACTGTAACGAGCTGTCTGCAAGACCCCCTGACTCGGGGCCAGCGCCCCTGTTATATCGTGTAGCCAGAGGGCGCTGTAGGCCCCAGCTCAGCAATGGCGCGACGTCTTCGGTCGCCGGCAACGCTATGCACCGCCAGCGGTCGCGACGGGAAACTGTGGCAAGCGATGCGACGGCAGGGCGCGCGCGCTATTCGGTTGGGTCCGCGATTACAACACTGTGTACACCTGGGGCCTTGTTTCGACTTAGGTCGTCTTTCAGTGCTCTGTCAAATTCTTCACACAGTATCATATCTCCCATTTCATCTCCATCTAAGTCCTCTTCCATTTCCATAATATCGCCCTCAATACATCGCCCTTGCATATACCCTCTATATACTCCTTCCACCTTTCTGCTTTCCCTTCTTTGCTTAGAACTTGTTTTCTATCTGAGCTCTTGATATTCATAGAATTAGTCCTCTTCTCTCCAAAGGCCTTTTTAACTGTCCTGTAGGCTAGTGATATAAGCCTCTACTTCCTTACATTTGTCCTCTAGCCATCCCTGCTTAGCCATTTTGCACTTCCTGTCGATCTCATTTTTGGGTCATTTGTATTCCTTTTTGCCTTCTTCATTTACTGCATTTTTATATTTTTTCCTTTCATCAGTTAAGTTCAACATCTCTTCTGTTACCCAAGGATATCTGCTAGCCCTCGTCTTTCTACCTACTTGATCCTCTGTTGCCTTTACTATTTCATCTCTCAAAGCTACCCATTCTTCTTCTACTGAATTTCTTTCTCCCATTATTTTCAATCATTCCCTAATCCTCTCTCTGAAACGCTCTACAACCTCTGGTTCTTTCTGTTTATCCAGATCTCATCTCCTTAACCCCTTGTATAGTACCAACAAAAGTCGCTAGACAGCAGGACGACCAAGAGATCGAACGGAACTCGAGATTTCCCGAACTGTGACGTAAACTGTTCGAACAGATCGAGTCATGTTCAGACAGAGCCCTATTTTTTAGAGTTATGGCTTGAGAGGCGGGAGGTAGGAAGAATACATTTCCGAGCACAGACCATAAACTCAGCTGTGGTCTATGTTTCTGAGAAAAAAGTCAAAGACGAATTCTACATCGATTTTAAATTGCTATCAACTCGAAGTGATTATTGTGAATTTTAAAAGTACACAAAGACGAAAATTTTGGGGTGAAAGCAATATAAATTGATGGATTTTTATAAATTTAAGAAGTAGAAGACTTTTTTACAACAATTACAATACGTTGTAATTATAACCTTAAACGCCAATCAACACTGACAGTCACGTCGCATCACGATAAAACATTCCACAATGCATTAAATCCGAGTTTCCACAGGCAGGAATTTCCTACATGTGCATTCGCCAAGCACCTTACACGTGAATTAACTTACGTGTGACACACGAAACTTGCACACTATCATGTCAACTTAAGCGTTACAAATGGCGGCATTTTCATAGGCCTTCACATCATGTAACGTTTCTCGGGAAGATCGTTTTGACAGTGACGTCGTCCCCTAACATCAGAACTTAACGTATGTTCGCCTCACTTACTCATGTTAGTGCTTTTGTGTATTGTTAATTTTTAGTTCATTATTGTGCTTTGTTTTCGAGACAAACTGCAAATGTTCCATGCCAACTTCGTTATGCTTTCGACTAAAGACCAGTTCACACTGGCCGTCACAGCACCGTAATGTCAAGGGGTATTCCCACTGTCCGACACATAGGGTAATGCTCTTTTCACAACAGTTCCCGCAAACATGATGTCATTTTGACGTCAAACGCAATATCGAAGACCGTATGATCGGCTAACGACATTGCGACAAGAAAGAATACGAATGTTATTGCTTCTTAATTCACAAGCAGGAAATTTAAGCTCTCCTCTTACATTCTTGTCCTACCACGCACTCAAAAGTCGCTAAGTATTCAGAAATAAAGAGATAGCCACATATTTTGAAATAAAGAGCCAAATATTAGCGGAAAAGTAGAATATGAACGTTATCACTGCTCGTTTCAATTTGCAGCAATTAAAGCTGTACTCTGAGATTCCTGCAACCACACCCCCGGAAAACGCTACACATTCGTAAATAAACAGCGAAATATTTGTGGGAAGGAAGAATAAGAATTTTATTGTTGCTCGTTTCAGTCGCAAAATTTAAGCTGTCGTCAGGTTCACGCCTAACCTCATACTCGGAAAACGGTAAATATTTATTTCATCTTTCATTCTCACATCAGCTTGATAACATCCAATATTGCAGAACATACTTGTATTACATCCAGTAAAAAGTAACAGATAGTTTTAATAACACTAACCTTGAAAAAATTGCATGTAATAGAATGTGAACCAATAACTTTCGACTCCAGAAACCACAATGTTATTCATTACAGTAGTACTTAACCAGATGCTATTTAACTCCAGTTTTGGTTATCATGCATTATTAAGTGACATGTAATGATGATGGTGACGTATTTGGCATAAATTTTCTGTGCTCCATTATTAAAATGGCACACTGCATATTATAAAACAAGTGTGTTTAATTCTAAATTATTGACGATAATAACTGACTTCTAAGAGAGCACTCTTATATGGAAACATTAACCATCGATAAAACATTACATGACAATTTATTATATCAATAATTATAAAGATCATTCCAAGAATGACATATTTTTCTAAATATCCGGTATATACATATTAAATTTTGTGAGAGATCCAAATCGAATGCTAATAAAAGTCGATAGCCAATTATGCGGTTGTCGACATTGTGTGTGATGTTTGTGGGCTATACAGGCCCAAGTGCATGTCCACGTGAGATCAGCAATGCATGCTTTGTCAACGGTTTCTCGAAACTTCTTTGACCAAAGTACTTCACTAGAGCTATTACACGAACTTAAAATTTTGCATCATAGTTGTTTGGGATGGATACCAAACATTTAACAATAGCTTATGTTGGTAGCGCACAAATTGCTTAAAAAGAAAGAAACCGAAACTTGGGTGAAACCATGGTTAGTGAGTGGGGAAGCATGAAGTGTTCACCTGATTCATCAGCTACAGTGCAGGGACATACAGAACAATGAAAATTATTTGAGAATGGACAAACAATCATAACGTCTACCCTCAAGAAAGTGGCCCCTCGTATTTGGAAACACGATATTTGAAACTTCCTGGCAGATTAAAACTGTGTGCCGGACCAAGACTCGAACTCGGGACCTTTGCCTTTCGCGGGCAAGTGCTCTACCAACTGAGCTACCCAAGCACGACTCACGCCCGGTCTTCACTGCTTTACTTCTGCCAGTATCTCGTCTCCTACCCTGCAACACGATATTTATATAAGAAATGCCATTGCTTCAAGTCATTCACCATAATCGATGGTTATGGAAAGCTTGTGACTGTGTTATTCATGACTTAAATAATGAAACACTGTAGTTATGTATTTTTCATCCTTAATATGAAGCTTTTCGAGAATTTATTCTCATTATCAAAAGGAAATATTCACATAGTATTTTATGTAGTGTTCGTATTTGTGTTTTTCTCTCTCTCTTGGACTGCAGTTATGTTATTATGGTCAACTGAATTAAGATATCTTTTTGGCAATTTTCTGAAAAAACATAATGTTTGTACCTGAGCATGAGAATAATTTCTCACAAAGCATTGTCCAAATCGTGAAAAAATACGTGTCTTGTGAAGCGTTTTAGTTTTTTAAATCATGAACGCTATTTCTGCTGAAAATGGTCTCATGGATAATTTAAGATTATTAAAAAAAGGCGAAAGCTATTCCAACTTTTAATTTAGTATTTGAATCTCACAATACATTCCAGAAAGTTGTGTACCAATATATACAGTAAATGACCTAATGAGGAATTTGTGAAGGTTATGCTAGGTTGCTTGGAGTACAAATAAACACATTTATTTCACTTATGTGTACTTTGAACATACTTGGCTTTTCACACCTCCATCTCCTTCTACATCCTTTTTTTATGTGTAAGCTTAACATCATCCACAGTGCAGCAAATCTGAATGTAGCTGCTTGCTACTGCTATTTCTCTGCAAGATTGTAATCGCTTATTACAGTTCTTGTAGTCAGTATGTTTTGTGGTATGCAGGATTTCGTATTTTTCAATACTTTGCAACAATCACTGCGGCGGTAGCCACACACCAAATACATTTCATAATTTTATAGTTCAGTTGCACTGAAGTAGAGGTGGCAAAAAATAACGTAACTGATAGAAATAACCGGTTACTGAGAAGTAACGGTTACTGCGATAACCGTTCATCTGATACAGGCAGTTATTTCAATAACTGTCTAATGTCAACAGTGCCTCGCGCCATCTGTTGACCGAAGATCGTACTACGCTTTCCCGTCAACTCATCGGAGATCTGGCTAGGAACTAGGGAGAGGGTAGACCATTTGGTAGGCGTTCTATAGGCCATGGGAATAACTGTGAGACTGCGCACCATCTGTTGATAAGAACTGTGTACTAATCGTGCGTCTTCGTTACTTTTAGCACTTTTTTAAATAAAGTTAATGTCCGAGCGGTGGCTGATAGGAGCTGCAGTACAGGCATTAACAAGTATGGTCGTTCCCTTAAGCCACCGCCTCATATGTCAACTTCGCTTGGACGGGTAGTATAAAGAGAGGTACCATAAGGAATTCGAGCGACTATGGAAATAACTGTCAGAGATCGGTATTTTCCTCTGGCAGTTATCGTTATTGGCTCACAGTTCTCGCTCTCTGGCAGTTATCGGGCTACCATTACAGGTAACCTGGAAGTTGGTAACGGAATAACTGTGTGTCTGTGTTGCTGATACAGTGACTCCAGTCTTAGACCCCGGTGATATTTCAGAGACGATAGTTACTGGAGCGAACAAATATTTACGTACTTTTTCGGAAATAGCCGCTGGCCATCGCGAATGACAAATAACATGTCAGGAAGAATAACATAATACAGTTGAATACAATAATTATTATCCTCATCATTTGTCAGGAGATTGTCAAAATATGTGAATATATTACAGTAACTGCTAATATATACAGAATTGATACACTGTCAGAATAAAACACAGTTACGCACTTTTAATAAATTTATCATACACAGAATACCCGATCTTGACTGTTGTAACCAAGTGCTGTCAAAACTGAAATATAGCAGAATTTTTACCTAAGCTGGTCTATCAGTCTCTGTTACGATATTCATCTACAGAGTAGGAGGGGTCAATGGAAGCGTCCGATTCCACCCGTCTGCTTCGACGTAAAAAAGTGTTGTTGTGTGTTAATGTCATTACGGCACGGTGTTTATGAGTTGGTTTTTGTGTGTGTGTGTGTGGGGGGGGGGGGGGGGCGACTGGCCGATCAAGTTTGCAGTGCCGGAATTTGCTGGTGGTAATTAATTTTTTTTTTCTTCTAGTTGTGAAGTTTTGTGTGTTTATGGAGTATTGAATGTGATTTAATTTATGTAAGGATGATTGATTTGTGGACTTTTGGGATTGTGGTTTTATTTTTTGCAGTTGTAGGTGTTGGTTTTTTGGCATCAGTAGCTGTGGTGGACCTATATAGGTCACCGGAAATGACCAATTCCCATTTTCATATTTGTACGTGTTGATGTTTTGCTATCTTCATCTGAGGTTTACCTATGTAGGTCAAGGGAAATGTCCGATTCCAATTTTCGTGCTTTTAGTTTGTGGGTATTGGTGTTTTGGTATGGTCACCTATGGTTGATTTATAGTGATCAAGGGAAGTGTCCGATTCCTGCAGATTTTTGTTGGTGTAGCAGAATGCTGTATTTTTTTTTCTTTTTGTTCTTCATTTTGTGTTTTGGGATCATGGTGTTTTTTTTTTTTACTAGCTTGTCCTCACCCTAAAACCCCCAACTTCCCGCAGTTGTCCCGTTGGTTTGATTGTATTTTTGGTGGTTGATGTTATTGCATTATTTATATGTATCTTCGTGTTTGTTGCCGCGCGCGCGCGCGCGCGCGCGCGTGTGTGTATGTGTGTGTGTGTGTGTGTGTGTGTGTGTGTGTGTGTGTGGTGACGTCATGGACACACTTAAAATAGCCATTTCCGGCATATTGATGACGGGTGGAATCAGACACTTCTGTCTCAAAAAGTCTTTCAAACACACTGTAAACCGTGCTTTATCTGAAACCAAGTTTTTAATGGTTGCTGACTTGCTTGCAGTTTATTGAGAATGCATGTTCCTGAACATTGGACCCCTTTTGGACCAAGATGTGGACTGCTGTTCCTATTTCTAGTACGGTACTGATATTATGTGTTGAGCTATTGGTTGGAAATACTTGTAACAAATTTCATTAAGGAATAAATATACTAGGAAGCAGTGGTTAGAATACAAAGTTCCTTGAACAGGTTCCTACATGATGTTTTTGAATTTATACCACAAACGATTTTTATTACACGCTTTTACATGCAAAAAACTTTTGCTACCTTTGATGAGTTACCCAACTGAATTTATTACCGAGTTGTAGTCCCAGAAATGTAACACTGTCAACCTTTTCGATCTGCATGTCTTCATATGTTATAACCATGCTGTAGCTGGAGAAATCGAGCAGTTTCCAAATCTCACATAAAACTTGGATTAGCGTACTCACACTTTCCCCAATAGGACTATCTTTTACAGGACAGGAGTAAACGAGTCTGTCACATTACATAGATTTTTGTTGTATTACAAGGCTGTACACTTTATTCTGTTATGTGGGAAGCACAAGAAATTAAGCTTCGAACTTAACCTACAGTACTCAGTTTACATATTACTTCATACTTAAAAACGCACGTTGTGAACATTTTACTTAAACAGTGCTGTGGCGAAGTTCCGCGTAATTTCTGATGCAGCTGGGAAGATAATATTTCTAATAGCGACAGATAACCTACAAACATATAATATGAAACACTAATAATCGTTCTAACATCAACTAAAATCTACCCGGAGTTAATAAGCTAACGTTATGACAAGATTCATACGACATTCCTGCCATTTCACGCTACTCGCAGTTATACTGATAACTAAACTAATGGATTCCAACTATGTCGTTATTTAACTCTCGGAGTATTCGGTATTCGCTAGCGAAAAATAACTTGGCAGTTATTAACACCCGTTAACAATAAAGGTTATCAGAGAATAACTGGAACTGTGATAACGGTTACTCCAGAATAACCGTTTGGCCCACCTCTACACTGAAGTAAATGAAGCGACATATAAACAATGGCCTCGTTCTAACTTTGATCAAAGATCTTCACTAAAAACATCCCTACTACACTGTCAAGGAATTGATCAAAGGGCTGTGACACAGACAGGCAAATGTATGTCCATCTTAAACAGGGAGGTAAAAAAAAGAAGGGATGTGGCACTACAGACTTATGCTGTATGTTGTTTTGAAGCCAGAGTGAGTGGGGCTTGTCACCATTTTAAGTAGCCCAAAACACTAGCAGACTACTGTTTACGATTGCTGTTTGTTCATTATTTCTGTCGTGTGAGCGCTACAACTGTTTTAAATACAAAAAATTGTAGAACTTACGTAACTAACATAGTGGCAGGAAGACAATTTCTACCTTTATCTGTTCTTGAATGCGGTTTTGGTCTAGTAATACGACACATTTGGCGTTGTTAACGTATTTTGTGTTTTGCTGCTTTATTTCTATTATCTAGAAAGAGCAGAAAGTGATGTGACAAGCATGTTTTCATAATCCATTTAATTCCACTTTTACTGTATTTGTATCGACAGTAAATGAATCTGCAAATCTGAAGCCAATGCTTTTTTGTGTACTGGTATCGGTACTGCTAATTTTCGTTACATATTCAGCTTTCATCTCGTATGCACAACATTTTTAGAGCTCACATATGTTGAAAACTTACCTGCATGCTCTTTGCCAGCCCATAAACGTGTGCAACGAGGAAATAAGCAAGGTATTCTGTCGTATCTTGTGAATGACTACTGAAATGTCAAAGAACCAGTACTGCATAGAAGTATACCTCCATGCAGAATAGAGTTCTTGTTTTATTAGATTATCAGTGCCTTAGTCTCGTTGTGGTTTACCCAGCCTCTCACTTTGAAATTTTACCTAAGAACCGCCATTCAGTGTGTGACCAATAATAGCAACTTACAGGGGAAGGAGGTTTTCAAATTATATAAGTCTGTACTATGCTTTGTGATATATCAATAGTTAGTTACTTAGTTTCGTGTTCCATGTAACATTTGCACAATAAATTGTAATGATATGGAAAGAGTCATTGTATACTGACATCAAATATTTTTGGAAGTGTGCCTCCATGCTAATCATTTATTAGTTTTTACGTTTTTTAATCAAAGGCAGACAGATGTCAGTCAGTAAGTCCTACATATCACCATTTACACATTACAGTAACAGATAATCTTCCGCAGAACGGGAGAAGTTATCAAGGGAGGAGTTATCAGCTTAGTTTCAAATTTTACTTTTCTGTGTGTCAGGCATTTTATATCAATGGGTAGCATTTTATATCAATGGGTAAGTGCTCAAAACTTTTGGTTGCAGTATTGTGAACCACTCTTTGTGCTACAGACTACCTTAACATGGTGTAGTGATGGTCATTTTTTTCCTTCTTGTATTGTAATTATATACATCATTATTCCTCCTGTTGAAGCACAGTGGATTATTTACAACAAACTACGGGAAGGAAGAACCACGCTGTGAAGCAGATAAATTGCTACTCACACGCCGAGCACAAGGCATGCACGACGAAAAGAGTGTGCACATAAATTTTCAGCCAAAGCCTTCTTCAGAAAAGAAACACAGCACACTTACACATTCATAAAATCATACACACGAAACTCACGTGCACATGACCCCTATCTCTGGCTATTCTAGCCAGAATCTTTTTTAAAGGGGGAGGAAATGTGAACAATGAATAATAATTATAAGCGAGAGGAATTTAGGGTATCTGATGCTTCCCCAACAATCAGGTAGGCTACATAGTCATGTGTTATACGGGGATGAAACCGGTGATACAGTGTGGCTCGGTTGTCGGAGCATTTGCCTCTTACAACACAATTAAAACCACATCAAAGAAAAACAATCAACGGATACTGAGTACAGTAAGGCAAATCTGAAGACAAATGACAGAAATAAACCCATTACAATAAAAGTAAACAGTGCAATTATAATTCATGTATACACATGAAACTATTGGTTGAATTGTTCTACTTAGAAATGAAATGTTATTACTTTAAATTTCAGATTCCAATAGGATCGATTAATACACCCGTGAACAACGCAAGCTGGCATTTTTGACGAAACAACAACGTCTCCACGCAATCAAAGCGCCCAACACTATGGAAACTGTGCATGGGCACGTCAGAACCACGTCACAGGAAAGTATCACCGCAGTGAACTTGAAGTTTTGGGCTAGTTAAGATAGTGGACGTAATGTCACCTCCTTCTTATTTACCTCCATGGTGTGAAAGCCCTTATATTAATTCTCTGAAAGTGTAGTAAGGAAGCTTTCAGCAAAGATCTTTGATAAAAGTTAGAGTGAGACCACTGTTTATAAATCGCTTCGCTTCTTTAGTGTGTTTTGTAAAATGACGAAGTGTATTTGGTGCGTGGATACCACAAGAGTGATCGTTGCAAAGTATGAAAAATACGAACTTGTATGTACTACAAAGCACATTGACTACAAAAGCTATTGAAACTTCCTGGCAGATTAAAACTGCGTGCTGGACCGAGAATCGAACCCGGGACCTTTGCAAAAGCGATTGTTATCTTAGAAAGAAATAGCTGTAGCAATCAGCTGCATTCTAGTTTGCTGCAGTGTGGGTGACTTTAAAGTTAGATACAAAAAGAAAGGATGTGGAAGGAGATGGAGGCATGAAAAGCCAACTATGTTCAAAGTATACATACATGAAATAAATGTGTTTATTTGTACTCCAAATACCCTTAGGTTCATGAATTCCTCATTGGGTGATTTATATATTGGTTAACGTGTTTCTGGAATACTACATGGGACGGTTCATTGTGGGATCCGAACACTATATTGAAAGCTGGAATAGCTTTCTCCTATTGCTGAAAACCTGAAATTAGCTATGAGACAATCTTTAGCAGAAACAGTATTCATTATTTAAAGAATGAAACACTGCACCACTTACATAATTCTTTTTACGATTTCCACAAGATTTTACGAGACTTTATTCTCATGGTCAAGTATAGACATTTTCTTTAGGATTTTATGTGATGTTTCGGAAAATCGTCAAAAAGCAATCTCCCAACTGCAGTTGAGCATAATAACATAACTGCAGAGCAAGTGAGACAAAATAACACACACATAAACACTGCATAAATATCTAATTGAATATTTCCTTCTGAAATTCTCGAAAAGTGTTACATTAAACATGAAAAATGCGTAACTAGCAGTGTTTCATTATTTAAATCATGAATAACACAGTTGCAGGCTTTTCAGAAACATTAAATACGATTAACGATATTAAGAAATGACTCTTATTAAATGAGTATTATGCATGCAAATATGAGGGACCACTTTCATGAGGGCAAGGTCGCACATTCTCAAACAAATTGCGTTGCTCTTTATACCCTCGCACTGTAGTTCACAAAGCAAATTCTAGTGAGCACTTCAAGCTTCTCAATGCACTATCCACAGTTTCACCCACAATAATTGCTTCCATTTCTGTCTTTTCCAGCACTGCACTCGCCAGCAACATATGCTGCTTTTAACTGTTTGAACCAATTCCCGAAAGCTCCAGGGAAGTATTTTTGTCAAAGAAGTTTCGCAAAATCTTAGATAAAGCATTATTTTGTGTCGGCCGTTGCTGACGTCACACAGACGTTCGCTTAGGACTGTATTTATTGTGGGCCACGTGACACGTCAAAATGATGTAATGTTTGCGGGAATTGCTGCGAAACGAGCGTTACCCCTTCACCTCAGTTCGAGTCATGTGATCTCAGCGTGCATAGCTCTCCTCAACTGCTTTTTTATTTGCGGGAACTGCGATCTTCGTAAGATGATTTTCAACTGTTTTTATGCGTCAAGTGCACATACACATCGTGGTAGCTTGTATAGATGAATGCTGCAGTCCATATTTGTACAACTTGTCGGGTTTGAGCAATGACATCATATTTTAGTCATAGATATTAATTTGTTTATTTTACAGTTGTAGACAATAAATCGGTTATCTTCTGTGGTGAAGCATCATAATCGTAAATAGAAATAAATGAATGCGTTATTAAGGGACAGATATTGAGTATGATTTTTGTTGTTTGTAATAATTTTAAATTATTGTGTACATGTTTTGAATTATACCTTTGGGGTCAATTGAAGAATGGCATATAACTCGCCAACTTTGATCAGTGACATTGTGGGAACAAGAGACCGACCAGTGAAGTGCTTTGTTTATTCCCTGGAAGAGTGGTTTGTGAGACTTCGATGTTTATTACTTGTTTTCTTTTAGAGCTGTTACTTCTGACTCTAAGCTTACTAAATAAACGCCTCCAAGTATATGTGGAGTTGATTTCTGACCTACAACATCATAATTTAGTCATAGATATATGCTGCAGTTAATAAATCGTTCACTCTTTGTGATAATTTTAAATAATAATAAATGAATGTGTTATTAAGAGAGAGATGCTGTGTATGATTTTCCTCGCTTGTGGTAATTGTAAATAATTTGTGTACATATTTTGAATGATTGTCACTTGTGGTAATTTTAAATCATTTATACCTTTGTTGATAGTAAGTCATTCAGACTGCTGCTTCCTCTACAGTTGATTTGTATCCTGTACTATGGAGGTCAGGTGAAAAATAGAATACTAGTACTAGCAAAAGCAAAAAAAAGCAGCATACATAACACTAGCATGTTGTAACTCAGTTGAACTACAAAGGCTGTATCCTATTATTCAGTTGACCTTCAAATGAAGAATAGGATACAAATTTTACGTTTGTCGTTTCTTTCGTCTTCGTTAGCACTAGTACCCAACCTATACATTTCAACTGAGGTATTCGATGCCAACGTTACATATGTTGCTTTCTTTTTCTTTGTTTTCTGCTTTCGCCAGGACTAGTATCCTATCCTTCACTTGACCTATATAGGTCAGCCTAAGTACAGGATACAAATTTTACGTTTTGTTTTACATTTTTCGCTGTTTTCGTCTTCGCTGGTACTAGTGTCCTATTCTTCAGTTGGTACTTTTTCTAGCGAAGGTGAAAAAACCGACATACATTAAATTTGTATCCTGTACATTGGTTGATAGTAGGTCAAGTGACAGAGGATATAACTTATATATGTCAAATGATGTATTTCTTGCCAGTGTTTCTTTTGCTTTCGCTAGCACTAGTATCCTATCCTTCAGTTAACATATAAAGATCAACTGAAGGACAGGATACAACTTTTATATTTGATTTTAAGTTCGTAGCTGTATCCTGTTCTTCAGTTTACCTATATAGGTAAACTGAAGTACATTTCATTTCATTTTATTGATCGTCTTGTAAATAACTTACATGATGTAGGAATTGTCACAAAGTCAATGAAGTTAAGGAATTCTGCTACCTAGGCAGTAAAATAACCAATGACGGACGGAGCAAGGAGGACATCAAAAGCAAACTCGCTATGGCAAAAAAAGGCATTTCTGGCCAAGAGAAGTCTACTAATATCAAATACCGGCCTTAATTTGAGGAAGAAATTTCTGAGGATGTACGTCTGGAGTACAGCATTGTATGGTAGTGAAACATGGACTGTGGGAAAACCGGAACAGAAGAGAATCGAAGGATTTGAGATGTAGTGCTATAGACGAATGTTGAAAATTAGGTGGACTGATAAGGTAAGGAATGAGGAGGTTCTACGCAGAATCGGAGAGGAAAGGAATATGTGATAAGGAGAAAGGACAGGATGATAGAACATCTGCTAAGACGTGAGGGAATGGCTTCCATGGTACTAGAGGGAGCTGTAGAGGGCAAAAACTGTAGAGGAAGACAGAGATTGGAATACGTCAAGCAAATAATTGAGGATGTAGGTTGCAAGTGCTACTCTGAGATGAAGAGGTTATCACAGGAAAGGAATTCGTGGCGGGCCGCACCAAACCAGTCAGTAGACTGATGACAAAAAAAAAAAAAAAAAACGGAATTGTCACAAATGTAATTAACATGTAAAGTACATGTAATACAAACATAATAACAGACTATCACTTAAATAGCTATTTTTAATGCATATTTGAGAGTGCAATGTATTTCATGAACATGTACACAAATGTTAAGCCAATAATTTTACACAAATTCCAAGTACTCATCTAGGTCATAGAAATTTTTGCCTAAGAGATAATTTTTAAGCTCGGTATTAAATTTTACTTTATCTGTAATTTCGTTCATGTAGATTGTCAGAGCATTGTAAGATTTTATTCTAAAATAAGTCACATGCTTTTGGATTTGTGTTATCCTTATTCTTTCTACATGTAAATTTTTACCATTGCGAGCATTATAATTTTGGCAGTCCTCATTGGTATGTAAATTGTTCAGGTGTGCTCTTGTGCATAGAATGCTTTTAAATATATACAGTGATGGCATTGTATTTGTAATTGTTTGAAGAGGGCCTTATAGTGAGTTCTTGGAGAATTGTGTGTTATAAATGAAATAGCTTTTTTTCTGTAGTTTGAAGGTATCTAATAAGTGTCATTTAGTTTAACCCTAGAATACCATACCACAAGACATAGACTGAAAGTCAGGAAATTGCACTAATATAGCAACTCTGCAAAATATGCCGAATAGAGTGTGTTGGATAAATACTTGATATGGTTTTTCCAGCTTAAGTTTTGATCAATGTGCATGTTGAGAAACTTTTTGTATTGCACATTCTCTCTCTCTTTGTCACTGTTTTAATTGGAGGTCATTTCCTACGGTTGGTTTGCCATGCTGTATATAATTTGTTTTACTTAAGTTAAGTGTTAACTAGGTTGCATTAAACCACTGTTGAATGTTGCAGGACTATGTCAGTCATGGTTGATAGTGATTTTTTATCAGCACGTATAATGATGTTCATGTCATCTGCAAACAACATAACTTTAGTAGCAATATTTACATTCTTTATGTCATTTATCTAAAGCAAGAACAATAAGCTACCAAAAACACTGCTCTATGGGACACCTATTTCCACTTTTTTTGGTTGGTTGGTTGGTTTGGGGAAGGAGACCAGACAGCGTGGTCATCGGTCTCATTGGATTAGGGAAGGATGGGGAAGGAAGTCGGCCGTGCCCTTTCAGAGGAACCATCCCGGCATTTGCCTGGATTGATTTAGGGAAATCACGGAAAACCTCCACTTTTTTTGCATCTAAAGCCTACTTGATTTTCTTGTTATTATGACCTGAGATGATTTCTACAACCTGAGTTCTGCCTTGAAGGTAAGATTCAAACCATTTCCACACGACTCCTCTTACTCCTATTGCCTCCATCTTGTTTAGCCAAATTTGGTGATTTACTGTATCAAAGGCTGTCGATAGATGTAAGTTAATTTCTGGTACACAGTTTTTATTGTCAAGATTCCTGACAATCTCTTCAGTATAGGCACGGATGGCTGATTCTGTGCTGTGGCCTGAATGGAAGCCATGTAGACTGCAGTTCGGAAGTTTGTCTGATCGAAGTAATTTATGAGACTGATATTGATTAATGTCTCTAAAATTTTGGAAAATGATCGGAGAAGGGAAACTGATCTGTAATTTTCTACCTTATATGGATCTCCTTTTATAAACAGAGGTATAATCTTTGAGATTTTCAACATCTCTTTGCTGAAACAAAAACTGGCAATATGTACCAGGGGCTTTATAGTTTGTTGGGCAACTTTTTAATTAGTGACACAGGCACTTCATCCATACCTGCAGACATTTTTGGTTTTGAACTCTTTATCACGTTTAATATTTCGTTTTCAGCTGTGGGAGTTAACATGATACTACTGTCTACTTTTGAATCTGTTAATTTCTCATATTTGGTAAAGTTTTTGATTAATGAAACAGGTACGCTTAAAAATAGCTATTAATGACATTTGACAGAGTTTCATTTTTTTATTCAATATTTTCACTACTTTTAATACTATTTCCTGATACACAATGCTCTTACCTGTTTCTCTTTTTGCTACTGATTTATTGCCTGATTTTCTTATTAATCTATCCTTACTTAGTAATTTTGCTTTTGTAATTCCTTTTCTATACATTTTTTGTAGTTTATTACATGTTCTTTAAATGTGGGGTCAGTATAGCTTTTCAATGTAGTATTAAGCATTCTCAGTGTCCTGGAGGAGTTTCTAATACCTCATGTAATCCAGGAATTTGTACGTAAATGCACGGATGAGTTTGTTCTGACAAATTTTCTTAGGAAAACGCATTTCAAATTTTAACGTAAAAAATTTCAAATTTTAACGTAAAAAGGGAAGAGAAAACATTATATACAACATTTGTGCTTGTTTGTAACAATACCTCTGCCCATGTTTGTTTAACCAGTGCATTTACTAAAAAATGACTACAACTATTGGAGGAGAGTTCTTTTGTGTGTTTGATGTGAAGTATTTTTAGTCACTGTGGCTGACTTTTAGGGATGAGTGCATTGTGATCAGATACTCCTAGGTCGACATTAATTATAACTGTATCTATGGCTCTTACGTTTGTAAAGAAATCATCTATGAGGTGTTCTAAGAGTTTGTTGCTCTTGTAGGGCTAGTTGTATGCAGATACAAGTTGAAGCTCTGTAGAACATTCACATCTTTAGATGTATTTATGGTTAATAAGTTGACATTAAAGTCTGCACTCATAATTATTGCTGTTTTTATTATGTAATATGCTCAGCAATGTCTCTAGCTTATTTCTAAAAATTTCAGGATCACCACATGGTGCTCTGTACACTGACATTATTATTATTATTATTATTCACTACTACTTATTCAGCAGTATTTCTACAATCCCATGATGTTTTTCTTCAGTCATAGATTCACCTACATAGTAGTTTTTAACTTTTACTCCATGTTTTACGTAAATGCAGACGCCACCATTTCTTGTTTCCTTCCTACAATAGTGAATGGCTAAATTATATGGGAAAATACTAATGTGTACTAGTTCATAACTCTTGTACCAATGTTCTTGAACACAAATACAATCTATACTAGCTTTTTGGCTGCAATCTCGAGGTTTCTTTGTTTTTAATTTACTGTATATGAGTCTCATTATTTTTAAATTATTAAAAATAGCTTGAGAGGAGTTTGTACTTACATTCTTTGTATTTCTTATCCATGGAGGTGATGCCATTCTTGATGTTGCATCTGCAGCTGTAGTTAATGTTTCTGTGGATGATGGAATTGTTTCTGAATCTAATGTTTCAATAGATGCTGGGGATGTGGTGTGTTTTGATGCTGAATCTGTTATTGCAGCTTATGTTTTGGCGGATGCTAGAACTTTTGCTGAAGCTGTAATTTTATTGAAAGCTTGGACTGTAGAAGCCACTGGAGTTACAAAAAATGTTTGTGCTGCAATTGAAGCTGACAATTGATGTTCTAATGATGTCAGTTTGGCTACTGATGTGGCCGATGTTTGTGTGGCAGTTTGTAGCACTGGACTTGGCTCTGTTCTTCTGATTGCTGGACTAGTCACTGATACTAGGCTTGTTGCCGATACTACTGGAGAGAGCTATAAATCTGCAGCTAACAGATGTTTCAACTGTTAATGGTGATTTTTGATACCACTTATGAGTTGTCTGTTGTGGCTGCTGCACTGGAATACACTTCAGATGCAGATACAGATTGTTGTACTTCATTTAATGTAGAAGATTCACCTGTCATTAACAGTGATGAGGGACGTTGGCTCTCTCTGATTCCACTGACGCTGATATGTTCTTTATCAGACAGTGTGATAGTGTGTTGCACTACTTACGATTCTTTGATAGCATACAGTATTTCATCACTGATGGTTTGTTTTCCTTTCATGTTTCTGTGGAGACCTTGCTTTGTAAAAACTCTCTGTAATCACTATTTTCCTTATATATGTAGCCTTATGATAACCTCTACATATCTTGGCAAAAAGTCTGTTGGTGGTAATAATCTCAGTACTCACACACGAATTTTCCATGAGATTATACCTATGAGGTATACTGACAACGAAAAATTTAACTTCAGGCATTTTGTAGACTCCTCCATTTAAAATTTTCCTAGCATATCTAGTTTTATTGTGGTATATATCATTGGGTTCGCCACTTGTAGTCTCGCGGTGGCGTTTTCACTTCCCAAGCACAGTGTCCCCTGTGCCCTGGGTTCGATTCGCGGCGGAGTGAGCGGTTTTCACCTGCCCCGAGATGACTGGGTGGTGTTGTGTCGTCTACCTCATCACCATTCATCCCCATTGCGGTCAGAGGAAGGCAATGGCAAACGACATCCATTAGGACCTTGTCTCGTTCGGCGGTGTGAGTCTCCCGCATCGTTCCCCTACGCTCAGCAAGAAGCACGGGACATCATTTCCATTTCCATACATCGTTGGCACTTTCAATTGTCACACATGTGCTACCACTCATCAGAATTTTTTTACAGCTGTTTAAAACTTCATGTAGTGGAACTCCTGGTTTGATTACGCCTGTTACCTCGAATCCTGTTTAATTAATACGCATAAGTTCAGCTATACCTCTTCCATGGCTGCCTGCGAGAATAAAGGTGTCTTGTCTATTTTCCAGTGTGTATATTTTGCTTTGTTTACAAATAGAATTATCTGTTTTGTTTTGCAAACTCAATTTAGCATTGATCATACAACTGTCCAATTGATGGTAACAGTGATGGGATGGCAAGGCGCGGCGACTCGAGCGCACCGAGAATTCTTCGAGCCTCTAGTTCTCAAGCAATTCTCGAGACGCTCACGAGAAACTGCTCGGCGGCGTGTGCCGCTGCGCGCCAGTTGGCTGCGACAACATACGTCGCGCTGCTGTTGTTTTATGAATTGAATGCCGCCGCTAGACAAACACGCTCAATGTACTCGTAACTAGTATGTCTCAGGTTTCATTCGAGTAAAGTTGTTATTCAAATCAATATGGACACTCGAAAACGAACGTTATGTTGTTGGCAATACTTTACGGAGGATGGAGATAACGTTGCTTACAACATTTGTCGTAAAAATCTCCGCAATGTATCAAAAAATACAACGGGCATGATTAGACATCTTAAACTGCACAATTTATCGAGCAATAAAACAACGACGTACGTGGATACAGAGGCTCATTCTTCCAATAGTGCGAGGCAGACAAAATATCCAGGTACGTATGGTACAAAAGGTGAATTCCATGCAAAAGTTCGGATAGTGTCCGAATTTTATTGGACTGGTTGTCGAGCATAACGTATCCCCTCGCAGGAGCACTGATCTAAATCTTACGTTTCTCTTCACAGAGGGAAGTAAACGGCAACAGCAACTAGATGAAGCACTAGTGTCCATGATAACAGACGATTTTCAATCGCTTTTAATCGTCGAGGACACTGGTTTTCGACGTTTTGTTTCACTGTTGGACCCACAATACTCGATACCAAATAGAAAAAAGTTTCGCCTCATGATTGAGGACGATTAACATAAACAGAAAGAGGCTGTAAACTTGGGTGTGGAAGACTCTACTTGTGTTTCTTTAACGACCGATATTTGGACCTCACTCAATAGTGAGGCATATATTGCTGTAACTGGTCATTTCATTAACACTGTTTGGTGCGTCAAAATTTTAGCTCTTGAGACATTCCGTTTCCCAGAAAAGCATACAGCGCTAAATATTAGTGAGGCGTTAGATAACGTGATTTCAAACAAAGTTGTAAGCACCACAACTGACAACGCCAGTAACATGACGGCAGCCGTACAACTTATTCGCAGTGGCAACATAGATATGCAGCATGTGCCTTGTTTAGCACACACCATCAATTTAGATGTGAAAAGTTCTTTGAACAGCAACAGTGAGCTCTTCATAATGCGGGAAAAGGCCAGAAAATTTGTTAGCTATTTTAAAACAAGTTGCAATGCTAATGAAAAACTCCATGAGATCCAGGATCAAATGAAAAAACCTGTTCATAAATTGATTCAGGAAACCGAAACCCAATGGAACAGTACGTTTTATATGCTACAACGTCTAGTGGAGTAAAAGGAATGCATTGCAGCCTGTTTATCATCTTTGTATTCAGGTGTAGAGAACCTCACAGCTGACGAATGGCGAATTTTGAGCGAATGTTTATGTGTACTGGAGCCATTTGAAGTGGTAACAAGTGAAATCTCAACTGAAAACTAATACCTCTCTTTCGAAAGCTATTCCAATAATCAGACAGCTAATCCTAACCGTATGCAATGGGAAGTGGGCTACCACGACAGCGCAAGAGCTACAGCAACATCTGCACAACTCACTAATAGCCTGGCTAGGATTAATAGAAAGAAACAAAGTACATGCCGTTGCCACAGTTCTCGACCCAAGATTCAAAACGCTACCATTTACGAATCCCGTTCATTCAAAACATGCCGTTGCAAGCCTAACTGCAGAGGGCACAAACGTGATAGAGACCGTACGAGCTACTCATTCGGCTGCTAACGACACTAGCCACAAGTACCATTTCGTACAAAACGCCAGTAGTTCCTAATGGTCTTCTTTCGGTGAAGAGGTTTCCAATAAAAATCTAATTAAAACCGGTTGTGATACCATAGACCTGGAGGTACAACGATATTTGGAAGAGCCGTACCTACAACGCACGGATAATCCTTTACACTACTGGGAAAAAAATGAAAACAGTTACCCAGGTCTAGCTGTCGTGGCAAAAAAATATCTTGCAATACCTGCAACTTCTGTTCCCAGTGAAAGAATATTTTCGAAAACAGGACTACTTATAAACAAACAAAGAAGCAGACCAAAAGGCCAATTGGTTAATAAAATCATATTTCTAAACAAAAGTCGACGGCAGTGTAGCAATGGGATGTAAAAATGACTTCTGCTGAACAACTTTTGTTTCCTTTCTTTCTTCAGTAAGTAAACGCATGTACGCGGTTTCTGTATATAAAAGAAAAGGCTATAGCACTTCTCTTTTACGTTTAAGCATGCATGCATACATGCAGAATGTACGAGGTAATTTATTTTGTAAGAATAAAGCTTCTGTTTTATACGAATTCTGTGCTTTGTTTTAAACAACAATTCTACGATTTTTGTCTTATGAGACATATACTAATACTTCAGTACACATTAATAACGGTAGTACAGTTGATATCAATCATTGAATTTCAAAGTTTTCCGTGCACGTACGTACGACGAGTACGACAGCTGCGGCTCAGTGCTTCGTGTACTGAAGGTTTGCGCAAATTCTCAAAGAGCGCAGCACTGTCAACTTCTCGAGCGCACCCGAGAAATTCTCGAGAAATTGCCTTCGCGTCGCGTGTTTCTCGAGCGCGATCATAGCCCATCCCTGGATGGTAGCACAGTTCGACTGTTCTTCTTCTCTGTGTTATTTTCAAGCACATTAATCTTATTACTTTGTTGTACAGTAAGTTGTGCGGTTTTTGTTATAGGTAGTGCACTCCTGTTTAGTCTGACACTGGAGAACACATGTTGGCTGGATTTTGAAGAATTACTATCCCTTCTTACCAAATTTTCAAGCACTTTAGCGTATTTTATGATAAAATCAAGTTCTTTTCTAGGATCATTCTCTACATTCACTTGCAAAACTGCGCTGTACATTTCAATGGCACCGTCATTACATCCCGTACCATAGGTGCACTTATTCAGAACATCCAGCCGTGAGGAACAATGGGTGTGAGACCATTTATGACTGAAGGCGCAAATTCTTAATGAATTTAACACAATTTCACGACATATAGTACACTTCACTGACGAAGTATGATCACAAATTACAGAGAGAGTGTGTACTTGCCACTACATTATGCAGGATACAAATTTTGCGTTTGTCGCTTTTTTCGCCTTCGCTAGTACTATTATCCTATTCTTCAGCTGAGCTGCATGGGTCAACTGAAGTACAGGACGCTTATTTTAGGTTTAATTTATGTTTATCGCTAATGCTAGTATCCTCTTCTTAAGTTGATCTATATAGGTCAACTGAAATACAAGATATAAATTTTATGTCTGTCAGTCTTCAGTTGACCTATAGAAGTCAACTTAAGAACAGGATACACAGTTTTCATTTGTAACTTTTTTGGCTAGTATTAGTATCCTAGCCTTCAGTTGACCAATATAGGTCCTATATAGGTCAACTGAAGAACAGGACACAATTTTACTTTGATTTTATGTTTGTTGCTATTTTCCCTCGACCAGTGCTAGTATTCTATTCTTCAGATGACCTATAAAAGTCAGCTGAAGGGCAGGATATAAATTTTACGTGTGTCGCTTTTTTCGCCTGCACTAGTATTAGTATCCTATTTTTCAGCTGATAATAGAACTAGTAAAGGCTAAAAAATCGTCACACATAAAATTTGTATATATGTCGATTCAGGTGCTCCATGTCAGTACCTACATAGGTAAACTGAAAAATAAGATATTAGACTTTTCTACGGTGAAAAAAGTTTTATACATGACGTTACGTTCGAGATACGGATGTACATGAAGTATGTCCACGATCTGTTTTCTCGATGCTGACATCGTTTGTGACTCAACACGCGTCATCTGTGGTAACTTGTAACACCACTGGTCAAAGTCTACAGGTGTCCCAACGTTCGGTACTCGCTATATTAGATAAGGAAGACAGAAATGCAAAGCAAAGCAAGAAAGAAGTGTGGGTCCGAAAAATGTTATTGTGTGGTACAGAAGGGGAATTTCATACATTGTAAAAGGAGCTTCAGGAAGAAGAATCCGCATTTTTGCTCCCAAAATCGTATTTCGTAAACCGATTTCGCAATTCCCTTTATGGTTGATCGTAAAAAACACTTCAAAATTGGTTCTGGAAATCTGTTTCTAGCTGCTGGTTTTCCACTTCCACAATCGATTTTTGCTCCCATGTAAACGGGCTTTGATTGTCATATTAGGTCTCACTTTCAAAATATTCGACTAATATGGATGGAGTGACGTACTGTGCATTGGAGGAGAAGTAGATTTATTACACTAAGTATGAAGCTGTCTATCTCTAGTGTTTAAGTGAAGAGAAATCGCGAGTGTGCTGACTAAATCAGAAACTGGAACAGCTATTTTCCAGATGCTACACTTATATGGGCTAGCAAATCCGCTTCAGATCTCCACATGTAAACACAACAGCGAAAAACGGTTTTCAAAATTCGTCTATCGGAAGATATGTCACATATAAACATAGTGAGTGTTGCGAGCTGCCATCACATCCCATGAAAAGTTGATTGAAGATTAAGTTTAGTTGTCAGTCCAGTGCAAATTTTTGTGTGATAGTCATATGTCCCTCAATACCTTTCCCTTCAAGATTTATAGGTTTTCTTGATATTTTGTGTTTGGTTCTTAATAGTTCAAGTGTCTTATTTGCACTGGGATTGGCTAATGAAATCACATACATATTGATCACTAATGGTTGCAACATTGTTTCAAACACAAGCCATAGAGCTGCTTATCAATAAATAAGCCTGCCTCAATAACACATTTTAACAAAGAACTCCAATACATTACTTGATGTATGCCTCGCAAAAAAAAAAAAAAAAAAAAAAAAAAAAAAAAAAAAAAAAAAAAACTGCCAGTGAGTGTCTGAAGGTTTCAGTCCATATCCTTATGAAACATCACAAATGCCTGACAACATACAAATAAATTGCACTCACTAATCAATCTGATTCTACCCACAGTACTTTCTTCACTTCATGTCAAAGCCATTTCATTTAAAATATTAAATACAGCATTGGTATGTTTAAAAATCCGTTATATAAATGTCATAGATGGCAAATAACTTAGAACACTCATGTCACACAATTCAGACTGCTGCCTAACTGCTTCAATTAACCTTTCATCGTTTATTGTACAATTACAAATTCTTATCAAGCCCGCCCAGTTAACTGTGCACTCTAACGCACTGCTTTCTGGGCGGGATGACGTGCCGGTCCCCTGCACGATTCCGCCCAGTGGATTAGTGTATAGGTCCAGTGTGCTGGCCAGTCTGTGGATGATTTTTTAAGGCGGTTTTCCATCTGCCTCGGCGAATGCAGGCTGGTTCCCCTTATTCCGCCTCAGTTACATTACGTCGGCGATTGCTGCACAAACAGTCTCCATATACACGTACACCACAATTACTCTACGACGCAAACATTGGGGTTACACTTGTCTGGTGTGAGACGTTCCTGGGTAGGGGCGGGGGGGGGGGGGGGGGGGGTCCACTGGGGGACAAACCGCACAATAACTCTGGGTTCGATGTGGGGCGGCGGTGGGGTTAGTGGACTGCAGAAGCCTGTTGTGGGGTTGTGTACCACTGAGGGCTATGGCGGGGAAGAAGCCTCTCCATCGTTTCTAGGGCCCCAGTTCAATACAATACAATACAATTCTCTTATCAGGTGAAAAAGAAGTGCTCTAATCAGCTTAATATCTGTCACACTCTGCACCACACGACTAGAATATTATACTCATGTTTAGCTCATGACAGAGAGCTAAAACCTACCTCTGTCACAGTACACCTCCATACTTTCGAAGTACCTTAAAGTACTCAAATGAATCACCACACACGAAGTCTCTTAAGGTAACAGCACAGAGAAGTTGTAAATATTAGGTTTATACTCTGTGTCACTGTATAAATTTGGTAATACGTCTGATTCTTATACGATGATCATTTCGCCCTGTGTAGGTTCCGTTAAAAGACCTCACCACAACGAAAAAACGCCTGATTAAACGCTCTAAGGCCCGAATCATAAAAAATGGTTCAAATGGCTCTGAGCACTATGGGACTCAACATCTTAGGTCATAAGTCCCCTAGAACTTAGAACTACTTAAACCTAACTAACCTAAGGACATCACACACACACCCATGCCCGAGGCAGGATTCGAACCTGCGACCGTAGTAGTCCCGCGGTTCCGGACTGCAGCACCAGAACCGCTAGACCACCGCAGCCGGCCCCGAATCATATCCTTGGTATCCTAACCATCCCTTCCACATGCCAGGCGGCATGTTATTGATATCAAATTGATGGGCTAATTAATTAAGTTGATCATGAAAGTCACTTCGCACGGCGAGTATGTTTTTTTTTTTTTCAGCAGTCGGATTACACTCAAATACCTCAAATGGGAATCCCTGGAGGAAAGACGATGTTCTTTTCGAGGAACACTAATGAGAACATACATTTGTAACTGACCGCAGAAGGATCCTACAGCCGGTAACATACATTTAGCGTAAAGAGCGCGCTACTGAAAACACGATCACAACGACTACATTACTGTCATACTGCATAAAAAGCGGTCTTGGTTCTACAGGCACACACAAGAGTCGTTGTTAGAGCTGCGCTTTCTGGCAGAAAGCCAGATCAAGTCTATCCATTCAACCACATACTTGCGTTGGCTCCTATGGAGAAGTCTTTTTATGATTACAGGCACTGGTGAATCATATTCGTAGCACTCTCATATCTCGAAACCGAGTCACCTTTTTCCAGTGAAGGACACATATGGGGGGCACGCCGCCTCCACCAGTCAGCCTGCCTGCTATTCATTCGTTTCTTTCGTAAGTCGACTATACTGAATCGAGTTATCGAGTAGTTGTACTTTCCTATGTAGCACGCGCGTCCGCGTCATCGTATTTTATACGTTTCGGTCTGGCACATACAGTAGACAGCTAACACATACCTACGATAAAAGTCGCGGCCATTGTAGTGATCTCGATACGTTATTCTGTCTGGCATTTGTTCGAGAAAAGTCGGCAATATTCTACTGTTTTCTTTTACAGGGAACCTTCGATATGTGGCGTTATAAATACGGACTATTCACCGAATAGGAAGCTAGTTTACATTCAGAAGCAGAAATATTAAGACTGAAGAATGAATAAGTACAAAGTCCTAGCTGTAGCAAGTAAAAGTGTGAAGATTAGTCAAGAGTGAGAGGGATTAGTTGATTGTGAAGTATTAATAATAGTAATTCATAGTAGTTTCTCAGGAAAAATATGAATTATTTTTTTACTACGGTAAAAGTAAAGGTAGCTGAAGATGTCTTTAGCGCCCCCTCCTTGAAGTTTTTCTGTATCCGCCACTGCCTTTTTCGAAGCTATCTGCTAAGGACCCCATACAGCAAAAATCCAGTGGGGTATTTTCGACAGTCTCTCTGCATCTTGTAACTGTCCCTCTGTCTGCCCCTGCCTTCCTGTAGCTTTGTCCATGTTATCGTCCCAGCTTAAGTCGGAACTGGACGGAAGTCGGAGAGCACTATATCTAAGACCTGTATCCCATGGAGATACAGGGTGAGCTGAGTTAATGGGGCAGGACCATGTTTTGACCACTTGGTCAAAATGGAAAAATGTTGTTGTAGCTCTGTCAACCATGTACACTGTGTAAGCCAGCGCCAAACGAAGTTGTACAACAGAACGAATAGTTACAGTGGTGTTTCATTATTGGGAAAATTAGGAAGACTCCACGTCATACAGGAACTGGAGGAAGGACGAGGATTGTGCTACTGCTTTGCAGTGCGTCTCCAAACTACATACAGGTACTGCAGTCTGAAGGAGATCTTCATTTCTCAGGGCGCATTCATGTCTGTCACCCAAACCTTCTCTCCCTCCTTGATATTTTGTACCATCCAAAAGAGAAAAACTAAGAACTATGAAAACTTTTCTAAATCACCTCATAAAGACCTGAATAAGATTTTACTACATCTCTCTCTTCCAATACATTGGAAAACAAATACTGTCTGCATGTTCACACTGACCTTATGGGCTGATCCCATTAAATATGCATGTATTCGCCCACTGGTGCAGGCGACCAGTGCTGGAAGTCACTTCCATGGATCAGTGTAAAGTTTTGTCGCCTGTAGTGCAGGAGGACCATATCCCACTGACTGTCGATCACAATGAGATAATTCTTTCATAAGCAACTTGATGCATTTGCTTTTTTGCTGTAACACACTTATACACTGTATGACAGCAGCTGTGTACACAGCCATACATTTTGTTTTTCTGCCATGACTTTGAGATCCGTGTCAAGTGCTGGACTGACATTAACACGTTTTGATCCATTGCCTCTGACTGAAAGCTAGACATCGCATGGTGTAAATTGTGCTGCTGTTGCTCTCACAACACACAGGATAATTGAAATAAAAGACAGTGGCTGTGTCTCTTATTGACAAAAAATATGGAATAAATCGCAACATATGGATACTGCAAGAGTTTGCGGCACTGTGGAGCGTTTCCAAATAGCTGTCCAAAGACAATCACCTCCACACATATTCTCGTCTTCGACTCTGACCAACCGAGCGAGGTGGCGCAGTGGTTAGCACAATGGACTCGCATTCGGGAGGACGACGGTTCAATCCCGTCTCCGGCCATCCTGATTTAGGTTTTCCGTGATTTCCCTAAATCGCTTCAGGCAAATGCCGGGATGGTTCCTTTGAAAGGGCACGGCCGATTTCCTTCCCCATCCTTCCCTCACCCGAGCTTGCGCTCCATCTCTAATGACCTCGTTGTCGACGGGACGTTAAACACTAATCTCCTCCTCCTCCCTCCGACTCTGACCGGGTAGCAAATGTCTTCGTGTCCTGTTTCGATTCATTCCTCTTATTGCAGTCATGTACGCAATCACTGTTTTGGTGCTGGGACGATGTAGTATAATAAGCACCTTAGTTGATGGTGAGATCAATTTTAGCAATTTTACCAGTTTCTTTGTAATTTAAACAGCAACCAACGAAATGGCTTCATGCTTCCCATTTTCTACATCATCGCTAAACCACCTCTCCACTAGTTTGTGAGTACCATAAATTCCATTACGAATGCAGACAGATGATTATGCAGTACATCCATTTATTGTTAATTCTGGGACATAAACACTGAAGTGCACCAGACAGCATCCTATACCGCTGCAGTTAGGTTACTACATATTTCTAGCATTTAGATTATTGTGCTGAGTTTACGATTACAACTGACCATCTATTTCGTATGTGGATCGCATTCATAGGAAAAAGTCAGGCACTGAAAGATCCCTCCACATTGTCTTTGACGAACCCTCCTTGCAATACAGTTCTTGATTTAATTTGCAACCGATCAGAAGTAGGAGGGTACTATACCTACCAGATTCCGTGTTTCATGAAAGAACAGTGTGAGCTGAGTCTATAATAATTGGTGTTGAGCAAAGACTGGTCTGCATCAATCTTACTCACAGCGCCCATCCAAATACGCAAGATTCCTCCAGATGCGCGCATGTCGAGGAGGTTAGCACCCCTTATGTGTACAGCAGATATGAGTGTGCTGTGATCTTATAACAGACAGTTAAGAAGAAACACGTGTTTTATGCATGATGGAGCTCCAGAAGGATGGAGTTTGAAACATTTTACGTAAATCAACCATGCTATTAATTCTGAAGCATTGTCCTGTGTTTGGTGTACATACCAAGAAGATACTGGAAAGAGAGAAATGATCGTTGAATATAAACATATTCCAAAGGCTGTAGAGTTCTGCACTTAAACACGCTACAATGCTAGAGTGGTGGTGTTTCTGAATTATCAGTCATATGGAATGCAACGTTGTTAATATTTCAATGAAAGAATTATATTCCCAGTGCATCACAGACTTTCTATTTACGAAGTTCAAGCCCAATAACGGCTCAGAAATTGTGATATTTTCACACCAACCCCTTGAAATGATTGTCAGCAGTGATAACGCAAATGAAGAAGCAGTTACATCTTATGAAGAAATAAACACCACGATCAGTAGCCGGAGGAGATGTGACAGTTTTATCGCAGTTGTACCACGGCCCTGGTAACATTCCTCCTGCACACAGAAGTCACAGTCCGTGAAATTTGTGATAAATTGCTCATGTGAGGGATAATATTGACGTATCACCTTGACATCACACATCTCGAATGCCTCTTCTTTCCACTATTAAGATGTGTACATGTGGAATCAGTCTTTCTCCTCCTACAGAACAGGCAATTTCTTTTTTATTTTGCTCAGTATTCATTTCATGGTATATTTCTCAAATTTTATGTATTCTCAGTCAGTTCCCATCATTTTACTCGGTTTGTGCAATTTTACATACTTCATCGTACTTCCCTCTTTTTTTTACGTAATTCACATTAGTTTTTTGCGATTATACCAGGTTTTCCTCGAGTTTTACCAATTTTATGTCATTTTTCATATTTTTTTCCACAGTTTTCCATACGTATAGGTTCATATTTCTGACGTACTCGTGTGCTCTTTGTGTTGTGTCTAGACAAGACAGCCTAGACACAAGGAGAGGAAGCCGAAAGGCACGCGCTTCAACTCACACAGGATGGCGTGAGGTCTGAAACAGGATACGTAATGAATGCTATAAAGAAAAGTACGTAGCTTCTGGAATACTTAACTTTAATCCACATTTGTAAAACATCGCTCTTGATGATACATTAATAGAATCTCAATATCAATTGAATACGGCGCCTTGCTAGGTTGTAGCAAATGTAGCTGAAGGCTATGCTAACTATCGTCTCGGCAAATGAGAGCGTATTGGTCAGCGAACTGTAGCTAGCTACGTCGGCTGTACAACTGGGGCGAGTGCCAGTACGTCTCTCTAGACCTGCCGTGTGGTGGCGCTCGGTCTGCGATCACTGACTGTGGTGACACGCGGGTCCGGCGTATACTAATGGACCGCGGCCGATTTAAAGGCTACCACCTAGCAAGTGTGGTGTCTGGCGGTGACACCACATTCCTCCCCCGCAAATCGGCGAACGGTTGTGTTATAAGGCTTCCGCCCGCCGTGGGGAGGACCCCATGTTGACGTATGCGACGAGGTGGGGAGCCTAACAACAGGCGAGGCTGTGCCACCCGCACCCGGCCATTCGGTCCGAGGGGAGCTAGGAAACGCCTGAAAACCTAGTCCAGGGTGAACGCCAACAGGCGGTGTATGCGCCTGTAAAGAGACAGGAGGGGCCGAAGGGTCGACCTCCGTCGCGTCGGGGTACCCGACGGGCGTAGACGACATGTGGTCCGGAGCGGGCAAGAGTTCCATGTCGGAGGACAGCTGGTCACGGGAAGCGATCGGCAGCGCGTGACCCACGGAGGCGCCTGGCGGTTGCAGCGAAGCGTCCACTGTGGGCGTCGCCGGCGGGAGAACAGGCGGCGGCGGCGGCGGCGCGTCGCCATGTGGCAAAATGAAAGGCAGCGTCGGTAACACCTGGGGCTGAGGCGAGACAGTAGATGGGTCCCCAGGGCGCTGACCGGACGGCACCGTCGCTGAAAGCAGACGGGGAGCGGCAGAACCCGTGCGACGACAGAGGCGCAGCTGATTGAGATGCCGACGCACCTCACCAGAGGCCCCCAAAACCAGATACATAGCGCGGCCGAGGCAGCGAAGAATGCGCCCTGCGAGCCAACGCCGTGAACCTTGATAGTTGCGATAGTATACAACGTCGCCTGGAGCAAAAGCAGGTGGCTGCCGCTGCACAGGAACCTGATGCGGCGGAAGCAGCAAAGACATCAAGGTTCGATGAGGACGACCGTGGAGCAACTCAGCCGGCGAGCGACCATCTCGGGGCTGAGAGCGATACGAAGACAAGAAGAGCAATAACGCGTCCTCCTGAGAATGCGACTCTTTCAACTTCAACATCTGTGACTTGAAAGTCCGGACCAATCGTTCAGCGGCACCGTTTGACTGAGGCGAAAACGGCGCGGACGTCAGATGTTGAATACCATTGGCCTTGCAGAATGACTGAAATTCTGCGGACATGAATTGTGGGCCATTGTCGGAAACAATAGTCTGGGGAAGACCTTCAATGCAAAAGATAGCAGATAACGCTTGGATGGTGGCAGATGACGTCGTGGAAGACATCCGGACAACAAAAGGAAAATTACTGAAGGAATCTATCACAACCAACCATTGAGCATTCCAGAATGGACCAGCAAAATCTATGTGTAATCGTTGCCAAGGGGAAGTGGCTTTCGGCCATGCAAAGAATTTCCGCGGTGGTGCGGATTGTTGTTCGGCACACGCCATGCAAGAAGAGCACATATTCGTAGTCGCAGCATCGATTCCGAACCAAGTACAGTGCTAACGAGCAAGTTGTTTCGTTCGCACTATACCCCAATGTCCTTGATGGAGAAGCCGTAAGACAGAGGACTGTAACAAACATGGGACCACGACCCTGGACTGATCATTATCAGACTGCAACAGCAAAACACCACGTCGTACAAAAAGTCTCTCCTTGTGAGCAAAAAATCGGCGAACCAACGGATCCTCGATCCGTGACTTCGACAAGGGCCATTGCGTTCCAACAAAACGCAAAACGGTAGCAAGGACAGGGTCGGCAGCTGTGGCTATAGCTACACGACGAAAATCAATCGGAAACGATTCGACCACGTCATCGGTTTCCGAATCAATGAACATGCAAGCAAGTTCGGAAGAATCGAATGCTCTATCCTCAGCAACAGGCAAACGGGACAACGCATCGGCGTTTCCATGCTTAGCAGTGGGCCGATACAAGATATCGTAGCGGTACTGCGAGAGGAAAATAGACCAGCGAATGAATTTCTGCACTGTACGTGGAGGTACAGGCTTGTTCGGATGAAAAAGTGACGTCAAAGGTTTGTGGTCTGTGATGATGGTAAAGTGACGACCATACAAGAAATCATGAAACTTAGTAACACGAAAGACGAGAGCCAAAGCTTCTTTCTCTATCTGTGAATAATGTCTTTGTGCAGACGAGAGCAATTTGGACGCAAAGGCAATAGGGCGATCATGCGATCCATCTTTGTGCGCAAGCACAGCACCGATCCCGAAATCCGATGCATTTACCATCAACAAAAGGGGTTTCCGGGGATCGAATGGCGTAAGGCAAGTATTTGAAAGCAACGCCGCTTTCAACTGGCGAAAGGCGCGTTCGCATTCCGTCGTCCAGACGAACGGAACACCTTTACGGCGTAAGCGATGAAGCGGAGCTGAAATAGAAGAAGTGCGTGGCACAAACTTATTATAATAATTAATTTTTCCCAGCACACTCTGTAGCTGCTGCAAATTCTGCGGCGAAGGCAAGTCTTGTATGGCACAGAGGTGCTCTGGATTGGGATGTATGCCTTGGGGATTGATTACATGTCCCAAATATGGTAAGTCACGAGCAAAAAACACACGTTTGTCCTTCTGCAAGTGAAGACCATTTTGTCGCAAGACCTGAAATAATGTCCTGAGATTGGCTAAATGTTCTTCTTCCGTCTTTCCGGAGATCACAATATCGTCCAGATAGTTTGCTGCAGTAGGGACCGACGCACAAACAGTTTGCAGATATTGCTGAAACAATGCAGGGGCGGATGCACACCCGAATGGCAGTCTTTTGAATCGGTACAAACCAAGATGCGTGTTAACCACCAAGACGCGCTGGGATTCGTCGTCCACTGGTATTTGCAAGTACGCATATGCTAGGATGAACTTCGAAAAATATGTACCCGGGCACAGTTTGTCAAAAAGATCTTCCGGGCGGGGTAAAGGAAACGTTGCAATCACTAGTTGTGGATTCACTGTTGCCTTGAAGTCCACACAAAGTATCAATTTTCCGGAAGGCTTTGGCAAAATTACTAAGGGTGATGCCCAGAGAGAAGCCTGCACACGTTCAATCACACCTTGTGATTCCAAATCGTTTAATGTTCTTGCGACCTCATCACGCAATGCGTGGGGAACATTGCGCGCTCTGAAAAATTTCGGTTCCGCGTTTACTTTCAGTTCCAAATGTGCTTCATAGTTCTTAGCGCAACCAAGGCCCGGTGCAAAAATGTCTGCAAACTCTTCACATAGACGAGAAACACTGACTGAAGGCACAGTCTGGTTCACTGAGAGGATCTGATTTACTATAGACAAGTTAAACAACTGAAATAAATCTAAACCAAACAAGATCACTGCAGAAGAAGAAAGAAGTACGTAAAATGACAAGTTTTGTTTGTCCCTTGTATATGGCAAGAAGGCTGCACTGTCCTAACACAGGGATATTCTGACCTGAATAACCATTTAACGTAACATTTGCGGGACGCAACGGAGGTGTGCCCAGTTGTTTGTACGTGTCTTTATTGATCAAAGAAACTGCAGCTCCGGTATCGAGCTGGAATGGGATCACATTGCCATGAATGTCCAAATCTACAAAAAGTTTACTGTCCTGCTGACGACAAGAGCGACTGTCTCGTGCAATTTGAACAGACACTGGTACAGAATCACTTGCTAATTGACGCGATTTCCGGCGACGTCGACGCACACTTTTTGTGGGACGCACACAGTCACTTTTAGAGAGAGTGGCACTGGGCAGAGTGGAATTAACTACATGAATGTCCATGGGCGAAGGTTCACGAGCCTGAGTATTCTTGGTTCGATTCCGGCGCGAAGCAAAGGGCCTGGAATGTTTGTGAGTGTCCGTTCTGAGCTTTTTCTGGCAAACACTCTGAACATGTCCTTTTTTATTACAGAAGAAGCAAATATCTTGGCGTGACGGGCAATTTTCACGCGAATGTCTAGTAGCACACCGCGGGCATGATTTCACTGCATTTGCTTGCTGCCGCGGGACACGTGATTGATAGCTGGGCGGCAGCTGCGCGAACGAGCGCGAGGGCTGTTTACAATTCCGTGCAGCTCGCCCGGCGGGCCGGTTATTGTGACACACAGCTGGCGAAGTTGCAAATGATTCCTGAGCAAAGTCAAGTGTGTCTTCCCTATCCAATATGTCCATCACTTGTTGAAGGGAGGGATTGACTAGTTTCAAAATTTGCTCCCGTATACGAACATCAGAAACGTTCTGTGCAATTGCATCACGTACCATAGTATCTGAATAAGGGAGTCCACATTCACACTCAAAAGCACAATCCCTAGTAAGGCCTTGCAAAGTTGCAACCCACTCCTGATTAGTTTGACCGGCCGTACGTTTTGTACAAAAGAACGTATACCGTTTTGCAACTACATTGACTGATTCTTTGAAATATGCGTCTAATGCAGACAAAATTTCTTCGTAGGACAGAGTTGCTACGTCGCATCGGGGAAACAATTTGACTATCACACGGTACGTGGACACGCCGACGCACGATAATAGGAAAGGCTGCCGCTCGTTACCTTGAATTCTGTAGGCGGCGAGATGGAATCCAAATTGGCGTGACCACTCCATCCAGCTTTCCATCGCCGCATCGAATTGACGAAAAGGTGGTGCAACTGCGTGTTGTGGCTGCGGTAGCGGTGGAGCGGCGGCGGCCGCATCGTTTTGCAGTGCACGTTGACCCTGGACGAGCTGTCCAAGGGCATCCAATAACGCCTGCGTCTGCTGATTCTGCAAGCGATAAAGTTCGGACAGTACATCTGGAGATTGTGGCAAAGCCATGACACAAGTAAATTAGAGCAATACGACCGTTCGTATCCGAGTCGCCAAGTATGTTGTGTCTAGACAAGACAGCCTAGACACAAGGAGAGGAAGCCGAAAGGCACGTGCTTAAACTCACGCAGGCTGGAGTGAGGGCTGAAACAGGATACGTAATGAATGCTATAAAGAAAAGTACGTAGCTTCTGGAATACTTAACTTTAATCCACATTTGTAGAATATCGCTCATGATGATACATTAATAGAATCTCAATATCAATTGAATACGGCGCCTTGCTAGGTCGTAGCAAATGTAGCTGAAGGCTATGCTAACTATCGTCTCGGCAAATGAGAGCGTATTGGTTAGTGAACTGTAGCTAGCTACGTCGGCTGTACAACTGGGGCGAGTGCCAGTACGCCGTGTGGTGGCGCTCGGTCTGCGATCACTGACTGTGGCGACACGCGGGTCCGGCATATACTAATGGACCGCGGCCGATTTAAAGGCTACCACCTAGCAAGTGTGGTGTGTGGCGGTGACACCACACTTTGATTTTTTATGAGAATATTTTCCCATCTTACTACTACTAAAAATCCTAAACTTGCCCTCTCCCCAATGATACACATGCATGTATTTTGGATAGGACGATCATGAAAAGTATAGTAACAGTCTCTTTGTATCTATATGAAACTGAAGACTCGATTTATGTCCAAGATATGACAGAGAAATGGAGTACTTTGGATACACCTTCGTTCGTCTAGACTCTAGAGGAGGGTGCTGAAATAGGTTTTCCATCGGTGAACATGATTCATCACACTTGTGTTGGAAGTCCCCTGCTGACAGTGGTGGGGAGACGTTTCCTGTTACCAATTGCAGGTAGATATTGCTCTAAGTCCCGCACAAAATACGCAATTGCATACAAGTCGATCGCACGTTATACCACACAACTGGTGTATCCCGAGAGAATAATGGTAAAAAATGGTGAAATTCGTGATAAATGACCTGCAGCAACATCTCCCTCTCTCTAGAATGCATTATCAGTCTACCATTAAATCGTACCTTGGTACAACCCCTCTCAACGGATCACTCCATCTACTTTCTATCATCCTTTAACGCAGATGCATGCCAGTTTAGAGACAAGTGGTTCTGTTTTCCAAGAAAGCATAAAAAAACAGCAGTTAACTTGAATGTATCACTTCAACAGACATATGGTAGAATGTTGATAAAAACTATACACCAACTGTTCTGCGAGATATTTGTTAGCCGGCACTTTATTATTGTGATTGGTGGAGAGAACAAAGAGACTCATTGTAAATACTGACTGTTAGGGTTTAAAATACCTAAACACTCTTGCACTGGGTCAAACATTCGATCCATTCTGCAGTTGTATATTGCAGTCTCCACTGCTAGTAATACAATGCTCTTTAGCTAAGGACACTCAATAAAAATGTATAAGGCAGCTGCCGATAACTTTGGGGTCGCACCTGAGCTTGTACCCGGGTTATATAAGTTTATTACTCTACATCTGGTGGTCATTGACGTTAAACATTCCGTTCCAACAAGTCTTACCACTGATGACGAAAAATAACTATTTCCCTGGTATCCAGGGCTTCCATGATAACCTTTCCTCGTATTCCTCATGCTGTCGCATACTCGTTCCCCTGCAGAAGAATTTTCCTGTACCGAGCAGAAGAGATGCAAGTACTCACTTATCACTCCTCAATTCCACCCCACCCCCCTTTTCTGGTGTATTTTACCTCAATTTAAACGATATTTTCCGTCATTTTTCGTAATTTTATCGATTTTATGTCACTACTGCCCATGCAAACAAGACATCACTTCTCGCCACGTATTTTAAAATTGTTTGTAAATGTAGTACAGTTATCAACACGCAGCACAAATGCACCATTTTTCTGGTCGGACGTTATAGTATATCACTGTACTCGAATGCATCCAGCGACCTCCAACTGCACATTTTACAGTTGCAGTGCATTTGCTCTGTTTCCTGTATGTCTGTGTGCATGCTTGTGTCGTGGATAGCTCCCATAACACAATAATCTAAGTGCTAGAAATATGTAGTAACCTAACTGCATCTGTATAGAATGCTGTCTGGTACACTTCCGAGTATATGTCTGAGAATTAGCAATGGTCATACTGCATAGTCATGTATCTACATTTGTAACTAGTAGACAGGTGGTATAACAATGATATAGAAACTGGGCAGAATCAGCCATTTCATTGGTTGGTGTTTAAGTTATGGAGAAACTGGTAAAATCGCTAAAACTGATCTCACCATCAACTTGGTGTTTAAATTATGGAGAAACTGGTAAAATCGCTAAAACTGATCTCACCATCAACTAAAGTGCTTATTACAGTACATCGCCCCATATCAACAGTGTCATTTCCATCCCATCTGTCCACTGGTATGCTGTTGATTACCACATAATGACTTTGCCACAGCAAGAATGGCCACGAGGAGTCGACGACCGGAGTTAAGGGATTAGCTCAGACTTGTGCCGACCTGTCTGCTCTTGCCTGTGGCAGTGGGAGCTAGCGATGTGAGCAGTGTGTTGGGTGAGTGGCGATAGAAACAGACGTCTGCATTGCGTGAGAAGATATAGAATAATGGGTGTTTGTGCTGGACGATTATTCCACCCATATACATTGGTCAGTTGACCGCTTGGTGACAGTCTCCTCTCACCTCTGGTCGTTTGGGTTGGCGGGCGTGTGCATGCTGGGAGGCGGATGCGCAGCTGCCAGCATACTCGATACGTGTATTGGTCCCTCCTCGCTCGCGAGACGGTGCGATGTCCCTGCCAGCAGCGGAAGGAGCGAAGTTCCAGACAGTCGCCAGACAGCGCAATCTTCGCGATCGAGAGTTTATGTTATCGATTGGATTTTTTTCTCCTGATATGTTTAGTGGAAAAGTTGTGTTGGAGGAGGGTGTTTGTGCTCTCAAACGTCGGTGCGTATATGACCTCGGATATACTTAGCGCGACAATCTATTTGTGGCGGAAATTTCATTACTTGATTTGCATAGCGTTTGCATGTGATACTCAAACGTTGAAAATATGTTTTATCACGAAGCATCACCATAAAGTGGACATGAGTGTTTCAAGCCATCTATTTACCTCTTCTAAATTGTTAAACAATTAATTTGATAGGGTAGCACAAAAGGATTATTTCACTCTACACTCCTGGAAATTGAAATAAGAACACCGTGAATTCATTGTCCCAGGAAGGGGAAACTTTATTGACACATTCCTGGGGTCAGATACATCACATGATCACACTGACAGAACCACAGGCACATAGACACAGGCAACAGAGCATGCACAATGTCGGCACTAGTACAGTGTATATCCACCTTTCGCAGCAATGCAGGCTGCTGTTCTCCCATGGAGACGATCGTAGAGATGCTGGATGTAGTCCTGTGGAACGGCTTGCCATGCCATTTCCACCTGGCGCCTCAGTTGGACCAGCGTTCGTGCTGGACGTGCAGACCGCGTGAGACGACGCTTCATCCAGTCCCAAACATGCTCAATGGGGGACAGATCCGGAGATCTTGCTGGCCAGGGTAGTTGACATACACCTTCTAGAGCACGTTGGGTGGCACGGGATACATGCGGACGTGCATTGTCCTGTTGGAACAGCAAGTTCCCTTGCCGGTCTAGGAATGGTAGAACGATGGGTTCGATGACGGTTTGGATGTACCGTGCACTATTCAGTGTCCCCTCGACGATCACCAGTGGTGTACGGCCAGTGTAGGAGATCGCTCCCCACACCATGATGCCGGGTGCTGGCCCTGTGTGCCTCGGTCGTATGCAGTCCTGATTGTGGCGCTCACCTGCACGGCGCCAAACACGCATACGACCATCATTAGCACCAAGGCAGAAGCGACTCTCATCGCTGAAGACGACACGCCTCCATTCGTCCCTCCATTCACGCCTGTCGCGACACCACTGGAGGCGGGCTGCACGATGTTGGGGCGTGAGCGGAAGACGGCCTAACGGTGTGCGGGACCGTAGCCCAGGTTCATGGAGACGGTTGCGAATGGTCCTCGCCGATACCCCAGGAGCAACAGTGTCCCTAATTTGCTGGGAAGTGGCGGTGCGGTCCCCTACGGCACTGCGTATGATCCTACGGTCTTGGCGTGCATCCGTGCGTCGCTGCGGTCCGGTCCCAGGTCGACGGGCACGTGCACCTTCCGCCGACCACTGGCGACAACATCGATGTACTGTGGAGACCTCACGCCCCACGTGTTGAGCAATTCGGCGGTACGTCCACCCGGCCTCCCGCATGCCCACTATACGCCCTCGCTCAAAGTCCGTCAACTGCACATACGGTTCACGTCCACGTTGTCGCGGCATGCTACCAGTGTTAAAGACTGCGATGGAGCTCCGTATGCCACGGAAAACTGGCTGACACTGACGGCGGCGGTGCACAAATGCTGCGAAGCTAGCGCCATTCGACGGCCAACACCGCGGTTCCTGGTGTGTCCGCTGTGCCGTGCGTGTGATCATTGCTTGTACAGCCCTCTCGCAGTGTCCGGAGCAAGTATGGTGGGTCTGACACACCGATGTCAATGTGTTCTTTTTTCCATTTCCAGGAGTGTATTTTTGATATCGAAATTGCGTCAGCTCTCCCTTTGCTTCCAGTATTAGCCAATAGGAACACAGTATTCTGAGGAGAGATGAAAACCTCCGTCTGCGTGTTTCAAGACGTTGGTTCACACAGACAAACAGAGAGTGGCCTCTAAAGAGAGACAGAGATAGGAAGCGAGTCTGGAACCTCCCAATCAACACAATGCCGCCACTTCATGATACGAGATTAAAGGAGGCCAATAACCGGTCTGTGATCGATGGTATTTAGTAGCGTGCTATGTAATTAGGACATAGGGCAGTTTTGACTTTCGTGACGGTACCCTGACGAAGACACGCGGGAGACCCCAAATAGTGGTTACTACACCACACTTCATTCCATTCATGATCTATAGACCATTTCTGCAGGGTTTAACTGTCAGTGCAATATGACTGCTGTATGTTTCTCAATCCGTCAAAAATAGTTTGCCGCTGAATTTCTCGTAATTTGTCCATCAGCAGAGAGTGGCAGGCAGTGCGCCCATACCGGCAGCAGCAATTAGGCGGGTAAATTCAGTAAGAACCAATCATAATGCTCCATTCACAGGAAGTTCCATGACGTCAGAGTCACAAGACACCATTTGTGAGGGGTGTAGGAGCCTCTACTGACTGATTCGAACAAGACAGGTGTAAAGTACCTACAGTAAGTTCCGTGACGTCTGAGAGTCACGTCTTTTTTGTTCGAAAGTTCAGAGACAAATTCAATAGACCATTGCCCTCTGGTTCGAACAAGTGGGATGCTGTCCCCCACCTACCACTATTGTTTTAGAACAATTCACCAGAAATTTCAGCCATTTTTCTCATCAGTAGGACAACGCTTCGAATTTTGTTTGTGTTTTCTTCGCGATCTGCTGTGGTTTCGAGAACTTATACATGTGTAATTGTTCTGTCTCCAAAAGTGAGGAAAATAAATAATAAACGCCTTAACGTCCCTAACTCAAGCAGCAAATATAAGTTAAATCCACTCAGCGTTTCCTTGCGTGATTGGAATAAAAAAGCACCACAATTATTTAAATATTCCTTACTTCCTTGTCATCCACAAATTGTATACATAAACACTATTCCATACACTGCAGTAATTTCTCGACAAATTCTTTAAATAAATAAATAAACCATATTCGAAACACTGCCTTGTATCCTGTAAACTGTTTAAATAAGCAATATTCCACACATTGCCAAGTCCACCCGAAATTGTTTATACAATAATCCACACACTACAATCGATTTCCCGCCAAATACTTTAAATAAATAAACTATATTCCATTCACTACATCGTATTCTATAAATTGTTTAAATAAACAATATTTCACACATTGCCTTGTCTACCATAAATTGTTTAAACAATATTCCATACACTGCAATGTGTTTCCCACCAAATGGCCGATCAGCTGAGTCTTTTTTGCTCCAATTTACAAGTAGGGGAGGGAAGGGGGAGGGCTGTGGGATTTCCCAGAGGGGGAGGAGTTAATTAATTGATCGATTTAAACAATTAGTCAATTAATTTGATATCATAAGTGTGCTTGCATCGGTGAGGGAAGTTCCCAGAGAGGTGCAGGAGCAGGAGGGGAAACGGAGGAGGAGAGGGAGGGGTGGAGGAGGGGGAGGGGTTGGTTGGCGGTTTCTTGGAAGGACAGATTATCCCCAGGGTGTCATAATCCACTACGGAGAACAATAGGTTAAGGACTGTCAGATGAAACAGAACAATAGGTTTGTTTCTGAATGTATGCTTGCAACAAGCAATGTGGGGTGATGCGAGCCTGTCCCTGCTGCTAACGTTCTCATCCCTCTCCATTCCTCTCCAAAACACAAGCCACTTCCCAAGTAGTAATATTTATTGCCACAACAGACTATGAGCTGAAGACTAGCAATCCTCATTCCCATCACTCTTGATTTTCTACATCCCACATCTGTCCTTGGATCAATGACACATAACATGGAAATATTGTGAAGTAAAATTTTTATTATTCATTCCACTGCTCAACAGTGCTCTGAGCTCTGAACTCATAACTGTGAATAATAACTCTGAAAAGCACCTTGAAGTCGAGAACAATAGACACATGAACAAGATGATAATTAAATTTTTCATGCTACTTTTTCCAATGAGGTACTAAAAATAATAATTAACTATCTGTGTCCGACCAAAAGATTCGACAGTGTTAATTATGCAAAAAAAAAAAAAAAAAAAAAAAATAAAATAAAAAAAAAATTGGGAAAGTCAAGCCTATTGTTTGAAATTGTGCTGGTCACAGTTTTATGGATTGGAAAGACCACTCACTTGTGATGTCTTTGTAACACTGAGTTTAGTGAGATTATGCCACGCAGTTCACGACCTGCTATGTTACTGTTTCCACCTAATCCCCAGAAGAAAATTTTCAGTGGGGTTTGGCCAGTAATTTGTAATGACTTTGTTCAGTTTTAATGATTTCAAATGTTTCTCAACGTCACTGATACTGTTATCTAGTTCACTTACTTTTTCAGTGCTACAAGAATTAAACTGGGGCAGTACTCCCGGGTTTTCCTTTGTAATGGAGCAGTTGAAAACACAGTTAAGCATTTCTGCTTTTGCTTTGCTACTCATCATTTCAGATCTTGTCTCATCTATGAACGACTGGACACAAACTTTTGTGCCGCTAACTGCCTTTACATAGAACCAGAATTTCTTTTGACTTGGAGAAATATCTTTTCACAATATTCTGCTACAGTGGTCATTGGAGCCTTTATGCATCACTCTCTTGTCAGCTGGACATGCTTCGTTCAGCTTCTCTTTATCTATAGCTGCATGCTTTGTTTTACACCTATTACATAGTAGTCTCTACTTCTTTAGGAGTTTCGTTACAGTGTCTGAATCATGAACTGTTCTACGTGATCATATCCAACCAGTACATGGTCAACTAGTCTTTTAAGGTGGCAGGACATCAAACAGGCCGACCTGGAGCAGGAGAGGCACCACAGGACATTTTAATTTCCACTGTCTATAATTTTTACAAATAAATTATTAGAACTTTGTGAACATGACTGGGAAGGATTCAGGATTAACACTCATAGCAGTGGAATTTCAAAAACATAACAAAATATTTGTTTTAAATATGAAATTTAATCTTTTTTTCACTTTCTATTGGCTGCATTTGTTGCTATAGGTACACTTTTCTTCATAAGTAAGAGAGACTGTTTGATGAATTTTAGACAGCTTACAAACCATAATTACAGCTATATGAATCTCTAGAATTTATTTAGTTTATAAAAAATTAATGAGCTGTCACATTTTAATCTTCATGTTTAGAAAAAACTCAAATTTTATAGTTAATTATCCCAATTTTTACCACAGTTTTTAATAGATTTGGAAAATTCTAGAGTTTTGCGTTAAGGAGTTTGTGTTTAAGAAATACACCAAGTTTGAAAGTAATAGGATATTTATTTTGGATGTAATATGTATCTAAGTACATAAATTTGTGTTTTGTGGAAAATGGACCTTGAAGTTTCTGCTTGTATTTGGCATTCTGTTAGAACTGTCCAGCACCATAAGCAGGTTCTTTTTCATTTTCCGAACAGTTCTCTTCCTTTTCACATTCCTATGATGCACTCTTCTTGATTTTATCACCTCCAAAAATGATTAACTTCTTTCACTACACACTCTCTATCACATACAAAGCTTTGAAGCAGTTCACTCCAGGCTTAATTCTCATTTTCTCTAAAACATATTTCCTGCTTTGCACACCATCATTAAAACATGAAATTGCATCATAAACACCAATAGCAAGTGCATTTCCTCCCACAAAAATGGTTTTTGGCAACCTTTCCCATACACATTGGTTAGAACTGTCATTTGGGTTTTGGGTACCGTCATGAAGACATTTCTTCAATAAGTTTTCATTTGCAAGGTCCCTGAGTATAGGTTTGATAGCTTGTATTAAATCAGTTGGTAGAGAATTCCTGTGATGATATTCTTCACCACCAGAAATTTACTTTTGGTGGCCACAACATGACTCACTTCCTTTTGGGCGCAAGCTGTGATAGGGTTATACGTTATACATCAAACTATTCAGAGAGATGAACGCTAGAAAATAGGCATATTTTTGAAAAATCGGATTTTAAATTTTTGAATCCTACTCCCCCCCCTTAATCTTGAGTCATAGTTCGTCTACATTCTCCTATCCTGAACTAAAAGTTTCAAGTTCCTCATTGAGGTATGACACTACTATTTCTTGGTCTAGTTTACTGAAGATATAAATGTTTCTACCTCTTTTAGCTGCCCTTTATACTTATGATATTCATTGTTGCTATAACTGCCTCACAATAATTGATACCAGTTTCAATGTGGACAGCTTCAAGGAGATCAGGTCGGTTTGTTGCGATTAAATTTAATACATTAACAAGTATTCCAAACTATATGTTCTATGTAGTTTTCAGAGAAGGCATTCAGTAATGTTTCACAGGATGTCTTGTCATGCCCACCACTAACAAAACAGTAATTATCCCAGTTGATTGTAGGATGACTACACTATGATTGTGGTACTTATGGACAAGTGAAATAAGGTTTTCTCTAAAGTTTTTGATTACACAAGGAGATGAGCCAGTGGTCAGTAGACGGATCCAGTGATAATTTTATGTCCACCATTGATAATGAGTCTTGCCCAAACAATCTCGCATGCAGCTTTAGTTTCATTCTCAGTGGGTTCGAGTTTCTTGTCTTTCTTGCCTATTGTGACAAATACACCACCTACATTTCCCATTAACCTAACCTTCTGTATATGCTTAGCTTTTCCCTAAAGACCTTGCTACTGTCAACTTCAAGCTTTAACTAGCTTCCTGTACCTAATATTCCGTGACCTCCACTGCTCTTTAGCATTCTAATGCTAGCATTTTAATACTCTCATCTCTGTGGTGCTTTTCTTTGGATCGCGCACTGATACATCTGGGTTTGTAAGAGCTATCGTTGTCTGGAATGAACACAGAGTCGCTTAGTCTAAAAAGAAACCTTGTGTACACCCCACACACAGTCATCTACCTGAATGGTAGTCTCTGATATAGTGCACACCTGACGCATTCAGGGTGCAATTTTAGGAAGCCACAGCCTACGATGTCACAGAATGTTCACAGTCTCTGGTTCAAGCCTTCCATTCTACACAGAACGAAGGGGCCACGATTTGGAGACAACGCTGCAGATTGTGAGCTTCATTGGAACTCCATGGTCATGGCTGATATTCTCACCCTTCTCTGTTAGAGTCTGGAAAGACCCAGGTGTAACCTCGGAGCCCAGATCAGGGTCATCGTTTGTTCTAATGTGTGCTGAAATTTGCAGTTGGTTACACCCTGTTCCTTAAATTGTCACGGAATAGCCTCTTCAACATGCTCAATGAGACCTCCAGGCATACACACTGTGTGCAGCTGACGTTCCTTGCTATTCTTTGCTGCCATTATCGCAAGGGCACCACTGCTTACAGAATATTTGAACTACCGATGATTAACAGACCTCTAACCATTTGTGTTTGCCTCCTCTTGACATAGGATACAGAAGGCTGCACAAAATGGGATGTGAATGTCACTGTCTCAGTTTCGATTTCAGTGGAAGACAGCTTCTCGGACCTGTTTATTATGTGGATGGGTCTTACATCCTGAGTTCTCTGGTCCCTGTCTGCCCTGTATTTCCTGCATGAGAGAGTATCCATAGAAGAGGATAGTACTCAAATACTATCCTTTGGTACCTCTGGTACATGACCCTTGGTAGTCATTCCCATACACCCATTTACAGCAGCTCCTAATCACTTGGCAGCAGTCAGGGCGATTTCCAACTGCTTACAAAGAGCAGTTAACTCATCCCCTGCCCAAGAACCGCAAATACAGTTGGGTTGCATTATACCTGTTGCAGTTGTTTACATAGTAGTAAACAAATAACTTATGTGTGGTGCAATATTTTAAAGAACAGTAAACAAGTGACATTAAGCTTGCCGATTGTATTTTAATTTATGGCTCTGATATACTAAAAGTATTAGCATTAACCGTTTAGAACTAAAGCGATTTATAGCGACAACAAAATATGTATTACGGAAACAGAAAGCTAGGTACACGTTTTACTATTTCTCCTAATTGTTTTTCAGGTTATGACCATTAAGAAATTCGACAACAGCGTTAATTTACGATAAATGTGGACAGTATAGACTCCTGATAATGAGAACAGTAACTTGAAACGGTATGTTATTTATTTATAACTGAAAACTCAAACATTGATTTAATACGAAGTAGGTTATGCAAAACACTTGTAACTTACAAAAATCTACGCAAATATTTTAAAATTCTCAAAAGTATACCTTTTTATGTAAACATATAGTGAAATTAGGGAGCTGTTGACTTTGAATGAGGACACTGTGATCCCAAGTTTCCGAAAAAAAGTTTACACAATTAATGATATTTCTGAAAAGAACAGTTTATATTTACAATTTATGATATAGTACTAACCGATATGTCGTTTAGATGTTGGTTGTCCTCTCTATGGAAGAAATGTAACACCAATAGACTGTAGCGACATACATTGTATCTAGATATGCATCTTCTATTTCATACGTCTTAAAGAAAAAAAAAATCTTCATAAAATTATATTGTTCTTGTACAAGTCTTAGGGAAATGATGCAATGTATTGAATAGACTTAAGCAGGTCTGTAATAAAGAAATTAATAGAACGTTAGCAAACGAAATGTATGCTTCCAGTCTACACCATAACAGAAGCCTATAGCCAGGAATTAATGGTAAATACTGTTAAGTATTTTGAAAAAAAATATCATAAGTTCTGTGAAATATTTATATTTTGTTAATGCATCCTCCTGTTTTATATATACCGTTATATAATCAGCCCTTTAGACAGACTGAGACTATCATGAGTTCAATGCACCGGAATATTCGTTTCACGATGGGAGCAGAAAAGGATAGCTCTCTTCCATTCCTTGATCTGTTGGTCAGGAGGAACGTTGATTGTATGTGGGGACATTCTGTTTACAGGAAACCTACTCACGCTGACTTGTAGTCAAATCAAATTAAGAAAAATGAGTCGTAAGCTTAAAAAGCTATTGAAGTGGTGCTCAACTCAACAAATGTTGTCTTTTAACATATCTAATATCAGACAAAATCAGACCATGGGAAAGTACCGAAAAATCAAATTAAAATCTTTGTCTGTTTTTCAAATACTGATTACTTAGTTGAAGATATTTTTTGATATTTATGTTAGTAAAACAAACCTTTAAATGTTAGTAACAGATTTCATTTAAACAACATAGAAATAATTTTAATTTTTGGTTATAAGTGTAAACGATTTTTTCAAAGTAGGTAGGTATGAAGACATTTCTTAAGAATTAAATAACTGCTTTTGAAAAAACTAAATCAGTATCATTGTTTTGAATTAAGCATTGTTGTTATATCCACTGATCTGGCACCCCCCCCCCCCCCCCAAATTTTTATCATGCACAATTTTATTCAAACATGGTAATGCTGATAACATGCAGTCATGTCACCTGGTGCTATATTAATGACTGGCAGGAACCTAATAAATGCCTTTCCACTGTGTTGGAGATTTGAGTTGTTGTAAACAGTCTGCATCATTCCAAAATAATTGGAATGATCTTTTCCCAGAAATGACTGATAACTCCCAGATGATATCGATTATTCTGATGTTCTCTGGGTGGGGGGAGGGGTGGGTATGTGATGGGCTGAGCTTTCCTGTCACGTCCTATCTTTCCAGTAACTCAACTTAAACAGAGTATTTTTCTCGCCGTTTCTGGAGGGGTAAGAGGGGGTAGTGGGGAAGAGAGATCTGTGAAATTTCCTAGGAAGGGAGGGGTAATTAATCGATCGGTTTAATTAATTAATCAGTTAATTTGATATTAATAGTGTGCTTTTAACAGGAGGGGGAGAGGGAGGGGGAAGAGGATTTCCCAGTGTGGTGGGTGGGGAGGAGGTGTAGAGGGAGAAGTTTCTCAGAGTGATAGATTATCCCCAGGGGTTGATAAATCAACACCAAGGGGTCATAAATAAATTAGCATAACAATAGGTTAGGGAGAGGGATGAGGGGATTCTCCAAAGGTAGGTTATTCCCAGGGGGTCACAAATCAATTACCATAGCAATAGGTAAAGGGGAGAGGTTGGGTTTCTCAAAAGCACTGATTATCCCCAGTGAGTCATAAATCAATTAAACCCCATGGGGTCATAAATCGATGAGTTTTGCCCCTGCTTGCTTCTAGTGTATACAACCTGCACTGATAAAATGCACTCATGCCAGCACCACCCTATTACTTGCAAATAGGGGTCTTGTCACAAACCATCCTTCACAGTCAAGCAGCCAAAACGTTGTTTAAAAGTCTTTCAGTTATTGCTGTCTTATCTTCTCCTGATACGCGCTTAGAAATGGCTTATCTTCTCTCTATGTTCACATTTCCATGGGATAATGTAAGAGAAGCCTAAACATGTTTTTGAACATGATATGTCTCTTTTTGAAATGTGCTGCTGCCAGTAATCATCAATAAATTTGTTATCCAAGGCCATGCCATCTTTTTTAAACAGTAGAAATGAAAAACACTACTTTACAACATACTTATGGAACTAGCTCTCTGTTGCAATAGGTGGCCATTTGCAGAGGTGCTTGACAGTATGGTACTACTGACCTGCCTATCAGTACTGCGTCCTTGTTGGCCAGCCTCACTGCTCCAAGTTATGAAACTCACCTGACCATACCTCTCATGCAGTTGTCTGTACACTGTGCTCCATCATGTGAATTCTGCCTTATGGACCTTTCATCACAACCACACTTCTGGTATCTGCTTACAGTTACCAATAACAGGTACTAATTCTGGTAGAACTGAACTAAACTATCCAGACACATTAATGTGAGGACTTGTTAAAAGTCAGAATAACCACCTTTTGCAGTGCAAACCACTGTGAGATGTGCAGGAAGAGTGTCGGTGAGGCTCTGGAAGGTACCAACAGGGATGTGGAGCCATGATGACTCCACTGCCATGGACACCTACACTAGGTTTCTTAGCTGAGGATCAATGGCGCGAACAGACCGATCGAGGTGGACCCATAGATTCTTGATTGGCTTTAAATCCAGGTGTTTGGTGGCTAGGGCAGTGTAGTAAACTCATCCTGTTGCTATTTGAAACATGCACATACACAGTGAACTTGTGCCACATTGCACTGTCCTGCTGATAGATGCCATCATGCCAAGTAAATTCAGACTGCAGTTAGGGATGGACATGGTCCCCAAGGATAGATGCGTACTTGTGTTGATCTATTGTGCCTTCAAGAATGAAAAGATCACCCATGAAATTCCACGCAACCATTCCCCAGTTCATAGACCATGTAGAGTGTTTGCTTATAGACATTTCATGCCGTTCACCCAAACAGCCATTTGTCCAGTGGAACAGAAAACGTGATTAATCTGAAAAGGCCATCTGGAGCCACTCATCGGACACCCAGCTACGGTACTGCCGTGCGAATTCTAGCCTTTGTCGCCAATTAACAGCAGTCAGCATGGGTGTATGAACCAGGTACCTACTGTGGAGGCCCAAACACAGCAATGTTCACAGAATGGTCATTGAGGAGACACTGTTTGTAGCGCCTTGGATTATCTGGGTGATCAGTTACTGAATACTTACATGTCCATTTGCTAGGACAAATTTCCACAAGTGTCGTCCACCTGCCTCGTCTATGGCCTAAGGCGCATATCAGTTACCTCGGTGTCAGTTTTCCATAGTGCCATGCACAGTATACGTCAACCGTGGCAGCATACGACCTGTTTACCAACTTATCCTTGGCCCAAAAATAAATGATTATGCCCTTTTGGACGCTTCACTTCGGCATTACAACAAGACTGCACAGTTTTTCACAACCCCTACATGCTTTAAATACCCTCCACTACCAGTCCTGCCACCTATCGTCTGTGAGTGGTTATTGCATGCTGATGTTGAACATTAATGGGACTGGATCGTTTATATTGTGGAGGCGCAGTGCCCTTAGATTAAGTGGTTGTAAATTCTTCATTATACCGCAACACATCCAAATAGGACACCTATAAGAATTCACAGAGCTTGCTCAAACGAGGGAGGGCCATTACCAGTGGTATGAAGGTCACCCATAAGTTTCACTCATGCAGGTATCTCTGTTTTATAAATACCGCAACATAGCTAACCTATGTTGCAGAGATACCATAAATTTTCTTTGCCACACGAGACCTCTCGCACCTGGCCAGGACAGTTGTAGGAAAACAGTAACTCTCAATCCAATATTCTCCAAGTGCACAAATAGCAAGTCGCGACCAAAGGCTCATCTCCAATGGCAAAACACCACTTGCATATTTAACAGCTCGCCAGTATGATGTGATCACATACATCGCACACAAGAGTGATGTCACACATGCCATTATCTTTGTCCATATACTATTCACGTCTAAGCCTCAACAGCAGAAATATACATCAAACACATTATTAGCGTTCACTGCCTTTACTTTACATCAAGTTACAAACCCAAAGAAAGCTTATTATGCCATTATGACAGAGCATCATTTGCCACATGTCTGTTTCACTCTCCACTGCATCTCCTCTAGCAATGGTGCATCAAACCACTGCTCACGATTATTGGTGACAGTGACGTCAGACATCACAGTTTGCTAGTTGTTAAGTCCGATTGCACTATGTCGTTTTCTCTGATTTACATACATTGAAACAAACTCTAAAAAATGCTTTTATAAATATGATGACTTTTATCCTGTCTACCCCAATAATATGCACTGATGGCCTGTGATTGAAGTGATGGAGTGTCCACCCTCGAATCTTATTAACTTTTATGTTTGGTCCCTGCCCTGTATAACTACACTGACTTCTATCTTTTCCAAGTCCTCGTGACTGTGCCCACCACAATGACCGGCGATATTTGGGGGCCACTGGCTACACCTCCATCCCAATGCATTTCCCAGTCCCCCACCTTACAGTCACCTCTGGTCAATTCTGATCAGCTCTATTAATTAAAGCTTACATATCTATTATCTCCATACTCTTATCATTAGGCTGGTTTTAGCATTCTTATTGTAATAAATCTTGCATCATTTAACTGGTGTTTCACTAATTACATTTATGTACTATTGTTCTTAATTGTTTAAATTGTTAGTTACTGCTTGAGGGTGCACCGTGTTCTGATAGCACACTGCCATGTCTCATCCCGCATTCATTGCTTTTAAAGTTCTCAGCAGTTTCAAAGAACAATGCCACAATATAAATTTCTGATTTTTCACTGCTGTTTTTATCCTAACATTATAATTAACCAACACTTTGCCATGAATTCCGGGTTTTTCACCACTTACAATGTTGCACCACTTTGTCATTAAGCACATATTACTAAATGTCACTTATTTACTTCTGAATATCTTTATCCCTTATCGCCTAATTAACATCTAAATCTTACACACATACAAGACCTTTTGGCTAGTGTCCTTTCAGTTTGCCATGTGTAGGCTTTGCTCAACTGCCACCCTTTGCGCTCTTTACTTCCTACATTGATCACTACTCACTTTCTGACATACTTCATAACTTTACACAGTGGACTTGTTGAGGAAGGGAGACTATTACTATCACGGGTATACGCAAGGACACTGCTGCATCAGTGTGAAGCCTTCAACATTTTCAGTCCTGCTGCTGTTGTCCATGCTGATCCCTACTTGTTGGCCGTCTTTCTTTTATTCAGGCATCACAACATATAAGTCGGTTTTGCTATAGTGTCAGACCACCACCAATTGTCTTAACCTTTCAGCAAGTTCAGTAACCTATCCTAAAATTATTTGGTAACCTGAGCCTTAATGTACGCTTTCCTCCACATTTGGAAAACATTAGCTTATCCACACTCCATTCGTATTAGTTGCACCAAGAATTTTACATACTTTGTTTTCGTGAATAATGTTACTTAAGGATAGTTACAGTTGTATCCCTATTTACTGTACCTCTCACCTTTAGGAGTGTATGACATTTATCCCCTTTATCTACATATACAAGTATCTCCACATTCCGTTTGGGCTTTCCCTATTCTTATGCTGCCGCTCTAGGCCACTCAGTCTTTGTTAACAAGTCATAACCTTACCGATTTACTCCTCTAACTTGCAAATTTTTCATTCCTCTGGAGTTCAAGGCATCTCAGTCCAAATCACAGAGATTTTTATTCTGCAATTTAATCTAACGTTGGCTGGTTCATTGTCAAGACTGTCTTGGGTTACCTACTTACTTCACACTATGTACAAGGTCTTTACTCGGGATATCTTTAGCACTTTTCACTGGGAAATTCAAAATCTCCAACTTCAGCATTTGCACATTTTTCATCTAATATACCACCAACCCTTCACATATAAAACATATTCCTAAATTTTTCATACTCTTAATCCTTCGATTTCTTCTGCTCATACACTGGTTAACTAGATTTATCCTTCTGTCCCTTATTATTTAAAGAGAACCACTTCTTCCTCATAGAATTATTGTTTTATTTAGTTGTTGTATTTGGATATCAACCCTTAGCCCACCAGCTTGACTCACAACGTATTTGTCCTTAATTTCCTCTTAAATCAAGATCGATTACTAAGGGAGAAAGCCTTCACAGTACTAAGATCAAAAGACTGAAAACAGATCACAGAAGAGAGTAGAACCAGAATGGAAGTACGCCTCGAGACAATTGAGATGCGCACAGTTACAAGACTACGAAATCTCTCAAAAAGTAGAGGCCCTCTACGCTTTCCCATGAAGATGAAGTGTTGTCCCTATCTTCCATCCATCTGCCTCACTTTCATCTTTCTCTGAATACCTTTCCATGCGGTAGGCGCCTGACGCTGTTCTTTGAACTCTCAAGCCATACTACTTTAAATTTCACACTTCCTTTTAGTAATTACTTTTGCCCCTTCTCTTACATTTACAGGTTCCCATCTCTAGTTCGCTTTGCTGTAATAATGGTGCCGCTACCACATTACCCTCTATTTACAACCTCATAGCACAAAAATCAAATTTATTTCAGAGCTATACACATTTAAAAAAATTGAAGCCCACCAGCAAGTTTACACCGAGTTTAGGAATGTGTGGTCTACTAACACATTCGTATTGCCATTTGACGACAAATAGCCTTGGGTACCTTTCCTGCGGCCCCGAAAATTTTCACTTTGTAGACCAAACCACAAAAGTCGAAATCTCAGAACAGCTGTCTTATAACAATAATTTACTTTCCAAGCAACATATACACTCCTGGAAATTGAAATAAGAACACCGTGAATTCATTGTCCCAGGAAGGGGAAACTTTATTGACACATTCCTGGGGTCAGATACATCACATGATCACACTGACAGAACCACAGGCACATAGACACAGGCAACAGAGCATGCACAATGTCGGCACTAGTACAGTGTATATCCACCTTTCGCAGCAATGCAGGCTGCTATTCTCCCATGGAGACGATCGTAGAGATGCTGGATGTAGTCCTGTGGAACGGATTGCCATGCCATTTCCACCTGGCGCCTCAGTTGGACCAGCGTTCGTGCTGGACGTGCAGACCGCGTGAGACGACGCTTCATCCAGTCCCAAACATGCTCAATGGGGGACAGATCCGGAGATCTTACTGGCCAGGGTAGTTGACTTACACCTTCTAGAGCACGTTGGGTGGCACGGGATACATGCGGACGTGCATTGTCCTGTTGGAACAGCAAGTTCCCTTGCCGGTCTAGGAATGGTAGAACGATGGGTTCGATGACGGTTTGGATGTACCGTGCACTATTCAGTGTCCCCTCGACGATCACCAGTGGTGTACGGCCAGTGTAGGAGATCGCTCCCCACACCATGATGCCGGGTGTTGGCCCTGTGTGTCTCGGTCGTATGCAGTCCTGATTGTGGCGCTCACCTGCACGGCGCCAAACACGCATACGACCATCATTAGCACCAAGGCAGAAGCGACTCTCATCGCTGAAGACGACACGTCTCCATTCGTCCCTCCATTCACGCCTGTCGCGACACCACTGGAGGCGGGCTGCACGATGTTGGGGCGTGAGCGGAAGACGGCCTAACGGTGTGCGGGACCGTAGCCCAGCTTCATGGAGACGGTTGCGAATGGTCTTCGCCGATACCCCAGGAGCAACAGTGTCCCTAATTTGCTGGGAAGTGGCGGTGCGGTCCCCTACGGCACTGCGTATGATCCTACGGTCTTGGCGTGCATCCGTGCGTCGCTGCGGTCCGGTCCCAGGTCGACGGGTACGTGCACCTTCCGCCGACCACCTGCGACAACATCGATGTACTGTGGAGACCTCACGCCCCACGTGTTGAGCAATTCGGCGGTACGTCCACCCGGCCTCCCGCATGCCCACTATACGCCCTCGCTCAAAGTCCGTCAACTGCACATACGGTTCACGTCCACGCTGTCGCGGCATGCTACCAGTGTTAAAGACTGCGATGGAGCTCCGTATGCCACGGAAAACTGGCTGACACTGACGGCGGCGGTGCACAAATGCTGCGCAGCTAGCGCCATTCGACGGCCAACACCGCGGTTCCTGGTGTGTCCGCTGTGCCGTGCGTGTGATCATTGCTTGTACAGCCCTCTCGCAGTGTCCGGAGCAAGTATGGTGGGTCTGACACACCGGTGTCAACGTGTTCTTTTTTCCATTTCCAGGAGTGTAGCTATGACAACAATAGTATCTACATTGTTCGCAAGGGGAAGTATCTAATCTTCCACCAACTGATAGTTATTTATGACAATTCGATCGAAATCTGGGCTATTTTCTTTTTTACTCTTCATATCTGCAAACACTGGAACTCATTCAGCAGCCTCTCATCAAGCGACAGTTTACACATGCACTGGGCTTGCGCCAATTCTGCTTTTGCATCTAAAAGGTCAATTTCCTAATTATTTAAGCTTAAGGGCCGTCCCTATACGAAATTATTCTCGAACACAAACTTAAACATAATGTCGCTTTCTTTTCTCGGCACTTGTGTTGGGTCAGTCTTCCACCTCTTCGTGTGATCTCTTCTTTCTTCATGTAACAACACACCTCAGGACTACCTTGCCCCACTCCTTCCAAGCTGCTCGCACTGCTTAACCGTGCCAACACGCCATAAGATGGGACTACTACCTCCACAATGGCTGTGCCCCAGCTGCCAGGAGGGAGGGGGGAGAGTGCGACCGCTCCTCGCCTTCCGTGCCGATTTCTTTTTCCAATTTGTGTTATGCAGTGGAAACTCAGAACTGTCTGCCTCTAGCCAATCCAAGTCCGAGACATGGCTTAGTTTAACAGGTTTTCAGGAGTAGGCTGCTTACCAGATTCTGAACGTTGGTACCATATACCTTCCGTGGTTATGTGAATTACGTGAACACCTACGACAGTGCACAAGTCGTACCGACTACGAATATTTGCAGCATGCTTCGATGCTAACTGTTTCTAACACACAACCATTCCACTCACCCCAGGAACTCACATACCTCTCGTAATTCTCTTTTGGCGCCACTACCAATTCGTGACAAATATAGAACGGAAACATACCTGCGGCGAACATTTCAGTAGCCATACCAGAATCAAGATATTTTATTCTTCTTCACCAGAATTCGCAAAATTGCTTCATAGTCCCACGATCTGTTTGATGTTTGCTACCACTCCCTTTGAATTTACGCGGACCAATACTGCTTTAACAACTTGCTCTTCAATTCTAATAGATAGTTACAAGCACTAGACACCTAGTTAATCCATCTAACGGCGTCCTCTCGTAAATAGTTCTACCAAAAGGAAATCTGTTCTTGTTCTGACCACGATACAGGTAAGACGTCCACGAATTCCTGTATCAAAGTAATTATATTTCCTACAGCGAAATAACACAGCGTCTGCTGAAGCACCAGTCGAAGCTTGCACACCCCTTAACGACAACATAGTGATTGCTTGTTCATTTTTAGGCAGTTACGCATCACTGTCTGATTATGCACAATCAGATTTCTTTCAAACAGTTCACACTCTGTTCGCCCTGTGCCAGAACCTGTTTCGTCTGTCCATTGCCTTCAAATTGTTCAATATTTATACTATTACTTACGATAGTCATCTCGTCATTAATCTTAGTTTCATACTCTGCCGTAACTCATTCGCTTCTGTGAAGATGCGATTACGTCTGTTTCTTTTCCAAAAATTTCGAGATTTTTGATGCTGATTTGATTGTGGCGTTCTTCACAATTGTTGTGTATTGCTACCATATCAGAATCTACCCTAGTAACAATTATTTTGCAATCGTATCTCAATCCAGTATCATAATTGCAACTTACATTGTCATTTACTGTCTTGATTTCGCCAGTTAATTTCGTCTGGAGATTACCTAACGTTGCAATTAGTGACAAGAGGAAGATATTTTGTGTGCCAGGGCATACTTCTGGGACCAACTGCTTCACCACTTCATCTGTCATTATTTGTCAACTACGGGGTGATCCGTTATTATATCCCTATCTTTATTTCGCTGCTATTCTGTCAAAAACGATGTAAGATCAATTAGTTTGCCATTATATTATGCTCTATTCTATGCCATTATATAATTGTTACGTATTTGTTGGAGCTCTAACAACGAATTAAGTGAATATGACGCAGAGACTAAACATTTCTGACCGTAGTCGGATTGCAGCTTGAAACGAAGTATGCCAGACGCAAGTAATGGTGCAACGATGGTGGAGACGGGAGAAGGGAAGACACTCGACTCTGGACGCGAAAACAATAAAAAGACTGCATGCGAATTTCTTACATATAGGATCGATTACTAAGCAAAGGGGTGCTGGGCCCTCAAACAGGATTGTCACTGAAGAGGCTACAGCCAGCGCTGCTACGGCGTTTGTGCCAAGCCCCACGATGTCCCTGAGACAATATCAGAGGAAAACTGGTTTATCATATGGTTTGGTCCAATAGATAATAAAGGAGATCGACTGGAGACCACGGAAACCACACTTCCTCCAAGTATTGTCACTGGAAGACTTTGATAAAATTTTGTGGTCAGATGAAGCCGTGCTCCATGTGAGTGGGTTCATAAATCGTCATAATGGGATCCTTGCAACGACATTCCTGGAGTTACCTTTGAAAAATTGCAGTCACGGCCTTCGTTGACTGTGTGATGTGGTATTCATGATGATACTTCAATCAGTCCTTACATTCTTCATGAAACAATGAATGTGCAGAGATATTTTCACATGCTACAAACTTTTGTTCATCCTGTTGTTTTAACCAGGGATGGTGCGGACAAACTGCACTTCATGCACGATGAGGCATCTGCCAATTTTGCGTTTATTTCGGGAAAACGCTAGACACTCTTTTCCAGACAGCGTTATTGGACGTCGCGGAAATGTTGAGCGGCCACCGAGAAGTCCAGACTTGACCCCAATGCATTTTCATTTTTTTCTCTCGGGGTATTTGAAAGAGAAAGTCTATTCCAGAAGACTGCGTTACTTTGACACTTTAAAAGCAGTGATTAGGGAAGAGTGAGTGAATAATAGTTAAATAAAAATGGAGATATAACAGTCGATCACCCTGTATGCTTGCCAACACTGATTCGCTCAAATTAATTTCCAATAGCTGCACTTTCACTTGTGATAACTCTAAAATACTTGGAGAGTTTACTTTTGTTTTCTAGTCAAACTCTACTCTTGTTGAATACATATCTGAACTAAAAACTCCTATACTGCTTAGCTCTCTTTTAATAGTGCCCACAGTAATTAGGTAATCGTCTTGCAAATGGCTTTCCTCTGGGTCTTTAGTTTCACCTAAGATTCTGGGTTTTTATGAGTTACTAATATGCCCACCAGTCGGTAAAGAACACGAGAGACTGCTCGACTGCACAACATCCGTCATGTGCTCCACCCAGTGGCTGTACGTCTGATCCCTAGTAGCAGTGTCGTCAACCTCTGCAGTCAATCTTATCTGTGCCCGCTAAAGTGCTTCTGGTACCACAACACTCCACCCATATTGCGAAACCAGTGCACGTCTCCAACACAGCTGCTTTACTCAAGCGTTACTTATACCTACCTTTCACTTGTAGAATACATGACAAAACTTACATACCCGATTATTAATTATTTCACAAATTTAGCATACCTTTATACACCAATTTAAAACCTTCTTTTACAGTTTATTTGGCTGTATTCTAAACTATTTCCTGGGCGCACATGCACCATTCCCGGTATCCTCTCACGGTCAGATTGATTTGCATTCTGAATGGAACAGTTACGTTGGTGCAGGACACAAAAAAATTACATCAATTAGCACTAAGAGAACATGAAATGACAAACCCTAACTGACAAAGTACTTCTGGACCCAGCTCCCTGTTACAGCAGGAGCCAGTTTACAAGGGTGCATGGCACTATGTTACTACTGGCATGCCTGTCAGTACTGCATCCTTGCTGGCTACACAGACTGCTCCAACATGTGAAACTCACAAACTCACCTGATCTTACCTCTAGTGCAGTTGTTTGTATGCTTCACTCAAATATGTGAATTCTGCCCAATGAATCTTTCAGCACAACCACCCTTCTGGAATATGAATACAACTACCAATAATGGGAACTAATCCTGACAGAACTGAACCATATTGACGACGCTCAATGTCCTCAAATGAAGTAGCTGTAAATTCGTCATCACATCGAAACATGTTCCGAGACAGCGCCTGCAAGAATTCACAGAGCTTGCTCAAACGTGAGTGTGCCGTTACCAGTGGTACAAAGACCACCCACGAAACCTTACGCATGCAAGAGTTTATGTTTTATAAAAACCACAACATGGCTAATTTATGTTGGAGAGACACCACTAATGCTCGTTGCCATCAGGACTTCTCGTACCTTGCCAGGTTAGTTATAGGAAAGCTGTAAATACTTACTCTGATATTCTACAGTTTACCTAACATAATCTAAACCTAAGTTCACAAATACACACATCAAAAAAAGTTTTGCATCATCCAGCGCCTATTGGACGAAGGGGTCCGACAGCCGATCAGTCCCAGTCATTCCACCAGGAAGGAGCTACATGGCTAGCATTGTCTGTGGATCAACCATGCCTAGACGGACAATACCGCGGTTCGATCGGGTCCGCATTGCTACTTTGTGCCAGGAAGGGCTCTAAACAAGGGAAGTGTCCAGGCATATCTGAGTGAACCAAATCTATGTTGTTCGGACATGGAGGAGATCAGAGAGACAGGAACTGTTGATGACATGCCTCACTCAGGCCGCCCAAGAGCTACTACTGCAGTGGATGACCGCTACCTACGGATTATGTCTTGCAGGAACCCTGACAACAACGCCATCATGTTGAATAACGCTTTTCGTGCAGCCACAGGACGTCGTGCTACGACTCAAACTGTGCGCAATAGGCTGCATGATGCACAGCTTCACTTCCAAAGTCCATGGTGAGGTCCATCTTTGCAACCACGCCACCATGCAGCGCGGTGCAGATGGGCCCAACAACATGCCGAATGGACTGCTCAGGATTGGCATCATGTTCTCTTCACCAATGAGTGTCGCATTGGCTTCAACCAGACAATCGTCGAAGATGTGTTTGGAGGCAACCCGGTCAGGCTGGACGCCTTAAACATACTGTCCAGCGCATGCAGCAAGGTTGAGGTTCCCTGCTGTTTTGGGGTGACATTATATAGGGCCGACGTACGCCGCTGGTGTAAAGGAAGGCGCCGTAACAGCTGTACGATACGTGATTGCCATCCTCAGGCCGATAGTGCAACCATATCGGCAGCATATTGGCGAGGCATTCGTCTTCATGGACGACAATTTGCAGCCCCATCGTGCACATCTTCTGAATGACTTCTTTCATAACGACATTGCTCGACTAGAGTGACCAGCATGTTCTTCAGACGTGAACCCTTTCGAACATGCCTGGGATAGGCTGAAAAGGGCTGTTTATGGACGACATGACCCACCAACTATTCTGAAGGATCTACGCCGAATCGCCATTGAGGAGTGGGACAATCTGGACCAACAGTGCCTTGATGAACTTGTGGATAGGTTCCGGAACTCTCGGTGATGCAAAACTTTTTTTATGTGTGTAGTAAGTCGCAACCAAAGATCATCTGCGACAAGACAACGCTTGCGTATTTAACAGATCACAAGTACGCCACGTTCACCTACCTTAACACTCAGGAGCTATGCGTTGCCACGCTATAAGCATTGTTCATGAATATTCACGTATAAGCCTCAGCAGCATGTCATTAGTAGAAATACAGTCACGGAAATCAGTATAAAGACAGGGTGCCTATAAAAGTAGTAGTACCATGTCTGACCCATACATGCATCGAATTTGTTGTGAAAGTAGTACACACATAAAGAGACATAAACAGTCATCACAGAATTACAAAGGTTATATCATAACACGAGTAACAAAATAAGGCGTTTGCATTTCCTGGATGGGAACTGGTATAAATGCACTCACTGTCCTATTGTGTTATGGCATTTATTTTGTTAAGGTTTGTATTTCTTGCAGTGGAAATGAAACCCACTCTTCTCGTATCACTCTTTTCAGCTCACAGGGTGTGGCCTAAAATTGGGTATCATTGCAACGTACTCGCTTTTCAAGTATGGTGTTCAAATCTGGTAAAGAACAGGCCAGGCAAGGCATCAGTATCTTTATCTTCAAATAACTTTTTGGTTGAAGCAGAAACATGTGCAGATACGTTATATTGTCGAAATATTGGACCTTCGTCACCTAGTTCCTCATATATTCTTATCAGTTTTGCCTCTGGCATCTTAACGTACATGTTATAGTTCATTCTAGTGTTCAGCCAAGTAATGCGCGATTTACCTGTGCCGCAGAAGGCTGCCTAAATCATAACGCTTCCACCACCAAAATTTCAGCTCATTCTTACCTGGTGCTCTGTCCACAGATCGAGCCAATAACATTAAAATCCATTTGGCCCATCTAAATTAAACATCTTCTAATCATTATATCACTTTGCCCCACTATGAAGTCTATGGTGTATGTTTTTCAAGCAACTACAATCTAGCCTGTTTATGCTTAAATGTTACAGCTGGGCTCTGCAGTCGTTTCTAGAACGCTAGATGTTTGTCATTTGACAAAATTTGTCGTACACGTTTGGCAACTTTCAATCAGTAATACAGTGAGAAGAAAAACGGTTTGT